>NC_141691.1:1300136796-1300864296 GCF_964263255.1 Lissotriton vulgaris
TTTCCTTTTCTGACTTTCCATTTTTGACTTGCCTGTAACGTTGGCACAGGTTGACGAATCTTCACAACATTTTTCAAAACAAGTGTCAAGATAGATTTTGTTGTGCATGGAAAGTCTTGGGTGACGCGTCAAGTGGAGGCCAATAAAAGGAGGTGTAAAAAACAGTGAGTTTTCCCATGTGAATTCCCAAAGGACCTTAAACACAACTACCACCTGAAGTGCTGGATGGAATTACACCAAATTTGGAAGAAAGCTTAGCGTAACATAATGAGCTCTTGCTGGGAAATGCAGAGCTCTGATTGACTAGCAGCACTTCAACCAGGAAGTGTTGATGTGTCACTTTTCTGTGCGCACTCCTTACAACATTCCAGATGTGTCATATTTAATGTATGACGAATCATGTCGCAAGGAGTTACAGATACGTCAGTATTTCTGACGTATCTGTAAACACAAAAGTGACGCATTGCTGGAGTGCGTCACAAAAGTGACGCAACTCCAGTAATGCGTCCTTTCACATGGGGAAAGCACCATGTGAAAGATCTTGCGACAGTCTTACACCTGCTGTGAGGCAGGCGCAAGATTTTGACGCAACAGCATCCTAAAAGTGACGCAGTGAAATCTCATAGATTTCACTGCGTCACTATTACGAAGCTTTTTGCGGGGGAACGCCCCCTCTGCATACATTATACCTGACGCAGGTAAAATGTGGCGCATGGTTTTAAAAAGTGACCCATCTACCTAGATGCGTCACTTTTTAAATATAGCGCAACGAGGCGCATTTTTTTACACCGCTGGTGCGATGCGTCACTTTTCTGTGCGCACTCCTTACGACATTCCAGATGTGTCATATTTAATGTATGACGAATCATGTCGCAAGGAATTACGGATACGTCAGTATTTCTGACGTATCTGTAAACACAAAAGTGACGCATTGCTGGAGTGCGTCACAAAAGTGACACAACTCCAGCAATGCGTCCTTTCACATGGGGAAAGCACCATGTGAAAGGTCTTGCGTCAGTCTTACACCTGCTGTGAGGCAGGCGCAAGATTTTGACGCAACAGCATCCTAAAAGTGACGCAGTGAAATCTCATAGATTTCACTGCGTCGCTATTACGAAGCTTTTTGCGGGGGAACGCCCCCTCTACATAGATTATACATGACGCAGGTATAATGTGGCGCAGGGTTTTAAAAAGTGACCCATCTACCTAGATGCGTCACTTTTTAAATATAGCGCAACGAGGCGCATTTTTTTACACCGCTGGTGCGATGCGTCACTTTTCTGTGCGCACTCCTTACGACATTCCAGATGTGTCATATTTAATGTATGACGAATCATGTCGCAAGGAATTACGGATACGTCAGTATTTCTGACGTATCTGTAAACACAAAAGTGACGCATTGCTGGAGTGCGTCACAAAAGTGACACAACTCCAGCAATGCGTCCTTTCACATGGGGAAAGCACCATGTGAAAGGTCTTGCGTCAGTCTTACTCCTGCTGTGAGGCAGGCGCAAGATTTTGACGCAACAGTATCCTAAAAGTGACGCAGTGAAATCTCATAGATTTCACTGCGTCGCTATTACGAAGCTTTTTGCGGGGGAACGCCCCCTCTGCATACATTATACCTGACGCAGGTATAATGTGGCGCAGGGTTTTAAAAAGTGACCCATCTACCTAGATGCGTCACTTTTAAAATATAGCGCAACGAGGCGCATTTTTTTTACACCGCTGGTGCGATGCATCACTTTTCTGTGCGCACTCCTTACGACATTCCAGATGTGTCATATTTAATGTATGACGAATCATGTCGCAAGGAGTTACAGATACGTCAGTATTTCTGACGTATCTGTAAACACAAAAGTGACGCATTGCTGGAGTGCGTCACAAAAGTGACGCAACCCCAGTAATGCGTCCTTTCACATGGGGAAAGCACCATGTGAAAGGTCTTGCGTCAGTCTTACACCTGCTGTGAGGCGGGCGCAAGATTTTGACGCAACAGCATCCTAAAAGTGACGCAGTGAAATCTCATAGATTTCACTGCGTCGCTATTACGAAGCTTTTTGCGGAGGAACGCCCCCTCTGCATACATTATACCTGACGCAGGTATAATGTGGCGCAGGGTTTTAAAAAGTGACCCATCTACCTAGATGCGTCACTTTTTAAATATAGCGCAACGAGGCACATTTTTTTATACCGCTGGTGCGATGCGTCAATTTTCTGTGCGCACTCCTTACAACATTCCAGATGTGTCATATTTAATGTATGACGAATCATGTCGCAAGGAGTTACAGATACATCAGTATTTCTGACGTATCTGTAAACACAAAAGTGACGCATTGCTAGACTGCGTCACAAAAGTGACGCAACTCCAGTAATACGTCCTTTCACATTGGGAAAGCACCATGTGAAAGGTCTTGCGTCAGTCTTACACCTGCTGTGAGGCAGGCGCAAGATTTTGATGCAACAGCATCCTAAAAGTGACGCAGTGAGATCTCATAGATTTACCTAGATGCGTCACTTTTTAAATATAGCGCAATGAGGCGCATTTTTTTACACCGCTGGTGCGTCACAAAAAGTGACGCACAGGCGGCGCAAAACTGTCGCAAGGCCTTCATAAATAAGGCCCTGGATTTTCCCCGTGCTTCGCTCCCCGGTGTTCTTCCTTGTGCGCTTCCCGGTGCCCTTCCCGGTGCGCGTACACGGGCGCTCCCCCCGTGCAAATTGAATTTTTTTTTTTTATAAAAATGCCCCGTGGGACCCTATTTTAGCCCCCACATCAAACCTTGGGGGTCAAAAGGGGGTCTACCCTGCCCCCTTATAGTCATTTCTCCCTTTTTTTATGTCAACTTTTGTGTCTCGATCCTACCGAGACACAAGATGGCGGCCGCTCTCGACTGTTTCGAATGTTTACAGACACCCGTGAGCCAATCAGCTTTCCGCGCGCAAGTCGCGTGTCGCGCCTGGTGCGCTCCCCGGTGCGCGCACCGGAGCGCGCCTATAGATATATATATATTTTTTTAACCTAAATAACTCAAAATCCACTGGAGCACATATCTTGAGACATAGCAAAGGCACATCCGGCTACCAGTCCATACAATTTTGCCAAGTTTGGTGGAAATCCATTCAGCCGTTCGAGCTAAAAGTGAAATCGACCGCCCTATGGAAATTAACATGGGGAAAACGCGTTTTGGGACCCCCCTTTTATCTAGGCTCCCGCTTGACGAATCCCCCCCCCAAACTTTCAGGGAAGGACCGGAACGCCGCGAGGCCATTTTGAGGAAATTTTCAGTCAGATTCGTCAACCGGCGCCAAAGTTATTCCAAATAGAATTTTGAGATTTAAAATTGAAAAAAATCCTAACTATAACTACCTACTGGCAACCGCCAGTAGGTAATATGTATATATATATATATATATATATTCACTGAAAAAACCATAGGTTTCACACCAGTTATAGTTAGCTGGAAATTTTACTGATATAAAACCATTGAAATTCCCACGTTATAGTTAGTCGGACTCACTATAACTTGCGCGTACAATGCACTGCTGATGACATCACTCATGACATCACTGATGAGACCATCCAGTGAATGTGTGTCTTTCTGAAAAATAAATTTGTTTTATATATGTATTTGTAAAGGTCGATGGAAGAATAAATGTTTAAATAAGTGTGTAAATGGATGTTTTTTTAAAAAAAATTGGTTGGGTAACTGGCATATTATGTGTATCTTAGTGAATACATATATTAGCGAGTATTGTTTAAATATTTAAATGTTTGTATCAGTGTTTCTCTTTGTGTATAAGTGGCTGCATGGGGTTGGTGACTGACTCACTGTTTGTATGTGTTTTGAAGACAGCATATGTGCAGGACTGTATGGGTGGATGAGTGTATATATGTGTGTGTTAGTGAGTGAATGACTGTCTCACTAGTGTCTTCATTAGTAACGACATATGTTTTAATCTAGTATATGTGAGTATTGATGTATATAAGTGAGTATAGTATATATAGTGAGAGATTGTAGGAGTTCCTGTGTAAATAAGTATGTGTTTCTATAAGTGATTGTTTAAGAGAGTAAGTATGGGTAAGTTTCCTTAGAAGTAAGGTGGCAGTGTGTGTATAAATGTATATGCAAATAAATGGATGTTTAATAGTTTATTTGCATGTGTGAGTATGTGTGTGAGTAACTTTTGGATGATTGCTGATGTGTAACAGGATGTGTAGGTGTATCACTACATATGATGAGTGAGTATATGTATGAGTGACTATATAGAACTGTTGGTGAATGAGTGGATGTGTATATAGATGGTGGAATTACTGAATTGGTTGTTGTTACTGGTTTGGGTATCTCCATTTTTTAGAAAATGTTTGTTTCTATTTTTGAATATGTGTTTCAAGCGTTACATTACACTGAAATTAGGTCTGTCACTCTGTCACAAGGATGGTGTCATCAGTGATGTCATGAGTGATGTCATCAGCAGTGCATTGTACGCGCAAGTTATAGTGAGTCCGACTAACTATAACGTGGGAATTTCAATGGTTTTATATCAGTAAAATTTCCAGCTAACTATAACTGGTGTGAAACCTATGGTTTTTTCAGTGAATTTCATAGGTTTTTTAAATGCTAATTCCTAACTATAACTGGTGTGAAACCTATGGTTTTTTCAGTGAATTTCATAGGTTTTTTTAATGCTAATTCCTTTGTATATCGAGTTTCTAACCTTTTTTTTTTTACAATTTGCTGTTTTTTTTAAGTATTCATTTTTTTTATAATTTTTTTCTTTTGCGCTCTGGGTGCGCGCTCCTGGAAGCTTTCAGCTAAGCTCTCCTGTAAGCTTCTCCGAGAGCTCATCTGAAAGCGCACCCAGAGCGCAACTGTCGTTCGTGAAAAAAAAATATGAATGAAAAGTTAATAATAATGCAAAACATTTCGTACCATACAAATAAAATTTGTTTTTTTTAATATTGAAAATGATTATGCATTTCTATTAAAGATTGATGACGTCACTTCAGCGCACAACGTACGTGCCCTCGGAAGCGCCTACGTGCGCGGCTCCTAAACGCACGCAAAAGCGCCTACGATCGCGCCACGTGTGCGCCCCGGAAGCGCCTACGATCGCGCCACGTGTGCGCCCCGGAAGCGCCTACGATCGCGCAGCGTAAACGCACCCGGAAGTGCACCCGAGCGCGCAGCGTAAGCGCGTCGGGTCATGTGACCCTAAAATAACACTTTTCATTGGTTGCTAACAGTTTTTTTTTACATAGAATGAAATCCCCACCCATTTCCTTCACTTCTTCTTTCACTTTTGTGACTGAAAGACCTGCCTTTTTTGCTGCTCCTTTTTTCTTGGTTCATCATGGCTGCCAGATCATCCAGCAGTGAAGATGACTTCATTGATGAAGAGCCACCTACCCCAAAGGTGAAGGGACATTTCATCTGGAAATTTTTTAAGTTTCCAGAAGGCCAGAAGAAGGTGAATGCACCAAAAGTAGAGTGCAGGATCTGCAAAAAGGTCCTGTCACGGGGTAACCCCCTAAAAAAATACTCTTTTGGCAACTTCACGATGATTCGCCATGTGGAGACCAGGCACCCCCAGAATTTTGCCCGAGAAAGTGTCAGGGCTCTGGCACAGGAGGTTCCCTCTACATCAACAGGAGGAGCAACTTCTTCTGGAAGAGACCAATCTCAGGGGCAGGTAGCAAACATCCAACCTGCATTCAACCATGGGGTCGTCAGATGCAGATACTGCAATCAACTCCTCACCTATGGGGAGCAAAGTGTCCTGCTCATGGTTCGGGCATTAGAGAACCATCACTGCCCTTCCCACCCCTAATTTTTTTCTTTTCTTTTTGCTCCTGTTGAGCAGTTTCTATTCCCTGTTTTTGTTCCTCTTCAGTTAAAAGAAGAAAACCAAAAGTTCTTTTCAGAACTACCTCCAATTCTCATCAAAGAGCTATAATCTTAAAAAATGAAGAGTAAGTGAAATATAGTGCATTGATAATTGAAAGGAGAATGAGTAAGAAAGAACAGAAAGGTATGAGAGGTGAAAGGAAGTGAAGTAGGAGGACTGAAAGAAGGTGAGTGTTAGAAAAGAAATTTATGACACAGTGAATAAACTGGAGGCCTCATTTCTGAAAAGTGACGCATCGCTACGTGAAAATAGCGATGCGTCACTTATCTGGACGCACTCCTTATGACATTCCACATATGTCATATTTAATATATGACTAATCAATTCGCAAGGAGTTACAGATATGTCAGTATTTCTGACATATCTCTAAACACAAAAGTAACGCATTGCAGGAGTGCGTCACAAAAGTGACGCAACTCCAGTAATGTGTCCTTTCACATGGAAAAAGCACCATGTGAAAGGTTTGCTGAGAAGCAGGCGCAAGATTTTGGCGCAACTGCATCCTAAAAGTGACGCACTGCGTCATTATTAGCAAGCTTTTTGCAAGGAACACCCCCTCTGCATGCATTATACCTGACACTATTTTTTAAAAAGTGACGCATCTAGGTACATGGGTCACTTTTTAAAACTCTGCGCCATATTGTATCTGCATCAGGTATAATGTATGCAGAGGGGGCAATCCCTCGCAAAAAGCTTGGTAATAACAACGTACTGAAATCTATGAGATTTCCCTGCGTCATTTTTTGGATGCTATTGCGTCAAAATTTTGCGCCGGCCTCGCATCACTTTTATGTTTACACATATGTCAGAAATACTGACGTATCTGTAACTCCTTGCAACATGATTCGTCATACATTAAATATGACACATCTGGAATGTCATAAGGACTGTGTACAGAAAAGTGACGCATCACACCAACAGTGTAATAAAATGTGCCTCGTTGCACTATATTTAAAGGATGCAACAGCATCCTAAAAGTGACGCAGTGAAATCTCAAACATTTCACTGCGTCGCTATTACAAAGCTTTTTGTGGGGGAACACCCCCTCTGCATACATTATACCTGACGCTATTTTTAAAAAGTGACGCATCTAGGTACATGGGTCACTTTTTAAAACTCTGCGCCATATTGTATCTGCAACATGATTCGTCATACATTAAATATGACACATCTGGAACGTCATAAGGAGTGCGCACAGAAAAGTGACGCATAACACCAGCAGTGTAATAAAATGTACCTCGTTGCACTATATTTAAAAAGTGACGCATCTAGATAGATGCGTCACTTTTTGAATATTGCATAACAATGCGCATTTTTTTACACCGCTGGTGCGTCACAAAAATTGACGCACAGGAAGCGCAAAACTAACAGCGCAAGGCCTTCATAAATATAGTCCTGGATTTAGGGGGTCAGAGGGGGTCTACTCTTCCCCCTTATGATCCAATCAGCTTCCTGCGCGCAAGTCGCTCGTCGCGCCTGGAGCGCTCTCCCGTGCGCGCACGGGAGAGCGCATATGCCCGCGCAAAACGAAAAAAAATTTTTAATGCCCTGCAGGACCCTATTTTAGTCCCTACATCAAACCTAGGGGGTCAGAGGGGGTCTACTCTTCCCCCTTATGGTCATTTGCCCCTTTTTTTTTCAAACCCCTTCTGTCTCGATTTTACCGAGACACAAGATGGCGGCCGCTCCGCACTGTTTAGAATGTTTACAGACAACTGAGATCCAATCAGCTTCCTGCGCGCAAGTCGCGTGTCGCGCCAGGAGCGCACTCCCGTGCGCGCACGGGAGCGCGGCTATAGATATATATATTTTTTTGAACCTTAATTACTTAAAATCCACTGGAGCACATATCTTGAGACATAGCAAAGGCACATCGGGCTACCAGTCCCTACAATTTTGCCAAGTTTGGTGGAAATCCATTCAGCCGTTCGGGCTAAAAGTGAAATCGACCGCCCTATGGAAATTAACATGGGGAAAACGCGTTTTGGGACCCCCCTTTTATCTCGGCCCCCGCTTGACGAATCCCCCCCAAACTTTCAGGGAAGGACCGGACCGCCATGAGACCATTTTCCTGAAAATTCCAGGCAGATTCGTCAACCGGCGCCAAAGTTATTCAAAATAGAATGTTGAGATTTAACATTGAAAATTATCCTAACTATAACTACCTACTGGCGACCGCCAGTAGGTAATATATATATATATATATATATATATATATATATATATATATATATATATATATATATATATTTCAGCTCCAAAAACACCTGAACGGGGCACTCGCAGGTGGGTGCTTTCAATGTGGGGGTGCTCCCACAAATCAATTGCAGCTTCACTTTCCGTAACTTCGGATTTCCATCCTCCAGGAAAAAAGCAATCGCGGGGGGTCGTTTGGGTTGTTTATTTTACCAGCAAACAGACACAGCAACAAACAGACGCGTTTTGGTAAAAAGAGGAGAGAAGACAGCATCGCAGCAGCATGGGTGATGCGGCAACCCACTGTGGCTGATGAAAACCCCATGAGGCGACTGGTTGCTGGTATATATTACAGCTCACGATGCAACAACAGCTGCCAAGTGTGCACACTACTGCTCAAATAACGGCTAATTCAGAGAGTGCCAGGGGTGATTTATTTCATTCCAAATAAACAGCCGCCCCCATAGGAAATTGAACAGTAAAATGCACAGCACCAGCAAAATGCGGGAAATGTTAAGACTATTGTGTTGGCTGGGTCGTGACCCGAATTGTGGTAATTAATTATTATTATTTCTCTTTTGTTGTTTGTAATTACCTTTAGTTTATGCACATTTTATCTAACATTGACAAATGTTTTGTTATGTGTTCTATCAATAATTGCAGCCTATAGATGATAAAATGGTTACTGGCATCTCTGTAACCAGGCTAATGATGAAGTCTTTTTTCTATGTTTTCCGTGCATCGTGCACAATGCTATGTTTACTTAAGACAGGAAAGTCACTGTATGATCATGTGACCAAGACCCAGAGAGAGGTCGAAACAGGTCTTTTTTGTGCCCATTAAATCTGATGCACCAACATCTGCAACTGGAGTGGCTCGTTTTCTTACTGCTATTGGGGTAAGAACTTTGTTTATGCATTCAAGGTGCAGCGTCCACATAGACGAATGGTGACCCACTTGGAAAAGCGTTCATCTGATGCCATCCCGGTTCCAAATATATATTTATGTGCATAATGGGATTGGTAATTCCAAAATTACTCATGTGGGTTGTCATGAACGTATGTGCCCAAAATACTTTCTCCTGCCAGTGCAGCTCTCACCAAAATTGCCCCAATCACTGGCGCCCTGTTGATCCATCTATTGTTGCCCAAATAAGAAAAATATGGCCTGCTAGGAACCCGTGGAGGTGCACTTCACGGCTGAGCCAGCCATAATAATGAAATCAACGAAGTTGCCTCAGGCAAAGTGCACTCATCAAACGGGAAAATGTATTCACAGAGAGCAGCTTCAGTGAGTAGCACAAACACCGCAGTACAATGCCTGACATGTTTTGGAATCCATTTCCTTTTCTGACTTTCCATTTTTGACTTGCCTGTAACGTTGGCACAGGTTGACGAATCTTCACAACATTTTTCAAAACAAGTGTCAAGTTAGATTTTGTCGTGCATGGAAAGTCTTGGGTGACGCGTCAAGTGGAGGCCAATAAAAGGAGGTGTAAAAAACAGTGAGTTTTCCCATGTGAATTCCCAAAGGACCTTAAACACAACTACCACCTGAAGTGCTGGATGGAATTACACCAAATTTGGAAGAAAGCTTAGCGTAACATAATGAGCTCTTGCTGGGAAATGCAGAGCTCTGATTGACTAGCAGCACTTCAACCAGGAAGTGTTGATGTGTCACTTTTCTGTGCGCACTCCTTACAACATTCCAGATGTGTCATATTTAATGTATGACGAATCATGTCGCAAGGAATTACGGATACGTCAGTATTTCTGACGTATCTGTAAACACAAAAGTGACGCATTGCTGGAGTGCGTCACAAAAGTGACACAACTCCAGCAATGCGTCCTTTCACATGGGGAAAGCACCATGTGAAAGGTCTTGCGTCAGTCTTACACCTGCTGTGAGGCAGGCGCAAGATTTTGACGCAACAGCATCCTAAAAGTGACGCAGTGAAATCTCATAGATTTCACTGCGTCGCTATTACGAAGCTTTTTGCGGGGGAACGCCCCCTCTACATAGATTATACCTGACGCAGGTATAATGTGGCGCAGGGTTTTAAAAAGTGACCCATCTACCTAGATGCGTCACTTTTTAAATATAGCGCAACGAGGCGCATTTTTTTACACCGCTGGTGCGATGCGTCACTTTTCTGTGCGCACTCCTTACGACATTCCAGATGTGTCATATTTAATGTATGACGAATCATGTCGCAAGGAATTACGGATACGTCAGTATTTCTGACGTATCTGTAAACACAAAAGTGACGCATTGCTGGAGTGCGTCACAAAAGTGACACAACTCCAGCAATGCGTCCTTTCACATGGGGAAAGCACCATGTGAAAGGTCTTGCGTCAGTCTTAATCCTGCTGTGAGGCAGGCGCAAGATTTTGACGCAACAGTATCCTAAAAGTGACGCAGTGAAATCTCATAGATTTCACTGCGTCGCTATTACAAAGCTTTTTGCGGGGGAATGCCCCCTCTGCATACATTATACCTGACGCAGGTATAATGTGGCGCAGGGTTTTAAAAAGTGACCCACCTACCTAGATGCGTCACTTTTAAAATATAGCGCAACGAGGCGCATTTTTTTTACACCGCTGGTGCGATGCATCACTTTTCTGTGCGCACTCCTTACGACATTCCAGATGTGTCATATTTAATGTATGACGAATCATGTCGCAAGGAGTTACAGATACGTCAGTATTTCTGACGTCTCTGTAAACACAAAAGTGACGCATTGCTGGAGTGCGTCACAAAAGTGACGCAACCCCAGTAATGCGTCCTTTCACATGGGGAAAGCACCATGTGAAAGGTCTTGCGTCAGTCTTAAACCTGCTGTGAGGCGGGCGCAAGATTTTGACGCAACAGCATCCTAAAAGTGACGCAGTGAAATCTCATAGATTTCACTGCGTCGCTATTACGAAGCTTTTTGCGGGGGAACGCCCCCTCTGCATACATTATACCTGACGCAGGTATAATGTGGCGCAGGGTTTTAAAAAGTGACCCATCTACCTAGATGCGTCACTTTTTAAATATAGCGCAACGAGGCACATTTTTTTATACCGCTGGTGCGATGCGTCAATTTTCTGTGCGCACTCCTTACGACATTCCAGATGTGTCATATTTAATGTATGACGAATCATGTCGCAAGGAGTTACAGATACGTCAGTATTTCTGACGTATCTGTAAACACAAAAGTGACGCATTGCTAGACTGCGTCACAAAAGTGACGCAACTCCAGTAATACGTCCTTTCACATGGGGAAAGCACCATGTGAAAGGTCTTGCGTCAGTCTTACACCTGCTGTGAGGCAGGCGCAAGATTTTGATGCAACAGCATCCTAAAAGTGACGCAGTGAAATCTCATAGATTTCACTGCGTCACTATTACGAAGCTTTTTGCGGGGAACGCCCCCTCTGCATACATTATACCTGACGCAGGTATAATGTGGCGCAGGGTTTTAAAAAGTGACCCATCTACCTAGATGCGTCATTTTTTAAATATAGCGCAACGAGGCGCATTTTTTTACACCGCTGGTGCGATGCGTCACTTTTCTGTGCGCACTCCTTACAACATTCCAGATGTGTCATATTTAATGTATGACGAATCATGTCGCAAGGAATTACGGATACGTCAGTATTTCTGACGTATCTGTAAACACAAAAGTGACGCATTGCTGGAGTGCGTCACAAAAGTGACACAACTCCAGCAATGCGTCCTTTCACATGGGGAAAGCACCATGTGAAAGATCTTGCGTCAGTCTTACACCTGCTGTGAGGCAGGCGCAAGATTTTGACGCAACAGCATCCTAAAAGTGACGCAGTGAAATCTCATAGATTTCACTGCGTCACTATTACGAAGCTTTTTGCGGGGGAACGCCCCCTCTGCATACATTATACCTGACGCAGGTATAATGTGGCGCAGGGTTTTAAAAAGTGACCCATCTACCTAGATGCGTCACTTTTTAAATATAGCGCAACGAGGTGCATTTTTTTACACCGCTGGTGCGATGCGTCACTTTTCTGTGCGCACTCCTTACGACATTCCAGATGTGTCATATTTAATGTATGACGAATCATGTCGCAAGGAATTACGGATACGTCAGTATTTCTGACGTATCTGTAAATACAAAAGTGACGCATTGCTGGAGTGCGTCACAAAAGTGACACAACTCCAGCAATGCGTCCTTTCACATGGGGAAAGCACCATGTGAAAGGTCTTGCGTCAGTCTTACACCTGCTGTGAGGCAGGCGCAAGATTTGGACGCAACAGCATCCTAAAAGTGACGCAGTGAAATCTCATAGATTTCACTGCGTCGCTATTACGAAGCTTTTTGCGGGGGAACGCCCCCTCTGCATAGATTATACCTGACGCAGGTATAATGTGGTGCAGGGTTTTAAAAAGTGACCCATCTACCTAGATGCGTCACTTTTTAAATATAGCGCAATGAGGCGCATTTTTTTACACCGCTGGTGCGTCACAAAAAGTGACGCACAGGCGGCGCAAAACTGTCGCAAGGCCTTCATAAATAAGGCCCTGGATTTTCCCCGTGCTTCGCTCCCCGGTGTTCTTCCTTGTGCGCTTCCCGGTGCGCTTCCCGGTGCGCGTACACGGGCGCTCCCCCCGTGCAAATCGAATTTTTTTTTTTATAAAAATGCCCCGTGGGACCCTATTTTAGCCCCCACATCAAACCTTGGGGGTCAAAAGGGGGTCTACCCTGCCCCCTTATAGTCATTTCTCCCTTTTTTTATGTCAACTTTTGTGTCTCGATCCTACCGAGACACAAGATGGCGGCCGCTCTCGACTGTTTCGAATGTTTACAGACACCCGTGAGCCAATCAGCTTTCCGCGCGCAAGTCGCGGGTCGCGCCTGGTGCACTCCCCGGTGCGCGCACAGGAGCGCGCCTATAGATATATATATATTTTTTTAACCTAAATTACTCAAAATCCACTGGAGCACATATCTTGAGACATAGCAAAGGCACATCGGGCTACCAGTCCATACAATTTTGCCAAGTTTGGTGGAAATCCATTCAGCCGTTCGAGCTAAAAGTGAAATCGACCGCCCTATGGAAATTAACATGGGGAAAACGCGTTTTGGGACCCCCCTTTTATCTAGGCTCCCGCTTGACGAATCCCCCCCCCCAAACTTTCAGGGAAGGACCGGAACGCCGCGAGGCCATTTTGAGGAAATTTTCAGTCAGATTCGTCAACCGGCGCCAAAGTTATTCCAAATAGAATTTTGAGATTTAAAATTGAAAAAAATCCTAACTATAACTACCTACTGGCAACCGCCAGTAGGTAATATGTATATATATATTCAATGAAAAAACCATTGGTTTTAGGCCATATATAGTTAGGAATTAGCATTTACAAAACCTTATTTTACTCGCATAAAACCATTGAAATTCCATATATAATTAGAAGCGCTAACTATATATCGCGCTCCCGCAATCCACTGCTGATGATGTCACATATTACATCATTCATGACATGGTCAGTGACATCACTGATGACATCACTGATGACAACATCCAGTGATTGTATGTGTCTGTAAAGTTTAAATATGTTTTACATATTGAAGAATGAGTGGATGTATAAGTGTCTGGATGAAGAATTTAGTAGGTGCATGACTGAGTGTATGAGAGAGTGATTAAATGTGTCTCACTGAGTGCATGGGTTAGTGACTAAACTGTCTTAATTTGTGCATCATTATGTTTGTTGTTGTGTAAGCTGCTGCATGTGTTGATCAGTAGCTATAAGAGTGGCCATATGGGTTATTGATTGGTTGCCCAAGTATTTGAATGGGAGGCTGAGTGTGTGTGTGGGTGGCTGGGAGGTGCGTGACTCTGTGCATAGATGTGTAAGCAGTTGATTCACTAGGAGTATGAGTTCAAGAGTGCATGTGGAAACAGCTATATGGGCGGTTGACTGTGCATGGGTCTGTTGGTGAGTGAATGGATTTCTCATTGCTACATGTGCAAGTAAGTACGTATGTAAAACACAATACATGTGAGAGTTGAGATATATAAATAACTGAACATAAGAGCCAGTGAATGTGTGAGTGGCTGTATCGATCACTGTGAGCTTGTATCAGGGATTATATAAGAGAGTAAATATGTGTTATTATATGTTTGAATAAGTAAGATGTGTATAACTGTATAGTTGAGGAAATGGAGGTGTGATTGATTCTTTGCATGACTGACTAGGTGTGTGAGTAACTCCATGGATGAGTGACAGTCTGTGAGTGTCTGTTTATACTGAGTGTATGTAAGGTTATATTAGAGTCTGAAGAGGTTCATTGTATTATCACATGAGTGATGTGATCAGTGATGACAAATGAGATGTCATCAGTGATGTCATTTGAGTTGTCATCAGTGATGTCATCAGTGATGTCATTTGAGATGTCATCAGTGATGTCATTTGAGTTGTCATCAGTGATGTCATCAGTGATGTCATTTGAGATGTCATCAGTGATGTCATCAGTGATGTCACTGACCATGTCATGAATGATGTAATATGTGACATCATCAGCAGTGGATTGCGGGTGCGCGATATATAGTTAGCGCTTCTAACTATATATGGAATTTCAATGGTTTTATGCGAGTAAAATAAGGTTTTGTAAATGCTAATTCCTAACTATATATGGCCTAAAACCAATGGTTTTTTCATTGAATTTTCAAGGTTTTGTAAATGCAAATTCCTAACTATATATCCACTATAACCTATGGTTTTTTCTATGAATTTCATTGGTTTTTTAATAGCAAATATGAAAAGCTTTAAAATGTCAAGTACGTGATAGATAAAAACATTTTCGTATTTATGCACGCTGATGTGCTTTGAACGCTGCACCCCCCCCCCTCCCCTCTTTTGTCTTAGTAGTACTCTCTCTTTGCAGATACTGAAGGGTAGTTAACGCAGGCCTTTACCCCCGTTGTAATCCGTCGTGCCTCCTTGTCTCTCCATTTGATTGATTGTTGTCCAAGCATTTACTGTTTTAGAATTGGTTCTCTTTGAATCATTCTCTATTTACAAACAAGCACAAAGTCGCAATACTCTGTTTAGTCTTTGCAGATAGTGAAAAATCGTGTAAAAAAATAAAAGTAATCGAGCAAAATCAGTAGGCCACTAATTGGATCTCTTTTTGACCTCGCTAAAATAGAAATATTAGGAACAACCCTTCATGAGAAATACGAAAATAGTGAGATGAACTGAGCTCCACACCATGAGGGCTGCAAGACAGCTCGGCTCCATCACCCATCCCGCACAAAATAACGACAAACCCTATGCAAATATTAAAAATATAGACAACACACCAGCAAAGAAACAGGGTAAAACATTTTATTAAAAAACTATTTACATAACGTTGGTTTATAAGATGATGTCAGTAGTGGACCGATGTGTGAATAGATCGAAAGCAGCACAAGGCTCCAAGATCCGGATGGCAAGCTCCTGGATGTTGGGTGCCATAGTTTAGAGTTCTGAATTTCAGCCTTTTTCAATGCCTGTGCTTTGTTGAATCAAAATGGCGGCTTGACACAAAGCTGACTCAAGCGTTGCTACTGATGCTATGCAGACCAAAACTGGTTTTCAGTTTGTACATTTTTCTAGATTTTTCAATCCAAGTTTGGTTGACTTTGTAGAACGATGGCTTCAGATTTTCAACATACGGTGTGGTGGCGCTGACTGGGAGAGGGCGCTTCGCTCCTGCCCCCTCCCCAAGTAAGATTTTCATACGTGAAAGTACGTTAATGGTTTTGGTCCCTGAGATGCTTCGATGTCACTGCCATTCTCAAATAGCATAAGTTCTGGATGTTGGGTGCCATAGTTAAGAGTTCTGAGCAGTGCTTGTAACACTGTCTAAAGCTTATTTCCACCTACTGCAGCTTCACTATTCTCAAAGTAAGTGAGTGTCGTTTGTAGACCTGACTGCATTAGAAAACAATGTGATATGTTACCTTCCTAAACAGCTTGACGGAGGCCCCTGAGGGGCGGTGTGATGGCCATGGACTCGGAGAAGACGCATGGCTCCGACACCCTCCCCAAGTCTTATAGCACTGGTGTAGCCTGAGATCACCCCCGACATAGGCGGCCGGCTCCCGGGGTCCGGCGGAACTTTTTGCCTTTTGATGACTCTTCAATTCTGGACCTTGTCCCACAATCCGTTTGACCTGAAGACAAGCTGTAGTGGGGCGCCCCTTTATCGTTTTAGTTGCCATTCCGCCCGCTTTTGCTACACTGTGCCTCTTCCGCCATTCAGCTGTTTACCGCCCGCTCTTGCGACTACAGCGTCTCGCTCACCATGTAGTTGAGTTGCGCCCGCTCTTGCGGTGCAGCGATAGGCGGCTGCCACAGGACTCTCAAAATGGCGGCCGGCTCTTCGGTTTTGGGCCTGGTCCACTAAAATGGCCCTGGGACACCTTGGAACTCGGACGCTTCCCTGATAGGGCTTGGGTCCCATTCTCGAAAAGCGTCCCCTCAGCTGTGAAGATTCTACAAAAGTCTTGGGGGCCTCCGACTCCCGCAGGCTTCTGGTGGGGAGCGGCTGCCATGATTGCTCGTGGAATGGCCACGACGGAGCTACGAGATGGTAGTGGTCTCATGCTGACGCCTGCTTAAGTCTGAAACATCCAGAAACACTATAGACTACCAATTCGATCAGTTCCGGTAGCGCCCCAACATGACCCGGAAGAGAAGAA
The DNA here is from genome assembly GCF_964263255.1 of Lissotriton vulgaris. Lineage (NCBI taxonomy): Eukaryota > Metazoa > Chordata > Amphibia > Caudata > Salamandridae > Lissotriton > Lissotriton vulgaris. Next base: position 1,300,153,604 of record NC_141691.1, read on the forward strand.
CTTGCCCTCCCCTCTTTGACTGATGGTTCTTGTTGCCTGTCCCCTCTGTTCTCATTTAACAGAACTTTTTGGACTGCTGGAAGGGGTTGTGTTCTGAACGCTGGTTGGTGGAGACATTTAGACTATATTCTTGACCTACGTTGTCGCGTAATGCGTTTTATGACACGCCGCGTTAGCGCACCCGGAAGCGATCCGAGGCGCGGCGCGCAGCGCGTAACGTAAGCATAACAGGTCATGTGACTTGTTAATAAAACTTTTCATTGGTTCATTTTACTTTTGTTAATTTAATGATGAAAAGCTTGGTCATATGACCTAAAAATTACGCTTTTTATTATTTTCGAACAATATTTTTTTTTCAAACATATGTTATAATATTCCAGGCTAATGTACTTTCCCGGAAAATTTACAACTGTCTTGCAAGTAAAATATATTCCTTTTTCGAGAAAAAGGGCGTTTCTTCCTTCCATGACGGAGCCGTTGAGTAAAAGAGATTCGGCCTGCTGTCTTAGTCGCCGATACGCCTGATTATCAGATTCTTATCGATCACTTTATGTTGCAGACATGAAAAACACAACTGCCCTTGACCATTTATCTTTACTGCGTTCCTACATATAAAACCTTTTATCCGTCATGTAATTGGACTGCTTTATTTCACTTGCCTTTTACTGATTCGAAAACAGTGACTAAAAGTAAAAACTTTACCAATGTAAATACTACTACCGTGTTTTGTTTCAAAAACCTTTATTGTGAAAATGTCAGTATACAAATACGGGCCTATAACCACGTGGGCCGGCCACGGAGCAAACTGAAATCGTATATGATGAGGAGACATTTACACTGTAGAGGAACGTAACGAGCGGGCCATTAGGTTGCAAGAACTAAGGTGTCTAACAGTTGCGGAATCGGTGGACATACATTTTGTAATTAAAATAGAACAGGGCCACTTACAATAACATTTTCTAGATATACATTTGCGGGCAAGGAGTTACGAGTCCCATTTATACCGGCGCCATTTTGGGCGAGGCCGGGCAGGTCCAAGATATAGTCAAAATGTCTCCACCAACCATCGGCCAGACCAGAACCCCTTTCGGCCCTTTATGCTACAAGATGGTGTCTTCCATTCAGAAAATATTGTTGGCAGCATTTTGAAAGGAAACAGAAACAGCCGTTCTCCTAGTGAGTTTCACATTGTTACATTTAGGAAGAATGTTGAAGAGTAGTATGTGGAAAATCTGAAGCCATTTTTCTACAAACTCTCAATCAGACTTGGATGGAAAAAAAAAACTTGAAGAATGTACAAACTGAAAACCAATTTTTGTCTGTATAGCACCAACAGTAACGCTTGAGTCAGCTTTGTGTCAAGCCGCCATTTTCATTCAATCAATAGCGTCCCCCTGCACACATTCAGGGACCTGATCGTGTCTTCAGATGAAACGGATTGTAGGAAAAGAAGCAGAAAGGAAAAGGCAAAAAGTTCCGCCGGACCTAGTGAAGCTGCAGCAGGTGCAAATAAGCTTCAGACAGTCTTACAAGCACTGCTCAGAACTCTCAACTGAGGCACTCAACATCCAGGACTTGCCATTCGGATCTTGGCGCCTTGTGCTGGTTCCGACCTATTCACACATCGGTCCACTACTGACATCACCTCATAAGCCAACGGGGCACCCCACGCCGACTTTCGGCGCAGCATTGTAGGATGGCCACACCAGTGCGGCAACTTGCTGGACACAACATCGGGGCCATCCAGATCTCGGCGCGTTCGACTCACTGTAGCGCAACAGTGACTGCAACTCAGCTGGACACGCCATCTTTCGGTGCAGCATTGTAGGATGGCCACACCAGTGCGGCAATTTGCTGGACACCACCTCGGTGCCATCCGGATCTCGGCGCGTTCGAGTCACTGTACCGCAACAGTGACCGCAATTCAGCTGGACACGCCGTCTTTCGGCGCAGCATTGTAGGATGGCCACACCAGTGCGGCAATTTGCTGGACACCACCTCGGTGCCATCCGGATCTCGGCGCGTTCGAGTCACTGTACCGCAACAGTGACCGCAACTCAGCTGGACACGCCGTCTTTCGGCGCAGCATTGTAGGATGGCCACACCAGTGCGGCAATTTGCTGGACACCACCTCGGTGCCATCCGGATCTCGGCGCGTTCGAGTCACTGTACCGCAACAGTGACCGCAACTCAGCTGGACACGCCGTCTTTCGGCGCAGCATTGTAGGATGGCCACACCAGTGCGGCAATTTGCTGGACACCACCTCGGTACCATCCGGATCTCGGCCCGTTGTGCTGCCTTCGGCCTATTCGCACATCGGTCCGCTACTGACGCCGCCTCACGTGCCAACGGATTTTCTACGCTTTTTGTAGCCCTATGCCGCATAACAGGTCATGTGACTTGTTTATAAAACTTTTCATTGGTTCATTTTACTTTTGGTTTCCTAAAGATGGAAGGCTTGGTCATATGACCTAAAAATAACACTTTTCATTGGTTTAGAACATTTTTTTTTCCCAAACGATGAAAGCCCCACCTTGTTTCTGGATCATTCAGACTGAAGCTGGCGTCAGCATGAGAGCACCACCATCTCGTGGCTCCGTCGTGGTCATTCCGCGAGCAATCATGGCAGCCGCTCCCCACCGGAAGCCTGCGGGAGTCGGGGGCCCCCAAGACTTTTGTACAATCTTCACGGCTGAGGGGACGCTTTTCGAGAATGGAGCCCAAGCCCTAGCAGGCAAGCGTCCGAGTTCCAAAGTGTCCCAGGGCCCTTTCAGTGGACCAGGCCCAAAACCGAGGAGCCGTCCGCCATTTTAAGAGCCATGTGGCAGCCGCCTATCGCTGCACTGCAAGAGTGGGAGCAACTCAACAACATGGTGAGCGAGACGCTGTAACCGCAAGAGCGGGCGCAACTCAGCTAGATGGCCGCCACCTGGGGAGGCCCGTTCACGCCGCCTCCCCCACGCCCCCCCCCCCCGGGCCGCCGCACGCCAATTTTCGGAGCAGCATTGTAGGATACCAAAACCAGTGCGGCAGTTTACTGGACATCACCTGGGTGCCTGTCGTACATGTTGTGTCAGCCATGTGACACTGGACACAGACCGCTACTGACGAGGCCTCCCCCCGCACCACCCGGGACGCCCCACGCTGTTTTTCTGTGCTGCATTGTAGGATCCCTAAACCAGTGCGGCACCCAGGCGACATCACCTGGGTGCCGTCCAGAACTCTGCACGTTGTGCTGCCTTGGGACTATTCGCACAACAGACCACTACTGACGAGGCCTCCCCCCGCCCCACCCGGGACGCCCCACGCCAATTTTCGGAGCAGCATTGTAGGATCCCTAAACCAGTGCGGCACCCAGGCGACATCACCTGGGTGCCGTCCAGAACTCTGCACGTTGTGCTGCCTTGGGACTATTCGCACAAAAGACAGCTTCTAACCATTGTTGCTTTTTGTGTTGAGAAATGTTTAAATGTTTTTATTTTTTGTTCCGTTCGTTAAAGTTAATAGTTAATAAAGTTTTATAACCTTACTTTGTTGGAGTGTTATCTATTTTTTTAAAAACGGGTGAATGGGGCCTTGAATCGGGTTATTGTCATGTGTGGGCTTTGGAAGTGTGCTGCTGCAGGATCGGACATTTCAAACTCAAATGCACGTTCTTTTTCTTACCTTTCCGAAGCATGGAGCGCAATAGCAAGCAGAGAAAGGGTGATGCACGTGTTGAACACTACCTGACCTGGCAAGTTGCTGGCAGTGCCCCCCCGCCCGCTCCTGAAAGAGGAAACACACACACCGCCGCTCCGAGTACTTCACAAATCTTTAAAAGACCATGCGCTTGTTCATGAGGCTTAAATGGTTTATCACCTCTTCTAGAACCCCTGCATCGACCCTCTGACGTTTCCTGGAAAAATTACCATGTAACACAATACCAAGCCCTGTCAGCTGAAACCCCCAAGGAATCGTGGGGCATATTATCAAGGGGGTTTATCTCCGCTTTTTTGGCTTTAAAAGCCATGAAAGCGGAGATAAAATTATCTCCCTATTACCAAGCTGTCGCTAACACCAGTTAGTGACAGCTAAAAGGAGATAGCGACCATCTTGGGCCCCGCTTTGCATGTCAGTGATACTTATCACTAATGACATGCAAAGTGGCGTGCCAAGATGTTAGCGACTGGAAACAGTCCCTAACATCGCTACCTTCTATTACCAACTTTTGGAGATATCTCCAAAATCTAACACCTACCCTGAGCGGTTCTTAGCCATGTTATCCAATGGGAGGTGGATAACATGGCTAAGAGCATTTGCTCGATAATACATGAATATCGCTGACTTTTCTGCGATAATAGCAAGGTTTATCTGCGATAAAAATCGCCGATGTGCGGCGATAATTTTTGTCTCTAAACAAGTTAGAGACAAAAATTATCGCTAGTTGTTCGTAATATGCCCCCGGGTTTTTGCTTGCAGAAATCGGGAGGCGGGAGACTAGCACTGAAATCAGTAGTCACACGCCTGAATCGGGAGGGTTGGCATGTCTGAATTCTCTACAGCTGGGGCCATAAACTACATCCGCAGGGGTAGGTGATAGCCTGTCACCAGCCTGGCATCTAAAATGGATGCCGTGCACGACAAAATTGTGGCATTGGAAAAAAGGCAAGATGGCGCAGCCGCTGGAAGAGATGTATCAACATATATGAGCCTCCTCAGCCACCCTCAGGAAACATAGGGGATTAGGATACGTCTCCCGCACCCCCTTATACCTAGTAATTTAATTAACGAAGCACAAAATGGCGAATTCCCGTTTCGCTACCAGTTTGCGGCCCAGTTCGCGGCCCGTGAAGCGCTTCTACCGTGAAAAATCATTTTTTTTTTCTTTTCCCCACGGGACCCTTTAATAACCCCAACAACATTCCTAGGGGGTCAAGAGGGGGATACCTTGCCCCCTTTCATTAAATTCCCCCTTAGTTTTTCACCTCTTCTTCTCTCTCGATCCTACCGAGAGACAAGATGGCGGCCGCTCCGGACTGTCACGCAGCAAAATAAAAAAAAGCTCACGCACAGCCGCTGGAAGAGATGTATCAACATATATCAGCCTCCTCAGCCACCCTCAGGAAACATAGGGGATTAGGATACGTCTCCCGCACCCCCTTATACCTAGTAATTTAATTAACGAAGCACAAAATGGCGAATTCCCGTTTCGCTACCAGTTTGCGGCCCAGTTCGCGGCCCGTGAAGCGCTTCTACCGTGAAAAATCATTTTTTTTCCTTTTCCCCACGGGACCCTTTAATAACCCCAACAACATTCCTAGGGGGTCAAAAGGGGGATACCTTGCCCCCTTTCATTAAATTCCCCTTTCGTTTTTCACCTCTTCTTCTCTCTCGATCCTACCGAGAGACAAGATGGCGGCCGCTCCGGACTGTCACGCAGCAAAATAAAAAAAAGCTCACGCACAGCCGCTGGAAGAGATGTATCAACATATATCAGCCTCCTCAGCCACCCTCAGGAAACATAGGGGATTAGGATACGTCTCCCGCACCCCCTTATACCTAGTAATTTAATTAACGAAGCACAAAATGGCGAATTCCCGTTTCGCTACCAGTTTGCGGCCCAGTTCGCGGCCCGTGAAGCGCTTCTACCGTGAAAAATCATTTTTTTTTCCTTTTCCCCACGGGACCCTTTAATAACCCCAACAACATTCCTAGGGGGTCAAGAGGGGGATACCTTGCCCCCTTTCATTAAATTCCCCCTTCGTTTTTCACCTCTTCTTCTCTCTCGATCCTACCGAGAGACAAGATGGCGGCCGCTCCGGACTGTTTAGAATGTTGACAGACACCGGAGAGCCAATCAGCTTTCTGCGCGCAAAGTTCCGATAAGCGAAAAGTAAGCGGACCGGATCGCTGCCCGGAGCGCTGTTACAGATATATATCTTGATTTAAACGTTAATTTCTCAAAATCCACTGAAGCACATATATTGAGACCTAGCAAAGGCACATCGGGCTACCAGTCCCTACAATTTTGCCAAGTTTCGTGCAAATCCATTCAGCCGTTCGAGCTAAAAGTGAGGCCAAAGGCCCTATGGAAAAATGAATGGGAAAAACGCGTTTTGGGACCCCCCTTTTTTCTCGGCCCCCCCTTGACGAAACCCCACCAAATTTTCAGGGGCTGCTCAGAAACAAAATGTGCCATTTTCCTGAAAATTTCAGCCGATTCCGTCCACAAACGCCAAAGTTATTAGACATAGAATTTTCAGAAATCCCATAGGGAATTAATCCTAACTATATATACCTACTGGCGATAGCCAGTAGGTAATATATATATATATATATATTTCAGCTCCAAAAACACCTGAACGGGGCACTCGCAGGTGGGTGCTTTCAATGTGGGGGTGCTCCCACAAACCAATTGCAGCTTCACTTTCCGTAACTTCGGATTTCCATCTTCCAGGAAAAAAGCAATTGCGGGGGGTCGTTTGGGTTGTTTATTTTACCAGCAAACAGACACAGCAACAAACAGACGCGTTTTGGTAAAAAGAGGAGAGAAGACAGCATCGCAGCAGCATGGGTGATGCGGCAACCCACTGTGGCTGATGAAAACCCCATGAGGCGACTGGTTGCTGGTATATATTACAGCTCACGATGCAACAACAGCTGCCAAGTGTGCACACTACTGCTCAAATAACGGCTAATTCAGAGAGTGCCAGGGGTGATTTATTTCATTCCAAATAAACAGCCGCCCCCATAGGAAATTGAACAGTAAAATGCACAGCACCAGCAAAATGCGGGCAATGTTAAGACTATTGTGTTGGCTGGGTCGTGACCCGAATTGTGGTCATTAATTATTATTATTTCTCTTTTGTTGTTTGTAATTACCTTTAGTTTATGCACATTTTATCTAACATTGACAAATGTTTTGTTATGTGTTCTATCAATAATTGCAGCCTATAGATGATAAAATGGTTACTGGCATCTCTGTAACCAGGCTAATGATGAAGTCTTTTTTCTATGTTTTCCGTGCATCGTGCACAATGCTATGTTTACTTAAGACAGGAAAGTCACTGTATGATCATGTGACCAAGACCCAGAGAGAGGTCGAAACAGGTCTTTTTTGTGCCCATTAAATCTGATGCACCAACATCTGCAACTGGAGTGGCTCGTTTTCTTACTGCTATTGGGGTAAGAACTTTGTTTATGCATTCAAGGGGCAGCGTCCACGTAGACGAATGGTGACCCACTTGGAAAAGCGTTCATCTGATGCCATCCCGGTTCGAAATATATATTTATGTGCATAATGGGATTGGTAATTCCAAAATTACTCATGTGGGTTGTCATGAACGTATGTGCCCAAAATACTTTCTCCTGCCAGTGCAGCTCTCACCAAAATTGCCCCAATCACTGGCGCCCTGTTGATCTATCTATTGTTGCCCAAATAAGAAAACTATGGCCTGCTAGGAACCCGTGGAGGTGCACTTCACGGCTGAGCCAGCCATAATAATTAAATCAACGAAGTTGCCTCAGGCAAAGTGCACTCATCAAACGGGAAAATGTATTCACAGAGAGCAGCTTCAGTGAGTAGCACAAACACCGCAGTACAATGCCTGACATGTTTTGGAATCCATTTCCTTTTCTGACTTTCCATTTTTGACTTGCCTGTAACGTTGGCACAGGTTGACGAATCTTCACAACATTTTTCAAAACAAGTGTCAAGTTAGATTTTGTTGTGCATGGAAAGTCTTGGGTGGCGCGTCAAGTGGAGGCCAATAAAAGGAGGTGTAAAAAACAGTGAGTTTTCCCATGTGAATTCCCAAAGGACCTTTAAACACAACTACCACCTGAAGTGCTGGATGGAATTACACCAAATTTGGAAGAAAGCTTAGCGTAACATAATGAGCTCTTGCTGGGAAATGCAGAGCTCTGATTGACTAGCAGCACTTCAACCAGGAAGTGTTGACAGTCATCTTGAGACTCAGCTTCAGCCAAGTCCCCAAAAAATGTAACAAAAAATGAAAAGGGGGCAGGATAGGAATACCCTGACCCCAAACATTGGTCTCGGAGTCCCCCTGGGACCCCATCTAGGTGTAAAAGTATTCAAAACAATTGCAGTGAATTCATGATATTCGGTGAAAAAACTTAAAAGAAAAAAACATGCACAGGTGCTTGTTTTTAAATAACACTCCAGTATTGGTGATTAACTGTGCTGTGTGTGTGGCTGTGTGGGTGAGTGAGTTGGTGTGTCAGTGGTGTATGGGTTAGTTAGTGGGTATGTGAGAGGCTGTATAGGTTAGTGATGGGGTGTCTGAGTGGCTGCATGGGTGAGGAAGTAGGTGCAAAAGTTGTGCATGAGTGAGTGTGTGGTTGTGTGAGTGACTGTATGGGTGAGTGAATGAATGTGAGAGTGGCTAGATTGGTGAGTATGTGTGTCAGTGACTGTATAGGTGAGTGAGTAAATGTGTTAATGTTTGTATGAGTAAGTGAGTGGGTATGTGAGTAACTGTATGGGTGGGTGAGTGGCTGTATAAGCAACTGTATGGGTGAGTGAGTAGGTGTGTGAGTAGCGGTATGGGTGACAGACTCAGTGCATGAGTGGCTGCATGTGTATATGAGTGGGTGTGTTAGTGTCTGTATTACCTTATGACTGGATTTGTGAGTGGGTGTATTGGGGAGTGAGTGGGAGCATGCGTGGCTGTATGCGTGAATTAGGGGTTGTGTGAGTGGCTGTATGAGTGAGTGGATGTATGAGTGCCTCTATGAATCAGTGAGTGGGTGTGTGTGCTTGCATGGGTCTGTGAATGTGTTTGTGAGTGGCTGTGAGGGAGTTGGTATATGTGAGGTCAAGTGGGTTTCATAAGTGTTTCTGTAGATGATGTCATTAGTGTTATCATCAGTGATATCACTGACCATTTCATGAGTGATATATTATGTGACATCATTGGCAGTGAATTATGGGGCTGTAAGTTATAGTTAACTCAGGTAACTTTAGCTTTTTAATTTCACTGGTTTTGTATGAGTGAAATGTGAGCCTAACTATACCATTCCCTTTAATCTTTATTTTTTTTAGTGAATTCTAAAGATTTTTTAAATTCTATTTCCTCACTATAATATACATGTGACCTTTGTTTTTTTAGTGAATGTTGAGGTTTTTAAAAATGATATTTCCTAATTCTAATGTCCCAGTTACCATTTTGTTTCAGTGAATTTCTAAGGTGTTTCAATTTTAATTTCTAACTGTTACCAGTAATGTTTGAGAGTGAATGTGTGAGTGAGTGCATGAGTGTTCCAGAGAGTGTGCTAGTGAGTATGTGAGTGCCAGAATGAGTGTGTGAGTGGATGTTTGAGTGGGCCTAGTAGTGGCTGAATAATGGTCTCTCTGGCTGTGTGAGTGGGTCTGTAAGTGTCTGAGTGAGTCTGTGAGGATCTGTATAGGTGGCTGAGTGGGTGCATGAGTGTCTGAGTGAGTATCTGAGTGGGTATCAGTGTCTGAGTAGCTGTCTGAGTGGGTGTGTGGGTCTGTGAATAGGCCTGTGAGAGAGTGTATGAGTATCTGAGTGGATCTGAGAGTGCATATGTCACTTTCTGAGTTGGTGTGTGACTGGGTGCATTAGTCTCTAAGTTGGTCTCTAAGTGGAGGCATAGTAAGTCTATGAGTGGGTGCAAGCGTCTCCGAGTGCATCTGTAAATGGGTTTATGAGTCTCTTAATGGGTGTCACTGTGTGAGTGGATCTGAGAGTAGGTATGTGAGTCTCTGAGCAGGTATGTGAATGGGGGCATGAGTCTCTGAGTGCATCTGTGAGTGGGAGTTTGAGTCACTGAGTGAGTATGTGAGGTGATGTGTGAGTATCTAAGTGGGTCTGTGAGTGGGTGCCTGAGTGTCCGAGTGGGTTTGTGAGTAGATATGAGTGTCCCCGTGGGTCTGTGAGTAGGTGTGTGAGTCTCTGAGTGGGTCTGTGAGTGGGTGCATTAGTCTCAGACAGGGTCTGTTAGTGGGTGGGTGAATGTCTGAATGGCTTCTGTGAGTGGGCGTGTGACTCCCAGTGGGTGTGAGTAGATGCATGAGTCTCTGTGTGGGCCTGTGAGTGGGTGAATGACTGTCTGGGTCTGTGAGTGGGTCTGTGATTAGGTGCATGGTTGCCTGTACAGGTTGGGGAGTGGGTGCATGAGTCTCTAAGTAGGTCTCTGAGTGGGTTTCATTTTTGTAAAATGAACATGACTATCTAATTTAAATCTTAATAAGTCTACAGTTTTTGGGAATTGTGTACTCAGGTATTATTTTGTACTGGGAATTCTGTCATTGTGGAAATCTATACAGCATATTATAGAATACACCTGCATAATAGACCACCCATTTTAGTATTTCTCTGTGTCACTGCTTGCCACATATTTGAATGCATTATTAACAGTTGTTCGTAAAAAAATGTTTGATTGTTGTGAATTCATCACAAATTATTTTGATATTATGTTACCGTTTCGCTTAAAATTTTGGGGGAGACTGCATGTTTTCAAAAAGTATAGAACACATATATACATAGATTTTAAACAATGTTTGACCACAGCTATTTAGTGACATACTGTTTACACTTCTGTAACTGTAATAATATTTAAAGAAAAACACTTTTAAATTGTGCTTCCCGTAATTGCAATGCTGCCGGTAGCTGCAATGACGCCTGTATTTGCGAAGATCATGTGACTATGAAACAAAGAGATTTGATTGGAGAAGACAATTTTCATTAATCTACAAATTAAGTTCCCATCCATTTGTCCCTTCATGAAGATTCCAGTTGGGATTTGCATTTTTGCTCAAGGTCTTCTGTAGTTTAAAGGAAAAAACTCTTTTTTGTAATGTTGTTGTCATTTTTTCTGATTTAAAATGGCAAAAGCAGGAAGTGAAGACCAAGATATGCATGAAGAAGCTGAGAAGCAGGAGGTTGCAGCAAAACTGAATCATGTCTGGGAGACAACATGGCCCCAGTGTTGCATGAAGCCATTCATCTAGGCTATCAAACTGTCACACGCAATCGTATGGGCAAAAGATGAGGTGGCCTAGCTGTTGTATTCAAGCAAATATTAAATATCATTAAAGCTGGCGGCATCTCCTTGCATGGTTGTGAGGCCCTCTTCACCAGAAGCACCTTAGACAATCTTCCTCCTGTAACTTCCTACTCCTTCACAGATCTCCACCTAGTAATGCAACCTTCCCAGACACATTTCTAGACACAGTTTCAAACATTATAACACTACACTCCAACCTATGCATTTTCGGTGACCTAAATATTTGGTTTGACAAACCCAATATGCCCCATCCAAATACAATCATCACTGGTCTAGATGCACTGAACCAACATCAGATCATCGACAAACCCACACACATCACTGGACACATCCTGGGTGTCATTTTTGTAATCCAGAACTAGTTACCTTTCAAACAACTACTCCAGTCACATGGTCATGGTACAAAGACAGAATATCAAAGCAAAAATATCGAATTGCACAAATATCGAGTCATAAATATCGTTTGTCAGGAATATCGACATACGAATTCTCGTGGCCAAGAATATCAATTTTAGGTAAGTAATATTGATGTTAAAAATACAGAAGCGTTAAATATAGTTTGCAAAAATATAGTTGTTAAAAATATTCATTTTCTATTAATGTTATGTATTTTAGTGTATATTTCATATGCATGTGTTGAATGTTTTTTGTATAAGAATAGTTTGTCATTTTTATTATATGTGTTTCAATTTTAGTACTTATTAATTTCTTTTTGTTTGACTTTTGCGTGTTTAGTTCCATAGCAGGTTGTGGGTTTATAGAGGATTAGGGTGGGAAATAATGTTATTATATACAAATTATTGATTATTTTTAGTAGTTATTAAAACATTTATTTTTATTTTGCTTTTTTAGAGGAAAAGGGTGGGAAGTAATTTAATTATATTAAATGATTAAATGTATTGAATATCTTTTATTTATTAATATTTGTTTAATTGGGATGTTATAGTGTTAAATGTGTAAAGTAATTTATTATTAATGAATGATGTGTTGTTAATGCATTTTAATTAACTGGCACTTACTTAGGGTAATTATGTAATTATTTCTAGGTGTGTGTTGTGGTGTTTATAGGTGGAAATACTGGAAAGGGTGGTAATTTATTTTTAATTGATTAATAATTAGTTGATTACTTTTAAATAATTAATTAGTAACTATTTAATTATGGTATTTGTCCTATTAATTTTAGGTGTGTTTTGGTGTTATTAGGTATACATGGTGGGTAGGGTAAGAAGTATTTTGATTGATAATTAGTTAATTAATTTAAATTAATTAATTAGTAATTAATTATGGTAATTGCATAATTATTTTAGGTGTTTGTTGTGGATATTATAGCGTTAAAGCATGTGTACTCTAAGAATGTTTATATCTATTTCTAATAATATTATCTTATTAATTGATTTTTAATTATGTTTATTATGGGAATACATTTACATAAACATTTTGATGAGTTTTTTTATTAGTGTGGTGTTATAGGGTAGGAAATAATATAAATGCATTTATGTTTTAAATACTTTTTTTGTTTGTTAATATTTGCTCCTTTAAAATCATTATGGTCTATAAATGTCTTTATTAATTTAATTTACATAATATTTGTAGCTTCATGTTATATGTAATTAATATTATAACGTGTGTTCTTTTTATATGTTACATACATATAATTGAATATTTGTTATATATTGTTTATTTATTTTTATGACTTTAATTTTTTTTCAATTGTTTAAATGTTATTATTGATTTTTGTTTTTGCTATCCAACACTTTCCCTAATGTTGCACTCACTGGAGTGGGAATAGTAATTTTTACACCTCGCTATCCCACATTTTTCCTAGTGTTACAATCACTGGAGTGGGAATAGTATTTTTTACCCCTTCGTTATCCAGCACTTTCTCTACTGCTGCACTCACTGGAGTGGGAATAGTAAATGTTGCCCCTCCACTATCCAACACTTTCCCTACTGTTGCACTCACTAAAGTGGGAATAGTAATGTTTACCCCTCCGCTATCCAACACTTTCCCTACTGTTGCACTCACTAGAGTGGTTATGGTAACTTTTTACCCCTCCATTTACCAACATTTTCTCTACTGCTGCACTCAATTGAGGTGGAATAGCAAATTTAATTCCTCCGCTATCCAACACTTACCATACTTTTGCACTCACCGGTGTGGGAATAGTAATTTTTACCCCTACGCTATCCAACACTTTCCCTACTGTTGCATTCTTTGGTGTGGGAATAGTCATTTTTGCTCCTTCGCTATCCAAAACTTTCCCTACTGTTGCACTCACTGCATTGGCAATAGTCATTTTTACCCCTCCGCTATCCAACATTTTCCCTTTTATTGCACTCACTGGAGTTGGATTAGTAAATTTTATTCCTCAGCTATCCAACACTTACACTACTTTTGTTTTCACTAGATTGGGAATAGTACATTTTACCCCTCGCTATCCCACACTTTCCTCACTGTTTCACTCTTTGGAGTGGGAATAGTATTTTTTACCCCTCTGCTATCCTACACTAGCCTTACTGTTGCACTCTTTTCGGTGGGAATAGTAATTTTTTCCTCTCCGCTATCCAACACTTTCCCTACTGTTGCTTTTACTGGAGTAGGAATATTAATTTTTCCCCTTTGCTATCCAACATTTTTTCTACTGTTACATTTATTGTATTGCAAAATGTAAGTTGTAATCTGTTTAAATAATTTTATGTTTTAATCTTTTTTATTTTAAATTATTGATATATATATATATTTTTTATTTGTATAAAATTTTAAAGTTTAAAAATTAAATAAAGATAATAGTTAATACATTATTTTAAAGTAAATATATGTATTTGTAAAAATTATTTTGTTTGTTTGTTTATATTTTTTTAATTACAATTATTTCTATATTTAGTTAATTAATTTAAAAAGAAATAATATTAATATTGAATATATTTTGTATATATTATTTTATTTCATGTATATTTTAATATCATCATCAGCATAATCATCATAAAGTCTTTATTTCAATTATGAAATCATAAAAGACAAATACAAACAATAAAATGAATCCATTAAAATACATTGGAATAAATAATTAAAACGTACACAAGGTTCCCTAAAACAAATATTAAACCACAAGCGAAGACTCTCAATATAAATCAGTAATTGATACATAAAAGGTAGTTAAAATTAAAAACACTCAGCATCTAACACTTTATACAGATAGAGAAGGGTAAAAACAACTCATACTACCCCGCGGCTAAAATCACTGTGGAATAACCAAATCATTAAGCCCTGAGTTTATTGGCCCGAATCCTTTACGCCCACCCTAGGATTTTAGCTGTGGCGATAACAATGGCCTAATCAGGGCTTTTCTGTAAAATCCTCATGGCTTCAATGGCAACCCTTGCGCCAAGCACAAGACAGAAAGGTTTAAGCCATTTCCTCCTCGGGAGGCTGTAGGCCGGACAAACAAATAGCATGTGGGAGGTAGTTTCAGGGTAGGCCTGACACAACAGGCATTAGTCTGTTGTGGGCCCAAGCCATCTACTGGAGAACGCTCTTGTAAGCAAGGAGCCTACCCTAAACTGGTGATTGAGCTTCCTATCCAGTGATTTTAAGATAAGATCCAAGTAGGGGTCAAACACAGGTACATGCTTTAGGGATAGGAAGTCTCTAGTTAGGGAACAACCTGTTGTACTAGAAAAGCATTTCTCCATCACAAAACCCATGTAAGTGGCCTTGAACTCCTTTTTAGAAGGAAAATGAGTTGAGTCTGGAGAGTTACACAAGGTAACCAGCCCCATTGCAGTCAGGGTATCCCTGATATACTGAAGCCATTTGATCATCGATATTGTCCCAACCCCCCTGAAATCCAAAAGGGCTCTAGCGAAGAGATCAATTTCAGGGGTGGCCCACAACCTTCTCCAGAGGGTTAAAGGTCTGAATCTCGCTAGATCCTCAATATGGTGATAGCCCAGGTCCAGAAATAAGGGCACCATGGGGGAAGATTGTGGCAGTCCTGTTAAAGCCCTCAAAAATGTGTTTTGGGCCTTAACCAGACAAGTTAGGTCCTCATGCCCCCATAATTCTGCGCCGTATAAAACGGTGCTGACCACCTTGGTGTTATATATTTTAAGTGCGGGGGCAATAGGTTTAGTGTATGACAG
Organism: Lissotriton vulgaris; assembly: GCF_964263255.1. Taxonomy (NCBI): domain Eukaryota; kingdom Metazoa; phylum Chordata; class Amphibia; order Caudata; family Salamandridae; genus Lissotriton; species Lissotriton vulgaris. The sequence continues at coordinate 1,300,168,785 of NC_141691.1, forward strand.
CCTGTGTTCTTTGAGTAGGACCCCAGCAAGCTGAGCATGCTTTAAAGCTAGCATGAAATTTGCTGTTTCCAGTGCAACTTTCTGTTTAAAGTTATACCCAGATAGGTGAACACATCTGTCTGCTCTAGGGCAACATCGTTCATATGGACTTTACCCCTAACAGCTTTTGATTTATGGAGAACCATAAATTTCGTCTTATCCACGTTTACCACCAGCTCATGATCTTGGCAAAACTCCTCAAAACGGGACAGGGCCACCTGCAACCCGGGTTGGGTCTTAGATAATATTAAAGTGTAGTTCGTGAACATGAGAAGGGGGAATTTCATTTCCCCAAGCGTCGGAGCATCAGTGGGGCATGTGGAATAATATGAAACTACCCTGTCTATAAATAGAGAAAACAAGGTAGGCGCGAGGACACATCCTTGGTGCATGCCCTTTTCCACTAGGAATTTGTCAGTGACCTCTCCGTGTGAACCCCATCTAACCTGGGCATAGCTGGAAGCATGAAGCTTGACTAGCTCCTGGGGCATTCCCACAATAAAGAAGGCTCTCCACATTTTATTACGTGGGACGAGGTCAAAAGCTTCCTTTAAATCAATAAATGCTGCATAAAGCGTGCCACCACCTATGAGGACAACCCTCCAATATATCATCTCAAACCTGAGTACCTGGTCAATTGCACTAGTGCAGGGCTGAAACCCTGCCTGCATGGGTGATAAAATCTTAGCATCCTCTACCCATGATTGGATCCGGCATTGGACTAGTCTAGTGACAGTTTTTTGTGTGCAATCTAGCAAGCTGATCGGCCTGTAATTACCTGGCATCGCTCGGTCCCACTTTTTATAAACCGGGATAATTACCGCTCCAGACCAAGTGTCGGGGATACGCACACCACTAGCAATGGAGTTAGCCAAGTAAGTGATATAGATCACCCAGTTGTCCTTATCATGGATGAATAGATCAGCAGGCACACAGTCGGGCCCTGGGGTCCTGGCTCTAGGAACAAGAGAAAGGACAGTCTCAACCTCAGAGTTGGTGAATATCAAAGCTGGAATAGGACTAGTTATTTTGAATCCATCTAGATTAGTATTGGTGATGGAGAACTGGGCAGTAAAATGGATGTATGATGTTACAATGCATGCTTTTACCACGCATGCCTTTACAATGCGGTTTTTACAACGCATGCCTTTATAAACGCATAATGCTTTGGGGCGCTGGATAGTGAATAGCTTAATTTACTATTCCAACTCCAGTCCCCGTGGATAGTAGGGAAGGTGTTGGATAGTACATTAAACCTATTCCCTATCCTAGAGCGCCCCCCAGCGCAATGCGTTGTAATGGTTTGCATTGTAAAAGTTGCGTCGTAAAGGCACTGCGTGGTAAACGTTGCACTGTAAAGGATGTTCCCCCAGTAAAATACTCCGCCCACTGATCTGACGGGACATAATTGATTGGTTTCGAAGGTGTCCCGTCGCTCCCCCATTTCACTAACTGCCAGAAGTTGGCCATGTTCTTCTCTTTGCTCGTTAGGAGAAGATCGTTCCAACGATCCTCAACCCATTCTTGTTTGGCCTTAAATTGGATTGCCTTGTAGTTGGCCCTAGCGGCCTTCACCTCGCCCATGTCTTTGGATCTGATGGCCCTGGACAACTTACAGTAAGCATCTCAGCAGTTTTTATTGTACCAAAAGGCCTTTATAGCCCTAACCTCTACCTCTTTTTTACATAGTTTATAAAAAAAGTATTTTAAGTTAGAAAACAGGTCACAATGGACCTGCGGGGAGATTAAATCAATCTCCACCTCTGTGGGGAAGCTTTGGAAGAGGGAAATAGATTGAGCGACCAGGTCCTTCATTACAGCGAGATCCCCTTCATTGTCAACAAGCCTGGACCATCTTACTCTCCTCGTGTCGTTAGATAGAGAAATTGCTGGCAAGGGTTTGCAACCTGCACCATACAGTGGTTGTAAGATGTCAAGGCCTTTATTAGCAGGATCAGTGGATCATGGTCACTTTCCGGGTGTGCCTGAAGCCTCATATGAATTAAGGAGTTCCAGGATTCAAAATTTATGAAAATATAGTCTATATGACTACTCCTACCACCGTTGTTATAAGTGGAAGCATCTATCCTGTCTGAGTCAGTCCTCCCATTAACGGCACGCACACCCCTTTCTAGACACAACCCTTTGAGTTGAAGGGCAGCTTCTGTCCATTTTTTAACTGGGCGCCGATCTAATCACAGGATTCCCCACTGCTTATCCTCTTCTACACATAGGTTACAATCCTCTGGGTCCAACGGTTTGAAGGTACAATTAAAGTCACCCATAATTATCAAATTGGACCCTGCCCTCTGATGCTCCATGAGCCTGTCCAGAAGAACAACAGTCTCAGATCGCTTCCCTCCAGGAAGACCTCTGGTGTACACATTAATAACCAGGATTGCCAGGGCATGATTTACTGGAAGCCGTAGGGCCAGGATATCAAGGCTGTCAGTGGCGACCTCCTCAACCGTTAAACCACTTTGCTGTCTCACCCAGCATATTAGACCACCGGAAGGTCTACCTCTCCGCCACCCTATCTCTGGCTTTGAAAATTTTAAAAACCCGGGATGGTGGACCTGATCTACAGACCAGGTCTCCTGGAAGGCCAGAAAATCAAATTGTTCAACATACTGAGCCCATTCCTCCGATACAGTTTTTGATTGTAAACCTGCGATGTTACAGGAATCAACTGTCATAGCGGACAAGGTGTTGTCTAACCTAGTTCACCCTGGGGGAGAAGGGGATTTAGGTTCCTTCTCCACCTGAGTACCACACCCGAAGGGGACTGAGTAAGTATGTGGCCCGGCGAATACTGAGTGGCCTGTTTTACCTGCACTTCCCTGCACTGTTTTTAAAAAAAAGAACAGTCTCTACCTTGATACCCTAAGGTAACAGACATTACATCCCTCACTAGGGAGATATCTCTGTGTCTAATAGGGATCTTCGGTATGTTGCAAATGGTGGGGCCATGTCCAGGACCCTTCGTGACCCTGGGAGGACAGAGCCTAGTGGGGGCACTAATATCAGAGCTCGACAATCAGTCAATATCTTCAAGAGAGGCAAGGGCATTGAATCGATTGAAAAGGCGAATGGGGTGATAGCTTTGACCAAATGGCTGCATGGGCCTCCGCCTTTCATCATAACTAGGAAAGAGTATAGAACGGTAGAAATACCCCAGGAGAAGGACAGAAATACTTTCTCGCGCAATAGCAGCCCCCGGCCACTCCAAAATTTGCTGAACCAAACCAGGGGAACCAAAGCTTAGAACCACACAATCACCCCGAAGTGTCTTGTGCGCCTTCCCAACCCAGGGGACCCTACGAACCATTTTAAATTCTTTAAGCAATTGGTTATTAAGCCCCATCCTTAAAGTCAGTAGGTGTAAGGCCTTATTTCTGAAAGCTGGCCAGTCTTCAGTTAGCAGCAGTGCCAACTTAGGGACACTGCCCAGAACTATGGTGTAAGAGGTGGCTTCTGGGAGGAGGTGTAGGGAGGAGGGCTCTTTTGGAACATCAAAAGGACCCAATGGAATGGAGAGACATAATCGAGAAGCCATTGAGGTGGATTGCGGCCCCATTAGAGAAGACCCCCCCTGTAGATCTGGGGCTGGATGACTAGAATAAGAGGCTAGATCAGGAATAATTTGTTTGTCCGGGACAAGCCCTCTTGCTGGAAGATCATCACCTCCCCCATATAAAGCACCACAGTCGCCTGCTATCTGAGCTGTGGCTTGAATGGGGGAAGGTTGTAATAAAACCTATTCTAGTTTGCCCACTTTATCTTCTATCTGGATCAATTTTGTGTCAGGGGTGTGAGAAGATCGCCACATTTATAAAGGGACTCCTCAGACATGTTTAAGAGGCTGCTGACTACTGTGCCAGATGGGTTAGATTGAATATATCCATCCTCTCCCTCTGTACTGCCTTCCGTTTTACTCCTGCAGTAGACTGTGAAATAGCCTTGGATGGGCCCATCCTTTCCTTTTTTTTTCAAAGGGGGTTCTCCTTGTCCTGCCTGCAGGGCTTTTTTGCCTTGTGTGGTAACCATTGCTGGGCATGAGTTAGTAGCGGGAGGAGATGGGGATATTAATAGGATCTCGGAGCCACAACTTTGCTGGCTTAGGACTGTAGGAGAGGGTGAAAGTGGGGGGCCTGTGCATGTTGCCCAACCTGAGAGCTTACACTCGGATTTGGGATTGGAGGTAAGGGTACTAAGGAAAGCCTTCGCTCAGTTATCTGGATCTCATGCATCAAAACTGATTCTGCACTAGACAGGAAGGCATCAAGTGTGCCCGCGACCCCCCCTCCCGCCCCTAATTTCCGCTTATAGGAGGGTCCGTTCCCCACCGAAGACATTGCCCCAAGACAATGAATAAATACAGTTCCCAAGCACCAAAAAAGTAACAATAGTCAAGTGATGATTAGGTGACTCAACCCGACCCTACCAGTCTCATGCGGGCCTGCACTGCGAGCACCCTGGCCCCCTTTTCCGCACCTCCTGGCGACATGCGTAGTTCTCATTGTCAGCCCCTGATGAAAGTCCGGAACAGGGTGCCCTGCAATAGGTGGCAAAGATGAGGACAATGCAACTGCTCAGGGAGTGGCCCTGCCCTACCTCTTCCTGTCGCTGAAGGGCGCAGACGGGCCTGCTCTTGGCCCGGGCTTTGCTCGGGCACGCCCATGCACGTCCCACGCTGCGAGAGCCCTTGAGCAGTTTTAAAGTGCCTCCTGGCACTTTTCCGTGACGCTGGGACGCTGGGGGATGTAGACCCCGGCACCAGCGTTGGTGATGGACGGATTGCGGGAGCAAAGTGCGACCAGGTAAGGCATTGCAGTCCCCTCAGACTGTTACAGAGCTGGAAGAAGACTTTGGCAGCGGTGGCAGCAATGTAGTTAAAGGGACTAGCGCTACGTGAGCCCTTGAGCAGTTTTAAAGCGCCTCCTGGTGCTTTTCCGTGATGCTGTGGCAGGCGCCACAAGGAGACGCTGGGGGATGTAGTCCGCGGCACCCGCGTCGGTGATGGGCGGATTGTGGAAGCAAGTGTGACCAGGTAAGGCGTTGCAGTCCCCTCAGTGGCGGCAATATTATTTACATCTATATGTTTTACTTCAATATTTTTGATTCAATATTTTTGTACTTACCTGTTAAGCTATAGGAGTCGATATTTTTGCAGTCAATATTTTTTTTGTCGATCTTTAGAACATCAATGTTTTTAGCATCAATATTCTATCAGTGATCTCATGGTCAGACTACCATTTGCTTGCTTTCCAACACTAAATAACACAAACCACCACACCTAAAACCACCTTACATGCATCCACCTATTGACCATGGAACAAACTCAATTTTGAACACTTAGAAACACAGCAAACATCCAGTATAGATCTACACACAATAAATTGAGTTCATAACTATACGATCAGCTACAAGTAGCCTTTGATATCCTTATACCACTAAAAACAACACACCAGTACGAAAGAAAACAGGGACCCATGGAGAAATACAGAGCTAAAAGAGATAAAACAGCTAATTAGAAAGCTGCAACGCAACTTGCTCAAAAACCAAAGACCAAAAAAATGCAAACTTTACCTACAGAAATTTTACAGATTATTGAAGTCAGTATTCAAACACGCTAAGAAAAAATACTATTCAGACAGAATTCAAAATATGCAAATAAAGAATTGTATAAAATTCGAACTGAATTTCATAAACCAAATTGCACAGAAGGAGCATCCCATTACTCAAGAATTCACAGAAAAACTAGCAAATCATTACACTACCAAAGCAGACATGCTGGACTCCTATTTAAAACAAAGAAAACCCTCCAACACCAACCTGTTTCCCCCAAAGAAACCTCCAAGAGTAGGCTAACCCAGTCTCTGCATTCCTATCCAACAAATATCACACAATGAATTTATGGACCTGGTCGAAGCAAGCAGGCCTGCCGGCAGCCCTTCTGACCCATGTCCACCACAAACCTTCAAGAAAATTCTTCTAACTACCTCTGCTGCCACACCAGGAAGAAGAATCATCAACACTTCCTTAACTACAGGAATTGTTCCAGAAGATCTAAAAAAGGTCATTCATACATCCATAACTAAAGAAAACCAACCTGTACTGGCTTAACCCCGACAACTACAGACCAATTACAAATGGATCTTTCCTGGGAAAACTGATAGAAAGACCAGCATTGACTCAGATGTCACAGAATATGCCTTCATTGCCATCTTGGATGATGTTAAGAACACAGTTGACCGGAACAGGGTTGCTGCACTACTTTACTTGGACCTCTCAGCTGCCTTTGACATGGTAGATTATGACACACTGATGAAAAGACTCTAAAAAGACAGCATAGATGGGGCTGCTCTTGACTGGATCACATCCTACCTTACAAACAGAACAAAGGTGATGCATCCCCCACCTTTCTGATCCAAACCATACTTCTCAAAATCAGGGGTCCCTCAATGCTCTATCATCTCACCCATGCTTTTCAACACCTACTTGAAGTCATTACTGACACCGATCAATACATTTAACCTCATATGCTATAACTATGCAGATGGCACACAAATACCCCTTAAAATGGAAAGCCCCAAAGACATTGGAAACTCACACATTTTCAATTGCCTCAGTGCTGTTGATTAATGGATGACATGGAGCCATCTCAAATTGAAAGTGGCGATTGGAAAAATTATGACCCACTTCCTGCCTGGCCTGATGATCTGGGAACACTGCTTAAAGTATCTGAGGAAGTAATAAACCTCGGAATTACCATGTACTCCAAGCTATCAATGAATGCCCAAGTGGACAAACTAGCAAGATCTAGCCTCATTACTATAAATCGGCTGCGATCCAGCTTCCCCCACATGGGATTTCCACACAAGGTCCAGGCTACTATCTCTCTTGTTCTGTCTAAGCTTGATTATGCCAATAGCCTCTACCACGCATTGATGTGTTTTATCTAGGAACCCGATTCAAAATTGTGACCTTATGCCCCTATACGGCTATAATCAATACATATCCCTATAATGGCATAATAATCAGAGCCATATTTTCAGTAAATCGCCTCTGCAGTCCATGACACAGCAGAAGCTACTTCCTTAGATTCCTAGAGAGCACACTGAGTTCTTTCGACACACCAAATCCCCAGCAACCTGGGAAAGCTCTGCTTGCTGGAGGCAGGCGACCCCGGTGGCAGTGGGTTCGCGCCTGCAGTGTGACATTTGAGACTGCTTGTTGGACTTGGCCCGCAGGGCAGGTTCACCCCTAGACTTTTTGCCTTATTTGTGACCCTGTGTTAGTGATTTTTGGGTCTCTGCGCACTTTCCCCTGAGTCCCAGAGTGAAAGTGCGTGCGTGTAGTATGGCTGGCCTGCCCTCCCATAGGAATGCATGGGGAATGTGTGTATCCCTGGTAGTTCCTGATGCGTGGGGAGTGCAGGCTCGAGTTTGGTATGCCTGAACTCGTGAGAGTGAATGCTGCAAGATGGTGTCTGCGGCATGTATGTGTCTAGTTGAGAAGTGCTACTTCTGGACATTAAGATATGTGTACAGTGAGGGCGCTGGAGCGTGATTGGCTGGAGCTGGCTGGCATGCCAGGCTCCAGGAAGTCTGGATGGGTCTGCCCGGTGGTGAGTGGGAGATTAGCATGAGTGATGTGTGGGAGGAGTGTACCTGTGTCCTGGATGGGCTGGGTTTTCCCCACACAATGCTGGCTCCGCCCCCCCTGTGGTGTGTCTAATGACCCTAGCCTCCCCAGTGAAAGGAATGGGTGGTTGGGCCATCAAGAGTGCTCCAGAACCAGCTGCGACTGGTTTTCCCCCCACCCTGCACATTGTAACAAAGGATTTGTTGGTATAAGAAGGGGCTGTGTCCCCACTGAAGTTGTTCTTCTTTTGAATCCTGCCAGAGGGGGCTTGTGCCGCTGCTGGGGCCAGAAGGACCGCCACTTGGGGAGTCTCCCTGCCTGGAGACCCAGTGTGCTGGCTCTGGCCCAGCCTTGCCCCCCCTGCCTGCCTCCAGCCCTGCTGGAGCCCTGTCCTGTCCTCCAGTGCTGGGGAGCACTGAGGACTTCGTTGCCTGCAGCCTGAGAGCGCTGCTCTCTGCCCTTCAGCGCTAGGAGCGCTGAGATCGCCTGCCTAGCGCTTGGAAACGCTGGATTTTACCCCTAGCGCCTGGGAGCGCTTTTTGCTGCTGTTTAGCGCTTACGAGCGCTTACTTGTGCCTGCAGCACTTGGGAGCGCTGTGGTCTGCAGAGGCCGGTGCCCACCCGGCCTCCGATCGCCCCGTGTGGTGGTTTGACGGCGCGGGTGCCACCCCGCTCATTGCCGTATTGTTTTGCCCCGGGTCCGTGATTTATTGGATTCACGAGGGAGCCCACTCCTCGGATCCTGGGAAGCCGCCTGCCTGCCTAAAACGGGCCGCCGCGCTGCCCGCGACGACCCGGAAGTGCTCCGGCCGGCCGGCCAATCAGAGCGCGGCCCCGGAAAGGCCGACCGGAAGTCCCGCCTCCCTCGCCGAGCCGCGAGAGAGCCTGCCGAGGCTCCCCGAGAGGAGAGGAGAGCCCCGGGACCAGCGGGAGAGACCCGCCGCCGCTGGAAAGCCCAGCGCCAGACCGGTAGGTGCCTGCAGAGGAGGGGGGGAGCGTCGGGACACATTGCCGGTGCCCGCCCCGCCCCCTCTCTGTAGCGCGACCTCGCGCCTTTGTGTTTTTGGAGCCTGAGGGCTCGGGGGCATTGTGTATTGAAGAGCCCAGAGAGGCTCCAGCGTCCCGCACATTCCTTGTCTAGCGAGCCAGAGGGGCTCGTGGGCGCATCTACGAAGAGCTGAGAGAGGCTCTTGAGGAGCATTTGTCCGTACCCCGGGTCCCCAGAGAGAGGGACCCCACAGCCCAGCGAGGCTGCACCATTGGCTGGGAGTCCGGAGAGGCTCCAGCCTGCCTTTTGCTTCGCGAGCCCTGAGAGGCTCGAGGTCCCCCCCCCCCGGTCTGAAAGCCTGAGAGAGGCTCTGAGGGGGTCATTTCTTGTCTGGGAGTCCAGTGAGGCTCCAACTTTGCGCTAACATTCCCTGCTCCAGTTGTCCTGCACTTAGTGGACAACTGCCACGTTTAGGCCCTGACATTGGGACACCGGGACAGTCACAGGTGGTGACTGGTGAGTTGGGGGGAATTGTTAGTGATTTTTCACCTCTGAATGTTACGACATCATGTGTGTTGCTTTTGCACCCCTATAGGTATTGTGACATGTAGGTGGTTGTTTTCTCCCTAGTACAGGTGGTGCTAGAGAGGTCCTGTTACCAGTGATTACTGGTTGTATGCTCTACTGTTATATTTTTGTGCTACAGTAATTATTTCTGAAAGTGCTGATACCCTTGACAGTGGTCCAGGTGGCCCTGTCCTGTACAAATATCCCTTGTAAATTCCGCCCGTGCCTGTTGGCACCGTGTAATATGATGTGTGTTTTATCTGATGTATATTTTTATAATACAAAGGCTATTTTTACATAACCTTGTGTGGAGTGTTTCTTTGTGGTGGGCCTAGGGTGTTGTCGCTGGGGTGCATGCGCAAATACTTAACTTACATCGCCTCCAAGTTTAGCCTTGACTGCTCGCGCCACGTTACCTAGAGGGCGAGTGAGGGGTTATCTTGGCGTGTAACTCCCTTGCCCTGACACTTAGAACTGGCGATCCCTGACTGACCTCGACGCGAGTCTTGGCCGGCCAGGGTCCCGGGTCTAACACTGCTGAAACGCTGACGCCCTGCTGAGCGAGAGCAGCGGCGCCGCCTTTTAAAAATTACTTTTATCATCCTTGGACCTTCCTAAAGGCAACTGGAGCCTTATCTTTTATAACTCACCTCGGGGCTCGGTGGAGTGTGGGCGCCATCTTGAGCTGGGCAGGTCAGGCGACCTAGCTCGACGCCACACCCCCCGCGCTCCGCCCCTATTTAGGAGCAGCGTCTGCAGAGCTCAGCCTGGAGGCAGGCGACCCCGGTGGCAGTGGGTTCGCGCCTGCAGTGTGACATTTGAGACTGCTGAAACGCTGACGCCCTGCTGAACGAGAGCAGCGGCGCCGCCTTTTAAAAATTACTTTTATCATCCTTGGACCTTCCTAAAGGCAACTGGAGCCTTATCTTTTATAACTCACCTCGGGGCTCGGTGGAGTGTGGGCGCCATCTTGAGCTGGGCAGGTCAGGCGACCTAGCTCGACGCCACACCCCCCGCGCTCCGCCCCTATTTAGGAGCAGCGTCTGCAGAGCTCAGCCTGGAGGCAGGCGACCCCGGTGGCAGTGGGTTCGCGCCTGCAGTGTGACATTTGAGACTGCTGAAACGCTGACGCCCTGCTGAGCGAGAGCAGCGGCGCCGCCTTTTAAAAATTACTTTTATCATCCTTGGACCTTCCCAAAGGCAACTGGAGCCTTATCTTCTATAACTCACCTCGGGGCTCGGTGGAGTGTGGGCGCCATCTTGAGCTGGGCAGGTCAGGCGACCTAGCTCGACGCCACACCCCCGCGCTCCGCCCCTATTTAGGAGCAGCGTCTGCAGAGCTCAGCCTGGAGGCAGGCGACCCCGGTGGCAGTGGGTTCGCGCCTGCAGTGTGACATTTGAGACTGCTGAAACGCTGACGCCCTGCTGAGCGAGAGCAGCGGCGCCGCCTTTTAAAAATTACTTTTATCATCCTTGGACCTTCCTAAAGGCAACTGGAGCCTTATCTTTTATAACTCACCTCGGGGCTCGGTGGAGTGTGGGCGCCATCTTGAGCTGGGCAGGTCAGGCGACCTAGCTCGACGCCACACCCCCCGCGCTCCGCCCCTATTTAGGAGCAGCGTCTGCAGAGCTCAGCCTGGAGGCAGGCGACCACGGTGGCAGTGGGTTCGCGCCTGCAGTGTGACATTTGAGACTGCTGAAACGCTGACGCCCTGCTGAGCGAGAGCAGCGGCGCCGCCTTTTAAAAATTACTTTTATCATCCTTGGACCTTCCTAAAGGCAACTGGAGCCTTATCTTTTATAACTCACCTCGGGGCTCGGTGGAGTGTGGGCGCCATCTTGAGCTGGGCAGGTCAGGCGACCTAGCTCGACGCCACACCCCCGCGCTCCGACCCTATTTAGTCGTCCCCTAATGAGGGAGCGCAGCGGACGAGCGCAGCGGGCGCGACGAAGGCGCGCCGAAGTCAAGCCAAAGTCCTGCCCGTCTGCGCCCGTCCGCGGCCGGACAGGGCTAGGGGCGCGGCCATATGTACCTCCCTATTCCTCCTCGGCTCTCTTCGCTCTTCGTGGCCCTTGGCCCTTAGCAGCTTCTACCATCAGACACATCACTGATTCTGGCCTGTATCTTAATCCCCATTATCCGGTATCCCCCACCTTCTCACTCTCCTTGTCCCACCCACTTGACCCTTCCCCTGCACCTCCTCCCCTCCCTCTATCTCTTATTTTACTTAATACCAGGTCGGCCGTAAAGCACCATCAAGAGCTATTTGTGCTGTTGGACACCCACCGGCCTGATATGTTATTTCTAACAGAAACATGGTTCTGTGAAACCTCATTGCCCTCTCTGTTGGCTGCTCTCCCTACCTCTTATGTGGCCCTTCGTGCCGATCGATCAGGGGGTAAGTTAGGAGGTGGAGTAGCCCTTATTTCTAGAGCCGAGGATAATTTTCAACTCCTTCCTTCCCTCACTATCAACTCCACCGAGCACCTGGTAGCTCGTTCTCTGGCTTTCTCTCCCCCGCTCACTTGCCTACTGATGTACCGCCCACCCCAACCTACCCAGTCATTCCTGCCGGCTTTTCAGGAGGTGTTAGCCACCTTAGCTATAAATCATGCCTCTATTCTGGTACTGGGGGATTTTAATTACTGGCCCTCAGACCCTCAGGAAAGCTTAGCTTCCAAACAATTTTCCGACTCACTCACTTCCCTTAACTTTGCCTCTCACTTACACACTCCCACCCACACTCACGGTCATGTACTTGACCAGGTCTGGTCCCTTAATGTATCGGTCTCTTCCATGACCGTGTCCCCATGTCCTTGTTCAGACCACGCCACGGTATCCTTTTCTCTCCACCCTAGGTTGGCAACTAAGACTCCACCTGCCAAAAATATCTGGGCAAGCAATTGGAACAGGGTGGACTTTACCGCCCTGTCATCTTCGCTGCTAACCTCCGCACCTAACCTTGAGGGCCTATCTTCCACCTCCCAAGCCGCCGCCATTGACACCTGGCTTGCGGGAGGCTGTGATAAGGTAGCCCCACTACGACGGATATCCACTCAAAGACCTAAGGAATCCAATCGCTGGTTTGGTGACGATCTAAAGGCAAAGAAGCTGACTCTTCGGCGTGCAGAAAGGCACTGGAGAATGGACTACTGCCCCTTATTAAAAAAGTCCTATTTATTTTTGCTGAATGACTATAAAAAAGCTATATTGAGCGCCAAAACAGCTCATTTCTCAGCGAAAATATTGGCAGCAGAGAACAAGTCCAGGGAGATCTTCTCCATTGTCCAGGACCTGGCGTATTCAGACAGAGCTTCCCCCAAACCTCCCCCTTCCCAGTCCCTCTGCGATTCATTGAACATCTATTTTTTGGAAAAAATTGTCAATATCAGAGCTAACATTCCACCTCCTTCCCACGCTTTTGTGGAGCCCACTCCTCCGACTGTTCATTGCTTTCTTTCCTCCTTCCCTCCGCTTACTGAGGAGGCATTCCTTGCAACACTTCCCAAAATAAAATCTGGTTCCCCGGCGGATACCTGCCCTGCCTATATCCTCCAACAAATCTACTCGGTCTGCCCCAAACCACCTTTATCCCTTCTTAACAGCTCGCTGGCTCAGGGTGTAGTAATTCCAGCCTTGAAATCTGCCACCGTAGTCCCTATTCTTAAGAAGCCTGGGCTGGACCCTTCTATCCCAGCCAACTACCGCCCCATTTCCCTCCTGCCCTATCTGGGCAAGGTACTAGAGCGACACGTTACATCAGTCCTCAGTGCCCATGTGGAAGCAAATGGTGGCCTTGCGTCCAGCCAGGCGGGCTTTCGGCCTAGGCACTCCACCGAGTCCGTCGTGGTGTCGGTCCTGAACCATCTCAGGGAGGGCATGGACCATGACAACAACCAGGCCTTGGTGCTCCTCGACCTCTCCGCCGCCTTCGACACGGTTGACCATACCATCCTACTGTCCCGTGTCGGAGCGGCGGGGGTCGAGGGCCCAGCCCTGGTGTGGTTAGCGTCCTTCCTGAGGGACCGTACCCAGGCGGTTCGGCTGGGGGATTTCTCGGCCACTCAACTCCAACTCACTTGTGGTGTCCCTCAGGGCTCTTCCCTTTCTCCCCTCCTATTCAATCTCTATATCTATCCTTTGATTTTTGCCCTTCAACAGCTGGAGGTCACTGTGTTTAACTACGCAGATGACCTCCAGCTTATCTTCAACCTTTCCTCTTCTCCTCATTCTATCTCTAACTTTCAGTCTATTATGATTTTTATCAGGGACTGGATGAACCACAATCATCTGAAGTTGAATCCTGATAAAACAGAGTTGGTCCTTACAGGTGGTTCATCCAGTCCCTGGAACTCCCTCTTCTGGCCCTCCTCTTTGGGACCCCCTCCCACACCCTCTTCCTCAGTTAAAACCCTGGGTATCAAACTCAATAACCATCTCAACCTCCACTCACAAATCAGTTCTGTCGTATCTTCTTGCTTTCTTGTTCTCCGCACCATCCGCTCTGTCTCCCGTTTCTTTTCTCCTTCTGCCCTCAGGTTAATCATGTCCGCCCTGGTTGTTTCCCGGCTGGACTACGCCAATGCCCTCTACAACGGCATCCCGGCTTACAGTCTCCAGAAGCTCCAGCTGGTTCAAAACCAGGCGGCCAGATTGATCCACGGACTTTCTCGTTTCCATCATTCCACCCCCCTGCTGAAAGCACTGCACTGGCTGCCTGTAAAGGAGCGAACCTTATTTAAGACTGGCTGCATGGTCTTCCAGGCACGCCAAGGGACTGCTCCGGCCTTCATTTCTTCTTTACTCAAAGAATACACCCCTGTTCGCGAGTTGCGGTCATCTACCCAATCACTCCTACAAGTCCCCAGATACAGACGTAAGAAATGGGGTGGATCCAATTTTTCTGTTTTAGCACCCTCCTTTTGGAACTCCCTTCCTGACCATTTACGTTCGGCTACTCACTACCCTGCCTTCCGAAAAGAGCTCAAGACTCTTCTTTTTACCCAAGCTTTCCCAATGTAATTCCTTCCCCTCCCTGTCATCTCTAGTCTTGTTTGTGTCACTGCTAAAGTTTGCCTCCATAGCGCCAAGAAACCGCATGGTGAACGTTGCGCTCAACAAATACTTTTTAAATTAAATTAAATTAAATTGCTTTGATTTGATTTGTAATAGAACTCCTGCGAGCACTGTAAGAACGACCAGTTCTTAGTGATATCTTTATTGATGTCTTATGTCCAAACCTTACGTCAAACTCGGCACCTTTCAGGTATAAATATACCAACGTTGCCTTAAGCAAACACACAGTGGTGATTCTAGAGCAGAGCAGCTAATCTACTTTCCGAGAGCCCAGCAGAAGCGAGAAGCCCACGGACGCTGCCCCTCCTCTTTGACACGCTGAGAAAGACGCTGTGTTTTCGCCTGCCGAGAAAATCCAGCTCCGGCGTTTCCAGCCATCCCTTGCGGGTGACTGGAATATCGAGTCCTGAGAGGGAGATACCAGACCTCCTACATTCTATTCCCAAGGTACAGTGCTGACTAAACCCTTAGAGAGAATTCTTGAACAGATCCTTGGCAACAAAACTTACTTAACTTAAACTGCTACTTACTTACTCCTTCCCACGTATTAGGCTCAGGTCAGGTACACCGGGGTAGGCGTATTTTAGAAGCACCAGTTGAGCACGTTTGCCTATGTATATATGTATATATATTTTATCCATTTTAAAGAAGTGTCTTATGGCTAAGAAACCATATCAATGCTTTTACAGTATTATTTCATAATACTCTTTTTACTGTACGTACTTTACTTCATAACAAGTCTTGCAATTGTGGCAATTCATTTCTCTTGCATGAGAAGGAAGACTGCTCAATAAATAATATCTTTCATTGAAAACGCCCGTCTCTCTATTCTCTGCACCCTTGTGAAATTAAATATGCACAACTGACTGAGTGAAATAGCTGTCTATAGTTTCACACAACTCTAGAGATTGACTCTTATTCTGAGGGAGCAAAGTTGTCATGTTTATGCGGTTGTCGGAAGCTGAATCCCTTCTTTCTGAGCCAGGGAAGCTGATCACTTCCTATTCAGTCAAGAAAGTTTCCAGTGACCTCTGAGCTAGCTGGCGCAAACCTAAATTAGGTCTAACATAGTCAGTAGAGACCTAAAAGACCTCAGTCCTAAGTCTAAACTGCTGTTTATGTTATTCCAATGCGCAGGGCCTATAGGGAAAATAGGAACTACACTACATGGCGCCCAACGTTTGGTAAGGCGATAAAACTAGCGCAAGACGTTAGAGTAACTCAGTCGTGCTTTTTCACACAGACCCTTTCTCCCGTAAATACTCCACTAGACGTCTGGAGTGAGTGAAAGGTTAAAATCCGCCGGAACTTAGTAGGAAGAGATTCCTATGTAGAATTTCTGGTTTAGTCAATGTTGAAGGATACAGTGTTCCAAAGTATTGTGCACCTAATCTTTTGTCTCCTTGGAAACCTGCTCTGCAAACTTTCATTAAAACAATGTCAAATAATGGCGACAACAACGAACCCGATGAAGCCGCAGTAGATGCGAATCAACGGGCTTTCAATGTTACAGGGTTTAATGAAAATGAACCGGGTGCAATTATCATCCCGGCAACCATAAGAAAAACTATAACTTTAAAACTTATAGAAAACGGACTGACATCACGAGGTGGTACAGTCATTTTCGTGATAGAGGCACACGAATATCGGCAGACAGAGGTATTCTATTCTACTTTTAACTTTAACTTTTTCAATCTTTATTTCGACTATCCGGTCATAAAAGATACACATTACAAATAAAATCACGTAAAACTCAGTCATAAATGGATAAAACATCAGTACATAAGTAAAAAGCAAGACATAAGAGCAGCTTAAGAGAAGTGAAGCATTTCTAGGTTCTACCCAGCATTTTTTAAAAAGCGATTACGCGTGTACCAAACATTAGTAAAGAATTTGGAAAGTGCAAAAACAGTTGGGCCGGAAACATCGGATTTTAAAATCCTATACATAGGTGCATATTCCCTGCCACCCAAATTCTTAATCAAAGGAAGGAGCCAGTATTTTCTGGCTGCCTTGTAGGCTGGGCAGAAAAAGATCACATGCAAGTCATTTTCCTCTTTATCATCACAAAGAGGACAGTGCTTTGTAGAGGGGGCCAGTGACCAGGAACTTTTGAAGGACCGAAAGGGCAATGTACCGTATCTCCATTGGAGGAATAACTTCCTAGCAAGTGTGGGATATATAGGGTCCAATGCCTTCTCAAATCTATAGAGATCCTTGCTTTGCAGGAACACAGATGATAGGGACCCCTCTGTCTGGGTAGCTTGGGCCCTTGCCTTTTTGTGTTCATGATACAAATTCGCCAGGGATCTCTTGGAGATACTTGGTGCTACGTTTGCCGGCTCAGTCCACAATTCAGGGAGCCCCAGATCCGTGCAAATAGCTTGGATGTTTTGGACCCAGGGAATGCTAAGCGCCTTGGGGTGATTTAGTAATTCGACCAATTCCGCCCTATAGTCGGCGAGATCGTTGCTGCTCCATAGCCTACGCCAAAAGGCAATGGGTCTCAAGCTTATCTCGTCAGCAAGTGGCCGTAACCCTAGGTCAAGCCTCAAGGGAAGGAGTGGAGTGCTGGGGGGAAGTGCGGCTATCTGTCTAATGAACTTATTTTCTGTTAGTGACAGGTTCCGGCATGGCATGTGGCCCCACAGTTCAGCCCCGTACATAGTCGCCCCCCTGGCCTGGGCCTTATATATCTGGATTAAAGCCCCCAATGGCCGGTAGGACGAGCCGGTTGTTGTAAATATATAATTTACCGTCTTAATTT
This sequence comes from Lissotriton vulgaris, assembly GCF_964263255.1. Taxonomy (NCBI): domain Eukaryota; kingdom Metazoa; phylum Chordata; class Amphibia; order Caudata; family Salamandridae; genus Lissotriton; species Lissotriton vulgaris. The sequence continues at coordinate 1,300,185,870 of NC_141691.1, forward strand.
CTATGCAGGTAAGTACTTAATCAATAATAACTCAAATCGGAAAGAAAAAAACAGAGTCTGTGGTGTTAGAGTTCTTTAGGGGTTTTATTCCTTAAAAAGGAATGGTCAAGACCTGGATATCATGTTCTTCCCACCACAGGAGTGGAAGAAGGGATAGAGCAAAGTTTTATTGACAATACATAGCTTATATACTTAATTTACACCATAGAAAGCAATATAGTAGGCGTAACAGCTGAGAGAAGACAAGATAACAGCATCCACGTGTTACTAGTACGTAATCAGAAGGCGTGGACTAGGCGTGAACCAGAGGTGTGTGCTAGAAACGTCACAGGTAGGTGTCACAAGGGGGTGGCACTAAACAGAAATGTTGCAATGTCAGCAGAAATCGGAAGCTTGGATGCGCGCGCAGCTGCATGACGTGTGATTGACGTGGAACTGGAGGGTGCAGGGGGCTTGACATTTACACTGACGGAAATAGACAGAAGTCTGGCATGTCAGATCAACTCGTACTTCTATCATATCTGATATCTGATGTTTGGGAACCATATTATCTGAACGGAAAAGGTCTCTGGGGCAGAAGCTATTCTATACTGACTGTGAGTGCGTGTATAAGCGCCTGAGTGTCTGCATGAGAAGCGTGGGGGCATGGGCCTTCCAGGGGAGCATGGTAACAGAGGCTATGAATTACTTGCATGGAGACAGGCCGGCCCTTTGGCTCTGCAGCTGGGGAATGTTTACTTAAACTAGTAGGCAGGAATGTATTTTCGAGGAGCGGAACAGATAATTCGAAGGTTGTAGTCAGTCTTGGCAGGCAGCAGGCTGAGCTAAGCGCGGGGGGCCGCGCTGAGAGTAAGTCAGAGTTCACGGGTACAGAGGCAGCCTGGGCTGAGGCTTTCAGAGTCAGAAGCCAGAAAAAAGGCTCGATGGCAGAAATTCAGGGCCTACTTTGCCAGAGCTGAAAAAACGTGTAAGGTACACTACAAAAAGACGTTGGCATAGCATACTTAGGAACGGACTATTTAACCCATTCAGGGTGGGTCTGAAAGAGGACATGTTAACGTTGGACGCAAATGTATTTGCGTCTTCATAGCTGGCACAGGAGGGAAGTTACATGCACTTGAAGCTGGTACATGGAGACGGTGGGGTACACGCTAGGGAACACAACTTGACCATAGAATTTATATTTCCTCATTCCCTCCTTGTTCCCTACGGACCCTTCATGATATCTCGATCCTCATAAATCGATCAGTTTGTTCTTGTAACATCATTTGCTCGTCTTTCTTTCTTTTACGTCTTGAAAGGAAACTGGAATGTTCAATGCATGATGTGGCACACAGTCCACAAATCGCTGGCCCACACTGTAAGCACAGGCAGCAACCGAATACTAGGACTAGGCCAATGCCTAGGAAGGATAGGATCTTCCATCCCCAAGCGGTTAACGTTGTCCAGAACCAACCGGACCAAGTCCAGGTGCCTGGATTCTGATGTATCAGATTAGCAATTTTATGAAGACGTGTAATAGCTTTGTATACAGATGGCGCGTTTTCTGGAATGAAAACACAGCAACTTGACCCGATGACCTTACAGGCTCCACCTCTATCTGCCAAGATGACGTCAATCACAGGACGATTCTGAAGGACAACAACCCGCATGGCGGACTGCTCTTCGGTTAAGTTACCTAGGGCGGAGGCAGTTTCATTCACTACTGCTTCAAGTGTTCTAGTTAATCTGCGTATTAGTTTACTATTTTGGACAGGGCCTAAAAAGAAAAAGAATCCTTTATTAAAATCGGTGTACTGTTCCCATGCCGTTTCTGTGTAGTCGACAAGTGGGATATCTCTTCTGAGTCTATTCTTTACTAGATTTGTATTTCTGTGATAATCAGGAGGAGCTAGAAAAACAGGTGGCAGAAGGAATGCAATATAACAGGTACCATCCCAATCTGGAGGTAAGCGTATGTATGCGGTATGACCACAAACAAAATAGGAATGACGGATAGCTTTAAAGGACGATTTACCATGATCACTGAATTCGACCACAGTAGTACATTTACTATGACCTAAGTGTACTGAACCTTTCTTCCTGACACATAATTCACCAGTGACTGGTAATACTGACATAGCGGGCAGAACTGGTGCAGCTTCGGATTCAACAGTAAGAATCATAAGGTTAATTGTGTAATTACTTAATCCATATACTTCATTTTCTAGATCAGTTCCTATTCTAATGGGGAGTCCCTCTTTATCAGGGTAACAGACGTCGAGCAGGACCAAGTTCAAGTTTCCCCAAACCCAGCTCCCGTCGAAAACAGCAATATCAGGATCTAAGGAATTAATTATTTTAAACCATGCACCACAGGAGCCGTTGTGAGTGAACGGATACGGAAAGAGGGGCAGAGCTCCCTTGTAATTCTGATAGGGAGGGAGTCGGCCACATATCCAACAATTTGTAGCATTATCAGTCTGATGGGAATGATGTAGCATACTAATGAAAGTGTTGTTGCGCAGCGCAAGTCTGTAAGAGAGTTCATGTGGAGGTAACTCGCTAAAAGTATGTTCAGCAGAAACATTGTAAGCAGATTGTTCACGCTTGAAAATAGGGCAATAGATAGGAAGGAGTATACTTGCAACAATAATCAGAAGACTTAGAAAAAACATTATTAACAATGTCACTATGCAGTGACTACGCAGTGATTTGCAGTATGTACGTTTCTTGAATTGTCTCTCTCTCTCTCTATCTCGATCTAGGGGATACATGTCAGAAACTATTTAACCGATTCACCTAGGGGAGGACTTAAACAATTAAACTGTCTGACTTGCTAGATCGGAGCTTTGATCTGTACTCCTCTTGTGGAGTTTTCTCTCGTTCGGAAACTTTAAAGTCACTGGGCTCGATACAGTCTTTGGAAGGGGTGGACGAGCCTGGGTCGGGTTTCAGTTCATTGCATAGTTTAACATGGCTCGTGTGGATCCACCCCTTTCGGCCCTCCACTTTCACCGCTGTCCTCGTAGTAAGTAGAACGGTCTTCGGCGCTTTCCAGCGGGGCTCCAGCGGACTTTTCCTGTCAAAATTCCTTATTAACACCAGGTCGCCTGGTCGGACATCATGCGGCTTTACATCAGTGTTGTCAGGGAAGGCTGCGGCAACCTGTGAACGACATGATTGGAGTGCAGACATCAAGGAGGCAAGGTAATCTGTCAACATATTGCAATCAACATCAGTAATTTTCTTAGGAATGGGCGTCCCCCACATATTCGGTGGTCTGCCGAAGACCACTTCGTACGGGGATAGTCCTGATCTCGAGTGGGCAACCATTCTCATATAGAACAGTGCCACTGGCAGGGCGACTATCCAGTCGACCCCTTTCTCTTGACATATTTTTCCAAGGCGGGTCTTTAATGTCTGATTATGCCTCTCTACAAGGCCTGCGGCTTCGGGATGTCGGACACAATGGAATTTCCATTGATATCCTAGCAGCAAGGAAACTTGCTTCATTAATTCGGATGAGAATGGCTGACCGTTATCTGAGTACACGACACGAGGCATGCCGTACCGTGGGAAGAATTCACGAACCAGCTGCCTGGCAGTGGTCGGAGCAGTGTAATCTGGGACTGGATATGCTTCGGTCCAACGGGACAGTGCACAAACAATTACGAGGACATATTTGAATCCTCGACAACGGTCCATCTGGATATAATCCATCTGGAGGACTTCAAAAGGGTGATCGGGAGGATGAAATCCACCTTGCTCTACAGGGACGCTTTTACCTGGATTGAACTGACAACAGATCATGCAAGTACGCACTTTCTGTTTTGCTGCTGCTCGTAAGTGTTTATTGCTCCAAAGATTTTGTAAACTGTCTAACATCGCTTTCTCTCCTAGATGTGCTGGACTATGTGCTGTATTGATCATGACTTGAACCATAGAATCAGGGAGAAACCATGTAGATTTTCCCTTCGTCATCCAACCTTGATCTGTCTGGATCCCTCCTAGTTCAATCCATTTCTTTATTTCATCTGGGGTAGCATGTGTCTGAATATCGATAACATCTAGTGTGGGATCCCTGACTGTCATACAATTTGTCGGTCCTATTGTCTTTGTCATGTCAGTTGTCTGAGTGTGAGTCAATGCTGTATGTTTTGCTGTCTGGTCTGCCAGGTCGTTACCCTGGGAAACAGAATCTGTAACTTTAGTATGTGCTTTACACTTCATGACGGATATGCCTGAAGGCAGGTGTATTGCTTCTAACAGTGCTTGAATGAGGGGACCGTGTTGGATCTTGGCACCATGAGAGGTCAGAAAACCTCGTTCTTGCCATAACATTCCGAAGTCGTGTACAACTCCGAACGCATAACGGGAATCAGTGTATATGTTGACATTTCTGTTCTTGGCTAGTATACAGGCTCGGGTCAGAGCAATAAGCTCTGCCGCTTGAGCGGACAGTGTGTCAATACGATGTGTTTCTTTTACTTCGGTTTCAGTGGTCACTGCATATGCGGCCACTAATTCTCCTGTACTTGTTCGCATACATGAACCATCCACATAAAGTGTCAGGTCTGGATTTGTCAGTGGAACATCTGTTAAGTCTCGTCGGGGCTTTGTTACTGCATTAATGATTTCTATACAATCATGCGGGGCTGGATCTGTCCTAATTGAAGGTAACAGTGTTGCGGGGTTCAGAATGCTGCAGCGTCTGATTTCTATGTGTGGCTGGAATAGCGTTAATTCGTAACCTGTCAGTTGTGCTATGGTCAAGTGCTGAGTCTGGGTTCTGTTTAAAAGAACCTCTACAGAATGTGGAACTTGTACTGTTAACTGATGGCCTAAAACAATTGAATCGCTCTGTCTGATCGCTAGTGCTGTTGCTGCTACTGACTTTAAGCACGCAGGGAGTGCCTGGGCTACTGAATCCAATGTACTTGAAAAATAAGCGCAAGGCTTATGTGAACCTGCTTGGTCTTGAGTGAGGACAGACAATGCTGTGCCATCACGTTCTGTAACAAAAAGTGTAAACGGTTTGCTGTAACATGGTGTCGCTAAAACTGGTGCTCGGCATAATGCTTTCTTTAATTCCTCAAAGGCTTGTGTGTGTTCCTGAGTCCAAGGAAGGACAGTCGAAGTCGCTGCCTCCTGTGTCGTAAACTGGATGAGTGGTTTAGCTAGAAATGCATATTGAGGAATCCATTGTCTGCAGTACGAGGTGAGGCCTATAAAGGCCCGCACTTCCTTTTGTGTCTGGGGTTGTGGCATATTTACAATTAACTGAATGCGATCGGGAGTGAGCTGTCTCCCCACTTTGGACAGCAAGTGACCCAAGTACACAACTTGCTGAACACAGAATTGTAGCTTCGAAGGGGACACCTTGTGTCCCTTGTCTGCCAGGAAATGTAAAACTGTCAGTGATGCTTGTTCACATTCGGGCTCACTTCGTGCGGTGATCAATAGATCATCGACGTATTGCAGTAAAGCGGTGTTAACTAGCATTTGAATACAATCTAGTTGTCTTTTCAGTGCTTGACTATAGATGCTGGGGCTTTCTGTGAATCCTTGAGGTGCGCGGGAAAATTTGAAACTTCGTCCATTTAAACTGAATCCGAAGAGATATTGGCTCTCTGGATCAATAGGTACACTGAAGAAAGCGTTCTTGAGATCAATTACAGTAAAGAACGTTGCTTCTGAATCAATAGCAGTCAATAGGGAAGAGATATCAGGGACCACAGGGTACTGTGGTACAATACATTTATTCAGCTCTCGCAGATCAATCACCAGCCGATATACTGGCGGTGCATTGGGATCAGTACGTTTAAGAATTGGAATGATGGGTGAATTACAGATATTGGAGTCGGTCTCTACGACCACTCCTTGGGCAATGAGCTCTTCAATGATTTCCAGTAAAGCCACTACAGCATCAGGTGGTAACTTGTATTGTCTGATTCGTGGTAGAACAACTCCTGTCTTGAGTGTAACACGGTATGGTGTGATATGCATACAACCTACATCAGTTGGGCCTTTTGCCCACAAGTGATCTGGTACATTTTTCAATCTGACGTCAAACTCTCGTAAAACGTAATGACCCTTGAAATCCCGCAGAAAGAGTCTAACTCCCTCCGGGGAACAGCAAATTATGGCTCCTAGAGCCTTCAACGTTTTTATTCCTAACAGATTTTCTGGACATGATTTCGTAAGTAACAAGTCTGTAACTCGTGATAATGGACCCACAGCCAGGGGGACTGGTTCTGATACTTCATTTACAATGGGCTGTTCTGAAAAACCAAGGGAAACATTCTGTGAGCCTGAGAGGGGTGCCCCTGGGACTTCGTCATGGCTTATGGTGGTGCGGCTTGCCCCTGTGTCAATTAAAAACTTTCTGTCTTTTCCCAATACTTGACTGTGTACATAAGGACCTTCTTGATCTACAGGAATTTCAATAAGAGGCAAACCCATCTCCCTCTCTAGGCTGTTTCATGCGTATCGTTGGTAATCGGGGTAAGCGGACTGGGCATACTGATACATTTGTTGTGAAACTTGCTGAGTTGCGGCAAGAGGCTGTGGCTGTGATACCGCTACTGTCTGTGCTGTATGAGGTGAAGCATGCATAGGCTGTGTGTTCTGCATGGGCTGTACATTCTGTGAGGTCTGTTGCTGGACCTGATCTTGTCTTGGTGGATGCGGTCTCTCTTTAGTTTTACCTGTTGATATGTTATGTTTCAGAACTGGACATTCATGTACGTAGTGACCTGGCTGCTTGCAATAATTGCATGTCCCTTTAACGGGAGCTGCGGCGTGACCTGTCTGGGTCGTACCCTTTCTGTGGCCGTCGGTTGGGACCGACTGGGCTACTAACATTTTCATTTTCGTGTCTTTCATACGTTTTTGTTCCTGATCCTGTTCTTCTCTAATTCTGTTCTGATGGTATTGTAACATTTGTAACATCTGTGATGGCGTATTTGCTTGCCATGTACTCTCGACCTTGTATACACGATTCTTGACTGCTAACAGGGAATTCTCAACTAACTTGGATACAAAAAGATGCGGGTACGACTCGCTACTTGGTTTAAGACCACTATTAATAATAAAACATTTCTCGAATCTTGAATAGAAGTCACTAGTATCTTCGTCGGGTTTCTGTTTACATGCTGATATTGCGTCCCAGTCTTCTTTTCTAGTTGTCAATAATCTTGGCAGAACCTGTACTATCAAACCTGGTAATGCTTTAGTTTTCTCCCCAAGGCCTACCCCTGGGACACGTTTGTTCTCTTCGTCTTCTATTTCTGCCCATACAATCTTTTTCTCTCCAACCTCCCATTCTTTTTCTTTTAATTTCTCGTAGATGCCCGTGGGCAGCAGTACCTTTAACATTTTCATGATATCTTCATATGTGTAATCCCCCATCAGTAACATGTCTTTAAGCTCTCGGTGAAAACCTGCAGGGTCTTTATCATGACACGGGACTAGTTTCTTCATTTCTAACAGTTCTAACTTAGTCAGAGGCGTGTGAACATACACACGTTTCAAGATATGATCTTCACCCATAACTGGATGCACTTCTCGTAAAGGGTTCTGACTTTCAATGCCACTCAGGCGTTCCATATGATACATTTTTCTTTCTGGGGGCGGAGCGGGAACATATTCAGAGCTTATGAAAGTGTTATATCTATGTCGTTGTTCTAGAATTATTTGTATTAGCTTGGTACTGAGACCTCTCCATCTATCCATGAGTAGTGCTTCTAATGTTTCATGTAAGGGACCTGGATCAGAATGTTGGTTTCTGTATTTCTGAGGAGGTGCTGAATCATGTATACACCTGCTAATTTCTGTTCGTCTGGGGAAAGGTTCAGGAATGTCTGCGCTACGGTGTCATCATTATATATATCCGGATTTTCAGTCCATAATATGGCTGACCGGGCTAGTTCTTGTTCATCCATAGAATTGAGTACATGGTACCCCATTCTCTCTCGGAGCCTTTTATCAGTCTCCTGGAACTGATGTTCAGAAGAATTCGGGTTTGTTAAGGCAGAGAGAAAAACTCTCTTGCTTTCTGGACGAGTGCCTTTCCTAAGGTAGGTTCCCTTACCTACATACGCTATAGTGTCTGTAGTTCTTTCTTGTTCTTCAGGTTCTTCTTCCTCCTCGGAGGAAGCCTTTTCTTTCTCTTCTTTGTGTATATCTATCACTTCTTTTCTTATTTTCCTGTACATACTGGCTATGCAAGTCCCCTTGTCGTGTTTTCCTTCAGATATATTTTGACCCCACTTGTTCAGTGCATCTAATTCGCTCTGATCTGTCCCAGGCCTGTCTCGTTCTCTTATTACGCAATTTATGAAAAAACGTAGTATCTGTGCTTGAACGTCCACTTTCTGATGCTCCATGGCATCCTTAATACTGTCAGGGTCTTTCCCAGTCTGAACAAACTCATATATTCTATCTAGGCGCTCCTTCATCCCTGCAAAGTACAGCAGGAAATCAGTAGCAGATCTTAACCGTAGTGATGCCATCATCATTCTATCGTCTTTGCCGGGTACTGGATCATATCTGCAAACTGAAAGGTTTTCTTTGAGTATGTCAAGGCGGGGTGATTTGAACGTGAAAGGACTCTGCATATCCCTAAGGTTTACTCTGTGTGTTAATGGCGGGGTCCTGAGACCCCCCATCGCACCTCCTGAAGCGGAAGCTTGAACATTATCTCTCTGTGGAGTCTGTATTTGAACTTGAATTTGTCTTTTAGTAGGGTCAGGTAGACGAGGTTTCGGTAGATCAATTTTTGGTACGGGAAGTGGTGGAGGTGGTGGAACAGGAGGAATCTGTTGTGGTACTGGCGGAATATGATCTTGGGGCGGGTTACCACCCCCGTCCCTGTCGTTAGGCAGGGCGCGGACAGGCAGATTGGTGTAAGCGGGTGCTACATCCTCTAGATAGGAATTCAGGAATATGTATTTAGTGGTCCTATGAGTTACTTTAGTTGGAACCAATGGTGGCGGCAGATTTTTCGGTATTTCTGAAATGGCCTCAGGCGAACCCTCGGCCGCGAGATACATGCCGTTTACGAGATTGTTTCGTGCGCGGTCTACTTGCTCTGATTTTACTCGGATCCCTTCAGTAACTAATTCGTTTTCTTGGGCCTTATCTGATTCTCTAAGTCTATCTTCTCTACGTAATTCTTTTTCAGCACGCTTATGTGATTCCTTACGCCAAAACTCTATGGCGTCTTTCTGAGATTGTCTGGCTTTCTTTTTCCATAGTGCTTCTTCTACCTTCATGATGCACTCGGCATCCCATGTTTCAGTAACAGGCCATCTGTGTCTTTCGTCTAGATGTTTAGTATACTCGGCCCATAAGTCTAGATATAATATGGCATCTATGCCATGCTTGTGGTACATAAAATTTCCTGGAGTGTCCCTAGGGGGGATAGGAATTTCTTCCTCTAGTATCCCTTTCCTAGTTCCTATCTGCTTTAACTTGTTGAAAAACGGCATCGTGTTTACTTAGTACGGAATGCTCAATCCTTGCTACTTAATACTGGATACAGCTAGTTATACAAGAACACAATAATACACATTGAAAACAGTCACACTCATACCACGACATTAATCACATGAAAAAGACATTTGAGACATATATGACTACCCCCTATACCGGATGTACTGCTAAACAGCACAGATACACTGCTAAAACAGTGCAGAAACTTGAAATAACGGATGTACTGCTAAACAGTACAGATACACTGTCTAAAAACAGTGCAGACCGGACTTGTGTACCCAAACCCGTCTAGATACGTCCCAGCAATGGTACTCACCGGGAAGCACGGAAACAGAAGGCCTCGGAAAACTCGACTGGACTGGACTCGACTCGACACGTGGATACTTCGGAAAACTTCAGAAAACTTTGGAAAACTGGTGGGCCACTCGACACCTCGGACCTTGCTTCTTTCGGCTAGGCTCTGGTCGGGATCCTCCGCACTCCTCACCGCCTCGTCTGGGTACTGATCGCAGTCTTCGTCACCTCCGTGGGCCAGAGGGAGATACATGAAATCCTGCCGGTACGCGTAGTTTCCTTCTAACTGATGACAGGGGACAGAGCTTGCAACGCACCAACCAGCGCGTGAGGTGGGGGAGGGGTCCCTATTCGGGCGCCAAAATGTTGTAAATATATAATTTACCGTCTTAATTTCTATGCAGGTAAGTACTTAATCAATAATAACTCAAATCGGAAAGAAAAAAACAGAGTCCGTGGTGTTAGAGTTCTTTAGGGGTTTTATTCCTTAAAAAGGAATGGTCAAGACCTGGATATCATGTTCTTCCCACCACAGGGGTGGAAGAAGGGATAGAGCAAAGTTTTATTGACAATACATAGCTTATATACTTAATTTACACCATAGAAAGCAATATAGTAGGCGTAACAGCTGAGAGAAGACAAGATAACAGCATCCACGTGTTACTAGTACGTAATCAGAAGGCGTGGACTAGGCGTGAACCAGAGGTGTGTGCTAGAAACGTCACAGGTAGGTGTCACAAGGGGGTGGCACTAAACAGAAATGTTGCAATGTCAGCAGAAATCGGAAGCTTGGATGCGCGCGCAGCTGCATGACGTGTGATTGACGTGGAACTGGAGGGTGCAGGGGGCTTGACATTTACACTGACGGAAAGAGACAGAAGTCTGGCATGTCAGATCAACTCGTACTTCTATCATATCTGATATCTGATGTTTGGGAACCATATTATCTGAACGGAAAAGGTCTCTGGGGCAGAAGCTATTCTATACTGACTGTGAGTGCGTGTATAAGCGCCTGAGTGTCTGCATGAGAAGCGTGGGGGCATGGGCCTTCCAGGGGAGCATGGTAACAGAGGCTATGAATTACTTGCATGGAGACAGGCCGGCCCTTTGGCTCTGCAGCTGGGGAATGTTTACTTAAACTAGTAGGCAGGAATGTATTTTCGAGGAGCGGAACAGATAATTCGAAGGTTGTAGTCAGTCTTGGCAGGCAGCAGGCTGAGCTAAGCGCGGGGGGCCGCGCTGAGAGTAAGTCAGAGTTCACGGGTACAGAGGCAGCCTGGGCTGAGGCTTTCAGAGTCAGAAGCCAGAAAAAAGGCTCGATGGCAGAAATTCAGGGCCTACTTTGCCAGAGCTGAAAAAACGTGTAAGGTACACTACAAAAAGACGTTGGCATAGCATACTTAGGAACGGACTATTTAACCCATTCAGGGTGGGTCTGAAAGAGGACATGTTAACGTTGGACGCAAATGTATTTGCGTCTTCATAGCTGGCACAGGAGGGAAGTTACATGCACTTGAAGCTGGTACATGGAGACGGTGGGGTACACGCTAGGGAACACAACTTGACCATAGAATTTATATTTCCTCACGGTCATCATCCGGGAAATACCCCCGGTAGTTTGTATTAATTTAAGGTTGGCCCTACTCTGGTGGGGTCCCCAGGTCATGGTTTCGTTGAGCGTCACACCAAGATATTCAAAGGTGGCTACTCTCTCCAGCCGCACAGCTCCCAGTTGTGGATTCGGGCGCTGTTTCAGGCTCGGGTTCAAAACCATGAATTTGGTTTTTGTGGCATTGATTTCTAGCCCTCTATCCATGCAGAAAGCCACAAAGGCATCAAGTATCCTTTGTATGCCCATGGGTGTTTTAGATAGCAACAGTGTGTCATCCGCAAACATAATTGCGGGCACCCTGTTGCCATTTAGTTTGGGAGCGTCAGTATAGTCGGTGGCATTGAGATGGGCGATTACCCCGTTGACAAAGAGGCAGAACAGGGTCGGCGCCAGCACGCAGCCCTGCCTTACCCCTCTGCCAACGGGGAATCTGTCAGTCAGTTCCCCCGACCTCCCGCACCTCACACGGGCGTAATTATTGTGGTGCAGCCTCTGCAAGGTCAGTAGGATATCTGGGGGCACACCCATCTCTGCCAAGACGCTCCAAAGTTTCCCCCTGGGCACCAGGTAAGCGTGGGCGGAAAATCCGTTCCGCTCGCGGATTTTGCGGATTTTCGGGAAATCCGCAATCCGCGAGATTTGCGGATTTCCCGCAAAATCCGCAAATTCGCACGCAGCGGATTTTTTTGGCGGCGCGCGGCGTTGGTGATACAATTTTTGCGGCGCGCGGCGTTTATCATCGTTTGCCGAGTTGTTTTTTTCGATAGTTTGCGAGTGCTGCGCCATTTTGGATCTTGCTGTGTGATCCAGCGGGAATTGGCGAGCGCGATTACGTCATCGCGGCTTGCCAGCGATAGTTTGTCAACGCGAGTACGGCGAGATCACGTCTCGCGGTACTTCGCAATTGCGAGATTTGAGATGCGGCGAGCGAAAATATAAATTTGCAATTCTGCACAAGAAATCCACCAGCAAGCAGCATAAACCTTCTAGAAATGATGATTTTTATGTGAATAACTCCTTAGTTTGACATTTGCCTGCACTTTTTTAGCGAGGAGTCCATTTTGGGGAGGGGGGCAGGGGGGTGGGAGGAAGGAAGTGCCCCATAGTCTTCAACTTCCTGTTCCTGTTCAGCAGGCTCCTCCCAGTGCTTTGTCCATCTCCTGGTCACTTTTCATTTGGATGTGGACCTGGAAGGATTACTTTTTGTGGATGCTGCTGGATCTTTGGATTTGAGGCCTTTTTGACTTTCTTTGGATCACTGTTGGATTAGAAATTTTACAAGTAAGTTTGTTTGGGGCATTACAGTTGCTGCAACTAAAATTTTGGGATTTTCGATTTTTTGGCTGTTTTGGGGCCTTTTGCCCAGGGGTACTCAGTGGTGGGTGGACTGATTCTTTCTGTGGGTTGTCTTGAACTTAAACATCATGGAGGCCATAGATGAATTGGGATTGTGCTGATTTTTCTGTGTTTTTCGATTTTTTTTTTTGTAAAATTTTGTGTTTTTCGATTTTTGACCTGTTGTTGGGGCCTTGACCAGGGGTAGTGAGTGGTGCATGGGCCTAGTCTTTCTGTGGGCTGTCTTGAATTTAAACATCATGGAGGCCATGGATGGAATGGGATTGTGCTGATTTTGCAGTGTTTTTCGATTTTTGGGTGTGTTCATGGGGAGGGACATGCCATGTGGCTGGTGGCCATTTTGAGTGCAGCTACAGGCACTGGCCATGTGCTGGCAGGCAAGTGGCCATTTTGAATGCAGGCTTTGTTGTTAGGCCTCCAACCATTTTGCCTACTTTTCAACCTTTATTTATGCCCAGGGGTAGTGAGTCTTGCATGGGCCTAGTATTTCTGTGGGTTGTCTTGAATTTAAACATCATGGAGGCCATGGATTGAATGGGATTGTGCTGATTTTGCAGTGTTTTTCGATTTTTGGGCCTGTACTTGTGGCCTTTTCACCAGGGGTATTTGAGTCTAGCATGGGCCTAGTCTTTCTGTGGGCTGTCTTGAATTTAAACATCATGGAGGCCATGGATGGAATGGGATTGTGCTGATTTTGCAGTGTTTTTCGATTTTTGGGCCTGTACTTGTGGCCTTTTCACCAGGGGTATTTGAGTCTAGCATGGGCCTAGTCTTTCTGTGGGCTGTCTTGAATTTAAACATCATGGAGGCCATGGATGGAATGGGATTGTGCTGATTTTGCAGTGTTTTTCGATTTTTGGGGGTGTTCATGGGGAGGGACATGCCATGTGGCTGGTGGCCATTTCGAGTGCAGCTACAGGCACTGGCCATGTGCTGGCAGGCAAGTGGCCATTTTGAATGCAGGCTTTGTTGTTAGGCCTCCAACCATTTTGCCTACTTTTCAACCTTTATTTATGCCCAGGGGTAGTGAGTCTTGCATGGGCCTAGTCTTTCTGTGGGTTGTCTTGAATTTAAACATCATGGAGGCCATGGATTGAATGGGATTGTGCTGATTTTGCAGTGTTTTTCGATTTTTGGGTGTGTTCATGGGGAGGGACATGCCATGTGGCTGGTGGCCATTTTGAGTGCAGCTACAGGCACTGGCCATGTGCTGGCAGGCAAGTGGCCATTTTGAATGCAGGCTTTGTTGTTAGGCCTCCAACCATTTTGCCTACTTTTCAACCTTTATTTATGCCCAGGGGTAGTGAGTCTTGCATGGGCCTAGTATTTCTGTGGGTTGTCTTGAATTTAAACATCATGGAGGCCATGGATTGAATGGGATTGTGCTGATTTTGCAGTGTTTTTCGATTTTTGGGCCTGTACTTGTGGCCTTTTCACCAGGGGTATTTGAGTCTAGCATGGGCCTAGTCTTTCTGTGGGCTGTCTTGAATTTAAACATCATGGAGGCCATGGATGGAATGGGATTGTGCTGATTTTGCAGTGTTTTTCGATTTTTGGGCCTGTACTTGTGGCCTTTTCACCAGGGGTATTTGAGTCTAGCATGGGCCTAGTCTTTCTGTGGGCTGTCTTGAATTTAAACATCATGGAGGCCATGGATGGAATGGGATTGTGCTGATTTTGCAGTGTTTTTCGATTTTTGGGGGTGTTCATGGGGAGGGACATGCCATGTGGCTGGTGGCCATTTTGAGTGCAGCTACAGGCACTGGCCATGTGCTGGCAGGCAAGTGGCCATTTTGAATGCAGGCTTTGTTGTTAGGCCTCCAACCATTTTGCCTACTTTTCAACCTTTATTTATGCCCAGGGGTAGTGAGTCTTGCATGGGCCTAGTATTTCTGTGGGTTGTCTTGAATTTAAACATCATGGAGGCCATGGATTGAATGGGATTGTGCTGATTTTGCAGTGTTTTTCGATTTTTGGGCCTGTACTTGTGGCCTTTTCACCAGGGGTATTTGAGTCTAGCATGGGCCTAGTCTTTCTGTGGGCTGTCTTGAATTTAAACATCATGGAGGCCATGGATGGAATGGGATTGTGCTGATTTTGCAGTGTTTTTCGATTTTTGGGCCTGTACTTGTGGCCTTTTCACCAGGGGTATTTGAGTCTAGCATGGGCCTAGTCTTTCTGTGGGCTGTCTTGAATTTAAACATCATGGAGGCCATGGATGGAATGGGATTGTGCTGATTTTGCAGTGTTTTTCGATTTTTGGGGGTGTTCATGGGGAGGGACATGCCATGTGGCTGGTGGCCATTTTGAGTGCAGCTACAGGCACTGGCCATGTGCTGGCAGGCAAGTGGCCATTTTGAATGCAGGCTTTGTTGTTAGGCCTCCAACCATTTTGCCTACTTTTCAACCTTTATTTATGCCCAGGGGTAGTGAGTCTTGCATGGGCCTAGTATTTCTGTGGGTTGTCTTGAATTTAAACATCATGGAGGCCATGGATTGAATGGGATTGTGCTTTTCGATTTTTTTGTGCTCTATAACTGAACTGATGTTCCTCTGTCTTCCATTTTTTTTAGGTGCACAAGACTCAAGAGAACCACCAGTGCCAGGAAGAAGTCCTGCAGCGGTGTGTGTGTGCAGCATAACGTCACGCGACGTCACGTCTGGCCAACTCTACAATTCGTGCAACTGCGGCCTGCTGTCTGACCTGCTCTGAAGAAGATGGTTCCGCCCCCAAAGAAAGTTCTCCGTAGCTCCTCTAGCAAGAAAGTTGCTAGTAAGGAGCAGAAGAAGCAAGTTACCAAGGAGGCTGGTGTGCCACCCGCCACTTTTTTTGGGAGCAAAAAAAAAAGTACGCCTGCAGCAGCAGGATCTGCTGGGGACCAAGCTGAGAGCAGCACCCCTGCTCCATTGGGTTCAGTGCCTCCACCACCACGCCAACTTAAGTCAAAGCCCTTGAGTGCTTCAGAGGCAGTCAGTGTACTTCTCCAATCACCATCGACCAGTGATGTTGGCTCATCGCAAGAAAGTAGCAGCAATGTCCCTGAATCAACACAGGTTGTTGTAACTCATCTGACAAGTGTTGAACAACCACAGCCGCAACAACAACACCATGTGCAAGTACACGCCCAAGTACATGTGGAAGGAGAGGCAGCAAAAGGAGATGCGCAAGCAAAGGTGCATGGAGGTTCACAAGTGCCCACAATAGTTGTTCCTCCCGAAGTAGGGGCACATTTGGAAATCGACAATGAAGCTGAGGTATCATTGGAAGCCACTCCTCCTGATGATCATTCATTGTCTTCCACATCCCTAGCAAGGAAAAGATCAAGGGGGGTGTCTACATCTTCTTCAAGCCCACCTCGTTCTGATGCAAGTGATCTGTCTTGGGAACCACAACTGCGGTCTGACAGTGAGGCACACCATGATCTGACACCGGTACCTAAGCGTAAAAGGAAGGTCGTCCAAAAACTCAAACCTATGGAGTGTGATGAGGCTCAACAAGAAGTGACAGATACTGCTGGTGATGAAGCCTCTCACGATGACGACGAGCCAGTCATCACAAAGGTCACTGCAGCCCCACCGGGCATGCAGCAAAGAGACATTTTGACCCTATCCCGAGAAGCTGCTGAGCGTGATGATGATGTCGGCGAGGAGGCAATGGAAATGGAATCATTAGATTTGGAGTTAAGTAGTACACCAAAACCTACCGCTTCCATATTTCTTCGCAAGAAGGTACCCACCTCGTCCTCGACCTCAATTCGTGGTGGTGAAAGTGCAAAACGTACTGAAGTTCGGCAATCCACATCTGAGGAAATATAATTTTTGATCAAGTAGTGTTCCCCAGCGAGTACCCCACCGTCTCCATGTACTAGCTTGCAGTGCATGTTATTTCCCTCCTGTGCCAGCCATGAAGACGCAAATACATTTGCGTCCATCTTTAACTTGTCCTCTTTCAGATCCGCCATGAACGGTTTGAATATTCAGTTCCTATATATATCGTGCCACCGTCTTTTTGTGGTACACTTTACACGTTTTTCAGCTCTGGCGAAGTAGGCCCAGAATATGCCATTGAGCCTTTTTCGAGTTCTCTCCTGCTTCCTGACTCCAAGGGCCTCAGCCCAGGCTACCTCTGTGCCAGTGGCCCCCACCTTACTTCCCTGCGCGGCTCCGGCGCATAGCCTAACCTCTGCCTGCCAAGACCGTCTTCAACCTTCGAATTATCTGTTCCACTCCTCGAAAACACATTCCTGTCTCGTAGTTCAAGTAAACATCCTCCCAGCTGCAGGAGCAGAGGGCCCGGTTCTTCTGTCTCCGTGCAAGTAATTCATAGACTCCGTTGCCATGGTAGGACCATGCCCCCTCACCCCGCATGCCAACACGTAGACGCATACATGCAGACAGTATAGAGTAGTCCCTGCCCGAGAGACCTTTTCCCTTCCAGACACTACTGTTCCTTAAACATATGATACCAGATACGATTTGGGATTAGGTTGATCTGACATCCCAGACTTATGTCTACACTTATGTCTACACTTGTAGTGCGAAATGTCAAGTCCTTTCACCTTCTGGTTATACGTCAGACACACGTCAAGCAGCTGCGCGCGCATCTCTGCCATATATTTCTGCTGACATTGCAAGATTCTCTTATGTATCCACCCATTTTGTGACCTCATGATCAATGACGTTTCTAGTGTACGCCTTTATGCACGCCTATTATACCGCCTTTTTAATGACGTTTTGTGACGTTTCCATGTTTTATCTCTTCTTTTCCAGCTGTTACGCCTACTGTTACGCCTACTACATGCTCATACATTGTAATGCATTGACTATATATCTGTATTTCTGTAAACAATATGTTGTCTGTCTTCCCTTCCTGAACCCTGTGTGGTGATGGAATGGTTATGCCACCTTGGCTCGAGCCAATAACCCAATTCCTTTTACAGGAATAAAACCCTTTTGAGTTAACCTCAATATCCCGGATTTTGCCTCTTATTTTTCTGAGTTATTCTTATTGATTATTGATAGCAAATTAAGTATAGGTAATCGATTTTACCACAGTTCTGGCGCCCGAACAGGGACCCCTCCCCCACCCCACGCGCCGGCGGTGCGTTGCAGGCCTAGCCCCCTGCCACAGCCGGACGGACAACTACGCGTATCCGCAGGATTTCCTGTATCTCCCTCAGGCCAACGGAGGTGACTGAGGCTGCGATCGACACCCAGACGAGGCGGTGAGGAGTGCGGAGGATCCCAACCCGAGCCTAGCTGAGAGAGCAAGATCCGTGGTATACCGAGGCCCGCCAGGTTCCGAAGTTCCGAAGTATCCACGTCGCGAGTCGAGTCCGAATCCAGTCCGTGTTGAGTCCAGTCCAGAGTTTCCGAGGCCTTCCGTTTCCGTGCTTCCTGGTGAGTACCGTTGCTAGGGACGCATCCTGACGTGCGCATTAGTTTGTGCCGGTCAAGACAGGTTCGGGTGCACGAGCCTGGTCTGCACTGTTTAGCAGTGTATCTGTACTGTATAGCAGTACATCTAGTCTGCACCTGTATAAGGTGTATCCGTGCCGTTTAGCGGTACATCCTGTTGCACTTGTTATTGTACTCAATTAATGTGGTTCGTTCTTGAAATGTTTTAATGTGTCATTCAAATGTCGTGGTATGAGTGAATGTTCGATTTTCATTGTTGTGCTTCGACGTGTCTTATGTATAGTGTGTTCATATCTGAGTAAGAATCAAGTAGCCAGATTTCAGAATGCCGTTGTTCTCTAAATTAAGACAAATAAAAACCCGTAAGGGGGTTTTAGAGGAAGCTGTTCCCATTCCACCTAGGGACACTCCAGGGTACTTTATGTACCATAAACATGGCTTAGATGCTGTTTTATTTCTCGACTTGTGGGTAGACTACACTAAAGAACTGTCCGAGAATCAGAGATGGCCCGCTGCTGGGACATGGGATGCAGATTGCATCATGAGAGTAGAAGAAGCATTATGGAAAAAGAAAGCCAGACAGTCACAGAAAGATGCCATCGAGTTATGGCGTAAAGAGTCGCATAGACGCACAGAAAAAGCTCACAGACTAGAAGAAAAGAGTAAGGAAGAACCCGACAAGGTCCGAGAAGACGCATTAGTAGAGGAAGGTATCAGAGTAAAATTAGAGCAAGTAGACAGACAGCGAAATACGCTTATGAATGGCATGTTCCCCATCCTGTCAAAAGGCCTGCCTAAGGCCTCTCCAGAAATACCGAAGGACCTACCACCCCCATTGCTCCCGACTAAGACACACCCGAGGACAGCAAAGGACGTTTTCCTTTCTTCCTACTTAGATGATGTTGCTCCCACCTATGTTAATACCCCATTGCCTGCGCCCTTGCCTGCGCCAGGGCCTGTGCCTAACGGTCTGAACCCTTATGCTCTTCCTCCCCCGCAAGCTACTCCTCCCCAGAATCCTCCTACTTCCCTTGATACAGATCCGACTAACCCTTTCGGAGACGGTGCCTCAGGAGGCGCGTCCGGAGGGGCTGGTTACCAGACTCCGCCACCAAATCATCGCCTGAGTCTTAGAGAAATAGCGCAACAGCGTACACCTAGAACAGATATTACATTTTATGGAGATCGCCTTGCAGATTGTAGATATGATCCGGTACCTGGTAAAAAGAATGATGTAGACATGTTACTTGCATCAGTACGTTTACGGCGAGTCACGAACTTCCTAATGTCACTACCTGAAATGACAGAACATATGGATCGAATATATAAGTTTGTGCAGACAGGAGTAGGGCCTGAAAGCATTAAAGAGGCCATGGAGCATCAGAAAGTGGATACTAAAGCCAAGCTATTACGGTTTCTTATAAACTGTTTTATTCGAGAAGCAGATAGGCCGGGTGCGAACCCGGATGATTTGAAAGCACTCCACAAGTGGGGCCGACATATATCCGATGGTCAGCATGACAAAGAAGCCAGTATAGATAACATGTACCGAAGAATCAGAACTTCAATAACTAAGATGCACGAGAAAAGAAAGGCTGCTCTAGAAGCAGATGCAGATAAACATGAATCCACAGAGGAGGAGCCAGAGGAAGAACCAGAGACACTAGCACAAGCACAGGCGCCAGTCAGAGAGATGGTCGCGTATGTAGGTAAAGGAAGACCGTTTAAAGATCCAGTGCGTCTAGTGCGCCCGGAATGTAAAAGAATATATCAGGAAGCCATGTGTAATCCTAAAACACCCGAACACTTATTCCAAGCCACCGACCGAGTACTTCAAGAGCGCATGGGGTATCATGCACTTGACTCTATGGATGAACAAGAATTAGCCAGGTCAGCCGTGCAATGGGCTGACAACTCCGAGAAATATGGTGATGATGTGCTAGCGCATACGTTCCTGAACTTGACACCGAGTGAGCAGCGTTTAGCTGGCATGTACATGATACAGCATCTGCTCTTGTTATATAAAAGCCAGCATTCTGATCCAGGTCCCCTGCGTGATATACTAATAGAACTGGTCACGAACAGATGGACAGGTTTAAGTACTGATCTAATTAAAGTAATTCTAGAACACCGCCACAAGTATAGTACATTCTTATGTCCACAGATTAACGCAGCACCCGCTATGGAACGAAAGACCATGTATTACATGGATAGACAGAATCCGTTGCGAGAAGTGCACCCCGTACAGAATGCAGACCACACGCTTAGACGCGTATTTGTGTATACTCCTGTAACTAAAATGGAATTATTGGAAATGAAGAAATTAGTACCCAGTCACGATAAAGACCCTGCAGGTTTTCACCGCGAAATAAAGGATATGTTATTGATGGGCGATTACACATATCCCGACCTTATGAAAATACTGAAAGTGTTACTACCTCCAGGCATATACGAGAAACTCAGAGAAAAAGAGTGGGAGGTGGGTGATGCGAAGATTGATTGGGCTGCATTACAAGATGAAGAGAATACCCGAGTGCCAGGCCTAGGGCTTGGGGATAAAGTTAAAGCGTTACCAGGTTTATTAGTACAAGTGTTGCCACGTTTATTGAGTACGAAAAAGGAGGATTGGGGTGCAATTTCAGCATGCAAACAGAAACCTGATGAAGACACTAGTGATTTTTATACACGATTTGAGAAATGTTTTGGTATTAACAGCGGTCTGAAAGCAAGTAGCGAGTCATATCCACATCTTTTTGTAACGAAATTAGTCGAGAATTCCCTACCCCAGGTTAAGAATAGAGTACTGAAAGTAGAAAGCACTTGGCAAGCTAATACTCCTTCGCAAATGTTACAAATGTTACAGTATCACCAGAATAGGCTTAGAGAAGAACAAGAACATGAACAGAGACGTATGAAAGATACGAAAATGAAAATGTTAGTTGCTCAGTCAGTTCCTGCTGATGGTCAGAAAAAGGGTGCGAACCAATCTAGTAATTCGTCAGCTCCCGTAAAAGGTGTATGTAATTATTGCAAGCAGCCAGGTCATTATATAAATGAATGTGCCGTTTTGAAGCATAATATTGCCACGGGCAAGACTAAAGAAAGACCGCGTCCTCCTAGACAAGATCAGACTTCACAACAAGTACCCCAGAATACACAGCAGATCGCACCCATGCCAGCTCCTTCACAGACAGTAGCGATACCTCAGCAACAGCCCATTACTGCAACGCAAACCACGACACAGCAAATGTATCAGTATGCACAGAACGATTACCCTGACTACCAACGATACACATGAAACAGCCTAGAGAGTGAATTCCGCTTGCCCCTTATTGAAGTTCCTGTAGATCAGAATGGTCCTTATGTACATAGTCAAGTTTTAGGGAAAGACAGAAAGTTTCTCATTGATACAGGGGCAAGCAGAACCACGATAAGTCACAGTGAAGTACCAGGGGCACCCCTCTCAGGCTCACAGAACGTGTCCCTCGGATTTTCAGGAAAACCGATTATCAACGAAGTATCACAACCCCTCCCTCTTGCAGTAGGTCCTCTGACACGGACTACAGACTTATTGCTCACGAAATCCTGTCCAGAAAATCTATTGGGCATTAAAACACTGAAAGCTCTAGGGGCTATTATTTGTTGTTCTCCCGAGGGAGTACGATTATTTTTGCGAGATTTCAAAGGCCATTATGTATTGAGAGACATGGATCCCCGATTACAGAACGTCCCTGCCCACCTGTGGGCGCAGGGCCCCACTGATGTAGGTTGCATGCACATTACTCCGTATCGAGTCACACTTAAAGCAGGAGTGGTATTACCACGAATTCGACAATACAAGTTACCTCCAGATGCTGTAGTGGCTTTACTGAGAATCATTGACGAGCTAATCGCACAAGGTGTGGTTGTGGAAACCGACTCTAATGTGTGTAATTCCCCTATCATTCCTGTTCTCAAACGTACTGACCAGAATTCCCCACCTGTTTATCGATTGGTTATTGATCTGCGCGAATTGAACAAATGCATTGTACCGCAGTACCCTGTGGTCCCAGATATCTCTTCGTTGCTGACAGCCATTGATTCCGAAGCAGCGTTCTTTACTGTAATCGATCTCAAGAATGCTTTCTTCAGTGTTCCCATTGATCCGGAAAGCCAATATTTGTTCGGATTCAGTTTAAATGGACGATCTTTTAAATTTGCCCGTGCACCTCAAGGGTTCACAGAAAGCCCCAGCATCTATAGCCAAGCATTGAAAAAACAACTAGACAGTATCCACATGCCAGTTCACACTGCTCTGCTTCAGTATGTCGATGATCTGCTGATCACCGCTCGAAGCGAACCCGAATGTGAAAATGCATCTCTGATTGTTTTGAATTTCCTGGCTGACAAGGGACACAAGGTGTCTCCTTCGAAGCTACAATTCTGTGTTCAGCAAGTTGTGTACCTGGGTCACTTGCTGTCCAAAGTGGGGAGACAGCTCACACCTGATCGCATTCAGTTAATTGTAAACATGTCACCACCCAGAACACAAAAGGAGGTACGGGCCTTTATAGGCCTCACCTCATACTGTAGACAATGGATTCCCCAATATGCATTTCTAGCAAAGCCACTCATTCAGTTAACAACGCAGGAGGCAGCGACTTCGTCTGTCCTCCCTTGGACTCAGGAACATACACAAGCTTTTGAGGACTTAAAGAAAGCCTTATGTCAAGCACCTGTTTTAGCGACACCATGTTACAGTAAGCCTTTTACACTTTTTGTTACAGAACGTGAAGGTACTGCATTGTCAGTCCTCACCCAGGAACAAGCAGGTTCACATAAGCCTTGTGCTTATTTTTCCAGTACATTAGACCCAGTCGCACAAGCCCTTCCAGCATGTTTGAAATCAGTTGCAGCTACAGCTTTAGCAATCAGACAGAGTGATTCTATTGTGTTAGGACATCCATTGACAGTACAGGTTCCACATTCTGTAGAAGTCCTCTTGAATCGAACTCAGACCCAACACCTAACCATAGCAAGACTGACAGGTTATGACATGACATTGTTTCAGCCACACATCGAAATCAGACGCTGCAGCACATTGAATCCTGCCACGTTATTGCCAGTAAATGGGGTAGATCCATTGGCACATGATTGCATTGAAGTTATTACTATCACAACAAAACCCAGACAAGACTTGACAGATGTCCCGTTACCAGATCCAGACCTGACACTTTATGTGGATGGTTCATGTATGAGAACAAAGACAGGTGAATTAGTGGCAGCTTACGCCGTCACGACAGACACGGAAGTCATTGAAACCAATTGTATTGACACTTTGTCAGCCCAAGCAGCAGAGCTTATTGCTCTGACACAAGCATGTATTCAAGCCCGAAATAAGAGAGTTAACATATATACTGATTCACGTTATGCATTCGGAGTCGTTCACGACTTTGGAGTCCTCTGGCGAGAGAGAGGTTATTTAACTTCTCACGGTGCCAACATCCAGCATGGTCCCCTCATTCAAGCTCTGTTAGATGCAATACATCTACCTACTGCAATCTCTATCATGAAATGCAAGGCACACACTAAGATTACTGATGTCATTTCCCAGGGTAACGACCTGGCAGACCGAACAGCAAAGCAGACCGCTCAGAACCGAACTCATGTAACTGATCAGACACAAATAGGGGTACCAGCACACTGCATGACAGTTAGGGATCCCGCACATGATGTGATCGACATACAGTCACATGCAACACCAGATGAAATTAAGGAATGGACTAGACTAGGAGGGGTCCAAACAGACCAGGGATGGATGACGAAGGGAAAATCTACATGGTTTCTCCCCGACTCTATGGTACAAGTCATCATTAATACAATACATAGTCCTGCACACCTTGGTGAGAAAGCAATGCTAGACAGTATTCAACACATATGGTCCAATAAAAACTTACGGGCAGCAGCCAAACAGAAAGTACGTACTTGCATGATTTGTGGTCAGTTCAATCCAGGTAAAAGCATCCCCGTAGAACAAGGTGGATTTCAGCCTCCCGATCACCCTTTTGAAGTCCTCCAGATGGATTATATCCAGATGGAACGGTGTCGAGGATTCAAGTATGTTCTCGTAGTCGTGTGTGTTCTTTCCCGATGGATAGAGGCATACCCAGTTCCCGACTACACTGCTCCGACCACTGCCAAGCAGTTGGTTCGTGAATACTTCCCGCGGTATGGTTTGCCCCGTATCGTGTACTCAGATAATGGCCAGCCATTCTCATCCAAGCTAATGGAACACGTTACACTTCTGTTAGGTTACAAGTGGAAGTTCCATTGTGTCCGGCATCCCGAGGCAGCAGGTCTCGTGGAGCGTCATAATCAAACATTGAAAATCCGACTTTCCAAGATCTGTAGAGATAAAGGTATAGACTGGATAGTTGCCTTGCCGGTCGCCCTCTTCTATATGAGGATGGTGGCCCATTCCCGTTCTGGACTATCCCCGTATGAAGTGGTCTTCGGTAGGCCACCGAATATGTGGGGGACGCCCATCCCGCGTAAAATAACTGATGTTGATTGTCTTATGCTGACAGATTACCTTGCCTCCTTGATGTCTGCACTACAATCTTGTCGTTCACAGGTAGCTGCAGCCTTTCCCGACAACACTGAGACGAAGCCCCATGAAGTGGTACCTGGTGACTTTGTATATGTCCGAAATTTCGATCGGAAGAGCCCGCTGGAGCCCCGCTGGCAGTCGCCGAAGTTGGTTCTGCTTACGACGAGGACCGCTGTAAAAATCGAGGGCAGGAAAGGGTGGCTGCATTCCAGCCACGTAAAGAAATACTTTGGACTTCCTTCGGACTTGGACACTAAGCCCTGCCCTCCTCCACAAACTGACACGAAACTCCCTTTGGTTGAGAAAACTGCTTCAGAAATTTACAGACAAAAGTTACGATCTAGCAAGTCAGACAGTTTAATTGTTTAAGTCCTCCCCTAGGTGAATCGGTTAAATTAGTTTCTGACATGTATCCCCTAGATCAAGATAGAGAGACAGATAGACAAAGACAACATAAGAAAAAGGCGTATTGCAAATCACTTCGTAGTCGCTGTATAGTGACATTACTTGTTATGTTTTTCCTATGTTTGCTGGTTATCACTGCTGGTATTCTTCTGCATATATACTACCCTATATTCAAGCGTGCTACTTATAATGCTACTACTGAACATTCTTTTAGTGAATTTCATCAGTATGTTACATCACTCCCATCAGGCTACTAATGCTACTAATTGCTGGATATGTGGTCGTCTCCCTCCTTACCAAGAAAACAAGGGTGTTTTGCCCCTTTTCCCGTACCCGTTCACTCACAATGGCACATGTGCCGCGTGGTTTAAAATGCTCAATTCCCTAGTTTCTACTGCTGCTATTTATGACGGTAACTGGGTTTGGGGTGACCTGAACTTAGTCCTGCTTAAGGTATGCTACCCTGACAAGGAGGGACTCCCCGTTGATACTGGAACTGATCTAGAAAACGAAGTATATGGGTTAGGAAATTACACAGTCACTTTCATGATTTTATCTGTCGAATCCGAAGCTGCTCCTGTTCTACCTGCTATGGCAGTCTTGCCTGTTACTGGTGAACTATGTGTTCGCAAGAATGGTTCTGTACACGTAGGTCATAGTAAATGTACCACTGTAGTTGAATTTTCTGATCATGGTAGATCCACGTTTAGGGCTCTACGTCATTCCTATTTTGTTTGTGGTCACACCGCATATGTCCGTTTGCCTTTAGACTGGGATGGCACTTGTTATATTGCATTCCTTCTGCCACCTGTTTTTCTAGCCCCTCCCGACTATCATAGAAACACCAATCTGGTTAAGCATAGATACAAGAGAGATCTCCCGCTTGTCAATTATAAAGAAACTACATGGGAACAATATACAGATTTCAATAAAGGTTTCTTCCCCTACCTAGGTACTGTTTCAAATAGTAAACTAATCCGTAGATTGACCAGAACCCTCGAAGCAGTGGTACTTGAGACCGCTTCAGCTCTAGGTAACTTAACGGAGGAGCAGTCCGCTATGCGGGTTGTTGTTCTTCAAAATCGTCTTGTTATTGACGTCATCTTGGCAGATAGGGGTGGAGCTTGTAAGGTCATCGGGTCAAGCTGCTGTATTTTCATCCCTAATAACGCACCATCCGTGTACAAAGCTATTACACGTCTCCATAAGATCGCAAGTTTAATTCATCAGACTCCAGGCACCTGGACTTGGTCCGGTTGGTTCTGGACAACGTTGTCTGCCTGGGGGTGGAAGATCCTATCCCTCCTAGGTATTGGTTTTCTTGTAGTATTCAGTTGTTGCCTGTGTATCCAATGTGGACCGGCAATTTGCGGCCTGTGTGCCACTTCATGTGTTCCACGTTCCAGGTCTCATTCAAAGCGCCTAAAGAAAGAAGAGCAAATGATGTTAAGTGAACAAGTCGATCAATTAATGATAATCGATGTTTCATGAAGGGTCCGTGGGGAACAAGGAGGGAATGAGGAAATATAATTTTTGATCAAGTAGTGTTCCCCAGCGAGTACCCCACCGTCTCCATGTACTAGCTTGCAGTGCATGTTATTTCCCTCCTGTGCCAGCCATGAAGACGCAAATACATTTGCGTCCATCTTTAACTTGTCCTCTTTCAGATCCGCCATGAACGGTTTGAATATTCAGTTCCTATATATATCGTGCCACCGTCTTTTTGTGGTACACTTTACACGTTTTTCAGCTCTGGCGAAGTAGGCCCAGAATATGCCATTGAGCCTTTTTCGAGTTCTCTCCTGCTTCCTGACTCCAAGGGCCTCAGCCCAGGCTACCTCTGTGCCAGTGGCCCCCACCTTACTTCCCTGCGCGGCTCCGGCGCATAGCCTAACCTCTGCCTGCCAAGACCGTCTTCAACCTTCGAATTATCTGTTCCACTCCTCGAAAACACATTCCTGTCTCGTAGTTCAAGTAAACATCCTCCCAGCTGCAGGAGCAGAGGGCCCGGTTCTTCTGTCTCCGTGCAAGTAATTCATAGACTCCGTTGCCATGGTAGGACCATGCCCCCTCACCCCGCATGCCAACACGTAGACGCATACATGCAGACAGTATAGAGTAGTCCCTGCCCGAGAGACCTTTTCCCTTCCAGACACTACTGTTCCTTAAACATATGATACCAGATACGATTTGGGATTAGGTTGATCTGACATCCCAGACTTATGTCTACACTTATGTCTACACTTGTAGTGCGAAATGTCAAGTCCTTTCACCTTCTGGTTATACGTCAGACACACGTCAAGCAGCTGCGCGCGCATCTCTGCCATATATTTCTGCTGACATTGCAAGATTCTCTTATGTATCCACCCATTTTGTGACCTCATGATCAATGACGTTTCTAGTGTACGCCTTTATGCACGCCTATTATACCGCCTTTTTAATGACGTTTTGTGACGTTTCCATGTTTTATCTCTTCTTTTCCAGCTGTTACGCCTACTGTTACGCCTACTACATGCTCATACATTGTAATGCATTGACTATATATCTGTATTTCTGTAAACAATATGTTGTCTGTCTTCCCTTCCTGAACCCTGTGTGGTGATGGAATGGTTATGCCACCTTGGCTCGAGCCAATAACCCAATTCCTTTTACAGGAATAAAACCCTTTTGAGTTAACCTCAATATCCCGGATTTTGCCTCTTATTTTTCTGAGTTATTCTTATTGATTATTGATAGCAAATTAAGTATAGGTAATCGATTTTACCACACATCCTCCACTTCATCTGTCATTAGCAGCAGGACCACCACCACCAGTATCGCCGCCTCCTCCGGCCCCCGAAGACATTTCAAGTCTCCAGTTTGGGACTTCTTTAGTGTTTGCCCAAAAAAGGAAAACGTAGCCATTTGTAGCCTTTGTAAGCTTCGATTTAGTCGTGGTAAGCTTGGTTCTAACTATGGTACCGGAGGCCAGAGAGGTCATCTTGAGAGAAGGCACGCTGTCCAATGGTTTCCGCACCTAGAGGCGGTCAAGAAAGCCGGAATTGCACGTAATGAAAACGTTGATTTGTCATCTGCTGATGACGAGGAGGTAGAAGAAGACGATTCAAACACTTCACTTACACCCAGTTCCCATGTCAGCAGCACACCCCATGGGAGCCACACTAAGAGTGTGGGAGAGAGTGAGACATCAATGCGGGAAAGTTCATCAGCGAGCGTAACTGGGTCGAAGAGATCATCATCATCCCGTAAATCATTGGTCCAGGGCAACATTAAAAAGATGTTGTTTACAGAAGCGCAATATGAACGCAACCACCCAATGACCCGTCTGTATAACACTAAGCTGGCTAAAATGCTAGCTCTGGACCTTCTCCCTTTTTCTTTTGTAGAAGGGGTTGGTTTTCTAGAATTAGTGACAGCGCTCTGCCCTAAATGGAAGGTTCCTAGCCGGTTCTATTTTGCCCGAGTTGCGGTTCCAGCACTACATGAAGATGTTCTGAAGGTGATTGGGGCAGCTTTGCAGAAGAGTGCTGTTCACACTATACATCTGACAACAGACATGTGGACCAGTGGCGCAGGCGCTGATTACATGTGCATCACTGCACACTGGGTCTCTTTTTCAGGGGCTAAAGCAAAGCTAAACTCAGGTGTTGACACTAACATTGTTTTTAAAGGTGCTCGGAAACATGCAACACTAGCCATGTTTGGTTTGGAGAAACGTCACACAGCAGAAAACATTTTGGATGTCTTTAACACAAAGGTCCTTAACTGTCTGTCCCCACTAAAACGCAAGGTTGGTTATGTTTCCACGGACAATGGCTCCAATATAGTTAAGGCCATGAGGGACGGTTACTATTTCAGAGTGCCGTGTTTGGCGCACTGTATAAACCTGGTTGTCCAAAAATTCTTGGGTAATAAACGCAGTGCAGCGTACAGTGTATTGGAGAACTGCCGAAAAATTTGCAAGCATTTCAGGCATTCTTTTAAGGCCCGGAAGCAGCTGAGGAGCATGCTATATCAATGTCAAATGCCAGTGAAAGCACTCATCCAGGAGGTGGTAACACGTTGGAACTCAACCTTCTACATGCTTGAGCGTCTGTATGAGCAGTATACGCAACTCGATCAATATTTCTTGAAAGAGGGTATAGAGGAGCTGAGGATGGGTGGGCCGCAATGGAACATAGTTGAAAGCCTAACACGCATGCTTCGTCCTTTTGAGGTCTTAACGCGTGCAGTCAGCAAGGAGGACTCTAATTTGGGAAAAGCTATCCCATTGTTGTACATGCTGGAGGACCAACTGAAGGAGGTGTGTTCTGTGTTTGGAAAAGATGACAAAAAGAAAGACTCTTTGCTTCTGGCTGAGCAATTATTAGAGCTCCTACAAGGTGATGAACGTCTTAAAAAGATCCACTCAGAACAGCATTACATTTGTGCTACTATTCTGGATCCACGCTACAAAAAGGTGCTGGCAGGCAGAGCATTCTTTCCTTTTGGTGATGAAGATGTTACAAAGTACAAACGTTGGCTAGCCTTGTCAGCCAAGAAGTTTGAAACAGAACGGCTGGAAATTGAAGGAAATGGCAGTACATCAGCAGGCCATCCCCAGTCAAAACAATCCACTTCTGCACCTGTGGCTGTGGCACAAGTGACCTCTCAGCCGTTAAAGACACCGGCAACCGGATCATCTGCACGAAAGACAACAGAAACATTGGAGGCTGAAGAGGATTGGCTAGCTCTGCGTGGGTTTGGTTCTCAAAAGGTCAGAGGCACAGCAAGAGCTACGCAAAGTGGAGGAACCTTGGAGGAGGACCTTGAGTCGATGGTGAAGGACTATCTGAATGACTCCACAGAGGTCTATGTTAATTCTGACCCATTGGCGTATTGGCATGGGAAAAAAGAATTGTGGCCACAGCTCACCAACCTGGCTTTAAACTACTTGTCTTGCCCACTCGCAAGTGTGTCTTCTGAACGGGTTTTCAGTGCGGCTGGTGGGATTGTAACTCCCAAACGGAGCCGCCTCTCGCCCAAAAATGTGGAGAGGTTAACAATGATCAAGATGAATCAGCACCTCATACCACCAGATATAAGAGTACGAGAGAGCGTGCCGGATGAAGAGGAGGTGGCCAGCAACATAGATGAGGGAATTTCTACTCTGTCAGGTGGCACTGACCTCACCCTGGCTGAATTCGCAGAGTATGATGACGAAGCCTTATTCTTATTCCTGGACCGTGATACCGACTTCGAGCCCTGAAAATGAGACAACGAATCAATAACTTTCTTTTTCATCCTTATTCACTTTTATTCCTGTGTGTCTGTCTTTCTTTGTTGTGCACAGTTAATATAATTCAAACTTTAATCAGATAATCACAAAAACAAGCCCATCAGCAGAACTGTCTTCACTTGTTTGCTAATTTATTTGAAGGTGCCGCAGTCTGCATTCCTCAGGTTCACAAGTTCAGAAGAACATGCTCCTCTATCCTCCTCCTCCAGACTCCTATTTCCATCAAAGCAGAGGGCTGGTTTACGCCCAATGAAGAAAGACTCAGCACTTGTGGGGGTGTTGTTCTACCTCTTTGCAGGTGAGTTGACGGGTCTGGGGCCATTGCTGGGAAGCACTAAAAGTGGTTTGGACCAAATCCGAGGCGGAAATTTTTTTGTGTTTTTGATGACTTGCTTGCCTTTGAGGTGCTCTTAGGGGGGGGTTCCGTCTGTTTGTGGGTGAGTTTCGTGGTCTGAGAGCATTGCTGGGACACTCTAATCTTGATTGCATTTGCTTTTCAGGAAATCCGTCGTGCCAACCCCGACTTATGGCCTAGCTACGCAGCGCGTTTGGACCGAAGGCCCAGAAATATTGCAAGTATGAGATTTTGCTTTTGGCCTGTTTGGGGGTGTTATGCTTCTTGGTGGGTGGGTTGCCGGGTCTTGGGGCATTCCTGGGAAGGTCTAATACCGGGTAGAAGTGGTTGGGACAAAATCCAGGCCGATTTTTTTTTGGGCTATTTCTGACATTTTGCTCTATGTAGCGTTTTCGGGGGCCTGTTTGGGGGGCTTCCTGGTGTTTGTGGGTGAGTTTCGTGGTCTGGGAGCACTGCTGGGACACTCTAATCTTGATTGCATTTGCTTTTCAGGAAATCCGTCGTGCCAACCCCGACTTATGGCCTAGCTACGCAGCGCGTTTGGACCGAAGGCCCAGAAATATTGCAAGTATGAGATTTTGCTTTTGGCCTGTTTGGGGGTGTTATGCTTCTTGGCGGGTGGGTTGCCGGGTCTTGGGGCATTCCTGGGAAGGTCTAATACCGGGTAGAAGTGGTTGGGACAAAATCCAGGCCGATTTTTTTTTTGGCTATTTCTGACATTTTGCTCTATGTAGCGTTTTCGGGGGCCTGTTTGGGGGGCTTCCTGGTGTTTGTGGGTGAGTTTCGTGGTCTGGGAGCACTGCTGGGACACTCTAATCTTGATTGCATTTGCTTTTCAGGAAATCCGTCGTGCCAACCCCGACTTATGGCCTAGCTACGCAGCGCGTTTGGACCGAAGGCCCAGAAATATTGCAAGTATGAGATTTTGCTTTTGGCCTGTTTGGGGGTGTTATGCTTCTTGGCGGGTGGGTTGACGGGTCTTGGGGCATTCCTGGGAAGGTCTAATACCGGGTAGAAGTGGTTGGGACAAAATCCAGGCCGATTTTTTTTTGGGCTATTTCTGACATTTTGCTCTATGTAGCGTTTTCGGGGGCCTGTTTGGGGGGCTTCCTGGTGTTTGTGGGTGAGTTTCGTGGTCTGGGAGCACTGCTGGGACACTCTAATCTTGATTGCATTTGCTTTTCAGGAAATCCGTCGTGCCAACCCCGACTTATGGCCTAGCTACGCAGCGCGTTTGGACCGAAGGCCCAGAAATATTGCAAGTATGAGATTTTGCTTTTGGCCTGTTTGGGGGTGTTATGCTTCTTGGCGGGTGGGTTGCCGGGTCTTGGGGCATTCCTGGGAAGGTCTAATACCGGGTAGAAGTGGTTGGGACAAAATCCAGGCCGATTTTTTTTTGGGCTATTTCTGACATTTTGCTCTATGTAGCGTTTTCGGGGGCCTGTTTGGGGGGCTTCCTGGTGTTTGTGGGTGAGTTTCGTGGTCTGGGAGCACTGCTGGGACACTCTAATCTTGATTGCATTTGCTTTTCAGGAAATCCGTCGTGCCAACCCCGACTTATGGCCTAGCTACGCAGCGCGTTTGGACCGAAGGCCCAGAAATATTGCAAGTATGAGATTTTGCTTTGGCCTGTTTGGGGGTGTTATGCTTCTTGGCGGGTGGGTTGACGGGTCTTGGGGCATTCCTGGGAAGGTCTAATACCGGGTAGAAGTGGTTGGGACAAAATCCAGGCCGATTTTTTTTTTGGCTATTTCTGACATTTTGCTCTATGTAGCGTTTTCGGGGGCCTGTTTGGGGGGCTTCCTGGTGTTTGCGGGTGAGTTTCGTGGTCTGGGAGCACTGCTGGGACACTCTAATCTTGATTGCATTTGCTTTTCAGGAAATCCGTCGTGCCAACCCCGACTTATGGCCTAGCTACGCAGCGCGTTTGGACCGAAGGCCCAGAAATATTGCAAGTATGAGATTTTGCTTTTGGCCTGTTTGGGGGTGTTATGCTTCTTGGCGGGTGGGTTGACAGGTCTTGGGGCATTCCTGGGAAGGTCTAATACCGGGTAGAAGTGGTTGGGACAAAATCCGCGCGGAAAAGCCTTTAGTTTTGGCACTTTTTGTAACTTAGGGTTCGTTAGGGTTAGCCCTAGCAGCAGGATTGCATGTGTTTCGGGGTGTTCTAGATTTTTCAAACTGAGTTCTGGGGTCTTAGAGCACTCGTGAGAATGTGTAATTTTGGTTGCAAGTCATTTGAAGAAAATCCATGGTGGGAAAGGGGGGATTTGGCATAGTTAAAGAAAGCCTTTGCCACTATTCTTAACTTAGGGTTCGTTAGGGTTAGCAGTATTTCTATTGCATGTGTTTGAGTGGGGGGGATTTCGAGTCTTGGAGCGATGCTGGCTATGGCTACTTTTGCTTGGTTGCTTGCAAGTGGTTTGAATGCAATCCACGGTGGGTAATGGGTAATTAGGGTACTTCGGCCTACTTTTACTTTCAAAGTAAGTTTTGTCACCAGTTTTCTGCTAGGCCTCGTTTTTTGAGATTTGATTGGGGGTCTTCTACATTTTTGCGACTGGCTTTAGTAAGGGTCTGGGTGGGAGCACTGCTAGGAAGATCTAATTTTGTTCTAAAACACAGTTTACAGTACACCTAGCTTGAGGGGCAAGATCCGCTACATTAATTTGCCCATACTTATTTATCCTTCAAAAGGTGACTCAGAGTACGCACTTTCAAAAACATTGTACTGTCTACTAGGAAAAACAAATTGTGACTTTTTGCACTCCACAGCCTACATACCTTATATTTATTTATCAGTGGTGTTGTAATATTATATCACTTCCTGTTTTTCGTTGAATAATTACAGGCCGGGTTTCAGTCTCTGCAATGGGGAAAAAAGGATGGAGTCAGGCTTCACAGTAGCGAGCCACAATTCAGCATCAGGCAGGCAGTGGACAGGGTGTCTTCTGGTGACCAACATCGGTGGACGAAGCGTCGGCTGCAATGGAGGAGTGCCGCTAATAGGAGGATTTTTTTTCTGCGGGCAACTTACTTACCACTTCCAACAGGACCACTACAACCACATAGATACAGTATCCCTTGCCTTTTTCTCTGACTGTGACTGCATTTCTTGGCTCTCTCTTGGCTTCTACATTGATCCCTTAACACATCACTTAGTCCACTCCACTATCTGCACCACACATAGTCATTTGTAAGTGCTCCTACGTAATTCGCAAGTCGCAGCACGCCCCAGGCCGTAGAGGACTGGGATGGCCCCAATGATGAAGCATGTCACCAAGGGGCAACCCTGGTGAGTGAGGGGACACCTAGAAAAAAAGCAATTTCTCCTTTTCTATCTACTATACCTTCTGTCAGGTTACGCAGCCCCTAAGCGCCTACCGTACTATGAAACTACATTTCCCATGAGTAGGCGGGAGACTTGCAGACTATTTAGTGAGACTATATGAGAGTACCCTTGTATGTTAGGACAGCACTTCACTGATGCCTGTCTTGTCTTCTGTTACAGGTATCCTTTCCCTGCTGACCCTACCTTTACCCATCCCACATTTTTTATTTTAGTTTGTTATTTTTCTCCCCCGCCTAATGCCTCGAAGACCCTGTGTTTACACTTCTGGGTGTTGGTGACATTTGGAGGTGGAACCATATTTGCATCGACTGGATCACGGGGAGTAAACCTGACACCTTCCAGACCAACCCCATTGAGTGTTGTTGTGAATGGATTTATAGTGACCAGCAAGGCTCTCGGGTATCTGGCTACAGAGACCTTATGTTGAATATCGTTATCAATAATTCCACACAGGCCCTGTACTGTCGCATTCTTTCTTTCCACAGTTGTCGATGATATATTCTTACTCTGCTTGACAAAGAACCATTGCTAATGTGAAAGAACTTCAACCGAATTAGTAGTTATACTTTACCATTTGTTAGGCTACAATGTGGCACTGCTCTACTGTACTTCTGTCACCTGCTATATTCTCAGTTGTACCGTTGAATTGCTCAGGAGGACAAACCAGATTTCATTTTCTTTTTTTTCATAGGCATGCAACTGCCACTGTGTCACACCACTAGTACCACCGCTATGAGGAAATTTTATCCGACCAAGATTGCCAACGTTATTCGGTGTTTCCCGTGGAGCCAGCCCTGGGTCTAGCCCTACTTTCAAACACAAATTACAGGTAAGATACGCGTTTGGTGGTTTGGGGGTATAATGGAGTATTAGTACGAGAGACGAGAGACTGAAGGTAGTACTACTAAAGTCCTAGGACTCTTGGATTCACTTCACTTAGTCTGTGAGAGGCACTTAGTGTTGAAAACATTTGGGCATTTACACTTAAAGGAAGAAAATGGAACTAAACTTTCAGGAAAACAGTCAACGTTAAACCCCCACCCACCAGGCAAGCAGTAAAAAACAGGTATGCTCAGATAAAGTTTGAAAAAGTATATTTATATCCCTAACAAAATAATCTCCCGCAAGACCCTCCCTAACCCCAACGATTGTCCTTCAAAAGTCCCCAAAAACCCAACTCCCAATTCCCACCCCCCAAAAGTCTCTAAAAAAGGGGCAAGGGACACTATGGGTGGATGCTGTTAACTTTTTGGGCCAGGGCATCATGCTCCTCGCGGAGCAAGGCGAGCTCCTGCTGAAGGCGGGACACCATCAGGGTAGTGCGGCGCAGGCGTGCCTTCACTGCCTTGCAGGTGCAAGGCCTGTGAGAGGCAGCTGTTGGCCTTGCTGCTCGGCGGTGGCGTTTGCCTTTGGCAGCCCGGCTCAGTCTCGGTGGACCACTGTGCTGGGTGGCAGCCCGTGGGGCCACGGAGGCCGATGCAGACGACGTTGTTGTAGTTGTCGACTGCACACTTTCCACGTCCTCCAGGGCCACCAGCCGCCGATATTCCGCAACAGTGGCCTCGATCCTCCGTTGCCGGGCTGCTCTAGCCAGCTCCTTCCTCCTTGTTCGTTTGGAAGGAGAACCTATATGAAGAAAGAAAGACATAGTCTGTAACCAATGCTCTTTAAGATTAACTCAATCATTCAGCAGAAATTTGTGCTGCAGTACAACTAGCAACTTGCAAGCGCATTACATAACTATTGAGGCCAGTATCTATCTAACCTCACACTTCTTCATCCTTGCTCTAACATTAGTGGGAGTTTAAGGAACACATTCTACGAGCACTGTGGACTTCCATTGGAGTCGACTATGAAAGTACACCAGTCTTATTCTTCTTCTTATCTCTTGTTTTGGAAAATTGGTACGTTATTTTCTGCAAGCCGGCATAATGCCAGCGCAGTAAACTTGCACCCGAGAAAAAGAGACGCACGCCATGAGGAGTGACCTAGACTTGCGTTGCCGTTGCGTTACTGTACCCGTCCAGTACATGCAGGTGGTGAAGCTCTTACTTTTCTATTACGGGTGGCACTGAGAATACTCTGTTACAACTCAAGGGCTACTGCTTAATTAATTTAACTTTCACCCTACAGTGGAAATGAGTACTAGAAATGGAAAATTGAAGAAGATAAATAATCTGATTATCTATCACTTCACATGGGATGTTTTTGCTTATATATGGGATGACTTTAGGTGCTTTGCTTTTTATTGAGTGACCAGTGATACATCCACACATGAATGACTGAGTACTACTAAACTTATTAAGAGAGGTAGGGAGTGGCCACCATAATAACCGGATCTATGCAGTGCTTGCAATACAAACTACTGCTACTATTTATGGTAGTATTTGGACAAAATTAAAAGTTCTTTTCCTTGCCTTTCCTACACTGGAACGGATGTGCGGGTGCAGTGTTACATGCTCTTCAAAGTTACACTTAGTTCATCCACTGACCGTCTACTCTCTCTAGATCATGGGTACTCACAAACTTTCTCTCAGGGGCTACATTTACAGTGTAGTTTGGGGCCGAGGGCCGCACTGGTGGGGTCGGAGTCAGAGGGGGCGGGGCTAAAGCAAAACGATAACTTGTGACCATGAGGTTGCACACAGGTCCCTGCAGCAGATGCCCTCATCCACTGAGCCACCAGACCCAGCATTTACATACATCTCTCTCCCTCCTGCTCTCCCTCCTGCCCTCCCTCCATCTCTCTCTCCCTCCTGCCCTCCCTCTCCCTCCCCCTCTGTCATCTCACTGTGTGTGTGTCTATCTGTGTCAGCCTTCAGCCCGGGTTGAGACCGCTTCCTCAACGCGCACACACAGACAACAACACCAAAGTACTTAACAGGTCTTTAAAAGACCATTAACATATTATTGAGGCTTTGTTTGTTTTAGCGCCCCTGCTTCTCCACCCTGACAATCACTGCTTGCCCGGCCCCACAGAGCAGAGGCTTTGTTCTATTTCACCTCTTTGTGGCCTTGCATCTCCACTCTGCTCTGTGGGGGCCGGGGGAGCAGTGATTGTCAGAGTGGAGATGCAGGGGCGCTAACAGGTGAAATACAAAAAAGCCTCTGCTCTGTGGGGGCCGGGGGAGCAGTGATTGTCTGCAAGGTCTGCGCACCGCCAAGGAAGGCTTGCCGGGCCACCACCGGCCCGCGGGCCGTACTAGGAGTACCCCTGCTCTAGATACACATATGCTATCTAAGAGTCAGATAGTAGCATGATCCAGGTATATGGACACATACAGTTTCTGTGTCACCCACCCAGGCTGTTGTCCTTCCACCCATCATTGCTTCATCATTCACCCAGCCATGCATCTCATATTCTTGCCTTCCCAGCTAGTCTTCAATCTCAATAAGTAAGGAATATATAAGAGCTTACCTCTGGCCGCCACCACCACCGTCTCAACTCTCACAGCCGCCGCCGCCGCCTCCTCCCCTGAACAATCGGCCTCCGCCTCCGTGTCCAGCACCACCACCTCCACACTGGCCCCGCCACCAGATGTTCCACCTACAAAGTACATGTAACAATGTTAGAATAAAGCACTCACTAGTCACTAGTATTTGGTCTAGGAATGAAGACATGTGAAAACAATGTAATTTGTGACTGTCTACGTTAAAGTTAAAAAAAATGTCCCTTTTTCCAGGGAAGGTTGTCTTGCTGCACTTTTTGGCACAACTTGTTAGGGATATGTGGTCAGTCCTGTTTCTGTGACCATGGGCCACTATCACATGACCTGGGGCTGGGTATATATTGGTGTCCTTTTTCCATGCTCATTGCTTGATATCGCCAACGTTGTGGCCTTGTATCCAGCTTGAGGTTCTGCAGTATTGGAGTTCTGTTGTTTTTACTCCATTTAGTCTCCCACGGGCTCGTGGGGACTTCCAGTTCGCTTTTGTGATTCCCTTTTTCTTCATCCTGTGTTTTTGCTGTTTCCTGAAACCCTCGTCCTTGAATAGATAGTAAGTTAGTTCCTCCCCCTCCCCCTTTTTTCGTTATATCCCGTTTTTTCCTCTACTCGGTTTTCTAGTCCTTACCCCTTTTAGTCTTATTTGTTATTTGTTTCTTCCTTCTTGTGCCGATATAAATTTTATGTGTCACATTCCCAGAAGCGGGGGCTCCCGTTTTATTTTTCGGCGATATTGCGCGCTGTTTACCTTTCATTCTGCAGCTGCGCAGGAAGACGTCTAGGCTTAGGCGTCTGTCCACATCGTTGTGTTCCCGGGAAGTGACGTTTTGGGTTATCCCGCTGTACACAGGACGCTGTGTAAACACGGAACGCGGGCGCTCGGAAGGAAGAGCATTTAGGCATTCCCTTGGACCCGTTTTTAAACTGAAAACTCATAGAAGGGGTTTTTTGTAGCTGGCATTCTGTACCCTGTCCCCAGCTTTCTTTTTCCCCTTTAATTAGCACGGTGCTGTGTAGGCGCCTTCAGTGCTTGCAGGACATCTTTTGTTTTGTTGCCCCTGACTGGGTTTATATCTCCCTGGAGCATTGTATAAGAGGAGAACCCAGTGCCTGCACGAAGCTAAACCTGCACTTACCACTGGTAAGGAGAAGTCAGGGGGTTGGTGTATGATGTTTTGGTGGACCATGGCCATGATAGAATAGACTGTATTTATACTGTTCTTGAGAGACATTCTCTCCCTTTACCACAGGTGCAGAAGCGTGAAGGAGGGAGCCGTGTCCTGCATACTACAGGGTGGGAGACTTGGTGTCTCAAACCAAACCACCCTCTTTTCGGGTTCACAGGAGGGCTCACTGTGTATTCTAATCAGTGGGCTTCCTGTGGATACGGGAAGGGGACTGGTGCATGCTTCGCTCCTGCAGTGCTCGGGCGGGCTGAGTCGGGCCCAACAGAATATCAAGCCCACGTATTTTAGCACTGCCTGAGCGAACATGGATGTGGATGGGAACGCGGTGGGTGAGGGCCCAGGAGGCCCCTCATTACAAGACATTATGGGGGCCTTGCAGACTTTACAGTCGCAGGTCCAGGATCTGCAGCAGGAAAATGCGGGATTAAAACAGGAATTAGTGGCCGTTAGGGCGAGGGAGCAGTTACATCAGAGGGGAACCTCTTCCATCATTCACCCAGCGACCTTTCAGTATGGCGGGGGGGCTAGTCAGGGGGTAACGGGAGGTAGCAGTTCCAGCAACCCCATTAACGTTACAGTGTCTTCCCCGGTCGCCGTGCCACTAGCTGCTCCCGAGAGATTTACGGGAGATAGTGAGAAATTTGGGATGTTTATGACCCAGTGCCAGCTACATTTCATGTGTAGACCAAGTGCCTTCCCTGATGATTCCGCAAAAGTGGCCTTTACAATCTCCTACTTGGCTGGCAATGCTGCTCAATGGGCTATACCCTTGGTAGATAACGATGATCGGGTATTATATAATTATGACGCATTTAAGGAACTAATGCGGGCACTGTTTGCCAAGCATGCGTTCATGCAGGCAAGTGATGCAGAATTGATGAAGCTTCGGCAGGGCAGACAGGATTTGTTGTCCTATATTGCATCCTTTAACAGACTGATTTCTGAGACTCATTGGCCCACTGAAAAGAGAACATCAATATTCTACCAAGGTCTCTGTGAAGAACTAAAGGACATTGTTTCACAAGTGGTGGATCCACCGGAAGATTGTTCAGCATTTATCGATCTGGTGGTTAAATTGAACCATAGGGTCTCTGAGAGGCGGGGTGAGAGGAGCAGGTTTCAGGCGATCAGAGGTAGTTACGCAAAGGCCGAGGTAAAGAGTACAGGGGACCACAAGGTGGCTCCGGAACCTATGGAATTGGGTGGGGTACGGGGTCCTTTGGCGCCTGAAGAGAAGAAGAGAAGGAGGGAGAATAACCTGTGCTTGTATTGTGGACAAGGGGGCCATTTCGCCAGGGAATGTCCGGTGAAGCCCTCTGGTGTGGGATTCGGCAAGAAGGTGGCTTGTGTTCAGATAGACCATAGGACACTTGCAAGTGGTGGTCAACAGTATGAGGTGGTCGGATCGGTAGATCAAGCACCAAGACATTTCGTTATTAATGCTCAATTACTGTTGAGGACTCAGGAATGTGTTGCAGTGTCGGTG
This sequence comes from Lissotriton vulgaris, assembly GCF_964263255.1. Taxonomy (NCBI): domain Eukaryota; kingdom Metazoa; phylum Chordata; class Amphibia; order Caudata; family Salamandridae; genus Lissotriton; species Lissotriton vulgaris. The sequence continues at coordinate 1,300,226,125 of NC_141691.1, forward strand.
TTATTGGATTCAGGTGCCACTGGCAATTTTATGGACATCACTATGGCAGATAAGTTGGGGGTTCCCTGGCAGTTGAAAGAACGACCTGAGCCAGTAAGGGCTATTGATGGGACCGAGCTGACATCAGGGTGTATTACTCGCCGGACTGCACCTTTGGGTCTGTCATGTGAGAATGGGCATTCTGAGATGGTGGTTTTCGACTTAATTGATGCCCCTTCTTTTGGTCTGGTGTTGGGTGTGCCATGGCTGCAGAAGCACAATCCTAGGATAGATTGGGTGAGGAGGTTGGTAACGCTAGATTCAGTACACTGTTTGAAGCATTGTTATGCTATAGCAGGGGCTCAGATCGATCCATTGGTTTGTGCGGTAATGGATGTGGGAACTGTCCCTCCCCCGTACTCGGAGTTTAAAGATGTTTTCGATAAAACGAATGCTCAGGAACTTCCCCCGAACAGGGCTTATGATTGTAAGATCGATTTGGTACCGGGGGTCTCTTTGCCTTGTAGCCGGGTGTACGCGTTGTCGGAGCCCGAGGAGGAACATTTGAAGGAATACATCGATGAGATGTTGAGACTTGGGTTTATTCGTCCTTCTTCATCCCCTTGTTCCTCGGCTATTTTCTTCATTCCTAAGAAGGAAGGGACCCTCAGGGCGTGTGTAGATTATAGGATCTTGAATGCCGCCACAGTGAAGAATAGGTACCCTCTTCCGCTCATCTCCGTGTTGTTAGACCAGCTCCGCAAGGCTACCGTGTTCACTAAGCTGGACCTGCGGGGAGCCTATCATTTGATAAGGATGAGACCCGGAGATGAGTGGAAGACGGCTTTTAGGACCAAGTATGGTCTTTATGAATATACTGTAATGCCGTTCGGCCTGTGCAATGCGCCGGCGGCATTCCAGTTCTTCATTAATGAGGTGCTCAGTGAATTCTTGGATCGCACGGTTATCGTCTATTTGGATGATATATTGGTGTTTTCGGAGACGAGAGCTGAGCATTCAGAACATGTTATTCAGGTGTTGCGGACCCTTCGGGAGCACCATCTATACGCCAAGCTCGAGAAGTGCCAGTTTGACACTCATGAGGTAGAGTTCCTTGGGTTTATCATTTCGGCGCAGGGAATACGAATGGATCCTGGGAAGATAAAGGCCATTATGACCTGGCCTGTGCCTACCTCTGTGAAACAGATCCAGGTACTCCTGGGTTTCGCCAATTTCTATCGGCGTTTCATTTCGCACTTCTCTGAGGTGGTATCACCAATGACTCGCCTGTTACGGAAGGGTGTTCCTTTTGAGTGGACCACTGAGACGCAGACTGCTTTTCGCTCATTGTTGGAGCATTTTACATCAGCCCCCGTGTTAGTACATCCCGATCCTGCCCTGCCGTTCTTCGTGGAGACCGATGCATCCATGTGTGCAGTGGGTGGGGTGTTGTCTCAGCGCGACGAATCCACCGGTCATATGCACCCAATAGCCTTCTTTTCAAAGACCTTGTTGCCAGCTGAAAGGAACTATACAGTGGCCGAACGAGAACTGCTAGCGGTCAAGTTGGCTTTCGAGGAATGGCGACACTATTTGTGGGGGGCCAGACATGTCATTACCATCTATACAGATCACAAAAACCTCGAATTCTTTCGTTCCGCTAGGGCACTGACACCTCGCCAGATGCGGTGGGTACTATTCTTCAATGAGTACGACTTTGTCATCACCTATAGACCAGCGGCCCAGCAGGTGAAGTCTGACGCTCTTTCCCGAATACATAATGACCCAAGAGGGGAAGAACCTGTGACAGAGAATAGAGCTATGATAGACGGTACACGCATTGTAGGGGCCACGGAGATGGATGAATTTCCTCGTTTGGTAAGGGAGCGACTGAAGCTTCTTGATCTAAGCTCCTTGCGGTCTGTGCCCGGGATAACAGAGAAGGAAGGGTTGTTATATCATGGAGACAGAATGGTAATCCCTCCCTCCTTAAAGGATGAGGTTTTGGAATGGTGCCATTCATCGGCCCTGGTGGCTCATCCTGGGATGAGAAAGACGAGAGAGCTGTGTGAACGGTGGTTTTGGTGGGATTCCATGATAAAGGACATCCAGGGATATGTGACATCTTGCCCTGTATGTGCTATTAATAAGCCATCGCACTGTAAGCCTTTTGGGCTCTTGTGTCCTTTGGAGGTACCGCCATCCCCCTGGCATACCATAAGTATGGATTTTGTAACGGAATTACCATTGACATCAGGATATACAGCCATATTGGTAGTAGTGGATTTATTTACCAAAATGGCACATTTCATACCGCTGCGCAAGATTCCCACGGCGAAGGAAATGTCAATAGTCTTTATGACCTCTGTAGTACGTTTACATGGATTGCCGGAGGTGATAATATCAGACCGAGGGGCGCAATTCATATCTCATTTCTGGTCCGAATTATGTCTGGTTTTGAAAACAGAAATACGCTTGTCATCGGCATACCATCCTCAGTCCGATGGACAGACTGAGAGAACTAACCAGACGATGGAACAGTACCTGAGATGTTTGATTACCTCTTTATCATGTGACTGGGTGACAGCTCTGCCCATCGCTGAGTTTGCATATAATAACAGCTTACACTCGGCTTTGGGCATGACCCCGTTCTATTGTTCACTTGGGTATCACCCTAGGGCAGTGGCCATTCAACCTACGGGACGCATGCCAGCTATAGATGGGATTTGTAAGCAATTGAGTGACATTTGGGGTTTGGCCCGGGAGAGTCTGGTGGAGGCCAAGGCTACCATGAAGGCACAAGCGGATAAACATCGAGTCCCCGCGCCCCCATATCAGGTGGGTGATTTGGTTTGGTTGGCATCCCGTAATCTGAGGCTGCAAGGGTCCCGTAAATTACAGCCTAGATACGTAGGTCCCTTTCCAATAATCCAGGTCATCAACCCGGTAGCAATGAAGTTAGAGTTACCACAAGATTATGGGGTCCATCCAGTATTCCATGCCTCCTTGTTGAAACCATATACACCTTCCACACAGGAGCTGCCCCCCCCTCCCCCTTTGACAATCAATGGTCAGGTGGAATTTGAGGTGAATGCCATCTGCGACTCCAAGCGAGTTAAAGGACGTCTGTATTATTTGATTGACTGGAAGGGATATAAACAGGAAGACAGGACCTGGGAGCCAGCTGGAGGTGTTCATGCCCCTCGTTTGGTCCGGTTGTTCCATAGACAGCACCCCTTGAAGCCCCGTCCCGTGGGAAGGGTGGTAAAGGGGGGGTACTGTTAGGGATATGTGGTCAGTCCTGTTTCTGTGACCATGGGCCACTATCACATGACCTGGGGCTGGGTATATATTGGTGTCCTTTTTCCATGCTCATTGCTTGATATCGCCAACGTTGTGGCCTTGTATCCAGCTTGAGGTTCTGCAGTATTGGAGTTCTGTTGTTTTTACTCCATTTAGTCTCCCACGGGCTCGTGGGGACTTCCAGTTCGCTTTTGTGATTCCCTTTTTCTTCATCCTGTGTTTTTGCTGTTTCCTGAAACCCTCGTCCTTGAATAGATAGTAAGTTAGTTCCTCCCCCTCCCCCTTTTTTCGTTATATCCCGTTTTTTCCTCTACTCGGTTTTCTAGTCCTTACCCCTTTTAGTCTTATTTGTTATTTGTTTCTTCCTTCTTGTGCCGATATAAATTTTATGTGTCACATTCCCAGAAGCGGGGGCTCCCGTTTTATTTTTCGGCGATATTGCGCGCTGTTTACCTTTCATTCTGCAGCTGCGCAGGAAGATGTCTAGGCTTAGGCGTCTGTCCACATCGTTGTGTTCCCGGGAAGTGACGTTTTGGGTTATCCCGCTGTACACAGGACGCTGTGTAAACACGGAACGCGGGCGCTCGGAAGGAAGAGCATTTAGGCATTCCCTTGGACCCGTTTTTAAACTGAAAACTCATAGAAGGGGTTTTTTGTAGCTGGCATTCTGTACCCTGTCCCCAGCTTTCTTTTTCCCCTTTAATTAGCACGGTGCTGTGTAGGCGCCTTCAGTGCTTGCAGGACATCTTTTGTTTTGTTGCCCCTGACTGGGTTTATATCTCCCTGGAGCATTGTATAAGAGGAGAACCCAGTGCCTGCACGAAGCTAAACCTGCACTTACCACTGGTAAGGAGAAGTCAGGGGGTTGGTGTATGATGTTTTGGTGGACCATGGCCATGATAGAATAGACTGTATTTATACTGTTCTTGAGAGACATTCTCTCCCTTTACCACAGGTGCAGAAGCGTGAAGGAGGGAGCCGTGTCCTGCATACTACAGGGTGGGAGACTTGGTGTCTCAAACCAAACCACCCTCTTTTCGGGTTCACAGGAGGGCTCACTGTGTATTCTAATCAGTGGGCTTCCTGTGGATACGGGAAGGGGACTGGTGCATGCTTCGCTCCTGCAGTGCTCGGGCGGGCTGAGTCGGGCCCAACACCTCTTTGTGGCCTTGCATCTCCACTCTGCTCTGTGGGGGCCGGGGGAGCAGTGATTGTCAGAGTGGAGATGCAGGGGCGCTAACAGGTGAAATACAAAAAAGCCTCTGCTCTGTGGGGGCCGGGGGAGCAGTGATTGTCTGCAAGGTCTGCGCACCGCCAAGGAAGGCTTGCCGGGCCACCACCGGCCCGCGGGCCGTACTAGGAGTACCCCTGCTCTAGATACACATATGCTATCTAAGAGTCAGATAGTAGCATGATCCAGGTATATGGACACATACAGTTTCTGTGTCACCCACCCAGGCTGTTGTCCTTCCACCCATCATTGCTTCATCATTCACCCAGCCATGCATCTCATATTCTTGCCTTCCCAGCTAGTCTTCAATCTCAATAAGTAAGGAATATATAAGAGCTTACCTCTGGCCGCCACCACCACCGTCTCAACTCTCACAGCCGCCGCCTCCTCCCCTGAACAATCGGCCTCCGCCTCCGTGTCCAGCACCACCACCTCCACACTGGCCCCGCCACCAGATGTTCCACCTACAAAGTACATGTAACAATGTTAGAATAAAGCACTCACTAGTCACTAGTATTTGGTCTAGGAATGAAGACATGTGAAAACAATGTAATTTGTGACTGTCTACGTTAAAGTTAAAAAAAATGTCCCTTTTTCCAGGGAAGGTTGTCTTGCTGCACTTTTTGGCACAACTGATGAAGGCTGTTTTTTTAACACGCACCATTTTTCTCCACATAGACAGAAGATGGACTTCTAACTACAAGATCAAGTTGAAACCAGGTGAGAGCTCGGCTAGACCACAAGAAATGTCTTCAATTAATCGTCAGCACTAACCACTTTTCCATTATCAGTTAAACGTTTAGTTTTATTATGACTTCATTTTAATAAATGTGTTTACTTTTAATAAAGCTTTTAAACTTAAATACAATCTGTGTTTTTTGGTCCAGACTAGAGTGACTGAGCGAAAGGTTTTGCAATTTTTGAAAGCATGAGTCCAGATAGAACACTTCAAAAGACATTATGGACAATCCCAGAGGACTGCACTAAGTTGATAGAGCTATTGCTGACTAGAATCATGGGAGTTTCGCCAACCGTGCAATCTTAGTTAGCTACACAGACAGACTAATAAGAATAATCTAGTAATACCACAGGGAGTCATAGTAGAGGCAGGATAAGAATTTAGATACAGTCTACAAGAAGAGCAAAGACAATTTTGAAAAAAGTCAAATGAGGAACGCTAGGAAAAATAGGTACTAGTCTAAAATGAAAACTTACTGGGGCCAGCAGAGGAGCCCTCGCATGCCCGATCCTGGCCCTGTTGAACAGCATCCGCCGCCTGCTGCTCCTGTGTCCTCCTCTCGCCCCTGGGGGGAGCTGACGTACAACATGAAAGAAAGAACAGAAAACATGGATGATTGTTGCTTGTCAATGTCAACCAAATCAAACATTTCAAAAGAACAATAACAAAATATTTCCGCGAAATTATATTGATTATGGTTACTTTTCATTTATTTGCGGACCTGTGACTTCGAAAGTCACGTAACTCACTAAACAAAGTACTGAAACGTTCACCTAGGACTGGCAGTCCGCAGTCCGCAGGCAAGACGCAAAGTGACAGACAAACTCCATTGTGATTTCAGTCAGATCAGTGACAACACTAACAGTTGCCTGCTACATTACCAGTCATTTAAATAGTCAAACTATCAATCCACCGCCACTATTTTTCTTATTGTCAGGGTTACAAAGGAAGGGGCAGATTTAAGCCCTTGCGGCTCTTTTGCGCCGTTCTTGCGTGACTTTTGTGACGCAGCAGCTAAACAAAAAAGGTCGCCATGGTGCGGCGTATAATATTATAACAACGTGACGCATTTGGGAGATGCATCCCGTTATAAAGCCCTGCGCCATCAGGGGGCGTTCCGGCGCAAGGGAGGGCATTCCTGCGCTGGAACACATCCTAATAGTGGCTGCGGGAAATCTACAAAATATCAATCAGTCACCTTTAGGACAATGATGCGTCACACAAACCCTGCACCTGCTTGAAGCAGACGTACGGCTTGACCCAGTATTGGGGAGATAGGGTACCCCAGAGCATTGATGGAGCTGCGCCATCGTTGCGACGCAACTCCAGCAGTAAAGCTTCGGTGACGTTTTGGGCCCATGGTGCGCCGCATTGCAAATACGGCGCACCATGTTTGGTGGTGGTAGCGGACCGCACAATTAATGGCGCATCCCTGCTACTTTGCAGGGATGCGACGGTAATTGCAATTCTGCCCCTTAGGGGCATACTTACTTACGCGTTCTGGCGCATCTCCAGAGATGCGCCAGATCATCATCAAATGCGTCACGCAAAACTACCCTTGCGACACGGCAGATGTGCCTCATTTACAATGCGGCGCGCCCTGGCGCAAGGGTAGGCACTTGCGTGACGCATCTCGTCACGTAAGAGCGGCGCATCGCTGGAGTCACGTCGCCAACGCAATGCAACTCCAGTAATGCTCAGGGCCACCTAATACTTAACATGCTGTGTCAGTCCTTTCGCCTGCTTCGAGCAGACATAAGGAATTGAATTGACGTAGCAGCGTCGCAGAAGTGCCTGCGTTAAATCTTGTACATTTCACGCAGGCAATTTTGCGAGGCGCACAGCCGCTGGACCGCCCACCCTGCGTACTAGGAACGCACCCATTGTGGTGCAGGCCCATGGCTTTATAACGTGACGCATCTCCCTAGATGCGTCATGCTGTAAATGACTCGCAGGGATGCGGCACGTTTACGCCGCTGTTGCGTCACGCAAGGCAACGTAAACGTGGCGCAAGGGGCTTGTAAATGTAATCTGCCCCCTAGTGTCTAGCATTACGCAGTTCTGTAAAGTACACTCATACATAATAGTTACTCAGGCCAATGAGACCACGAAATAGAAAACAAATAAGCATAGTAGCAACGCCACTGAGAAGGAGAGCAGTGCACCTGAAATGCACAGAAGATTTTGAAATATAATTTAACTACAATGTAATCGTCATCAGCGGCATTATTGGCTTGCTCCATGTAAAAAACAAATATTTGCAATACAACAACACAGAGCAGGAGAAAACATCATAGTAGTGAGTGATTAAATGGCTACTACTACTCACCAAGCCCGGGGATCTCCAAGCCGAGCTGGTCCAGCAGGTCGCGCTCGCGGTCCAGGAGGTCCGTCCAGCGATGGGTGACCTGGCTGTAGGTGCGCTGGACCCCGTAGAGGTGGGATATGGCCCAGCACACCTTCTCCCACCGCTTCCGGCGCTCCCGCATGTTGTAGCCGCCGGCCACGATCCTGCCGCCTCCCGCGATGGTCCTGGGCAGGCGGCGCTGGACGAAGTAGACCAGCGCGCCCACTTCCTCCGGGCTGAATATCTCCCGTCGCGTCACCTGCTCCCCCCTCAATCTCCCGCATGCTGTCCTGCCACTGGGTCCAGCACTACTCCCCGCCGCCGCTGCGGCCCTCAAGTGCCTGGGCAGCTTCACGGCGCCTGGCTTGACCATGGTCTGGGCAGGTAAGGTAGGAAGAAGTAGAAAATTAAGAAAGAATAGGATAGGGAAGAAGAAAAGAAAAGAGTTTAAAAAAGTAGTTTAAAAGTAAAGAAAAATAGCAGAAAAGACAAAAATATACAGCTAGGAAAAGAGAGGGATAGATAAGAAGCAAAATCGTAAAAAAAAAACTGAAAACAAGCAAAGGATGGCAAAGATACCAAGAGGATTAAACACCATGCCCAGACACAGGAAATTAATGAAAAACAAGATGGCCGGCGCCCGTTCACGAGCGCGAAAGTAAGTTCGCGCGAGATTTTCCTCGCGATCTCGTGCGAACCTCTAGATTTCCCGCGCGATCTCGTGCGAACCTCTACTCGCAATGCGCTTACTGCGCGAGATTATACATAGCGGGCGGAAACGGAAATACGTCACGCAAACAAAATGGCCGCGCCCGTACTCGACCTTGGGGTAAATTCGCGTGTTGCGCTGCAAGCGGCTCGCGAATACTGCAAAAAAACTCGCGAAACAACAAGCCGCAAAAAAATAAAATGCTCATTCGCACGAATTGGCGGCTTCCGCGGTCGGTTTCGCACGACGCCGCGCCCCGCGAATAGCGCGAAAAAAACCGAAAAACGATTTCAGCAAAAGCAATGAGCAGGTGCAAAAGGTCAACCTCATGATTTGTAACGATTCTTTGTAGTGCTTCCTGAGGGGGCCCTCCAGAATTCGGTTGCCTGCTTGCAACTATTGTGTGACCCTGCTCTGACCTTAACTGTATGCCACAAAGGTCCTGATTTACAGCTAAAGGAGCAGACAAGCAGGTGCCAGGCTGGAACTTTAAATTCTTTCAGTGACACATTAATTAGCCCCTAATTCATTATTGTCAGTTGGGGCAGGGCAGGCGTTGTAACTAATTTTGCAACAATGAAAGCACTTAGCAAGTGCAAAAGATCACTAATCAGGGCGCACTAAGGAAGCAGGTGCCAGCTAAAAAAATATTCTGTGACACATTAATCAGCCCCAAATTAATTCAGGTCACTTGAGGCAGGGAAGGTGTGCTTTGCTTTGCCGAAAATAATGTACACTGGACAACCAGAGGGTGTGGTGATGAAACAGAGGGTGGCATGGGTGGGCCAGAGGGTGGCATGAGTAGTCAGAGAGTGGCAGTGGTGACAGAGAGTGGCAGTGATGAAGAAGAGTGTCCCAAACAGGCTGGACATGTAGAAACAACAAGTTCGCAAAACTTGCGACCCGACAGGTAAGTTCGCAAATTGCGAAATTGTAAAAACCCTCGCGAACTGGCAGAAACACGGGCGAACACACAAAAAAAAAAAAAACGCAAATTAGCGGGAATTCGCGGATTTTGCGGATTGCGAATCCGCAAATCCGCAAAATTCGCGAACGCGAGATCCGCAAAATTCGCCCATGCTTAGCACCAGGTCGAAGGCGACCCGTAGGTCCACGAAAATTGTGTACAAACTGCTGCCCTCGAACTTCGCTGTCCTCCAGAAGATCAGATTCAGTCTAAAAACCTGATCCACTGTGGATACCCCCTTCCTGAATCCTGCCTGATAGGGACTAAGGGCGCCCACCTCCTCCATCCAATCCTGAAGCCTGTTCAGCAAAACCCTGCCGAACAGCTTCTGTGCTACATCTATCAGGCTAATCGGTCTGTAGTTGGCTGGGAGGAGGGGGGATCCCTTTTTAAAGATAGGGACCACCTCAGCCCCCAGCCAAGTACTAGGGATTTCCATCCCCCCGAGGACACTATTAAAAAGAGCAGCAAGGTAAGGCGCCCAAATGGTGGGCTCCTGTTTAAACAGGTCTCCCGGTAGCCCATCCAGTCCCGGCGCCTTGCCCGAAGCCAGACCTGAAATAGCAGCAGTAACCTCACCTAATGTTATTGGATCCCCTCGGGAGCCCGGCCTCTCCACTTCAATAGGAGCAGGGAGTTCTCCAGGCTCAGAGCTGTATAGGGACTGAAAGTGGGCCTGCCACACTCCAGGAGCTATATTGGGCTCCAATGCCGAATGTAGACTCCCTGATCCCCCATTCACGGTCCTCCAGAACAGACGTTGATCTTGAATCGCTAGGGCCTTAGTGAGTTCTTCCCACAGACTCTCCTCCCATTCTACTTTAGCCTGAACAAGAAGCTTCTTGTAGGCTTGCCTGCTTTGTTTAAGGCGTTTCCCTCCTATGCCCTCCTTAATTACTCCAAGAAGTTCTGTTTTGGCCCGTCTACATGCTGCATTGTACCACTGTGTTTTGCCTTGGCACCTCTCCCTTGGCTTTCGCGAGCTGCGAGTGAAATGAGGTGCCGCAACTTTTACAAGTTCCTCATGGGCTTCAAACAGTTTGCTCTGTGCGTCTCTATTGTTTGCCTCAATGTCAAGGCTCCCCACGATTTCCAAGATGGGAGTAATCTCCGCATACAGCAGAGGGAGTTTATCCTTGTTTGTAACCATATGCTCCCACCTGATTCTTCTCCTACTGTTGTCCAGGAGAAGCGTGGGGTTGTTCCCTTCCTCATAAGACACTAGAGCTTGGGGGCCTGGGTGGACAAGGTCTAGCTCAAGGGCGTTATGATCACTGTCAGTCCTATCCATCACCCTGAAATCCTGTATTGTCGACCACCTCGCTATTTGGACCAAGACGTAGTCCAAATGGGACTCTCTCCCCCGTCTATTGTAAGTATTTTTGCTGGGTATGTCGGATTTCATTCGCCCATTACAGGCTCTGAGTCCGAACCTTAGCGTGAGGGCAGTAATTTGCAGTGCTAGTGGGGTCCAGGCTTTCGGGGGTGGAGCTTCCACCGATGGTACTGCCCACCTAGCCTCTTCTTCCGATGAGAAACCTTCAAGAAGGCCGGGGAGTGGCTCAAAATGAGAATTAAAGTCCCCACCCACCACATAGTATGAATCAGACGACAGTTCAGATAAAAAATTCGAAAGTTCATCAATGGTTGGTGATTCCTTTGCCATTCCCATCGGCCTGGAGTAGATGTTAACCAGCAGAAGTTTAGCTTTATTTGGCCATGTTAATGAGACCACAAGGATATCATCAGAGTTGAGTGGCAGCCGTGTGGCCACACAGCCCAAATGAGCTGCGACCCACGTCGTGAGCCCCCCTGATGGGCGGCCTTTGCCTTCCCACCTTGCTGGGATGGAGAATGATGAGTAACCTTGATGTCCGTAATCCTCTCTGGCCCAGGTTTCTTGGAACATACAAATGTCGCCAGTCTCTATGTAATTTGCCCAGTCCGGCTCTTCTAGTTTGTTGGCCAATCCCGCGATGTTCCAGCATATTAGCTTCAAGTGTTCGGAGGTGGCGGTTGCCATGCCGTGAGGGTTAGAGGAGATGATTCCAGGCCCCACTTCTGTTGCAGGGCCTGGGGCAAGGGCTGCAGGAGATGTATATGGCACAGAGAGTGTAGGCGCACCATTGTCTGCAAAAAAAGGGACCCTGGCTGTCCCCTCATCTACGGCTACACTATCAGCGATTAGATGAAAAGATTCGGATGTGCCGTAGTCAGGAGCCTCTATATCGTTCAATGGGCCGGGGGTTGTGCCAGGAGCCACAATGGGCGGTTCAAGAAGTCTAATACAAAGCTACCCCTGTTGGGAGGTAGACCCCCTAGTGCACAGCGTTGAAAAGACACACAGGTCTAATGATTTGAAGCAGAATTCACAAATGTTCAATCCATATGATTTACTGGTTCATCAAAATTCAGTGCGTATACATTAAATTCCATGTATCAAACATCGTGATCCAAATTCAAAAGAAGTTTGTCATCAACAGCATGACGATCAGCAATTTATGAATCCCAATGCATTTCGGGCTAAACCAAAAGCCCTTCCTCAGGGGATCACTCTACAAACAAAAGAAATAGCCATCATCAAATCCAATTCAAGTGTCATCAATAACCTGCATAAGCAACCATATGCCATCTCACAAACAAACAAAAATAGAAACAAAGTGTGCTCAATAGAATAGCCAGATTTCCCAAGAAGCATATAATTACAATAAACGGTGAAAACACGAGTGTGAAAACAGACAGCCAAGTGAACTCAAAGGATGAAAAATCCCAAAAAATGGAAAGGCTCGAACCAGCTAAGTGACAACAGGATGTCAGACCCAGTGAATCACCGTACGAAAACGGAGCGGTGATAAATCATGTTAAGTGGGCGTGAGGAAAAATTTACCAAGATCCCGCTAACCAGAGCGTTAAACACCAGAATAGCCACACTGTAACGCACGCGGTCGGAAAGACCGTCAAGGTTGTTTCATTACAAGTAAATGAGTCCCCCGGACAGAGGTACTTACAGTGAGTGTTTGGAAAACGCAAACCCTGTTGAAGGAGCCGGATCACGAAGCAAACGTGCCGGAACAGTGAAGGTATAAAAGACAGCGTGTAAACATGGAAGATGGACAACGGTAAAACAAAGTATGAGCGCCATCTTGGAGTGGTGAAACAACACTCAACAGGTAAACAGCAGGAAAAAGACCCACAATTGTCAGTAAGGTGTGCCAAGATGAACACAAAAGTAAAAAGTGAACAAAAATCAAGGAAGAAACGTACAAGAGTAAACAGAAAATAAAAACGCACAATATTCATAAGAATAAAGGACAAATGTAGTGTAACACGAACATAAAAATCACAAATAACACAAAAATTCCATGCGGTCATTGAGCCCGTGCGGCTGCATGGTCGCCATGTAACGAATCCAGAAGTTTTCCCTCTTCAATAAAGTTTTTTTGTTCTCATGTGTCACTGGAACTTGCTCAAGGATGAGATATTTCAATTGAGCAATAGAGTGGTTTTGTTCCAAAAAGTGGGTGGCAACAGTAGATCTCATGTTCCCAGTCCTGATATTGCTCTTGTGTTCTAACAAGCGTGTCCTGATTTTTCGTTCAGTGTGTCCCACATAACACTTGCCACAGGGACACTTCAAGAGGTAGATGACATTCATAGAATTGCACGTGGCATTCACCTGTAATTTTATGGGGTACCCTTTCATGGGATGATTGACAATGTTACCCTGAATGCAATTGTGGCAGTTGCTGCAATTGTGACAAGGGCGCAGACCCTTGTAGACAACAGGTTGACTGTCGGATTTGGGTTTGCGTAGCATTTCCTTTAAGTTCCTGCCCCTTGTATAGGCGAACATGGGTTGTTGTGCAAAGGCTCCCTGGAAATCTGGTTCCAGACTCAATATTTCCCAGTGTTTGGAAATGATGTTTCTGAACTGTTGGCTGAGAACTGTGTACTTGGATACCACTACCATTCGAGAATTGACAGGTTTGGTGCGAACCTGTAGGAGTTCGTCTCGAGTCATGTTCCCGCACCGGGTAAGTGCCTGTTGTAAGGTTTGTGGCGGATAGCCACGAGCCTTGAACCTCTCAACCATATTGTTCATTTCCACCAAACAGGTTTCTTCAGAAGTAACGATGCGTTTGACACGCATCAGTTGAGACAGAGGGAGGTTCTGTTTCAACCCCACTCGATGAAAGCTTTGGTAGTGTAACATAGAGTTCCGATCCGTAGGTTTACGGAAAATGGTAGTTGTTACTTGACCCGCTTGTCTTTCAATCTTGACATCAAGTATGTGCAATTGCCCATGGCCGTCCCCCATGGTTACTTCTCAGTATCTGACAAATGGGACCCGCGCAGCGGGTCCGGCGAGGCGTGTCGGCTCACAGCAGGCTGGGTCCGGGTCCAGGAAGGTCAGAGGTCCGTGCAGCGAGAAAAGAGAGAATCCGCCAAAGGTAGGTTTTTCCGCGCCTTAAGGCTAGCGGTGTTGGGGGCGGGGCCGGCAGGGAGAGGAACCCAGCTGTGATCGGGCGCGCGGGGACTCCTGGTCCGTGGAGTCCTCCGCTCTACCCTTGCAGCCCTGCCGGTCTTGTGCTCACCAGGTGTTGCCCCTTACAATGGTCAGCCGCTGGAAGCCGCGAAGCGGGACCCGCGCAGCGGGTCCGGTGAGGCGTGGCGGCTCACAGCAGGCTGGGTCCGGGTCCAGGAAGGTCAGAGGTCCGTGCAGCGAGAAAAGAGAGAATCCGCCAAAGGTAGGTTTTTCCGCGCCTTAAGGCTAGCGGTGTTGGGGGCGGGGCCGGCAGGGAGAGGAGCCCAGCTGTGATCGGGCGCGCGGGGACTCCTGGTCCGTGGAGTCCTCCGCTCTACCCTCGCAGCCCTGCCGGTCTTGCGCTCACCAGGTGTTGCCCCTTACAATGGTCAGCCGCTGGAAGCCGCGAAGCGGGTCCGGCGAGGCGTGGCGGCTCACAGCAGGCTGGGTCCGGGTCCAGGAAGGTCAGAGGTCCGTGCAGCGAGAAAAGAGAGAATGCAATTAAAACAATGTCAAATAACGGCGACAACAACAAAACCGATGAAGCCGCAGTAGATGCGAATCAACGGGGTTTCAATGTTACAGGGTTTAATGAAAATGAACCGGGTGCAATTATCATCCCGGCAACCATAAGAAAAACTATAACTTTAAAACGTATAGAAAACGGACTGACATCACGAGGTGGTACAGTCATTTTCGTGATAGAGGCACACGAATATCGGCAGACAGAGGTATTCTATTCATGGATAAACTTTCCAGCGGCAAACGCTACAACACACGAGTTCCACTATTACAAAATAGAGGAACCACCGGATGAATATACAGACCCCCCAGGATATAGCGGCATGGATTCGCAAATTTTGCTGCACAAATATGGAAATTTAGCGGCACAAATATGGAAATTTAGCGGCATTTGTGCGGCACTTTATTTTACTCATAATCATTCATTTTCAGCCTTAAATCAACGGAAACTGTTTTAGCAGAGTATTCCACTTTGATTAGGCAATCTGGAATATGGAATAGAGGAAGCAGCCCACAGGTGAAGGCTGTTATCCCTTGGAATTGCAATTCTTCATCTGAAATCGCGAAATCCCGGAGGGTCTGTTTATTGGCTTTTCCAGAGAGGACGAAAGTTGCTGTTGTCATGTGCATTATACATTTGTGTTAGTTTGGCCATTTCCTTTTAACTCACTTCAGAAGAAAAAAAACTGCTACAGATAAATATTTTAGGTGAAAACCTTTAGATAGAAAATATTGTGTTTCTCTGGGTGCGCTTTACAATCGATACTTCAATAAAAAAAAAAATGTAGGTGATAACATTTTTTTGGTTGAAATCTTATACTGGTTTGGAGTGGTTCTCTCTGCTCTACTTAGAATGTATTTTAATTCCTAAACAGTAAGCTAAATCCCAACCTAACGTCTGACCGTAACCCATTTTCTAAATCATACCCAAGTGTTACCTCATCTTAACCATTTTCATAAACCTAACTACACAACCTAAATTGACCAAAATCATGTTCCATACCTTTACCCAAATATAACTCTAAACTTATCTAACCTTTAAAAGAGCTGGCCCTCTCCAATCCTAACCTCTACCGTTAGCCTATTATGAACGTAACCTCACACCATCTAATCCTATGCTGACCCCAATACAGTCATAAGCGTGACCTTTTCCCATATATTAACCATAACTATTCATTATCCTGATCCTGTTCTGACACTATTGTAATCCTAACTTCATCCTTTAGCCTGGCGCTAACCATAGCCATGGAGAAAAGACCTGTGCTGGAACTACGAACTGACAAGTGGGGGGGGGGGGGGGGGGGCAGTCCCAGCACCGTCTAAGGGTTAAAAATGCAGTGATCTATCGACGGCCTCACCGAAGCAGAGACCAGTGTGAAATACATTTAACCTGCTACCTGAGCTATAAACCCAGAAACTGCGAGAAACAACCTCTGTTCATCACAACACCATTGAAATCTGCAAAGGGCATTGTAAAGAGCCGCCGTAGCATTGTTTAGAGTAGAGGTCACTGGGAAATACCACTTCCAGACAGAGCGGTGCTACTTATGTGGAAAGTGCAATTCAACAACTGATAAAGTGGTAATGTCCCCAACAGGAAGTATGACAAAGACCATAACCTGAAACAGCCCAATGATGCCAGAAGCACACACGAGCGACCTGAGCTCAGCCACTTAAAAATGCCCCCCCCCTCCCATCCCCAATCAAGTATATTCGCTAAGCCTTTAGAAACACATTAGCTCCACAGATTATCCTGAATTACGGACACAAGACTTTTTTTACAAGCACAAGCCAGTTCTACCAGTAAGCGATAAACCCGGGTACTGCTTTTTAAGTGGGTTATTTTCACTTGCAGATTTGCCAATGTAAATATGACCCAGGCGTGCCCTGTCCTGCTGACATGCCTAATGCACCTCGAGGCCTTCTCTCTGCTCCTGATACCGAGGGAACGGCTGGAGTACAAGAACCCTTTGGCGTGTATGTGCGTAATGCTAACTTTCTGAGCTCTACTCCCCAGAGCAGATTTGCTGAGGCGCTTTGCGTCACAAACTGTCTGTGAATGCGCTCGCTTAATTGGCAATTTACCCCCCCAGGATATAGCGGCTTTTGTAAAAATGCTGCGATTTCTACAAAAGTGCCGATTTCGCGGGCACTTTTGTAAAAATCGCGGCATTTTTACAAAAGTGCCGATTTTGCGGCCAACCGCGAAATCGCGAAATCCTGGAGGGTCTGAATATACTCCTTTCGAGGATATTGAAATACCACTAAATTACCAAGAGCACCTGCTCTGGTTTAAAGGCGCCCTAAAACATAATGATCACATCACCAGGCTCGGCCCACTAGGTAGACCAGGAGCAACGTGGCCAGTTCTAGCCAGCTACACACCACATCCAGACATTGAGAAAATGTCAAGAGAAGAACTTTTAGCACAGCTAAAATTATTAATTAAAATACACAGACAGCTAGTCCAATATGTAATGCGGACAGCAACAGTCCAACCAGCTGTTAATATTCCACAGCTGACCCCTCATCAGGGGAACACAAATAAAATTACACCACAGAACATACATTCATGTCTGGGAAAAACACCTGCAAAACGGGAACAAATTCCATTCTGGCTAGCACAGAAATTAACTCAAATAGAGGCAGTGTTCCCGAATTCTACCCCTATTGAGAAACACAGAATTCTGACTATCTGCCTTCCAATGGGGGTCGCAACACATGTGGAGGACTGTGACACTTGGGGCACAGTTTTTGCTTCCATTTACACAAAAACACATGGTGTTCCGTCCATGGCGGTAATACCAGATGTGATCAAACAAATTCAGAATGAATACGGTCCAGAACCTGCTTTAACTTTTGGTATGAAATTACTGAAAGCCAACATAAAAGGAGAAGCAGCATCTGTGGCGATCCGCCAGAAATTGAAAGAAACAGATATAACAGATCAACCAATTGAGCTTGCCAGAATCATAGAAAAATGCTATGAAGAATTATGTAGAGATAGTTTGGGTGGGAAACCAGTAAAACCCCAACTACTTGAAAATCCTGAAAAATTATTTATTAAAAATAATCTAAACACTCCTAAAAAGAGCTGGGATGGAAATAAACAATCCACTCCCAAAGAAAAATGTTTCCAGTCCAGAGGAAGGTCTCCTCGGCAGAGAGAAAGAACTCTGAATCGAGAACACCAGTCTCCCCAAAGGGAGCCCTCTGAAAAAAGATACAACCTTAGAAATAGGGATAATTTGAAAAAGCCTGATAGATATCAAGATATTGATTTTTTTTTTAACATCATTTTTATTGCATCACCAATATAAATGTACAGACAAGATAATCAGCAATATACATTCACAGTGTACAAGAGTGGTGTTATCCAGTCCTACATTATCCGGGGGGCCCGCCTTTTCTTCTGGTGCGGGCGGCCTTGTCCATAAATGTCTCTCGTGACACCTTACAATGTCTGACAGCAGTAATAGTCAAGTATTGCTGGGTTGCTTTTGCGCTTTTCACCCCTCCCCCTCCCCTGCTTTCGGTGCCCCAACAGCCCGCCAATTCCGACTTCCTTCCCCCCCCCCCCCCCCGTGGTCGCTCTGCGTTGAATCAGCAGTGTAAGAATGTCTGGCGCGTTGTAGGAGGAACAAACATTCGCTAAGGTGTGCTCTCCTGCAGAGTGACAGGGCCTGCCCCATCTAGCTCACCCTCACTCTCTAGCTCCTCAGCATCCATATCTCGGAGCGCCTGCACCATCATTTCCCATGCAGTAGCCCTCTCCAGAGCCTTCTCGTCATTCATCCTCCAGGCCACCTGGTATCTCAGGGTGCTTTCACATGCGGCCCACCTCAGGCATTCTCCATACCATCTTTTGTACGTGGGCCCCACTCTCGACTTCCAGTTCCTCGTTATCTCCCGCTTGGCCAGAATAAGTCCCAAGTCTATAAATTTGCTAGTGGTCTTATTTCTAGGCGTGTGTGGGAACCAGTGGAGGATGCCAACCGCTTTCGTGTACTGGATGTCTCTGTCCGTCGCGCTGTTAAGGGCCCGCCCCACTTCCTGCCAATAGTCTCCCAGAGCGGGGCAATCCCATAGCATGTGACCCAGATCCGCCCCGACCGCATTACATCTAGGGCAGGCAGCGTTGTCTACCCCAAAATACTGTTGTATTTTCCCCGGTGTGAGGTATGCCCTGTGGACGACATAGAAGTGGATTAGTTGAAACCTGGCGTTTCTCGAGCTCTTCCTTGCCCGCCTCAGTAACTGGCCCCAGGTCGCTTCAGGTATTTCCACTTGAAGGTCTAGCTCCCACTTGGCCTTTAGGGCCGTCAATGGTTGCAAGGCCTCCCGCTGCATCCTGGAGTACAAGCAAGTGACAGCCTTAAAGGACCCCGCAGCCATCATCGTGTACTGACAGGCCATGGAGGTGCCCGGCTCCTGCAAGCCCTCCCCCCAGTGGGCCTGCATTGCACCCGTGACCGCTGCATGCAACAAGTAGTCGCCTCTCGGCAGGTCAAAACGCTCTTGCAAAGCCTGAAACGGCAGCAGTACTCCATCCTCGTATAGATCACCCAGCATTTGTATCCCCGCCTCCTCCCAACCCAGCAAGCGCGACCAGTCACCTCCATGTGGGAGGGCCGTGACCATACCCAGCGGAATTTCAGGGGCATACATAAGGCGGACTCCTGCCCTCTTGCGGGCCCGGTCCCAGCAGAGTCGGAACGTCTGCTCCTCGACCGTCAAATCTCCCACCTGGAGCTTCTGGTGCAGCGAGATGTACGCCAGAACATGCTGCGGGGTACCTTCTACTCTCGCGTCCTCAGGGCCTCTATATACTCTTGCAACCTCTTGAGTAAAAATCTGCAGCTGCGCAGCCAGGTAATACCCTTCGAAATCCGGCACCGCCATTCCTCCTTCATCCTTGGGGCACAGCAAAGTATCGAGCACAATGCACCTCCTGCCCGTGCCCCATAAGAACGCTATGACCAGAGACCTCAGGCGTTTAAAAATAGAGCTCGGGACCCACACCGGGAGTGTCCTAAAATAATACAAAAGCCTGGGTAGGGCCACCATTTTGAGCAGGGAAATCCTACCCGCCAGGGATAACGGCAGGGTCGACCAGAAGTCCATGGACCCCCGTAGGGCAGTAATACAGCGGGTGATGTTGCCTTCCAGCAAATCAGCCGGGGTGTGATAAATATAGACTCCCAAGTAATGCAGGCAGCGCGGCTCCCACCGAAGTTCTTGCGCGGTGAGTGGACACGGTTCTCCCGATCTCAGGGGGAACAGGCAGGATTTAGGCCAATTGACCCTCAGGCCCGACAACCGGCCGAACCGCCCCAGTAGCCGCCGTGCCCCCTCGAGCTCGGGGCCCGCGTCGGCCAGAAACATCAGCAGGTCATCTGCGTACAAGGAAATGAGGTGCGGCCTGCCCCTAAATGATAAACCGGCATAGTGGCGGCCCAGCCTGGCCTCCATAGCGAAGGGTTCCATAGCCAAAGCGAACAGGAGCGGAGAAAGGGAACATCCCTGTCTGGTACCTCGCCTGACCGGGTATTGCCTCGAGACCAGTGTACCCACTCGGACTCTCGCTACCGCATCAGTATAAAGGACCTTGGTCCAGTTTACGTATCCGTCCCCCAATCCGAAGCGTCGCATCACCTCATACAGGTATCCCCATTCAAGGCTATCAAAGGCCTTCTCTATGTCAATGGAAAGGACAAATGGGGAAACGGCGCTCGGCCAGTCCGCACCCATCAGTCTTGTAAGCCTACGGATATTATGGGTAGTGTTGCGTGTCGGAATAAAACCGCACTGGTCCTTGTGAACAAGGCCCGTCATGTGCACCAGCAATCTGTTGGCAAGAATTTTACTCAGGATCTTGTAGTCCGTCGTCAACATGGACAACGGACGGTACGAGGACAAAGCCGCACCCTCTCTGCCCGGTTTTAAGAGCGGTATCATGAGGGCCTCACTCATGGAGCCCGGGAGCCGGCCCTTCGTTTGCGCTTCATTATACACCTCACACAGCTGAGGAGCAAGGTACTCTAGATATTTACTGTAGAATTCGATCGGAAGTCCGTCAAGTCCCGGGGTCTTATTCCTGGCCATTTGCTTTACTGCACACCCTATCTCTCCAAGAGTGATGGGCCGACCCAGCTCCTCTGCCTCCGATTCCTCCACTCTCGGCAGTTGGAGGCCGTCCAAGAACTCCCCTAGCTCATCCGCCCCTCCTGTTTCACCACTCTCATAGAGCCCCTCGTAATAAGTACGAAACTTATTCAGGATCCCGGGTTGAGTATGGCAGGGCTCCTCCCCTATCTCTTGGATCATCATGATCGGCATGCCCCTCCTGACTGGGTTAGCGAGCCATGCCAGCATAGACCCCGCCTTATCGCCTTCCGCATGCGCCCTCGTCATGTACGCCTTATGGTCAAAGCTGCGCAGCCGTTCCAACTCTACAGCCAGCCCCTCCCGTGCCCCACTAAGCCCCTCCTGCAACTCAGGGTGATTCGGGCGCCTTTTCTCCAGTTCCCTCAGCCGCGTTTCAGCCTTATCCAAGTCGTCCAGCAAAGTCTTGCGGGCCCCAGCTGTGTGCCCAATACAGTGTCCCCGCACCACCACCTTAAACGCATCCCACTCTACCGCCCTCGTGGAGGCCGTGCCACTGTTCTCCTCAAAGTATCTCTCAATACGTTCCCCCAGAGCCTCCCTGAACAACAGGTCATCCAGGGTGTCGGGTTGCATGCGCCATGTTGGCACGCTGTTAGCAGTCACCATCCAGTTCAGGGATATCAACAACGGGTTGTGGTCCGATATCGTCTTGGCCAAGTATTCCGCCCCTCCCACCGCAGGGAGCACGCATGGCGAACAAAGAAACGCATCCAGCCGCACGTGTAGGTCATGCAAGTGTGAATGAAAGGAGTAGTCCCTAGTAGTTGGGTGTAACGCCCTCCATGCATCTGTGAGGGCCCAGCTCTCCTGCCATTCCAACCTGCGCTTGGCGACTCTATGCACTGGGGATGCGCGCAGGGGGGGATGGGATCTATCCAATAACACATCCTCGACCGAGTTGAAATCCCCCCCCAAAAGGACCGGCCCTGCCAAATAACCCGCCAGTTTGCCCGAGATTGTGGATAAAAATGCGGGCAGATCTACATTAGGAGCGTACACATTGCAAAGAGATATCACCCTGCCTCTCAGCCTCCCCTCCACCGCCACATACCTGCCCTCCGGGTCCACCAACGTTTTTGTTACCTGGAAGGGGACCCCCGCCCGCACCCAAATCAGTGTCCCCCTCGCAAAGGCCGAGAACGTCGTGTGAAACAGCTGCCCCCTCCAGCGTCTCTGCAGAGCAGCCCCCTCTTGCTTATTAAGATGCGTTTCTTGCAGGAACGCTATATGGACCCCCCTACGCTTGAGGTATGCCTGAACTTTATGCCTGCGTGTCATGGACTGCATACCCCGCACATTCCAGGAAACACATTTCAATGCCCCGGTACTAGCCATCCCCCCCCACACAACCGGACCAGACGATAAAGAACAATGTCCTCATGTGCTCCGCGACCACGGGCCAACCCACCCTCCCTCTCCCAACAGGAAGCCAAACCCCTCCAACAACAACTGCCCCTCGAGCAACCCCAACTGCTCGCAACCCCCACCCCCCCAGGACAGGCCCCCCCGCAACTGGAAGTACCCCCATCCAAACTAACACTCCCAACCACCCCTCAAAGAAAGGCAGAAAATGCCGCAGTCTCCACTGCGGTGACCTTAGGGGCCAGTAAGGCGTGGCTCGATGCAATAGATCCTCAAAGCAAATCCACCCCGCGCACTCCACCCCAGAATCCCCACATTATAGCACCCCAAAACCTCAAATCACAGCGTTCCACTGCCACGGGCCCAGTGCCCTGGTGTCCAACCAGCGAGTCCATTCCACTAGTTCAGGTCAGCACGTCTCGAGTATCTCCTCCGAAGTCTGCGGTGTCACAATAGGGCCTCGGGCCCCACCGAATTCCGATTGTCCCATCTCCGAGCCCGTGTCCGGGCCCTCTGAGTCCGTGCCCTTCCCGGACTGACTTCTGGTGGTCCTGGATAAGTCCGCTACCGCCTGTAGAGCCGCCTGCCTCTCCGCCTCCGTCTGCGACACCGAAGGTTTGCCGGTTCTCCTGCGGTTCCTCCTGATCCGTTGGGATTTCCTGACCGGTTGTGCCACCTTAGCCTCCTCCTCCCTGGCCTTAGCACCGTCCGTTCCCGCTTTATAAGTGTCCCACCAGGTCCAAGCGTCCGCAGAGGACGTGAAGAAAAGTGATTGTTCATCCACCACCACTCTCAGCTTCGCTGGGAACAACAGGGAGTACTTGATGCCTTCAGCATGGAGCTCCCGCTTAAGGGACAGAAAGTTCGCTCTGAGCCGCTGCGTTTCAAACTTATAATCCGGGAACATAGTGACCCTGCTGTTGTCCACTTGAAAGGGCCCTGCCTCTCTCGCCCTCTGCAAAAGCCAGTCTCTGTCCCGGTAATGGAGCAATTTGAACACCACTGGGCGAGGAGGGAGACCTGAGGCCGGCGGGCGCGCCGGAACCCTATGCGCTCGCTCCAGGGAGAAGAAGGGGGACAGTCCCTCCGGTGCCACCTCCGTTCGCAACCAGTTATCGAGGTAGCCCACCATATCGTCGCCTTCAATTTTTTCCGGCAGGCCCACAAGGTGTACGTTGTTGCGCCTATTCCGGTTTTCCGCATCTTCGGCCCTCCGTTCCAGCACCTTCAAGCGGTCCATCACCTCCGACATCTGCGCCTTCACCGCTGCATGGCCCGGGGCTAATTCCTTAACCGTGATTTCCACGGATTTCACTCGGTCCTTAAGTTTATCATGGTCGGCCTTCAGGAGGCCCAAGCCTGTCGCCACCTGAGCTATATCTTGTTGCAAAGCGCCCTTTGTGGTGGCGATGGCCTCCAGGATACGATCCTGCATCCGCTGCAGTGCCGATTGGTCTCGATCCGCTCCTTCCGAGGCCTCCGTATCAGCCGCACCATCTCCCTTCCCTTTTGGCTTCCCCATCTGGGCCGGCACGAGCGATGGCCTCCAACTCTGTCTTTGCTCTCTCTCCGCACGTCGCCGGACTTCGTCCTCAGGGAGGTCCCCTGCAGCCGCAGCGGGAAAACCTATCCCTTCCGCGCCTGGGGCGCCGCTCAGGGCTCTGGTTCCAAGGCTGTCTCTAGGGAGCAGAGTCTCCGATCAGCCGCTAGTCTGGATGGCGCCAGTCGTGCTCAGAGGCCCAGGGCCATCGTCACAGGGCCATAGCCATGCTGTCGCCGCCACTACCAAGGGGCGGATCCCAACCACCGCCCGAGGTGCGCCCGAGGTCCACTCCACCACCCAGGGAGGGGTGCGATGCAACGCGAACACCTCCTAACTGTAGAGGCAGCAGCTTTTGGTGGGGCTCCGGTCCGGCGACTCCATCGTCTCCGTGTCTCATGCCACCGCCGCCATCTTAGGTCGAGGACTTCGCGCCTGAGTCCAACTTTCGAAGTCGAATAACGGGTCAGGAATGGCCCGACGTTGTCCTCCGTGGGCACCGGACCCTCCGTGGTATCTTCCAGTGTCGGATGATATCAATTACGTCGGGGTCCGATCAGATTTTCAGGATATTTTCCGGGATCGGGCGCGGAGCTCCGAGCTCACGCTGCCTACCTCCTCGGCATCCAAGCCACGCCCGATATCAAGATATTGATACACGTCCATCTCGATATTTTTCGCAGAAATCGGAAAGAAGAGGACGGTCAGAACACAGGGAAGAGCACGCCAAGTCCAAAGACAAGGAACCTGCTCAAAGTAAAAAATGACAATTTCCAAAAAAGAAGGTAGCCAGTATTAAAGTAATCAAACATGCCGAGGATACTGAGGACACAGCTGAAAAATGGAGAGTGGGCACAGACATTGCTAGACAGCGCAGCAGAAATCAGCATAGCTCGCAAGATCCTGATGAATCATCTGGAGACAGTGGACACGAATGAATACATTCAAGTAGAAACTGCAGATACCAGAGTTAGCGAACCTCATAAAATATACAAAATAAAATTGCGTATAGAAGGAGATAAGACTAGGAAAATAAGGGGTCTATTTTGGGATAACCTCTCAAAGGGCTATGACATCCTTTTAGCCGAGAAAAATTGGCCCCCAGAGTTTGTCAGAGAGTGCCCTCATGGCGAAGAAATGATCATGCCTGCCTTCTCAAATCATATTCCAATTCACACTAAATATATATATATATATATGCAAGGAAATGGGCAGTAGCCCAAGCACCTGCACTATATAAGAATGTAGGATGGGATGAGGACTCTCCTCCTCACAAAATCCAGTTAAAATGTCAACCTACAGCACAAAGGCAGTACCCGATTAAGCAAGAAGCTAAAAAACAAGTCAGGGAGATTTTAGATCAACTTGAATACCAAGGGGTGATTGAAACATGCACCTCTCAAATGAACAATCCTTTGTTTCCTGTCTCCAAACCAGACGATTGGTATTGTCTAGTCTTGGACTACAGACACCTTAACTCATGTCGCAAAACATTTGCGGTACAAAATTCGCACAGTGCGGCACTAATGAACAACATAGTTCGCAAAAAATACAAAACAACATTAGACATCTCTAATGGGTTCTTTTGTCAAAATATTGCACCAGAAAGCAGGTACTTGACCGCTTTCTCAATATTGGGGTCACAGAAAAATTTCTGTAGGCTCCCACAGGGATTCAAGAACAGCCCAGGATTATTCTCAGCCAGAGTAACAGAGTTACTACAAATGTATGATGTTGAGGCATTATCTTATGTCGATGACATCTATCTCACAGACGACGACTTGGATACTCACTTGAAAAGAGTGAACACCATAATACTTGGGTTCTCAGCAGAGGGTTACAAATTCAACTTTAAAAAGTCACGAATTGCCCATCTACCTGTCCTATTTTTAGGATACAAATTATCAAGTGAAGGCAAAAGCCTAGCAGACAACTTCTTAAAGAAGTGCGCTGTACTCCAAGCACCAAAAATGCTGAAGAACTTACAATCGATTCTAGGCTTCCCGAATTTCGGAAGAACTTACATTCTAAACTATGCAGAGAGGGTTAAACCTCTCTACGAATTAATAAAACATGATTTTAAACCAATTAACTGGACTCAAAAACACACAGAAATTTTGAGATCACTGCAAACAGACATGTTAGCTAAAACAAAATTAGAAACACGTGACAATACACGCAACCTTGTAATCCGGGTCATCCCAGGAAGATGCAGATTCACATACCTGACCTCTAATGAGGGAGAAACGGTACCAATAGCTTACAAATAACATTTGTACACAAAAGCAGAAAAAACATTCAGTCTTACAGAAAATACTGTAAAGGCAGTTCAAACTGCTGTAGCAATAGAACGAGCCCTAGCCCAAGGCAAAAGAATAACTGTTTTCACAGCAGAATCAGCCTTCAAGGCGCTATTCAGCCCAGTAAAACTAAAAACAGTGGCACTAGATCCGAAATGGATACAGTGGGAAAATTCTCTGGCGGCAGAAGACGTGACATACTATTTTGACCCAAACATGAAAAACTGAATGATTTCAAATATGAAGAAGAATATCCTCTGCCAATCGAAATTCTGCCTCTCCAACAACACTCTTGTATAATCTATACAGACAGATTTGTACAGCATTGCAATGTAGATGATAAATCCTACAATGCAGCCTGCGCGATTGTTAAAGGTCGCTGGCTCTGCGGTAAATTCAGACCGAAAATAACAAAAACTGAATCACTGAGAAACTGTTCGGCTCAGCGAGCTGAAATCAGATCTTTAAAGATGGCGCTTGAAAATGCAGAACGTGAATTCCTGACACTAATAGTGTGCGATTCGCATTTCTGCGTCAAATCTTACAATAATGATTTGCAGAACTGGGTTCAAAATGAATACAAAGATTACACAGGTGCCACAATCAAGCATAAAATGCTTTGGAAACAGGTACTTCTTTTAAAGAAAGAACTACAAAAGACTCACGTGATACACATTCTGAGTCATCAACGTGATGGCGTTCAGGTTGCAGGGAATTCATTGGCTAATACAGCCACAGCGGAAGCAACTAAACCGGCTTCTGTAGCCACAAAAAAGCGTTCAGAAAAATACATAGACGGGGAAACCATGCTGGCGGTAAAAACGTGTTCAACAGGCGACTGTGCAGCACTACCTGTGAACTATCCACTCAATTATACATACGTAATTGATGCAAACTCCGTTCCTTTTGCTCGAATCCCTGGAGTGGGGGATAGGGTAATTCCAAACACGAACCAGAGAATCTTTTTAATAGCAGACGCACACATGGGTGTAGGTCCAAGGCACAAACAGATGAAGGAATCTCTGACAGATTTACAATCAGAATACTGGTGGCCGGGGATGAGCCTGCTACATTATAAATTTGCAAAGAGCTGTCCAGACTGCAACAGAGACCGCACTAACGAGCCAACCGGAGTAATGCCATGGCCATTTCTGTAGGTAGCAGAAGGCTATCTATACATGAAATCCAGCGTCCTAATAATTTCTTTTAAGACTATATTCACTTAAAAATGTGGCCCCAGCGCTCGGCTGACGCCAGAACTGTTATAAAAGATTTGCAAGTCTTTATCGGCACATACGTAATTGCCATGCTTCATTCTGACCAGGGTCCTGCTTTTAGCTCTCGAGCTTATAAGGAGGCCATAACCAGCATGGGCATTGGGTTGCGGTTCTCTTGTCCCTTCCATCCTGAGGGAAACGGGGTTGTGGAAAGAAAAAACCGAGACATGAAGCAATCTATAACGGCAAAGGTATTAGGTTTGGGTGATGGGTGGGTCCAGCATTTAACAAGTGTCCAACGTAGTCTTAATAACCTGCCAAGAAATTCTCTAAGAGGTTTCAGCCCGTACGAACTATTGTTTGGAACTAGAATGTATGTTCAGGACTTAGATAGTCATGCTTCAGTGGTAGAAGATAAGAAAAAATGCTTTGACATCAAAGATCGTTTGGCTGTTTTTCAGGACTTAAATTAAACAAGAAAAGCCCTGAGCAACATAAAGTTAAAACAGCAGCCAACAACCACTGAAGACACACCACCTGTCCCAGCAAGACCTGTCTGGATTCCAAAGATTGGGGATCTGGTCAGAGAAAAGATCGTGGTTAAGAAGGAATTTGGGCCTTCTTACAGAAAAGCAGTACCTGTCTTAGCAATCAACGGAATAAGATCAGTTGTACTACCGCCCCTTGCTGGTAAAAAGGAGAACCGAGTTCTATCAATCTACCTGGTAAAACCACAATCATGTGGCCAATAATAAGCAGTTGGCCCAGTGGACTCCCAAGAAATAGCAGAATACCAACATTTGCTACAATCCAAGAGGTTCAAACTGAGAGACTAATCACACTTGATAAAGCTGCAGTGAATAAAAAAGGACTATGCAGAAATGACATGGAACTTGTGCCTCTTGAAACCCAAATTGAAACAGTTCGTCATGAAACACCAATCTACAATGATGTAGCATCAGAATGTGCTAATGAAAGGCAAATTGAAAAAACAATTCCAACAATTGACAGAACTGCATCTGGCTACTTCATCAATTTTGATAATTTTTCTGAAGATCAAAGCGAGCCTGAAGTAACGCCAGCAACAAATACTTTTAAAGACAAAGCAACAGGACTCTATCATCAACTCATAGAAGCATATCTAAATACACCGTTGATTGAACATTGGATTGTATCAGGGGTACTCATACTCCTACTCTGCCTAATTTTAGCTTTAATTTTAGGAAAATGTATTACAGTACAATGGACACAGCAAGTCAGAACATCAACTTAGTTCTGAAGCCACACAAGTCATCTCACATCGAGAAAAGAGAACTATCACCAGTGAATGTCACAGCCATTCCAATACCCGGCAGGGTAGTTTGGGACAAAACAGATTACGAAATATATGGACCGGTCGAACTCGTGAAATATCCTCATCAGTTTAAGGTTTCATTAAGTGACTTTGTAAAACCAAGTACATTCTCTGATGATTGGGACTTTGAAAGCATAAATAATATGATGTCAGATTTAGTTATGTCAGCAAAATTTACAGAACATGATTATTTGCAAGGTTCATCGAATTATGAACAGCTGTATTGTTATACCCATTATGCAGACCATTACTTGCATAAATCTGCTCAACCTAGAAATGTTTTTAAATATAATCAATGGGAACATTGTGCAACTCCACCTAAAAGCAGTTCAAAAACATTCTATGAGAAATTCCAATACTTTTCAGGGTTTAACACGAGTGATGCAGAAACATTTTTATTATAAACTGTTAGATAAAACAGGGACAAAAACCATGCTGACAAATACAAAATTGATCTATTTGGAAACATTTTATGAAAAAATGATTACATTTGGTTTTGATTTCTGGAAAAATACCATTGATACAAAAAACATCTGGGGTACAAAAGATTGGCAGGTACAAGGCCTAGAAGCATTATTTCGAGCCTGCATGATCCCAGAACAAATCATGTTCTTGAATGACACCATTCAACAAACTGCCTGTTTTGGCCTAGCCAAAATCAAAGATTTAAACAAACCGTCTATTCCAAAGACAATACCTGATAACACAACCACAGATATTGAGATAGACGTATCCAAGATTTTACATCAAAACAGAACACATCCTGATTGGAAAAAGTGGTTAATCTGGCCAACAGACACAAATAAATGTCAAGATAGATTCCTGAATAAAATACAGGGGTTAAAAATGACCAGACCAGACCCTAGATACTCCCAGAGACAACATCCAGGGATAGTAACAACATACAGTGTAGGGAAACTATGCCTTGAATGGTTACAAACATCAACACTGGCACAAATTAAGCAACACTTGTCTTTACTTAAAGATGGTGCTGACTTGCGCGATTTCATAATGGGACCACGCAAACAACAACAAAAACGTTTCATAGCGGCCAGTATATATGCTGCTTACAACAAGGCATGGAAAGTGACTCAAATTGAGACATCAGAGAAAATACGAGAAATTGATCGTATTAATTTGGAAAAGTCACTTTCTGTTGTGGACAACGGGTTAATGACTCTGTCCTCCAGAATATATTCACTGGACAGTATTGTAT
This sequence comes from Lissotriton vulgaris, assembly GCF_964263255.1. NCBI lineage: Eukaryota > Metazoa > Chordata > Amphibia > Caudata > Salamandridae > Lissotriton > Lissotriton vulgaris. The sequence goes on from NC_141691.1 coordinate 1,300,255,604, forward strand.
CATCGGCTATAGATATAATAGATCAGGACTTGCTAATGCTACAACATGGTCAGTCCCAATTACGTTCTATTGTACAGCTAGGCTGGACGTTGCAAAACCTGCGTTCAGGCTATGTGCCTTGGCGTTTAATCAACACAACGTCATTGTTCTCTATCTTTAACCTTACTATTAAACAAATCAGTTTGGCACAGAAAGGAGCAGACTATCCGATTCTGAGCATTGAAAAACTTGAGAGATTACCATTGACAATGTCAGAAAGACCTGTCATTGAATGGATAATACACGGGATTATCACAATTCCGATAACAACTTTCCAATTTAAAAAATGCCAAGAGTATATACCAGCAGGCCAGTATGAAAGGTTGGGTAAAGGGTACATTAAGTCAACATGGAAATTACCTTATACACACACATGTTATAGTGACAAAAACCAGAATGTATTTCTTAGTGGTAATAATTGTAAACAATCACTGAGCGGTATACTTCTGTGTCAGGGTATTAATTTACATGGGGCCTGTGAGGGGACTTCAAATAACCTTTCATGCCACCAGCACGGCACACCTGCAACACAGATAGAGCCATTCTTTAGACAACTTTCTAACGAGAGTTACCGTCTAATAACAGACCACAGCTGTTGTGGCATGGGGCCAGGGAAAGCATATCTCTTAAGCGTCAGTTCCATGGTCACTTGCTGTATGCAAGCATTGTATCCTAACGGCCCTGGAGACTCAGAGGCGACAATTTGGCCTCAGTTTAATATCTCTCCTATACGAATTGATACTTTAAGCAGAATAAAGTCTGTGCTTTTGCAGACAACAGTGCCCATCACGTCATCAAAAGAAACGCATGATCTTCAAGTTGCAAGGACAACGGCAGAGATACATACACTTTTATCAACTAATTGCCCCGTGAATTTCACAGAAATGCTCAGCCAAATCCTAAATATGTGGGATGCCAGTGGTATCTCGAATGTATTTAAGACAATTTGTTCGGGACTGTTAACACCCTTCGAAGCAGTCCTGGGCATCTTTCCCAATTTTTTCCATTCGGTTTTTGGTGGCCTACCACTACTTTTGGGACTCGTAGCAGGAATCTTAATTTGACTCTTCTGCTCCGATATGGCAAGCCAAAACGCAGACATGACTCCGGCAAGGATGGAAGAAACGATCCTAGCAATACGATACCGGGACCGCATAACTAAAGTCCTTGTATTAGCCCGGCTAAGAGATCTGAATATGACCTGGTTTCTTTCGTTCAGAGCTGTATGGCAGAACTGCATCTTACCTGTGCTTCGATGTATGCTATGCGGAGAAGAAAGCGTGTTAGACACCTGTCTTACACTACAATCAGCAGTACCAATGGATGTCGATACTTTGCTAAGTCCGGGGGGGGGACACGCCTCTAGGCGCACACCAGGCGCTTTACAAATGCCCCTAATAATAATAATGAAGTAACGGCTCATGCATCGTGTTGTCCCCAGCGGTTACCAATCCTGATGACGGCATTCGTTGAGACTTCTGCACTACGATTAGGTTGTGGCAGTGAAGCAAGGAATGAGAGCAATATCACCCAGGTACGACCTTCTGTGAGCATTGCTGATCCTGAAATCGATGATAGCAATCATTCTCACGACTGCCCGGTTACAGCATTATCATCCTTGTTCGAACTTTCACCTGAAGCTGTAGACTGTTTTTTTGCGCATCTATCTGAAGTCATGTTCTCCCCTGAACCAAAAGAATAACTTTTGAGCCAACCGGCACACAGCGTTCCCCTGAACTCTGAATTCGGCCTTCAGCTTTAAAAAAAACAAAAGCTACTGAAAACATTTGGAACTATATTTTTCCCTGAAACGAAATTATTTTTTTCAAAAATTCCAAAATATTTACTTTTTTTGGCACATGTACTCTGCTTACAGTAGAACTATTCATAAAGAACAGAGCTTCTATTTTTAGATAATCTAGAGACAATATGTTACCACAGCCTCTAGCATACTCACAAGCAATTTTATTTATATGTGATGAAATAGTCTCAACCTTCTTTTCTGTAAATTAAGAGACTTTTCATGTGTAATTTTCGCAAATCGTTCAACTGAAGATATATGCAAATTTTTTGAATGATTACACTGCTTAAAAACGTACAGTACCTTTAACGTTCCGTATATTTCGTATACACCATTTCGAATGCAAAATGTATTTTGGGGTGGGTTGGAATACACATGCATCTTTATTGCTTAACTTTTTAGTAATTGATGGACATAAAACCGTAGAGTGGGTGATGTGTTTTATCTAGGAACCCAATTCAATATTGTGACCTTATGCCCCTATACGGCTATAATCAATACATATTCCTATAATAGCATAATAATCAGAGCCATATTTTTAGTAAATCGCCTCTGCAGTCCATGACACAGCAGAAGCTACTTCTTTAGATTCCTAGAGAGCACACCGAGTTCTTTCAACACACTAAACCCCCAGCAACCTGGGTAAGCCCCGCTTGCTTTGTTTTGATTTGTAATAGAACTCCTGCGAGCACTGTAAGAACGACCAGTTCTTAGTGACATCTTTATTGACGTCTTATGTCCAAACCTTACGTCAAACTCGGCACCTTTCAGGTATAAATATACCTACGTTGCCTTAAGCAAACACACAGTGGTGATTCTGGAGCAGAGCAGCTAATCTACTTTCTGAGAGCCCAGCAGAAGCGAGAAGCCCACGGACGCAGCCCCTCCTCTTTGACGCGCTGAGAAAGACGCTGTCTTTTCTCCTGCTGAGAAAATCCAGCTCCGGCATTTCCAGCCTACCGTTGCGGGTGACTGGAATATCGAGTCCTGAGAGGGAGATACCAGACCTCCTACATTCTATTCCCAAGGTACAGTGCTGACTAAACCCTTAGAGAGAATTCTTGAACAGATCCTTGGCAACAAAACCTACTTAACTTAAACTGCTACTTACTTACTCCTTCCCACGTATTAGGCTCAGGTCAGGTACACCGGGGTAGGTGTATTTTAGAAGCACCAGTTGAGCACGTTAGCCTATGTATATATGTATGTATATTTTATCCATTTTAAAGTGTCTTATGGCTAAGAAACCATATCAATGCTTTTACAGTATTATTTCATAATACTCCTTTTACTATACGTACTTTACTTTATAACAAGTCTTGCAATTGTGGCAATTCATTTCTCTTGCATGAGAAGGAAGACTGCTCAATAAATAATATCTTTCAGTGAAAACGCCCGTCTCTCTATTCTCTGCACCCTGGTGAAATTAAATATGCACAACTAACTGAGTGAAATAGCTGTCTATTGTTTCACACGACTCTAGAGATTGACTCTTATTCTGAGGGAGCAAAGTTGTCATGTTTATGCGGTTGTCGGAAGCTGAATCCCTTCTTGTCTGAGCCAGGGAAGCTGATCACTTCCTATTCAGTCAAGAAAGTTTCCAGTGACCTCTGAGCTAGCTTGCGCAAACCTAAATTAAGTCTAACATAGTCAGTAGAGACCTAGAAGACCTCAGTCCTACGTCTAAACTGCTGTTTATGTTATTCCAATGCGCAGGGCCGATAGGGAAAATAGGAACTACACTACATGGCGCCCAACGTTTGGTAAGGCAATAAAACTAGCGCAAGATGTTAGAGTAACTCAGTCGTGCTTTTTCACACAGACCCTTTCTCCTGTAAATTCTCCACTAGACGTCTGGAGTGAGTGAAAGCTTAAAATCCGCCGGAACTTAGTAGGAAGAGATTCCTATGTAGAGTTTCTGGTTTAGTCAACGTTGAAGGATACAGTGTTCCAAAATATTGTGCACCTAATCTTTTGTCTCCTTGGAAACCTGCTCTGCAAACTTTCATTAAAACAATGTCAAATAACGGCGACAACAACGAAACCGATGAAGCCGCGGTAGATGCGAATCAACGGGGTTTCAATGTTACAGGGTTTAATGAAAATGAACCGGGTGCAATTATCATCCCGGCAACCATAAGAAAAACTATAACTTTAAAACTTATAGAAAACGGACTGACATCACGAGGTGGTACAGTCATTTTCGTGATAGAGGCACACGAATATCGGCAGACAGAGGTATTCTATTCATGGATAAACTTTCCAGCGCAAACGCTACAACACACGAGTTCCACTATTACAAAATAGAGGAACCACCGGATGAATATACAGACCCCCCAGGATATAGCGGCATGGATTCGCAAATTTTGCGGCACAAATATGGAAATTTAGCGGCACAAATATGGAAATTTAGCGGCATTTTTGCGGCACTTTATTTTACTCATAATCATTCATTTTCAGCCTTAAATCAACGGAAACTGTTTTAGCAGAGTATTCCACTTTGATTAGGCAATCTGGAATATGGAATAGAGGAAGCAGCCCACAGGTGAAGGCTGTTATCCCTTGGAATTGCAATTCTTTATCTGAAATCGTGAAATCCCGGAGGGTCTGTTTATTGGCTTATCCAGAGAGGACGAAAGTTGCTGTTGTCATTTGCATTATACATTTGTGTTAGTTTGTCATTTCCTCTTAACTCACTTCAGAAGAAAAAAACTGCTACAGATAAATATTTTAGGTGAAAACCTTTAGATAGAAAATATTGTGTTTCTCTGGGTGCGCTTTACAATCGATACTTCAATAAAAAAAATGTAGGTGATAACATTTTTTCTGGTTGAAATCTTATACTGGTTTGGAGTGGTTCTCTCTGCTCTACTTAGAATGTATTTTAAATCCTAAACAGTAAGCTAAATCCCAACCTAACGTCTGACCGTAACCCATTTTCTAAATCATACCCAAGTGTTACCTCATCTTAACCATTTTCATAAACCTAACTACACAACCTAAATTGACCAAAATCATGTTCCATACCTTTACCCAAATATAACTCTAAACTTATCTAAACTTTAAAAGAGCTGGCCCTCTCCAATCCTAACCTCTACCGTTAGCCTATTATGAACGTAACCTCAAACCATCTAATCCTATGCTGACCCCAATACAGTCATAAGCGTGACCTTTTCCCATATATTAACCATAACTATTCATTATCCTGATCCTGTTCTGACACTATTGTAATCCTAACTTCATCCTTTAGCCTGGCGCTAACCATAGCCATGGAGAAATGACCTGTGCAGGAACTAAGAACTGACAAGTGGGGGGGGCAGTCCCAGCACCGTCTACGGGTTAAAAATGCAGTGATCTATCGACGGCCTCACTGAAACAGAGACCAGTGTGAAATACATTTAACCTGCTACCTGAGCTATAAACCCAGAAACTGCGAGAAACGACCTCTGTTCATCACAACACCATTGAAATCTGCAAAGGGCATTGTAAAGAGCTGCCGTAGCATTGTTTAGAGTAGAGGTCACTGGGAAATACCACTTCCAGCCAGAGCGGTGCTACTTATGTGGAAAGTGCAATTCAACAACTGATAAAGTGGTAATGTCCCCAACAGGAAGTATGACAAAGACCATAACCTGAAACAGCCCAATGATGCCAGAAGCACACACGAGGGACCTGAGCTCAGCCACTTAAAAATGCCCCCCCCCCTCCCATCCCCAATCAAGTATATTCGCTAAGCCTTTGGAAACACATTAGCTCCACAGATTATCCTGAATTACGGACACACGACTTTTTTTACAAGCACAAGCCAGTTCTACCAGTAAGCGATAAACTCGGGTACTGCTTTTTAAGTGGGTTATTTTAACTTGCAGATTTGCCAATGTAAATATGACCCAGGCGAGCCCTCTCCTGCTGACACGCCTAATGCACCTCGAGGCCTTCTCTCTGCTCCTGATACTGAGGGAATGGCTGGAGTACAAGAACCCTTTGGCGTGTATGTGCGTAATGCTAACTTTCTGAGCTCTACTCCCCAGAGCAGATTTGCTGAGGCGCTTTGCGTCACAAACTGTCTGTGAATGCGCTCGCTTAATTGGCAATTTACCCCCCCCGGATATAGTGGCTACTGTAAAAATGCTGCGATTTCTACAAAAGTGCCGATTTCGCTGGCACTTTTGTAAAAATCGCGGCATTTTTACAAAAGTGCCGATTTTGCGGTAAACCGCGAAATCGCGAAATCCTGGAGGATCTGAATATACTCCTTTCGAGGATATTGAAATACCACTAAATTACCAAGAGCACCTGCTCTGGTTTAAAGGCGCCCTAAAACATAATGATCACATCACCAGGCTCGGTCCACTAGGTAGACCAGGAGCAACGTGGCTGGTTCTAGCCAGCTACACACCACACCCAGACATTGATAAAATGTCAAGAGAAGAACTTTTAGCACAGCTAAAATTATTAATGAAAATACACAGACAGCTAGTCCAATATGTAATGCGGACAGCAACAGTCCAACCAGCTGTTAATATTCCACAGCTGACCCCTCATCAGGGAAACACAAATAAAATTACACCACAGAACATACATTCATGTCTGGGAAAACCCCCCGCAAAACAGGCACAAATTCCATTCTGGCTAGCACAGAAATTAACTCAAATGGAGGCAGTGTTCCCGAATTCTACTCCTAATGAGAAACACAGAATTCTGACTATCTGCCTTCCAATGGGGGTCGCACCACATGTGGAGGACTGTGACACTTGGGGCACAGTTTTTGCTTCCATTTACACAAAAACACATGGTGTTCCGTCCATGGCGGTAATACCAGATGTGCTCAAACAAATTCAGAATGAATACGGTCCAGAACCTGCTTTAACTCTTGGTATGAAATTACTGAAAGACTTCAAGCAGGTCTCAGCTATATTATTAGCATCTGTGGCGATCCGCCAGAAATTGAAAGAAACAGATATAACAGATCAACCAATTGAGCTTGCGAGAATCATAGAAAAATGCTATGAAGAATTATGTAGAGATAGTTTGGGTGGGAAACCAGTAAAACCCCAACTACTTGAAAATCCTGAAAAATTATTTATTAAAAATAATCTGAACACTCCTAAAAAGAGCTGGGATGGAAATAAACAATCCACTCCCAAAGAAAAAGGTTTCCAGTCCAGAGGAAGGTCTCCTCGGCAGAGAGAAAGAACTCTGAATCGAGAACACCAGTCTCCCCAAAGGGAGCCCTCTGAAAAAAGATACAACCTTAGAAATAGGGATAATTTGAAAAAGCCTGATAGATATCAAGATATTGATGCACGTCCATCTCGATATTTTTCGCAGAAATCGGAAAGAAGAGGACGGTCAGAACACAGGGAAGAGCACGCCAAGTCCAAAGACAAGGAACCTGCTCAAAGTAAAAAATTACAATTTCCAAAAAAGAAGGTAGCCAGTATTAAAGTAATCAAACATGCCGAGGATACTGAGGACACAGCTGAAAAACGGAGAGTGGGCACAGACAATGCTAGACAGCGCAGCAGAAATCAGCATAGCTCGCAAGATCCTGATGAATCATCTGGAGACAGTGGACACGAATGAATACATTCAAGTAGAAACTGCAGATACCAGAGTTAGCGAACCTCATCAAATATACGAAATAAAATTGCGTATAGAAGGAGATAAGACTAGGAAAATAAGGGGTCTATTTTGGGATAACCTCTCAAAGGGCTATGACATCCTGTAAGCCGAGAAAAATTGGCCCCCAGAGTTTGTCAGAGAGTGCCCTCATGGCGAAGAAATGATCATGCCTGTCTTCTCAAATCATATTCCAATTCACACTAAATATATATATATATGCAAGGAAATGGGCAGTAGCCCAAGCACCTGCACTATATAAGAATCATGTAGGATGGGATGAGGACTCTCCTCCTCACAAAATCCAGTTAAAATGTCAACCTACTGCACAAAGGCAGTACCCGATTAAGCAAGAAGCTAAAAAACAAGTCGGGGAGATTTTAGATCAACTTGAATACCAAGGGGTGATTGAAACATGCACCTCTCAAATGAACAATCCTTTGTTTCCTGTCTCCAAACCAGACGATTGGTATCGTCTAGTCTTGGACTACAGACACCTTAACTCATGTCGCAAAACATTTGCGGTACAAAATTCGCACAGTGCGGCACTAATGAACAACATAGTTCGCAAAAAATACAAAACAACATTAGACATCTCTAATGGGTTCTTTTGTCAAAATATTGCACCAGAAAGCAGGTACTTGACCGCTTTCTCAATATTGGGGTCTCAGAAAAATTTCTGTAGGCTCCCACAGGGATTCAAGAACAGCCCAGGATTATTCTCAGCCAGAGTAACAGAGTTACTACAAATGTATGATGTTGAGGCATTATCTTATGTCGATGACATCTATCTCACAGACGACGACTTGGATACTCACTTGAAAAGAGTGAACACCATAATACTTGGGTTCGCAGCAGAGGGTTACAAATTCAACTTTAAAAAGTCACGAATTGCCCATCTAACTGTCCTATTTTTAGGATACGAATTATCAAGTGAAGGCAAAAGCCTAGCAGACAACTTCTTAGAGAAGTGCGCTGTACTCCAAGCACCAAAAACGCTGAAGAACTTACAATCGATTCTAGGCTGCCTGAATTTCTGAAGAACGTACATTCTAAACTATGCAGAGAGGGTTAAACCTCTCTACGAATTAATAAAACCTGATTTTAAACCAATCAACTGGACTCAAAAACACACAGAAATTTTGAGATCACTGCAAACAGACATGTTAGCTAAAACAAAATTAGAAACACGTGACAATACACGCAACCTTGTAATCCGGGTCATCCCAGGAAGCTGCAGATTCACATACCTGACCTCTAATGAGGGAGAAACGGTACCAATAGCTTACAAATCACATTTGTACACAAAAGCAGAAAAAACATGCAGTCTTACAGAAAATACTGTAAAGGCAGTTCAAACTGCTGTAGCAAGAGAACGAGCCCTAGGCCAAGGCAAAAGAATAACTGTTTTCACAGCAGAATCAGCCTTCGAGGCGCTATTCAGCCCAGTAAACCTAAAAACAGTGGCACTAGATCCGAAATGGATACAGTGGGAAAATTCTCTGGCGGCAGAAGACGTGACATACTATTTTGTCCCAAACATGAAAAACTGAATGATTTCAAATATGAAAAAGAATATCCTCTGCCAATCGAAATTCTGCCTCTCCAACAACACTCTTGTATAATCGATACAGACAGATTTGTACAGCATTGCAATGTAGATGATAAATCCTACAATGCAGCCTGCGCGATTGTTAAAGGTCGCTGGCTCTGTGGTAAATTCAGACCAAAAATAACAAAAACTGAATCACTGAGAAACTGTTCGGCTCAGCGAGCTGAAATCAGATCTTTAAAGATGGCGCTTGAAAATGCAGAACGTGAATTCCCGACACTAATAGTGTGCGATTCGCATTTCTGCGTCAAATCTTACAATAATGATTTGCAGAACTGGGTTCAAAATGATTACAAAGATGACACAGGTGCCACAATCAAGCATAAAATGCTTTGGAAACAGGTAGTTCTTTTAAAGAAAGGACTACAAAAGACTCACGTGATACACACTCTGAGTCATCAATGTGATGGCGTTCACGTTGCAGGGAATTCATTGGCTAATACAGCCACAGCGGAAGCAACTAAACCGGCTTCCGTAGCCACAAAAAAGCGTTCAGAAAAATACATAGACGGGGAAACCATGCTGGCGGTAAAAACGTCTTCAAAAGGCAACTGTGCAGCACTACCTGTGAACTATCCACTCAATTATACATACGTAATTGATGCAAACTCCGTTCCTTTTGCTCGAATCCCTGGAGTGGGGGATAGGGTAATTCCAAACACGAACCAGAGAATCTTTTTTATAGCAGACGCACACATGGGTGTGGGTCCAAGGCACAAACAGATGAAGGAATCTCTGACAAATTTACAATCAGAATACTGGTGGCCGGGTATGAGCCTGCTACATTATAAATTTGCAAAGAGCTGTCCAGACTGCAACAGAGACCGCAGTAACGAGCCAACCGGAGTAATGCCATGGCCATTTCTGTAGGTAGCAGAAGGCTATCTATACATGAAATCCAGTGCCCTATTATTTCTTTTAAGACTATATTCACTTAAAAATGTGGCCCCAGCGCTCGGCTGACGCCAGAACTGTCATAAAAGATTTGCGAGTCTTTATCGGCACATACGTAATTGCCATGCTTCATTGTGACCAGGGTCCTGCTTTTAGCTCTCGGGCTTATAAGGAGGCCATGACCAGCATGGGCTTTGGGTTGCGGTTCTCTTGTCCCTTCCATCCTGAGGGAAACGTGGTTGTGGAAAGAAAAAACCGAGACATAAAGCAATCTATAACGGCAAAGGTATTAGGTTCGGGTGATGGGTGGGTCCAGCATTTAACAAGTGTCCAACGTAGTCTTAATAACCTGCCAAGAAATTCTCTAAAAGGTTTCAGCCCGTACGAACTATTGTTTGGAACTAGAATGTATGTTCAGGACTTAGATAGTCATGCTTCAGTGGTAGAAGATAAGAAAAAATGCTTTGACATCAAAGATCGTTTGGCTGTTTTTCAGGACTTAAATTAAACAAGAAAAGCCCTGAGCAACATAAAGTTAAAACAGCAGCCAGCAACCACTGAAGACACACCACCTGTCCCAGCAAGACATGTCTGGATTCCAAAGATTGGGGATCTGGTCAGAGAAAAGATCGCGGTTAAGAAGGAATTTGGGCCTTCTTACAGAAAAGCAGTACCTGTCTTAGCAATCAACGGAACAAGATTGGTTGTACTACCGCCCCTTGCTGGTAAAAAGGAGAACCGAGTTCTATCAATCTACCTGGTAAAACCACAACCATGTGGCCAATAATAAGCAGTTGGCCCAGTGGACTCCCAAGAAATAGCAAAATACCAACATTTGCTACAATCCAAGAGGTTCAAACTGAGAGACTAATCACACTTGATAAAGCTGCAGTGAATAAAAAAGGACTATGCAGATATGACATGGAACTTGTGCCTCTTGAAACCCAACTTGAAACAGTTCGTCATGAAACACCAGTCTACAATGATGTAGCATCAGAATGTGCTAATGAAAGGCAAATTGAAAAAACAATTCCAACAATTGACAGAACTGCATCTGGCTACTTCATCAATTTCGATAATTTTTCTGAAGATCAACGCGAGCCTGAAGTAACGCCAGCAACAAAGACTTTTAAAGACAAAGCAACAGGACTCTATCATCAACTCAAAGAAGCATATCTAAATGCACCGTTGATTGAACATTGGATTGTATCAGGGGTACTCATACTCCTACTCTGCCTTATTTTAGTTTTAATTTTAGGAAAATGTATTACAGTACAATGGACACAGCAAGTCAGAACATCAACTTAGTTCTGAAGCCACACAAGTCATCTCACATCGAGAAAAGAGAACTATCACCAGTGAATGTCACAGCCATTCCAATACCCGGCAGGGTAGTTTGGGACAAAACAGATTACGAAATATATGGACCGGTCGAACTCGTGAAATATCCTCATCAGTTTAAGGTTTCATTAAGTGACTTTGTAAAACCAAGTACATTCTCTGATGATTGGGACTTTGAAAGCATAAATAATATGATGTCAGATTTAGTTATGTCAGCAAAATTTACAGAACATGATTATTTGCAAGGTTCATCGAATTATGAACAGCTGTATTGTTATACCCATTATGCAGACCATTACTTGCATAAATCTGCTCAACCTAGAAATGTTTTTAAATATAATCAATGGGAACATTGTGCAACTCCACCTAAAAGCAGTTCAAAAACATTCTATGAGAAATTCCAATACTTTTCAGGGTTTAACACGAGTGATGCAGAAACATTTTTATTATAAACTGTTAGATAAAACAGGGACAAAAACCATGCTGACAAATACAAAATTGATCTATTCGGAAACATTTTATGAAAAAATGATTACATTTGGTTTTGATTTCTGGAAAAATAACATTGATACAAAAAACATCTGGGGTACAAAAGATTGGCAGGTACAAGGCCTAGAAGCATTATTTCGAGCCTGCATGATCCCAGAACAAATCATGTTCTTGAATGACACCATTCAACAAACTGCCTGTTTTGGCCTAGCCAAAATCAAAGATTTAAACAAACCGTCTATTCCAAAGACAATACCTGATAACACAACCACAGATATTGAGATCATCGTATCCAAGATTTTACATCAAAACAGAACACATCCTGATTGGAAAAAGTGGTTAATCTGGCCAACAGACACAAATAAATGTCAAGATAGATTCCTGAATAAAATACAGGGGTTAAAAATGACCAGACCAGACCCTAGATACTCCCAGAGACAACATCCAGGGATAGTAACAACATACAGTGTAGGGAAACTATGCCTTGAATGGTTACAAGCATCCACACTGGCACAAATTAAGCAACACTTGTCTTTACTTAAAGATGGTGCTGACTTGCGCGATTTCATAATGGGACCACGCAAACAACGACAAAAACGTTTCATAGCGGCCAGTATATATGCTGCTTACAACGAGGCATGGAAAGTGACTCAAATTGAGACAGCAGAGAAAATACGAGAAATTGATCGTATTAATTTGGAAAAGTCACTTTCTGTTGTGGACAACGGGTTAATGACTCTGTCTTCCAGAATATATTCACTGGACAGTATTGTATCGTGGGCTATAGATATAATAGATCAGGACTTGCTAATGCTACAACATGGTCAGTCCCAATTACGTTCTATTGTACAGCTAGGCTGGACGTTGCAAAACCTGCGTTCAGGCTATGTGCCTTGGCGTTTAATCAACACAACGTCATTGTTCTCTATCTTTAACCTTACTGTTAAACAAATCAGTTTGGCACAGAAAGGAGCAGACTATACGATTCTGAGCATTGAAAAACTTGAGAGATTACCATTGACAATGTCAGAAAGACCTGTCATTGAATGGATAATACACGGGATTATCACAATTCCGATAACAACTTTCCAATTTAAAAAATGCCAAGAGTATATACCAGCAGGCCAGTATGAAAGGTTGGGTAAAGGGTACATTAAGTCAACATGGAAATTACCTTATACACACACATGTTATAGTGACAAAAACCAGAATGTATTTCTTAGTGGTAATAATTGTAAACAATCACTGAGTGGTATACTTCTGTGTCAGGGTATTAATTTACATGGGGCCTGTGAGGGGACTTCAAATAACCTTTCATGCCCCAGCACGGCACACCTGCAACACAGATAGAGCCATTCTTTAGACAACTTTCTAACGAGAGTTACCGTCTAATAACGGACCACAGCTGTTGTGGCATGGTGCCAGGGAAAGCATATCTCTTAAGCGTCTGTTCCATGGTCACGTGCTGTATGCAAGAATTGTATCCTAACGGCCCTGGAGACTCGGGGGCGACAATTTGGCCTCAGTTGAATATCTCTTCCATACGAATTGATACTTTAAGCAGAATGAAGTCTGTGCTTTTACAGACAACAGTGCCCATCACGTCATCAAAAGAAACGTATGATCTTCAAGTTGCAAGGACAACGGCAGAGATACATACACTTTCATCAACTAATTGCCCCGTGAATTTCACAGAAATGCTCAGCCAAATCCTGAATATGTCGGATGCCAGTGGTATCTCGAATGTATTTAAGACAATTTGTTCGGGACTGTTAACACCCTTCGAAGCAGTCCTGGGCATCTTTCCCCATTTTGTCCATTCGGTTTTTGATGGCCTACCACTACTTTTGGGACTCGTAGCAGAAATCTTATTTTTGACTCTTCTGCTCCGATATGGCAAGCCAAAATGCAGACATGACGCAAGGATGGAAGAAACAATCCTAGCAATACGCTACCGGGACCGCATAACTAAAGTCCTTGGATTAGCCCGGCTAAGAGATCTGAATATGACCTGGTTTCTTTCGTTCAGACCTATATGGCAGAACTGCATCTTACCTGTGCTTCGATGTATGCTATGCGGAGAAGAATGCGTGTTAGACACCAGTCTTACACTACAATCCGCAGTACCAATGGATGTCGATACTTTGCTAAGTCCAGTAACGGCTCATGCATCGTGTTGTCCCCAGCGGTTACCAATCCTGATGACGGCATTCGTTGAGACTTCTGCACTACGATTAGGTTGTGGCAGTGAAGCAAGGAATGAGAGCAATATCACCCAGGTACGACCTTCTGGGCGCATTGCTGATCCTGAAATCGATGATAGCAATCATTCTCACGACTGCCCGGTTACAGCATTATCATCCTTGGTCGAACTTTCACCTGAAGCTGTAGACTGTTTTTTTGCACATCTATCTGAAGTCATGTTCTCCCCTGAACCAAAAGAATAACTTTTGAGCCAACCGGCACACAGTGTTCCCCTGAAATCTGAATTCAGCCTTCAGCTTTAAAAAAACAAAAGCTACTGAAAACATTTGGAACTATATTTTTCCCTGAAACAAAATTATTTTTTTCAAAAATTCCAAAATATTTACTTTTTTTGGCACATGTACTCTGCTTACAGTAGAACTATTCATAAAGAACAGAGCTTCTATTTTTAGATGATCTAGAGACAATATGTTACCACAGCCTCTAGCATACTCACAAGCAATTTCATTTATATGTGATGAAATAGTCTGGACCTTCTTTTCTGTAAATTAAGAGACTTTTCATGTGTAATTTTCGCAAATCGTTCAACTGAAGATATATGCAAATTTTTCGAATGATTACACTGCTTAAAAACGTACAGTACCTTTAACGTTCCATATATTTCGTATACACCATTTCGAATGCAAAATGTATTTTGGGGTGGGTTGGAATACACATGCATCTTTATTGCTTAACTTTTTAGTAATTGATGGACATAAAACCGTGGAGTGGGTGATGTGTTTTATCTAGGAACCCGATTCAATATTGTGACCTTATGCCCCTATACGGCTATAATCAATACATATCCCTATAATGGCATAATAATCAGAGCCATATTTTTAGTAAATCGCCTCTGCAGTCCATGACACAGCAAAAGCTACTTCCTTAGATTCCTAGAGAGCACACCGAGTTCTTTCGACACACCAACCCCCCAGCAACCTGGGTAAGCCCCGCTTGCTTTGTTTTGATTTGTAATAGAACTCCTGTGAGCACTGTAAGAACGACCAGTTCTTAGTGACATCTTTATTGACGTCTTATGTCCAAACCTCACGTCAAACTCGGCACCTTTCAGGTATAAATATACCAACGTTGCCTTAAGCAAACACACGGTGGTGATTCTGGAGCAGAGCAGCTAATCTACTTTCTGAGAGCCCAGCAGAAGCGAGAAGCCCACGGACGCTGCCCCTCCTCTTTGACGCGCTGAGAAAGACGCTGTCTTTTCTCCTGCTGAGAAAATCCAGCTCCGGCGTTTCCAGCCTACCATTGCGGGTGACTGGAATATCGAGTCCTGAGAGGGAGATACCAGACCTCCTACATTCTATTCCCAAGGTACAGTGCTGACTAAACCCTTAAAGAGAATTCTTGAACAGATCCTTGGCAACAAAACCTACTTAACTTAAACTGCTACTTACTTACTCCTTCCCACGTATTAGGCTCAGGTCAGGTACACCGGGGTAGGCGTATTTTAGAAGCACCAGTTGAGCACGTTAGCCTATGTATATATGTATATATATGTTATCCATTTTAAAGTGTCTTATGGCTAAGAAACCATATCAATGCTTTTACAGTATTATTTCATAATACTCCTTTTACTGTACGTACTTTACTTTATAACAAGTCTTGCAATTGTGGCAATTCATTTCTCTTGCATGAGAAGGAAGACTGCTCAATAAATAATATCTTTTATTGAAAACGCCCGTCTCTCTATTCTCTGCACCCTGGTGAAATTAAATATGCACAACTGACTGAGTGAAATAGCTGTCTATTGTTTCACACGACTCTAGAGATTGACTCTTATTCTGAGGGAGCAAAGTTGTCATGTTTATGCGGTTGTCGGAAGCTGAATCCCTTCTTGTCTGAGCCAGGGAAGCTGATCACTTCCTATTCAGTCAAGAAAGTTTCCAGTGACCTCTGAGCTAGCTGGCGCAAACCTAAATTAAGTCTAACATAGTCAGTAGAGACCTAGAAGACCTCAGTCCTACGTCTAAACTGCTGTTTATGTTATTCCAATGCGCAGGGCCTATAGGGAAAATAGGAACTGCACTACAGCATCATCTGTAACAACTATGAAAAGACTACAACAGATTCAGAAACCTGCTGCTAGAGTATTCTTACATATAAAGCCACAAGCCCTCATCTTCCCTGCCTTGAAGGACCTACATTGGCTACCACTTGTCAGAAGATCCACATTCAAGCTGCTTTTTATCACCCATAAAGTGATACATGGAACAGGACTGATCTTCATCAGAAATAAAATCACCAAATGCATTCAAAACCGGAACCTCTGCTCTATATTGGGTCCTCGCTTCAAAATCCCATGATACAATAAAAAAACATAGGTGGCGCATCCTTCTCTGTCAAGTAGCCAAACTATGGAACTCTTTACCCCCAAACATAAGATCCACTGATAACTACCTTATCTTCAGAAGGCTGTTCAAGAGTTGGCTCTTCCCCACATAACCACCATACTCAAACATAAATATACAGCATATCCCTGTGTATATAAGCATTTATTTGGACAATATATGTGTACCTGCATCTGCGTATGCCTTTGTATGGTAATTATATGTATAAATATATAGATGCTCTTTAGTTCTATTTAACAAATGTACATATTACTTTTGGTTATATTATTTTATGTTTAACATATATATAGGTTACTCCAATCATAAGTAAATCTTTATCATAACAATACAGTTGCAATTGCTTCACTATTGAATTACAAAAACTATTATTATAAATTATAATAATCAATAAATTAGCTTAAGTACAGCAACACTTGACACTTGAAAGTCTGAGTTTATTAAATACAACTTAAATATACATATATTACCATATATATATATATATATATATATATATATTGCCGGTGGTTTGTGATGAAAAATTGCTTTTGTTTTATATATATATATATATTCACTGAAAAAAACATAGGTTATAGACCATATATAGTTAGGGATTAGCATTTACAAAACCTTATTTTACTCGCATAAAACCATTGAAATTCCATATATAGTTAGTTGCACTAACTATATATCGCGCACCCGCAATCCACTGCTGATGATGTCACATATTACATCATTCATGACATGGTCAGTGACATCACTGATGACATCACTGATGACATCTCAAATGACATCACTGATGACATCACTGATGACATCACATATGATATCACTGATGACATCTCATTTGACATTACTGATCACATCACTGATGACATCATTCATATGATAATACGATGAACCTCTTCAGACTCTAATATAACCTTAGATACAATCAGTGTAAACAGACACTCACAGACTGTCACTCATCTGTGGAGTTACTCACACACCTAGTCAGTCATGCAAAGAATGAATCACATCTCCATTTCCTCAACTATACAGTTATACAAACTTTACTTATTCAAACATATACTAACACATATTTACTCTCTTATACAATCCCTGATACAAGTTCACAATGATCCATACAGCCACTCACACATTCACTGGCTCTTATGCACAGTTATTTATATATGTCAACTCTCACATCTACTGTGTTTTACATATGTATTTACTTTGACATGTAGCACTGAGATATCCATTCACTCACCAATACACTCATGCACACAGTCAACCGCCCATACAGCTGTTTCCACATGCACTTTTGAAACCATACATCTAGTGAATCAACTGCTCACACATCTATGCACAGAGTCATACACCTCCCAGCCACCCACACACACACTCAGTCTCCCATACAAATACTTGGGCAACCAATCAATAACCCATATAGTTACTCATGTAGCTTTTTATCAACACATGCAACAGTTTACAGAACAACAGACATAATGATGCACAAATTAAGACAGTTTAGTCACTAACCCATGCACTCAGTGAGACACATTTAATCACTCACTCATACAGTCAGTCATGCACCTACTAAATCCTTCATCCAGACACTTATACATCCACTCATTCTTCAATATGTAAGACATATTTTAACTTTACAGAAACATACAGTCACTGGATGTTGTCATCAGTGATGTCATCAGTGATGTCATTTGAGATGTCATCAGTGATGTCATCAGTGATGTCACTGACCATGTCATGAATGATGTAATATGTGACATCATCAGCAGTGGATTGCGGGTGCGCGATATATAGTTAGTGCAACTCACTATATATGGAATTTCAATGGTTTTATGCAAGTAAAATAAGGTTTTGTAAATGCTAATCCCTAACTATATATGGTCTATAACCTATGGTTTTTTCAGTGAATTTTTAAGGTTTTGTAAATGCTAATTCCTAACTATATATTCTCTATAACCTATGGTTTTTTCATTGAATTTCAATGGTTTTTGGAAAGCTAATATCTGTAGCTGTAAAATGTATTCTTCTTTAAATCTTAAAATATATTTTACATGTTTTTAATACATTTTTTTAAAAAATATTTTTTTGTTCCGCTCCCAGTCCGCGAACCGGTCAGCTTTCCGTTAGCTCATTTTAAAGCCGCGACTCGGTCCGCGAACCGGTAAACGTTCTTTTAGCGTAACTGTTACGTTAGAATGACGTTTTGCGTTGTCGCGTAATACGTCATCGGACGCGCCAAGTTAGCGGACCCGGAAGCGGACCGGAAAGCGGCGCAAAGCACGAAACGTAAACACAGCAGGTCATGTGACTCGGTAATAACACTTTTCATTGGTTCATTTCACTTTTGGTTTCCTAATGATGTAATACTAGGTCATGTGATCTAAAATTAACACTTTTCATTGGTTTAGAACTTTTGCTTTTCCCAAATGATGAAAACCCCTCCTTCTTTCCTCACTCTGACTTTCATCTTGGTGAGAGAAAGACCCTTTTACATTCTAGAGAAATGGCTTCAGTTGTTGCTTCTGCTAGTTTTCCCCCACCACCACCTCCACCTCCTCATGGAAAGAAAGGACCACCTGCTCAACCAATCTTTGAAGAAGAGGAAGATCAGGAAGAGGAGGAAGAGCCTGAGTTTTTGCCTGAGGAGCCCAGGAGGTACAACAGAAAGGAAAATTTCATCTGGCTATTTTTTAAATTTCCAGCAGGGCAAAAGAAAGTCAATGCAAGATATGTCTTTTGCCGTATTTGCGATGAACGCCTTTCAAGGGGGACGGACAAAAAATATAGTTTTGGAAATTTTACAATGCACAGGCACATGAGTAGGTGGCACCCAAATAATTATAGTGCTGCTCAGCTTCGCGACGAACAACAAAATCCCCCGGCAATAGCGAGAAGATCTGTCGTGCCAGAAGTATCGGGACCAGAGGCGAGGGAGTTGATCCCGAATATTCAAATGGACATTGGGGAAGTAAAACAAGTGTGCGTGTGGTGCAATCAAATATTATGCTACCGAGAAAGTAGCATTACTCTTATAATAAGAGCAATCAAAAATCATGTATGCCCAAAATGCCCCAAAAAATAAATTCTTCTTTTTTTTGTTGCTCCTGTTGAACCCTCTTCAATGAATCATTTTTGTTTCCCCCCTCCCCCCAAAAAACAAAAAAAATTACAAAATGTTCAGAAAAAAACAAAAAAATATAAAAAATGTTCAGAAAAATAATAAAAAAATTTTAAACAACAAAAACCAAAAAAAAAGTTATTTTCAGAACTACCTCCCCATTATAAAAAAAATTGGTAGAATTTTTGGAACTCTGCCAAGCTCTATTTCTTTTAGTTCGCTCCCAGTTCGCACTCCGGTACGCGAACCAGGAGCGAACCAAACATTTTTTTTTTTTTAAAAAAACTGTAAGTATAAGGAAAGGAAACAGACAGTTATGTTACAAGAAAGACAGCTATAGGGAGTAAAGAAAAGATACTGTTACCCGCAATTCACTTCTGATCATGTCATATATTACATCATTTTTGACATGGTCAGTGACATCATCAGCAGTGGATTGCGAGTAACAGTATCTTTTGTTTACTTCCTATAGCTGTCTTTCTTGTAACATAAATGTCTGTTTCCTATCCTTATACTTACTGTTCTTGTTTTAAAAAGTTTTTGAGATCATTCAGAAACAGTAACATTAATTGAGACAGAATGAGTGAATAATAATGAAGAAGTATGAGAAGAGAGGGAGTGAGAAAAATACTGGAAGGAGTAGAATAATTAAGTAATAGAGAAAGGAATGAGAGAAGTAGCAAACACAGGAAAGTAAGGATTAAAGAAATGAAGCAGTAGAACTAATAGATGTTAAATGTGATAGAGTAAATGATTGATTGAGGGTGACGATAAGGTGTGTCCTCTCTAAAAGTTTGTTTAAGGTGAGGCGTACTCAGGGTTGCATATCAAATTTATGCTTGTTGAAGAATACAGAGGAGATAATACATGTGAAGACCTACCATTGTAGTAAAACATGCCCACTTATTACATCATTCATGACATAGTCAGTGACATCATCAGCAGTGGAATGCGGGTCAAAAAAGTAGAAAACATTTACCTTATAATTCTTGTTAACTTTTAAAGAAAATTTTTCATACTTTCAATCTGTAAAAGAGAGAACAAACATTTCCAAAAATATTAAAACATGTATTTAAAAATTAGAAAAAAGAAGGGAAAAGGTTCAAGAAGAAACAGTTTTTAAACAACTTTGACACTCACAGAAGCCTCTGCTTCTCTACGACCCCTACACAATCCTAAAGATATTTATTTTAAACAAACAGTATCTTCATGCTGATGAACTGAGGCCTATTTTGGAACATGGTGCTTCTTTTGCATTGCTGATGTCTCACAATAGTGATGCAATAGCAGCGCAAAAGAGATGTAAAGCCATCATAAAATTGTGTGTAACATTGTAAATGATTGTTTCAGGATGCAAATAAGATGTGTCCTTTCAAGAGGTTTCTTTAATGTGAGGTCTGTTCAGTTTTAAAAAAAAAACAGTAACCAGAAGTACTGCACTGTAAGCATTAAAATTGACACTTACAGAAGACTCAGTTTCTCCATATCTACCTCACATTTCTAAATGTATATCATAAGTACAAAAAGGAGAACAATAATTATATATGTTAAATGGTTTATTTTTGCTGTTCTCAGAATGTATCAAATTTCACTTAAATCAGTGACTTGAAGATATTCATCATGTAACAGCGGGGAAAAAAAAACACAATCAAAATGATTGTGTTTAAAAAACCCATACAACCTAAGAAATCTGAATTCAAAACTCCTTAAAATTAACTTACTTTCAATGACGTCGAAGGATGTCCTATGAACAGCGTCCACTCTGTTGTGCTATAAATATTTTCAGCCCGCCACTTTCTGAAAGAAAACCTCCATTGTTTTGAAAAATATGTTACATACAAGAAAAGACTTCTCACATTCTACCACATGTTTCCACTTGGCCAAATCATGTTGCAGCGATTCACAAGTCTTCTAATTCTTCCAATCAAATCCCGTCATTTTCTATTTTCGCAACTTTCAAAAAGAAAACATTTGAGATTATTTTCACAATCCTGGACTACTAATATCTTACCCTTCTTTGTCACACATGTTCTCCTTTTCCTATGACACTGATACTGCTTACTATGAAGCAGACTTACTTGCATCAGGTTTATATAGTTGGATTTTTAAATTGACATTATAATTAAAAGTTTTGGACCAATAATCTAGACAGCATTGGAGACTTACATTCCCTCTACTTGATGAACCTTTTGCAATTCCTCACAGGAAATCCCGAGATTCTTTCTTTAAAATTTTGGTTT
Source organism: Lissotriton vulgaris (assembly GCF_964263255.1). Taxonomy (NCBI): domain Eukaryota; kingdom Metazoa; phylum Chordata; class Amphibia; order Caudata; family Salamandridae; genus Lissotriton; species Lissotriton vulgaris. Next base: position 1,300,277,358 of record NC_141691.1, read on the forward strand.
TAAAAACACCAGGTAAGAATTTTTAAGGTCAAACGGCAATTTTTTTTTTAAAGTTACAACGGAATCATTGCAGAATGACCAGCCGTTTCGAGGCTTTAAATAAGCTGTATAATGTCCTGATGTTGTTGAAGGACCATCGTGATAGATAATTGCTACAGTTACAAAAGTCCTTCCTGATATTGACAGCTGAGAAGCCACAATTTTTTTTATTAAAGTTGACAATTTTGATCCATCAGGCCTACATCGTTGGATCATTAAAATGACATACTGGCCATATCTACGTATAAATAATGTTGACATCATTTCAGATTTACATTGGCTACACTCCATGTTGTGATCCGCTGCATTTACTAGCTTATTAAAGGAGACTGATTTACTGTCTGGCAAAGTTAAATATATAAATCTTTCTGAGTCTACACTAGTAGTACTTGATACCATACACTTCTCGCAGTCATGCTGCCATTGATAAGAAAGCCCAAACAGGTGATCTACATCTACACCCTCATCTTGCAATACATCAAGCATATACATTAAAAACTCCTGACAATCTTGCTGATTATTTTCAGAGAAGTCTGTTTGACCTGAACATTCATCTAACAGATAACGAACTTCAGACACACTTTCTACTTTTGTTCGATCAGTGCTACATTTCTCGAAAACAGAATTCAACAAACAGCATAAAATTTGTTCTGAATTCAACAGAATCTGTTCTTTTAAACTCTCTAGTGAAAAGAGAACATTAACCACTACATTTGCATAGCAGTTGACACCAGAACTGTTTTCAAATTGAAAACCGACAACATCTTCAACAGAATCCACTTTCTTTCTGCTAACAATTGTCGGTTCATTGACTTTTGGTCTTTTTGCTACAACCTCCCTACTATTACTGATATTTCTACGTTTCTGGCCTACCACACGTTTCTCAAACAAAGGATATTGAGGCAAATGTGGCGCATACTCTCTTCTTAACCTATTGTATTCCTTAACACAATCTAGATCCGCACAAATGTTTGTGACATCACAGTCAATCAAGTACAATCCCGATAAAGTTCTAACTCGTGACAATGCCACATATGCCATACCCTCTTTGAACACAGAACTGCCAATATTCACCAATGCACTATCTACACTTAAACCTTGCGATTTATGGATTGTCACCGCATACGCCAAGCAAACAGGAAACTGCTTACGGCGAACATATAAGTCTTTAACAAGCAAAAACCTAGCAGAACAACGACCACTTAGCTGTACTTCCTCAATGGCATCAAATTTAATTTTTAAAAATTCTATTCCATCTCTATTTCTGTATTTCTCAAAATCAACAACATTACCCATTGATCCATTTACCAGACCTCTTTCAACATGTAAATTCCTTCTCAAAATGATTCGGCAATTTAAGCACACATTCAGAGTCTTTTCAAAACCCGCAGTTTTAGATATAGTCTTCTCTAATGAATCCAATTTTGATTTCAAATTCTCTGACAAAATAATTGTTGATCCCATATGCTCTATTTTGTCAATAGCTTCAAGTTTCACAATCTCTTGCTTTTCTAAATTCAACATTTTGTTGTTGAAGATGGCACATTCTGCAAGAGTTGGCATCAAACATATTCCGGATTTCTTCTCAGTAATTTTCTGAAAAATATTCTCAGGCACAATCTCTTGTTCGGGATATAAATTTGAAAGTAATCGTGCATTTAAAGCTTCTTTTCCATGCTCGGTCACTTTTCCAATTCTAATATCTTGTAGAATATTCTTGTAATCTTCATCCTTCGCCTGACGCATATTTTCATGCAGTTCAGCATAATTGAAGTTTAACCATATATTGACGTTGCCAATGCTCCCTAGGCACTTCCTGGTATCTTCATGCGTGAGTATTTTGAACACAGGTTGACCTTTTACTGGTGTCAGCTGCAGAGGATCTCCGAAAACAATGATGTGTTTGCCACCAAATAACACATCATATTCAGTTTTAAGTACTTCTTGCATTCTCAAATGCACAAAGGCAAGCATGACATTGGAAACCATGCTTACTTCGTCAATGATAAGTAATTTCATTTTCCTCAAGACTCTTGAAACTTCACAGCAAGCATCCCCAGATAACTTGTGGTATTGTAATTTGTTGTCATGCTCCACTGGCAGCATCAGTAGACGATGCAAAGTAATACCTTTAATGTTATGTGCTGCCAGTCCAGTAGGAGCGGTGACAACACAAGACAGCGATGACTCAGTCCTTTCCTGCAAATAACAAGAAATTGCTTTAATGAGGAAACTTTTTCCAGTTCCCGCTTCTCCACTCACATACAGTCGGACAGGCTTCAATGATGTACATGAGCACTCTTTCTTCTCATGACTTAATCCATGCTCAATTTGCTTGGTAACTTCATCATATATTTTCCTCTGCTCAACGTTGAGTTGTTTTTCCAAGTCTTCTAAGTTAACTGAATCCTCCTGAGCATGTGCCATGGCTCTTTCCACTTCATTCATAGCAGTGGCAGCTTCATTTTCGATAATAGGTCCTCCAAGTGGATCTTGACTCAATGAAACAGAACTCTGACTGTCCTGAGAACTGTCTCTGGCAATCTCGGCTGCAATCGTTGCTTCCTGCTCAATTTCCAAAGTTAGCATTTCTTGATATTTGGGAAAAGCAGGACATTCTATGGTCTCCTTAGCAGCAGTGAAAGAGACTTCGTAACAGAGGAAATCTCCAAGCAGTTCCTCTTTTGCACGCCAAGGCTTGAAAAGTTGCAAAAGTGCTAAATAGAAAAACTCCTTTTTTTCTGGAGATTCGCCACTCAATTTTCGATGGTTTACTAATTGGCATTTTCTTTGCTTGACCAGGCATCCCTCACTTCCAATTACAGCATACACTCCTTTCTCAATATCTTCTTTGATGTTCCTCTTGAATATATAATTTTGTAGAACCTCATATAGACAAACATTCTCAAGGTGACTGCTACGATTTGGATAATATGTATCCAACATGTTGGTCTTCAAAATGTCGGTACTGTTTGGTTCCTTTTCTGCCAAATACTCAATTTCCCGGACAGGTTTTAGAACTCGATTTCGCGTTGCAGCAAGACCAAGACTCGCCCAAACGATACTCCTGGATTTGGCATAGAGACTTGCTGAAGACAATCGATCAGAACATTCGTAAGCTCCAATTTCTCGATGCGACAACATCTTCAGACTGAAACTGTACAACTTCTTGCTGAGGCTCTTTTCATAGGAAATGTCCTCCCACATATCCTTCAGTTCTGTCTTTTCTTTTTTGGTGATGTAAGATGTCACATACCGAGCCACAGCCATACAGTTGTCAGCCACAAACTGTATATCCATGTTAGCATTCCACATGGACAAAATCATTGGATTGTAGTCGTTGATGTACTTGGACTCTTCGTTCCTTTTCAAACTGTATGTATTTTTGGGTGATTTCCTCGTCACATTATGTCGCAGCGAAGACATCAAACTGTTCACTCTTCCTTTAGAAATCACCGGTCGTGGAAAGTTGAAACGACATTTGGTGTAGAATTTGTCCTTGTTTCTGAATTTACGACGACAGTACTTTCCACAACGATGGCTTTGGAAACGTAGAACTTGTTCTCTTAGGCTTTTCTTCTCCGTTGCGTTTGGAACAGCACACGTAGAATACTGTTCTATGAAATTCATCACTAAGTCAGTTCAGTTCAAAAGCTTTTATTCGATTTGTACATACAAATCATACAAGCAAAGACACAATTGAAATATTAAAATCACAAAAAATAATCTTTCCTAAAGTAGGGAAAGAGTTAAAGTGCAGCAAGTAGAAGGTTTACATGCCTCTAGAGGTCAACACATCTTTTTATAAAGTATACAACGTTCTTACATGAGCTAACTGGGGATCGAATAGAAATTACTTACTAGGCATTTTCCGGGGATTGTATGTTAAAATTATTAAATAATCATTAAATACTGTGGGGCACTACGTAAATACCTTAATACAGACATTGATATAAAATTCAAAGAAGAATAGTCATATGTATACAGACAGGGATAATAACATTAATTTCATCATAAATAGACCCTGGCAGCTGTATAACACAAGTACAGACAGGTCAGTAAACAACATTAAAGAATAATACTTTTCCTGGCAGCTGTACATTTTAAGATAAAAGTAGCCAGGAAGAAACAAATCTCCTCGTTCGCTAATAAGGATAAAAATATCAGTGCTGATTGTGCGGTACTGATGTTATATTTAAGAAAAATTGGTTTAAGGTATTTGAGCCTAAAATACTTATAAAATTTACAAAATAGTAAAAAATGGCAACTACTCTGACGAGAAATACCGTCACACGGACAAGGTGTGTTTGAACTAGTCTTTGTGCTTGGAAAAGCAACCAAGTGATGAACAATACCCAATCTGACCCGTGTTAAAACATACTGGTGGGAAGAGCGGGTCACAAATACAAGATAAGATTGTAGACCAGAGACTAAATTTAAATCTTTGTAAAATTTCAAAGTAGCAAGATTTCCAACAACTTTGTCTCGCTCGGCTTTACGAAAATTGAGGAATGTTATCTTAATCTCTTTTTTTGAAATAGATATAGCCTTTTCCGGCTCACGAAACACATTGATGTTGAACAAAAGTAGATACCAGTGATGGATGTATCTTAACCATGATATCCGTGAGGAATGGTCCAAACCTATACAGTCAAGGATAATATCCTGAGTGAAGCGTGTCTCCGGTTTTACCCAAACAGATCGCCACAATAAAAGTGGCCGAACTGCTGCTAGGTCAGAGATGTACTCAATCCCGACTTCGTCATGGATCAACTGTATGGAGGCGGAAGGGGGAACACATAATAACCTCCTTAAGAATTTGTTTTCCTCCTTCTGTAGAAGAGCACCCCCACAGTGACCCCACACCCCTGCCCCATATAAAGCAGAGGAAACACAGCATACATTATATATGTTCGTCATATCATAGATACTTCGTGAGCCAAGTTTAGAGGCAAAACGAAAAATGCTATTAGTGGACCGTAACATTTTTATTTTTACGGCATCAAATTCCGCCTGCCAAGACCCACTGTTACTATATGTTATTCCCAAATAACAAAAAGATTTAACGGAGGTCAGCTTTTCCTTATCTAGGAAGAAAGTATGTTTTACCTGCTTGGCTGCTTGACCACATGACATTACGTATGTCTTAGCTTTATTCACACGAAGCCGCCTAGCTTGTATAAACTGCGCGAAATTATCAATAAGGCGCTGTAGGCCCAACTGTGTTCGGGATAAAAGAACAGCGTCATCCGCATATAATAACAGCGGAACAGGTTTACCACCGATCAGGGGGGCATCTGCTAAAATATTGGTCAGGGATCGGTCTACACCATTAATAAAAAGGGAAAATAAAAGCGGGGCTAAAACGCAACCCTGACGAATGCCCCGAGACACTTTAAAAAATGGGGTACATTCGCCAAGGGTACCATAACGAACTTTACATGAAAGTTTTTCGTATAGTCTAGCTAAGAAATACACTATTTCCCTTGGTGCCCCTGCTTCGAGCAGAACCTCCCAAAGAATACTATGGTTAACCAAATCAAAAGCGCTGCTCAAATCAGCAAAGCATAAAAAAAAAGGTTGCCACTTTTAGCCACAGTATATTTACTGATTAAAAGGTCCAGATTTACGCATTGGTCCAGTGTACCCAGACCTTTGCGGAAACCATATTGGACTTTAGTTATAATATTAAAATCAATTGCCCAGTCTTCTAGCCTCTTCAGTAAAATCCTACTCATCACCTTTACAGAGGCATCCAATAATGAAATTGGGCGATAGTTAGAAGCCTCTGACTTATCGCCCTTCTTATGTAAAGGGATGATGATCGATTGACCCCAGGTAGAAGGAAATTCATTTTCAGCCGCACAATTAAAAATCCTTGTCAAAATAGGGGCCCATAACGCTATCTCATCTTTATATAAATCCAGCGGAACCCCATCGGGACCAGGAGCCTTGCCACCTTTACTCAAAGAAATTGCTTCCTGACATTCTTCCAGTGTTATAGCCAACGGAAGGGGCAACCATGGGTTTATATCTGGTAGTGGTAACTCAGAAGTTGACCCTTCAGGGTTAAATATTTTGGAAAAATGATTAACCCAGTCGCTACATGCCACGTATGAAGTCAGTTCTGGAACATTTTCTCTACTGAGAAATGAACTATTAATCGTTTCCCAGTAGAGTTTACTATTTTTAGTCTCAGCAGCCTCCCTCAGCTTGTCCCACGCCTCAGACTGTAATACTCTTTTCCTTTTATTGATGGCTAATTTATAACTAGCCCTGAAATGTTGTATCACAGTCTTAACACGAGGTTTAGTGCCTAGCGCATTCTTTAGGTTACGGAGGGCGACGATACATGTCTTGTCAAACCATCCATGCTTTTGACCATTGTTGGCTGACGGGGTCTTAGTGAAGATACCCTCAATAATGATGTTCAAAGATACAAAACATTCTATCAAACAGCCAGAATCGCTGTCATCATCCAAGCAATAACGAATTTGGTTCATGCATTGGGTGACAACCTCCTTCTGCTTAATTTTGGAATTTGCACCGGTCCATTTAACCCTAAGGCCCTTTGGTCTAGTGGGCACTATATCGGTTGTACATTTACCACCTAAAACTGTTGAGGTTGAGGTTATATGCTGTGTTTAAAAACAATTTTTTGAAATCAATTACATTTCTGGATATCTACTGCTAGAGCTTCATAGGTTGTTTTGGGTCATATTTATAAGGCATTTGAGTATCTATTATGTTATTTTACCCTTTTTAAATGGTGATTATGCCCTTACACCATTTTTGGGACATTATTAACATGCCTATGTAACTCCCATAATCAGAATCTAAATTTGCCAAGCGCAAGTGGGAGCGTATTTACAAGAAACGTGCCCCATGAGGTACGCTTTCCATTTAAAAAGGGAAAAATAACATAATAGACACTCAAATGCCTTATAAATATGACCCAAAACAACCTATGAAGCTCTAGCAGTAGATATCCAGAAATGTAATTGATTTCAAAAAATCGTTTTTAAACACAGCATATAAATCAATTGTATACCTGCATTCAAGAGGAAATGACTGAAAACGTCCTAGAGACACATGAAAGCGTTTTCTGGAATGCCCTAGCACCATTGTTTGGACATTATTTACATGGCTATGTAACTCCCATAATCAAAATCTAAATTTGCCAAGCGCAAGTGGGAGCGTATTTACAAGAAACCTGCACCATGAAGAACGCTTTCCATTTAAAAAGGAAAAATAACATCATAGACACTCATATGTCTTATAAATATGACCCAAAACAACCTATGAAGCTCTAGCAGTACATATCCAGAAATGTAATTGATTTAAAAAAATCGTGTTTAAACACAGCATATAAATCAATTGTATACCTGCATTCAAGAGGAAATGACTGAAAATGTCCTTGAGACACATGAAAGCGTTTTCTGGAATGCCCTAGCACCATTGTTTGGACATTATTAACATGGCTATGTAACTCCCATGATCAAAATCTAAATTTGCCAAGCGCAAGTGGGAGCGTATTTACAAGAAACTTGCCCCATGAAGAACGCTTTCCATTTAAAAAGGAAAAATAACATCATAGACACTCATTTGCCTTATAAATATGACCCAAAACAACCTATGAAGCTCTAGCAGTACATATCCAGAAATGTAATTGATTTCAAAAAATCGTTTTTAAACACAGCATATAAATCAATTGTATACCTGCATTCAAGAGGAAATGACTGAAAATGTCCTTGAGACACATGAAAGCGTTTTCTGGAATGCCCTAGCACCATTTTTTGGACATTATTAACATGGCTATGTAACTCCCATAATCAAAATCTAAATTTGCCAAGCACAGGTGGGAGCGTATTTACAAGACACTTGCCCCATGAGGAATGCTTTCCATTTATAAAGGAAAAAATATCATCAAAGACACTCAAATGCCTTATAAATATGACCCAAAACAACCTATAAAGCTCTAGCAGTACATATCCAGAAATGCAATTCATTTCAAAAATTGTTTTTAAAAACAACATATCAGTTTCAGCTTACATAAGAGACCATGGAATGGGCTCCATGTACAACAATAACTTGTGTTACTGCATGCCAGAATGCTACACCGAATATGCAATTACAATTTCTCAAAGAAACAAAATCTATATGTATATCACTAGAGACAAAGCCACATTTTAAAAACACAGCTTTCTTCATCATTTTCTCCTCAAATCATACTATTCTCTATCTAAATTAAATAAATCTTTTCTCACCTTAGCAAATACTTTTTGAGTTTTGAAAACAGTCTCAGAAATACACCAAATTTTCTTCAGCAGAAGAAAAAGGATGCACTCCAGAGGCTGCAGCTATTGAAAGCACAGAAATACAGATATTCATTTCACATATCTCTCATATTAGCCAATCATAACTCTTCCCTCACTTTTTTCAAATCAAAACCCTTCCCCCCTCTGCCCTCTCTGCCTTTTTTCCATAGCAACCACCTCCTAGAAGACCTCTCATGTTTGCAAATTCACACAACAATGTTTCAATTGAACTCTGAACTCTCAGTGCACCTGCGTATCCAGTGCAATCTTTCATTAAATGTTTCTTCGTTGACCATTCAAATTACATCTTTCAAAGAACACATCCATGCACCCTAACTTTCTGTTTTCAGAAATGGAAATGCACCAATCACTGCTAATGAATCATTAGCATTGGAAATCCACAGTTTTTTTTCTTTACAAACTCCTACTGTTTCAACTGCCCTTTCATTACAACACTTCATCTGACTGCAGCACAACCTTCTCCCACCATGTTTAAGGTCTGGATTGTTGGACATAGTTACATCCACTGGGCTCAAAGGTATGCTGAGAACAGAAATTTACCTAACCTCAATTTACAAGATGTGGAAATTAAGTGGTTGGGCCAAAGAGGATTAAAATGTCACCAATTGATACCATTGGTGAAAACCTTTATGCATTTGCCAAAACCTGACCTGTTAATTGTGCACTGTGGAGGTAATGATTTGGGCACTTTGACTGGGGTAGGTCTGGAAATGCTTTTAAAGGACACCTTTGAGCAATTAATGGCACTTTTCCCTCAAACTGCCTTTGTATATTCCAATATATGCCAAAGACAGAAATGGAGGTGGTCCAACCAATTTTGTCCACAAATTGAGAAAGCGAGGAAGCATGTAAACAAATCTGTTTCAGCTTACATGAGAGACCATGGAATGGGCTCCTTGTACAACAATAACTTGCGTTACTACATGCAAGATATCTACAGAGGAGATGGAGTTCACTTCTCAGATGAGGGCAACAGAATTTTCATTCTGAATTTAAGACTGTGCATTGGTACCTACTTATAAGTACCTAAATGTACCATAAACCCAAAAGCTCTTCTCAGAGCTACCCTTCATCTGATCACTCACAATTATTATTTTTTCTAACTTTTTTCTGTAATTTTCAACAAACTACGCTCAAAGAGCGCTACCCGGTACGCGAACTGGAAGCTAACCGCGCAAAATTTCCAAAAAAAAGTTTTTTCTTCGCACATATGGTCCTCCTCAGCCACCCTCAGAAAACCTAGGGGGTCAAAATACTTGTACCGTGCCCCCTTCTACCCATTCTGAACATTCTTTACCCTCCATTTTATATCTTAATTCGACCGAAACACAAAATGGTGGACTCCCGTTACGCTCCTAGTTCGCGTACCGGACCGCTTTCCGGGAAGCGGTCCAAAAAAAAGGTGGGAAAGTAATTCACAGAAAAACGACTGGAGACACTCTCACCAAATATAGATTAGCTTATACTACATAACAATCCCTTTCTTTTTCACAAATTTGATTGAAATTCCATTTAGCCATTAAGTCTATAGACCTCTCTAAATACTGTGAGGTAAATTACTTCACAAAACACATCTGAAGTGTTGGAATTGACAACCAATGAAAATGTTACTTTCATTTTCTACTTTTATTACCTGACATTTGATTGGTTAAATACCTGAATATATATAAAAGAAGGGAAGAAAACACAGCCATTTTGACTACTACTTCTTGTTGTACATCACATTTCAATAGCTTCCAAAAACTTCAACTTCTTTGTGAAGGTAAGTTATAATTTTTAAAAATGAAATATATTGTGCACTATAACTTAATATAGTAGACTTTTTCTGATAGATATACACTATCCCTCTGTAGTAGTTATGGATTTAGATAGACTTCTCTGTTATAGTTATGAATGGAGTTAGGCTTCTCTTGGTTAAATCACATACACTTTTTTATAGTCCTATTTCCACTCTGATACTATACACTACCAAAAGAAGAATTCACAGATAAAAACTGCCTATCTAACATTAATCCCAACAGTGCCCTATCTCTACTAGTATATATTTTTTTTAAAAATTTCAGGCAAAATGGAAGGCGAGCAACAAGTTACATTTTCAATTGAACTGAAGGAGAGCAGCCAAGACAAAATTGATGATTTTATGGATCAAAGTAGAGACCACGAACTTCTACAATGTGTTGAAGCAGTGGATAACCTGCTTCAAAATGAGAAAATGTTACACCCTATATTCAATTTTGACATTTCTGACACTGAAATGTTAGAAAGTTTAATGAAGTATGAAACACAATCAAAATAAAAAAAAATTTAAAAATAAAGAAAACAAAAAACAAAAAAAAAAACAACAAACAATTAACATTCAGTATTTAAAAAGTCTATCATTCTATTATCCTTATAGTACGCTGCCCAGAACGCTTTCCGGTTCGCGTACTAGGCGCTCACCACGCAAAAAAAAAAAATTTTTTTTTTTTTGCCCTGCTGGGACCTTTTACAACCTCCACATAAAACCTAGGGGGTCAGGGAGGATCTACTATGCCCCCTTATGGAAATTTCCCCCTTTGTTTTGGCCTCCTCTTGTCTCTCGATCCTACCGAGAGACAAGATGGCAGCCGCACCGGACTGTTTAGAATGTTGACAGACACCGAAGAGCCAATCAGCTTTCCGTGCGCAAAGTTCCGTTACGCGAAAAGTACGCGAACCGGATCGCTGCCCGGACCGCTGTTACAGATATATATCTTATTTTAAACGTTAATTTCTCAAAATCCACTGGAGCACATATATTGAGACCTAGCAAAGGCACATCGGGCTAACAGTCGCTACAATTTCGCCAAGTTTCGTGCAAATCCATTCAGCCGTTCGGGCTAAAAGTGAGGCCAACCGCCCTATGGAAATTAACATGGGAAAAACGCGTTTTGGGACCCCCCTTTTTTCTCGACCCCCCCTTGCCGAACACCCCCCAAATTTTTAGGGGCTGCTCAGAAACAAAATGTGCCATTTTCCTGAAAATTTCAGCCGATTCTGTTCACAAACGCCAAAGTTATTAGACATAGAATTTTCAGAAATCCCATAGGGAAAAAATCCTAACTATATATACCTACTGGCGACCGCCAGTAGGTAATATATAAATAAATATATATATATATATATATATATATATATATACATATATATATATATATTCACTGAAAAAACCATAGGTTTCACACCAGTTATAGTTAGGAATTAGCATTTAAAAAACCTATTAAATTCACTGAAAAAACCATAGGTTTCACACCAGTTATAGTTAGCTGGAAATTTTACTGATATAAAACCATTGAAATTCCCACGTTATAGTTAGTTGGACTCACTATAACTTGCGCGCCTGCAATGCACTGCTGATGACGTCACATATTACATCACTCATGACATGGTCAGTGACATCACTCATGACATCACTGATGACACCATCCCTGTGACAGAGTGACTGACCTCCTTTCAGTGTAATGTAACCCCTGAAACACATATTCAAAAATAGAAACTAACATTTACAAAAAAGTGGCGATACCTATACCAGTTACAACAACCAATTCAGTAATTCAACCATTTATATACACATTTACTCGTTCACCAACAGTTCTATATAGTCATTCATACATATACTCACTTATCATATGTAGTGAAACACCTTTACATCCGTTAACACACCGACAGTCTTCCAAAAGTTACTCACACATATACTCACACATGCAAAAAAACTATTGAACATCCATTTATTTGCATATACAGCTATACACACACTACCACCTTATTCCTAAGGAAACTTACACATACTTACTCTCTTAAACAATCACTTATAGAATCACATACTTATTTAAACAGGAACTCTTACAATCTCTCACTCTCACATTTACTCACTTATATAAATCAATACTCCATATACTAGAATAAAACATATGTATACACACTCATATATAAAACATATTTATTTTTTCAGAAAGACACACATTCACTGGATGGTGTCATCAGTGATGTCATGAGTGATGTCACTGACCATGTCATGAGTGATGTAATATGTGACGTCATCAGCAGTGCATTGCAGGCGCGCAAGTTATAGTGAGTCCAACTAACTATAACGTGGGAATTTCAATGGTTTTATATCAGTAAAATTTCCAGCTAACTATAACTGGTGTGAAACCTATGGTTTTTTCAGTGAATTTAATAGGTTTTTTAAATGCTAATTCCTAACTATAACTGGTGTGAAACCTATGGTTTTTTCAGTGAATTTCATAGGTTTTTTAAATGCTAATTCCTAACTATAACTGGTGTGAAACCTATGGTTTTTTCAGTGAATTTCATAGTTTTTTAAATGCTAATTCCTTTGTATATCGAGTTTCTAACCTTTTTTTTTTTTACAATTTGCTGTTTTTTTTTAAGTATTCATTTTTTTTTATATTTTTTTTCTTTTGCGCTCTGGGTGCGCGCTCCGGGAAGCTTTCAGCTAAGCTCTCCTGTAAGCTTCTCCGAGAGCTCATCTGAAAGCGCACCCAGAGCGCAACTGTCGTTTGTGAAAAAAAAATATGAATGAAAAGTTAATAATAATGCAAAACATTTCGTACCATACAAATAAAATTTGTTTTTTTTAATATGGAAAATGATTATGCATTTCTATAAAAGATTGATGACGTCACTTCGGCGCGCAACGTAAGTGCCCTCGGAAGCGCATACGTGCGCGGCGCATAAACGCACGGAAAAGCGCCTACGATCGCGCCACGTTTGCGACCCGGAAGCGCCTACGATCGCGCTGCGTAAACGCACCCGGAAGTGCTCCGGAGCGCGCAGCGTAAACGCGTCGGGTCATGTGACCCTAAAATAACACTTTTCATTGGTTGCTAACAGTTTTTTTTTACAATGAATGAAATCCCCACCCATTTCCTTCACTTCTTCTTTCACTTTTGTGACTGAAAGACCTGCCTTTTTTGCTGCTCCATATTCCTGGATTCATCATGGCTGCCAGACCATCCAGCAGTGAAGATGATTTCATTGATGAAGAGCCTCCTACCCCAAAGGTGAAGGAACATTTCATCTGGAAATTTTTTAAGTTTCCAGAAGGCCAGAAGAAGGTGAATGCACCAAAAGTAGAGTGCAGGATCTGCAAACAGGTCCTGTCACGGGGTAACCCCCAAAAAAAATACTCTTTTGGCAACTTCACCATGATTCGCCATGTGGAGAGGAGGCACCCCCAGAATTTTGCCCGGGAAAGTGTCAGGGCTCTGGCACAGGAGGTTCCCAGAGATGGGGCCTCTACATCAACAGGAGGAGCAACTTCTTCTGGAAGAGAACAATCTCAGGGGCAGGTAGCAAACATTCAACCTGCATTCAACCATGGGGTCGTCAGATGCAGATACTGCAATCAACTCCTCACCTATGGGGAGCAAAGTGTCCTGCTCATGGTTCGGGCATTGGAGAACCATCACTGCCCTTCCCACCCCTAATTTTTTTCTTTTCTTTTTGCTCCTGTTGAGCAGTTTCTATTCCCTGTTTTTGTTCCTCTTCAGTTAAAAGAAGAAAACCAAAAGTTCTTTTCAGAACTACCTCCAATTCTCATCAAAGAGCTATAATCTTAAAAAATGAAGAGTAAGTGAAATATAGTGCATTGATAATTGAAAGGAGAATGAGTAAGAAAGAACAGAAAGGTATGAGAGGTGAAAGGAAGTGAAGTAGGAGGACTGAAAGAAGGTGAGTGTTAGAAAAGAAAGTTATGACACAGTGAATAAACTGGAGGCCTCATTTCTGAAAAGTGACGCATCGCTACGTGAAAATAGCGATGCGTCACTTTTCTGGACGCACTCCTTATGACATTCCAGATATGTCATATTTAATATATGACTAATCAATTCGCAAGGAGTTACAGATATGTCAGTATTTCTGACATATCTGTAAACACAAAAGTAACGCATTGCAGGAGTGCGTCACAAAAGTGACGCAACTCCAATAATGTGTCCTTTCACATGGAAAAAGCACCATGTGAAAGGTTTGCTGTGAAGCAGGCGCAAGATTTTGGCGCAACTGCATCCTAAAAGTGACGCACTGCGTCATTATTACCAAGCTTTTTGCAAGGAACACCCCCTCTGCATGCATTATACCTGACACTATTTTTTAAAAAGTGACGCATCTAGGTACATGGGTCACTTTTTAAAACTCTGCGCCATATTGTATCTGCATCAGGTATAATGTATGCAGAGGGGGCAATCCCTCGCAAAAAGCTTGGTAATAACAACGTACTGAAATCTATGAGATTTCCCTGCGTCACTTTTAGGATGCTATTGCGTCAAAATTTTGCGCCGGCCTCGCATCACTTTTATGTTTACACATATGTCAGAAATACTGACGTATCTGTAACTCCTTGCAACATGATTCGTCATACATTAAATATGACACATCTGGAATGTCATAAGGACTGTGGACAGAAAAGTGACGCATCACACCAGCAGTGTAATAAAATGTGCCTCGTTGCACTATATTTAAAGGATGCAACAGCATCCTAAAAGTGACGCAGTGAAATCTCAAACATTTCACTGCGTCGCTATTACAAAGCTTTTAGTGGGAGAACACCCCTTCTGCATGCATTATACCTCACGCAGATATAATGTGGCGCTTGATTTTAAAAAGTGACCCATCTACCTAGATACCTCACTTTTTAAATATAACGCAACGCAACACATTTTTTTACACTACTGGTGCAATGCGTCACTTTTCTGTGCGCACTCCTTATGACATTCCAAGTAACGCATTGCTGGAGTGCGTCACAAAAGTGACGCAACTCCAGTAATGTGTCCTTTCAAATGGGGAAAGCAGCATATGAAAGGTCTTGCCTCAGTCTAACACCTGCTGTAAAGCAGGCACAAGATTTTGACGCAACAGCATCCTAAAACTGACGCAGTGAAATCTCAAAGATTTCACTGCGTCGCTATTACAAAGCTTTTTGCGGGAGAACACCCCCTCTGCATGCATTATACCTGACGCTATTTTTAAAAAGTGACGCATCTAGGTACATGGGTCACTTTTTAAAACTCTGCGCCATATTGTATCTGCAACATGATTCGTCATACATTAAATATGACACATCTGGAATGTCATAAGGAGTGCGCACAGAAAAGTGACGCATAACACCAGCAGTGTAATAAAATGTACCTCGTTGCACTATATTTAAAAAGTGACGCATCTAGATAGATGCGTCACTTTTTAAATATTGCATAACAATGCGCATTTTTTTACACCGCTGGTGCGTCACAAAAATTGACGCACAGGAAGCGCAAAACTAACAGCGCAAGGCCTTCATAAATATGGTCCTGGATTTTCCCCGTGCTTCGCCGGTGCGCGTACCATGCGCTTCCCCCGCGCAAAACGAAAAAAATTTTTTAATGCCCTGCAGGACCCTATTTTAGTCCCTACATCAAACCTAGGGGGTCAGAGGGGGTCTACTCTTCCCCCTTATGGTCATTTGCCCCTTTTTTTTTCAAACCCCTTGTGTCTCGATTTTACCGAGACACAAGATGGCGGCCGCTCCGCACTGTTTAGAATGTTTACAGACAACTGAGATCCAATCAGCTTCCTGCGCGCAAGTCGCGTGTCGCGCCTGGAGCGCACTCCGGTGCGCGCACGGGAGAGCGCCTATAGATGTATATATTTTTTTGAACCTAAATTACTCAAAATCCACTGGAGCACATATCTTGAGACATAGCAAAGGCACATCGGGCTACCAGTCCCTACAATTTTGCCAAGTTTGGTGGAAATCCATTCAGCCGTTCGGGCTAAAAGTGAAATCGACCGCCCTATGGAAATTAACATGGGGAAAACGCGTTTTGGGACCCCCCTTTTATCTCGGCCCCTGCTTGACGAATCCCCCCCAAACTTTCAGGGAAGGACCGGACCGCCATGAGACCATTTTCCTGAAAATTTCAGGCAGATTCGTCAACCGGCGCCAAAGTTATTCAAAATAGAATGTTGAGATTTAACATTGAAAATTATCCTAACTATAACTACCTACTGGCGACCGCCAGTAGGTAATATATATTTATATATATATATATATATATATATATATATATATTCACTGAAAAAACCATAGGTTTCACACCAGTTATAGTTAGGAATTAGCATTTAAAAAACCTATTAAATTCACTGACAAAACCAGTTATAGTTAGCTGGAAATTTTACTGACATAAAACCATTGAAATTCCCACGTTATAGTTAGTTGGACTCACTATAACTTGCGCGCCTGCAATGCACTGCTGATGACGTCACATATTACATCACTCATGACATGGTCAGTGACATCACTCATGACATCACTGATGACACCATCCTTGTGACAGAGTGACAGACCTAATTTCAGTGTAATGTAACGCTTGAAACAAATATTCAAAAATAGAAACAAACATTTTCAAAAAAATGGAGATACCCAAACCAGTAACAACAACCAATTCAGTAATTCCACCATCTATATACTCATCCACTCATTCACCAACAGTTCTATATAGTCACTCATATATATACTCACTCATCATATGTAGTGATACACCTATACATCCTGTTACACATCAGCAGTCATCCAAAAGTTACTCACACACATACTCACACATGCACATAAACTATTGAACATCCATTTATTTGCATATACATTTATACACACACTACCACCTTACTTCTAAGGAAACTTACACATACTTACTCTCTTAAACAATCACTTATAGAAACACATACTTATTTAAACAGGAACTCCTACAATCTCTCACTATATATACTATACTCACTTATATACATCAATACTCACATATACTAGATTAAAACATATGTCGTTAGTAATGAAGACACTAGTGAGACAGTCATTCACTCACTAACACACACATATACACACTCGTCCACCCATACAGTCCTGCACATATTCTGTCTTCAAAACACATACAAACAGTGAGTCAGTCACCAACCCCTGCAGCCACTTATACACAAAGAGAAACACTGATACAAACATTTAAATATTTAAACAATACTCGCTAATATATGTATTCACTAAGATACACTTAATAAGCCAGTTAACCAACCAATTTTTTTTAAAAAAAACATCCATTTACACACTTATTTAAACATTTATTCTTCCATCGACCTTTACAAATACATATATAAAACAAATTTATTTTTCAGAAAGACACACATTCACTGGATGGTGTCATCAGTGATGTCATGAGTGATGTCACTGACCATGTCATGAGTGATGTAATATGTGACGTCATCAGCAGTGCATTGCAGGCGCGCAAGTTATAGTGAGTCCAACTAACTATAACGTGGGAATTTCAATGGTTTTATGTCAGTAAAATTTCCAGCTAACTATAACTGGTTTTGTCAGTGAATTTAATAGGTTTTTTAAATGCTAATTCCTAACTATAACTGGTGTGAAACCTATGGTTTTTTCAGTGAATTTCAAAGGTTTTTTAAATGCTAATTCCTAACTATAACTGGTGTGAAACCTTTGGTTTTTTCAGTGAATTTCAAAGGTTTTTTTAATGCTAATTCCTAACTATATAAGACCTGAAAGCCCACCAGGAATCTCCAGTATGCGCCAGGGGACTGCATTGCAGAGAGGTGTAATGAAGCCACAACCCTTTTTACACCTCTCTGCAACGCAGCCCCCGTGCATGTTTGTAGAGGGGGGACTAATTCCCCTTGCATACTGGGGGTCCCTGGATCATATCTGCCCAAACACCGATATTCCGAACGATTGTAAATGACTTTTCTTGAGAAACATTTGGATTTGGATTATCATGTCCTATACTTTGGAATTTTTGAAAGACTGACTTTGAGGATGCTATAAATTACTCAAGTCTGCCCGAATTGTGTGGGTAAAATTGATACCTAGTCACTTTTAATAAGAATATACTTATGTCTCGTCTAACATTTGGAAGAAATATCTAGTTATATGACAACGGGATACCGACATAACTTGAAGGAAATAAGAACGCCCTGAAGAAGTTCTGTTGTACAGAACGAAACGTTTCGGCTGGCGGTGGTACATAAACTTAAGGAAAATAAAAGCATTTGAATATACACCAAGATTCAGCGCTTCAATAAGTACTCTAAGTGATATGATTTGATTGGACTCATTGTGAAAGTGGTGCTGTGCCAAACTTTGGAATATTCTCCACTACTCTCTACTACTTACTCTCTCCTACTCTCTACTACTCACTCTCTACTGCTCTCTACTACTCACTCTACTACTTACTCTCTACTACTCTCTACTACTCACTCTCTACTACTCTCTACTACTCACTCTACTATTCACTCTACTACTCTCTACTACTCACTCTGCTACTCTCTCTACTGCTCTCTACTACTCTCTACTACTCACTCTCTACTCTCTATTACTCACTCTCTACTCTCTACCTCTCTACCTCTCTCTTCTTCTCTCTCTACTAATCTCGACCTCTCTACCGCTACCTCTCTACCTCTCTACCTCTACACCTCTACCTCTCTACCTCTCTCTACACGCACACATATAGACATATATGCATATATATATGTGCATATGCATTTATATATATGTATGTGTATGTATAAAAAAAACAACTAAACATTTTTTTTTCTAAACAGCTACTTTTAAAACTGTCATTCTTTTTTCCCATGGTACGCTCCCGGGTACGCGCACCCGTGCGCGTACCGGGCGCTCCCCCCGCGAAAATCAAAAAAAAAAAATTTTTTTTTTTGCCTTGCGGGGCCCTTTTATGGCCCCCACATCAAACCTAGGGGGTCAGGGGGGGTCTACTCTGCCCCCTTATGTTCATTTCCCTCTTTGTTTTGGCCACCTCTTGTGTCTCGATTTTACCGAGACACAAGATGGCGGCCGCTCCGGACTGTTTAGAATGTTTACAGACACCCGAGAGCCAATCAGCTTTCCTCGCGCAAGTCGCGTGGCGCGCACGGTACGCGCACCCGTGCGCGTACCCGTGCGCTGCTATAGATATATATATTTTTTTGAACCTTAATTACTCAAAATCCACTGGAGCACATATCTTGAGACATAGCAAAGGCACATCGGGCTACCAGTCCCTACAATTTTGCCAAGTTTGGTGGAAATCCATTCAGCCGTTCGGGCTAAAAGTGAAATCGACCGCCCTATGGAAATTAACATGGGGAAAACGCGTTTTGGGACCCCCCTTTTATCTCGGCCCCCGCTTGACGAATCCCCCCCAAACTTTCAGGGAAGGACCGGACCGCCATGAGACCATTTTCCTGAAAATTTCAGGCAGATTCGTCAACCGGCGCCAAAGTTATTCAAAATAGAATGTTGAGATTTAACATTGATTCTTTTTTCCCATGGTACGCTCCCGGGTACGCGCACCCGTGCGCATACCGGGCGCTCCCCCCGCGAAAATCAAAAAAAAAAAAATTTTTTTTTTTGCCTTGCGGGGCCCTTTTATGGCCCCCACATCAAACCTAGGGGGTCAGGGGGGGTCTACTCTGCCCCCTTATGTTCATTTCCCTCTTTGTTTTGGCCACCTCTTGTGTCTCGATTTTACCGAGACACAAGATGGCGGCCGCTCCGGACTGTTTAGAATGTTTACAGACACCCGAGAGCCAATCAGCTTTCCTCGCGCAAGTCGCGTGGCGCGCACGGTACGCGCACCCGTGCGCGTACCCGTGCGCTGCTATAGATATATATATTTTTTTGAACCTTAATTACTCAAAATCCACTGGAGCACATATCTTGAGACATAGCAAAGGCACATCGGGCTACCAGTCCCTACAATTTTGCCAAGTTTGGTGGAAATCCATTCAGCCGTTCGGGCTAAAAGTGAAATCGACCGCCCTATGGAAATTAACATGGGGAAAACGCGTTTTGGGACCCCCCTTTTATCTCGGCCCCCGCTTGACGAATCCCCCCCAAACTTTCAGGGAAGGACCGGACCGCCATGAGACCATTTTCCTGAAAATTTCAGGCAGATTCGTCAACCGGCGCCAAAGTTATTCAAAATAGAATGTTGAGATTTAACATTGAAAATTATCCTAACTATAACTACCTACTGGCGACCGCCAGTAGGTAATATATATATATATATATATATATATATTCACTGAAAAAACCATAGGTTTTACACACGTTATAGTTAGGAAGTAGCATTTGAAAAACCTATGAAATTCACTGAAAAAACCATAGGTTTGACACCAGTTATAGTTAGCTGGAAATTTTACTGACATAAAACCAATGAAATTCCACGTTATAGTTAGTTGGACTCACTATAACTTGCGCGTGTAATGCACTGCTGATGACATTACATATTACATCACTCATGACATGGTCAGTGACATCACTTATGACATCACTGATGACAGACCTCCTTTAAGTGTAATGTAACCCTTAAAACACATATTGGAAAATAGAAATTAACATTTTCAAAAAAATGGAGATACCCATACCAGTTACAACAACCAATTCAGTAATTCCACCATCTATATACACATTCTCTCATTCACCAACAGTTCTATATAGTCACTCATACATATACTCACTCATCATATGTAGTGATACACCTATACATCCTGTTACACACCGACACTCATCCAAAAGTTACTCACACACATACTCACACATGCAAATAAACTATTGAACATCCATTTATTTGCATATAAAACTATACACACTCAACCACCCATACAGTCCTGCACATATGGTGTCTTCTAAACACATACAAAGAGAGAGTTAGTCATTCATGCATCTATGTGATTAGTAATACCCCCATAAAACCATAGAAACACTCATACTGATACTAAAAAACATCTAAGAACCCAAATACCTACACATGTAGGTACTCATCAACCCATACAGCCAGTTATTCACAAAGTGAAACACTGATACATATATTTAAATATTTAAACATTACTCGCTAATATATGTATTCAATAAGGTACACTTAATAAGCCAGTTATCCAATCATTTCTTTTTGAAAAAAACATTCATTAAGACAATAATTTAAACATTTATTCTTCCCTCGACCTTTACATATACATATATAAAACATATTTATTTTTTAGAAAGACACACATTCACTGGATGGTGTCATAAGTGATGTCACTGACCATGTCATGAGTGATGTAATATGTAATGCCATCAGCAGTGCATTACACGCGCAAGTTATAGTGAGTCCAACTAACTATAACGTGGAATTTCATTGGTTTTATGTCAGTAAAATTTCCAGCTAACTATAACTGGTGTCAAACCTATGGTTTTTTCAGTGAATTTCATAGGTTTTTCAAATGCTACTTCCTAACTATAACGTGTGTAAAACCTATGGTTTTTTCAGTGAATTTCATAGTTTTTTTGAATGCTAGTTCCTAAGTATGTAATCACGTTCGTAACTACATAGTGTCACCGCCTACACGTCCTGAGAAGCGCATGTAAAGTCACGTGACTTGAAAACAAAACTTCCAATTGGTTATTAGTAGTTTCTGTTCTGGAATATACACGAAGCACTCCACCCACTTTCCTCACAATCTTTTCTACTCTAAAGAGACAACAACGTGGAGCATCTTCCGGAAGACTTTGCTGAAATGGCTTCCCTACCAGATTCATCTTCCGAATCTGAAGGAAATGAGCGACCACCGTTAAGAAGAAAAAAGGAATCTTTCATTTGGCAATTTTTCACTTATCCTGAAGATCAAAAGAAAGTGAATGCGCCAAAAGTAACCTGCACGATATGCAATTCGGAGCTCTCAAGGGGAAATCCAAATAAAAAATATTCCTTTTCTGCACACACCATGCAGCGGCATGTTAAACAAAGGCATCCTGAGCATTATGCAAAAGCATCGACAAGAGCCCTGGCCACGCTATTACCATCAGAGGTGGCCAGCACATCTTCTGGTGTACGATCTGTATCTCCATCGAGTGCTGAAATGGACTTGAGACCATATCTTGCGAAGGTGCATATGAAATGCAACAAGTGTGGAGAAATTCTTTTATATGGAGAGCAGAGCCTTGTTCTTATTAAACTCAAAATTGACAGTCAGAAATGCCCCAAGAAAAGATAAATTTCTACACTTCATTTTCAAACTATTACATACTGAAAAATGTAGTAGCAACTTTAAGAAATCGAAAGCATTATAACACTTCTTTCCCCCCAAAAAAAAAAAAAAAAAAAAAGTTCTTTTCAGAACTAACTCTTTCTACCCTCCTATCGCGTACAGGACCTGACACTTGCATATGAAGTCATGTGACTTCAAAACAACACTTCTAATTGGTTCTTGGTAGTTTCTATTCTGGAATTTACACGCAGCACTCCACCCACTTCCATCACTTTCTTTTCTACTCTCAAGAGACAACAACGTCGAACATCTTCCCGAAGACTTCGGTACAATGGCTACCGTTCCTCATTCATCTTCCAAATCTGATGAAAATGAGCGACCACCTTTGACAAGAAAAACGGAGGCCACGCTATTACCATCAGAAGTAATCAGCACATCTTCCAGTGGACGACCTGTATCTCCATCGAGTGCTAAAATGGACTTGAAACCATGTCTGGCGAAGGTGCACATAAAATGCAACAACTGTGGAGAACTTCTTGTATACGGAGAGCAAAGCTTAACTCTAATTAAACACAAAATTGAGAGTCATAAATGCTCCAAGAAAAGTTAAATTTCTTCACTTTATTTGGATAGTATGACATACTGAAAAATATCATAGCAACTTTAAGAAATCAAATGCATCAAAACACTTGTTTCCAAAAAAAAAAAAAAAAAAAAGTTCTTTTCAGAACTAACTCTTTCCACCAAAACATGCTCAAAGAGCATATTATAAGATGTTTTTTCGCCGCTTTATTTTAGTGCGAGACCGGGTGCGCGCACCCTTCTATCGCGTACAGGACCTGACACTCCCATGTGAAGTCATGTGACTTCTAAACAACACTTCTAATTGGTTCTTGGTAGTTTCTATTCTGGAATTTACACGCAGCACTCCACCCACTTCCATCACTTTCTTTTCTACTCTCAAGAGACAACAACGTCGAACATCTTCCCGAAGACTTCGGTACAAATGGCTACCGTTCCGCATTCATCTTCCGAATCTGATGAAAATGAGCGACCACCTTTGACAAGAAAAACGGAGGCCACGCTATTACCATCAGAAGTAATCAACACATCTTCCGGTGGACGACCTGTATCTCCATCGAGTGCTGAGATGGACTTAAGACCATATCTGGCGAACGTGCACATGAAATGCACGAACTGTGGAGAACTTCTTGTATACGGAGAGCAAAGCTTTACTCTAATTAAACAAATAATTGAGAGTCATAAATGCTCCAAGAAAAGTTAAATTTCTTCACTTTATTTGGATAGTATGACATACTGAAAAATGTCGTCGCAACTTTAAGAAATCAAAAGCATCATAACACTTGTTTCCAAAAAAGAAAAAAAAAAAAAAAGTTCTTTTCAGAACTAACTCTTTGTACCAAAACAAGCTTGAAGAGCATATTAGCTAATATTTTCTCGCCGCTTTCTTATAGTGCGCGACCGGGTGCGCGCACCCACCTATCGCGTCGAGACACGCATGTGCAGTCATGTGACTTTAAAACAACACTTCCAATTGGTTCTTACTAGTTTCTATTCTGCAATTTACACGGAACACTCCACCCACTTCCCTAGAAAACCAGTTTATCGTAAATCTTTTAAAGCCTCCTCTTATGAAATATTCGACATCAATCACATAGCAGAGTACTAAATAGCACTATATACACTCCGTCCCTTAATTATAAGAGACTTATTGCTATGTAAAAGCAACTTTTGTTTTCACGCGATAATGTGAAATGCTGAGCCTATTACATAATTTTATTTCACATATATGTTACTATTGTCCTTCGAGTACTAACACCGTAGAAAATACCACCAATAGCGGTGATATTTTTTACACCGAGAACGGGCGATTTCTATCGCTTACAGCCCTTACAATTATAAAGTTTTATTTCCTAAGTCTCTGATCTCCAACTGTGCAACGCAGCTCCCCTGTGTGTTGTAATAAGGTCCATAAACAAAAACTACAGGGCCAGCATTATAAACATACACAGAACCACAAAACGACAAGAGCCACCATGCTGATATATATCTTTAATATAATAAACCTCTGAGAATAAATACATATTTCCGTGGCACCCCATAACACAAATGTGGCGTCCTCTGACTCTACTCCATTACCAAACACCGTAACTCCCCGCCCCCCTCACTTTTCACTTAACTCCGCACTCCACCCCAGCCGAACCCCCTATTACAAACCCCCAACCTACCCTCCCTGCCCAAACCCACCATGAACCTCAAACCGCCCCTAGAAAACTTATAAGACACAGGATTACTAAAACTCAAAGAATACGCAACAGGCAGATAATGTAAATAGTACATAAAGGCACATATTTTTTCCAAAATACTATTTAAAAACATGTTCTATTTTTTATAAATCTATCATGCATCTGACCCTCTAGAACTGCTTTCAAAACGTGAACTATAAACCTCTACTTTTCATTTTCAAACCATACACTTTCATCTGACCCTCTAGAACTGCTTTCAAAACATGAACTATAAACCTCTACTTTTCATTTTCAAACCATACACTTTCAATTACATTATTTTTTTTCCACAATTCATGTAATGTTACACACCTTTTCTAAAATACACCAGTCCCTATCATTTATAAGGATTTATTTTCCGTCTTCATCAGTGACACTTTCTTCACATATAATAGAAATCACTATAACTTTTTAAACGACAATGCTAACGCGGTAAAAATAACCCTTCATTTGCTTTCCTTTAAGAATGCACACTATGTACCCCACGCATGCGTTTCTTAATCTTTGTATTTGGCAGCGAAAACCGACCTTGAATCGGCAGACATGAACAAGACCGCCATTGTCACATTTAAAACTGAACGTTGCATCTGCTCACACACATATCTTTCACTAAGCTAACATTCACAGAAAATAGCATTGATTGAAAAAAAATTGACCTTGCTTTACAACTCCCTCAAATCACTCCCTTATTTTTTAACGCATCCTCCAGTTCAAAAAAAGCTACTTTTTTAATAACCACTAAGCAATATATAAGTGACTAGACTCCTAGAAAATGTATCAAGTCATTCTGCTCCTCTCCACTGCATAGCCGGCGACCTAATTCTGTGGAGTTGCTATACAACCAGCGGTGCTGCGCTGTTTCCTGTACCATCTTGGGAAATTCAAAATGGATGTCCCTCCTGCCTTCGCAAACGAGCCGGGTCACTTAGAACTATTTCGCCAGAGGATGCTTGACTACTACGGCATCTTACCACTCTCGGCTTTGAATGCATCATATCATTTATCATTTCGATTTTCGTATTTCACCTGTGTGCAGCCTGTATTTCATTGCCTGAGCTGTGATTTCACGTGGGCCCTGGATTTATGTCTCTGCAATTTGGTACCTCCTGAACCGAATTACAATCACCTCATGAATCCGTTACTTGATCATGAACAGCTTTGTTACAACGGAGGGTTTATGGCCTTTGCAGCGATACAAGGAGTTCTGGGTCATTGGAATATATTTGCAGCGGCGCAAGATTTCCTAACAGAGAGCCTCATCGAAAACCCACCGAGCTGCCCTATGATGGTAAAAGACGCTCCAATAATGACAGATCATGAATGCTCCTTTCATCTTCTCAATTGGATGGCTGACATGTTTTCAGATGATAACAATGATTTCATGTTAGAGGCACTTGCTGCATACTTTGCCTTCACAATGGACGGTTAACTCTTTCCTAACAGCGAGCTACATCGAAAACCCACCGAGCTGCCCTCTGATGGTAAAAGAGGCTCCGATTATAACAGATCATCAGTACTGCTTTACTCTTTTCCATTGGATAGCTGACATAATTTCAAATGATAAAACTGATTTCCTGTTACAAGCAGAAACTACCTATTTTGCCTAAACAATGCTTCAATAACTCTCAAACAACCCATTGACGTCCTCATTTCCTTTTGGTTTTCTATATTCTTCACGTTATTTTCCATATTTTCTTTTGAAGAACAGACCTATTTGCTTTACTAACAGTGGACATTATGATTTCGTGTTGTTAGATAGCTGATTCATAAAGTAATGATGTATAACCACTTGCATTTTCATATATCGTTCCTAAACTGAAAGGCCAGAAACCTTCTTCCATTTATTAAAATATAATATACTTCCTTATAAGACTGTACAATGTTTTTTTCCAACTATATTCATTTTTCTTCAACTATAGCGTTGGTATTCCATGTACTACTGACAATACCAATTACTGTGTTTTTTGCAATTTCTGTACTCAGATTACATAATGATTTGCCTTTAAAATAGTACATTTCTAAATAAACATTTCAAATATTCACAGTTTCTCTTTTAATCCATAATCTCAACTGAAATGATTTCATATTGAAAAACTATTCATGGGTTCCACATAACCTTAACTGTAGACACGGAGGACCTTATTTATGAAGACCTTTCGCCGCCAGTGCCTCATTTTTTAAAATGAGAAAAAGTGACGCACCGGTGGCGCAAGTCCTTCATAAATAAAGTCCTGAATATTTTCTTTTCTCGACCTCACTTACTGATACTAGAACCTGCAAGCCAATTACGGCCCGTGAACTCTTTCTTAGTAGGTCGCGCACCGTAAAGACAGTTATACCACTGTTAACATTTTTTTTTTTACTGTTACTAAGCACCGACACAGTTCCGCTTTACTCAGAGTTAATCACTGCTCCCATGCTTCTAAAGGCCAAACGCTATGTCGTATTTCTCTCCTTATCACCCTTTCATCTCCACAATAACAAACAGTTGTCCGCCTGCCACCAGAGAACAGACTCAGATGCAGAGGCCCCAAAGAGTGAACCCATCACCAACTGCCATCTCCGGCTGTTTCCATGGTTACACCTCATTCTGCACCTTGCTGAAGGCACAGGTCAAAAGTTCATCTCTCAACGTTCTACAGCTAACTAAGAAGACTATTTTCCCTCCAGAAACACCTGCCAATCCACAACTCTGTTACATGTCTTGTTTTTTCACACCCAATAGTACTTTTCGTTTAACATAAACATTGACCTGTTCACTCTCCACTTGTTACAATCAACCAATCATTTTTATTTTTTTAACCACACCCAGCCTCTTCCTTTTTCTTTATTTAAAATTTCAACTTCTAACTACCATTCCACTTCCAGAACCGATCGGAGGACGACTACAAATCCCTTGAAAATGAAGGTCTGGCTAATAGGACACAGTTATATTCACTGGAGTGAAAAATATGCAGTAAGCAGACGAATTTGCAACCTCAGCTTACCAAATGTACACATAACATGGATTTCCAAAAGAGGATTGAAATGTCACCAATTAATTCCATTGGTGAAAACTTTTATGCATCTCCCAGAACCAGACCTTATAATTGTGCACTGTGGTGGGAACGATCTAGGCACAATCACTGGGGTAGGTCTGGAAATGCTTCTAAAAGACACCTTTCGACAATTGATGACACTTTTTCCTCGATCTGCCTTGGTATATTCCAATATATGCCAAAGACAGAAATGGAATTGGTCCAATCACCATTGTGCACAATTTGAGAAAGCAAGGAGACATGTAAATAAATCTGTTTCTGCGTCCCTCAGAGATTATAGCATGGGTTCTATTTACCACAACAACTTGCGCTACCACATGCAAGACGTCTATAGGAGAGACGGTGTTCATTTCACGAATGAGGGAAACAGAATCTTCCTCTGCAACATCAGGCTCTGCATCGGTACTTACTTATAAATGCAGAAAACACTCAATTAACACAAGGGCTCTTTTCAGAGCCACCTTATATCTAAGCACTCAAACTTTTGATTTACCTCCATTTTCACACTCTTGTAAATAGGTGTGCGCGACCGGGTGCGCGCACCCGTATTTTTTTCCGGAGAAAAATTATATCTTTTCGCGTTTAAGGGCCTTACTGCACACCCTGAGAAAACCTACGCAGGAAGACAATCTCTACCTTCTCCCCTTTCCATGTTTCAACGCTTTGAAATGAACAATATATTTACTCGCAGTGACAAAATGGCGGACAAAACTTCCTGATTTCCTTCGAATCGAACGTTAACAGACGTCACGCAGCCAAAAAAAATACCGCTCACGCGCAGCCGCTTGGGTGCGCGCACGTGTGCGCGCCTATAGATATATAATTGACTTTAACTTTAATTTTCTCAACAACTACTGAACGGATTTACACCATTCCAAAAAAAGCGTAATCTGCGAACAAGACTCTACAGTTTTGGCAAATTTCTTATAAATTCATTCACCCGTTCGAACTGTAGTCGAGTCTAAAGGTCCTATGGGAAATAACATTGAGAAAACACGTTTTGGGACCCCCCTTATATCTCAGCCCCCACTTGACCAATCCCCCCCAAACTTTCAGGGAAGGAGTGCAGCGAACCTAGCCATCTTCTTTGAGAAATTCGCAAAGACTCATCCACCAGGACCAAAGTTATTCCAAATAGAATGTTGAGGATTTCCTATGGAAAACAATCCTAACTATAACTACCTACTGGCGACCGCCAGTAGGTAATATATATATATATATATTCACTGAAAAAACCATAGGTTTCACACCAGTTATAGTTAGGAATTAGCATTTAAAAAACCTATTAAATTCACTGAAAAAACCATAGGTTTCACACCAGTTATAGTTAGCTGGAAATTTTACTGATATAAAACCATTGAAATTCCCACGTTATAGTTAGATGGACTCACTATAACTTGCGCGTGCAATGCACTGCTGATGACATCACATATTACATCACTCATGACATGGTCAGTGACATCACTCATGACATCACTCATGACACCATCCAGTGAATGTGTGTCTTTCTGAAAAATAAATATATTTTATATATGTATATGTAAAAGTTGATGGAAGAATAAATGTTTAAATAAGTGTCTAAATGGATGGTTTTTAAAAATTGATTGGTTAACTGGCTTAATAAGACATCATCAGCAGTGCATTGCACGCGCAAGTTATAGTGAGTCCATCTAACTATAACGTGGGAATTTCAATGGTTTTATATCAGTAAAATTTCCAGCTAACTATAACTGGTGTGAAACCTATGGTTTTTTCAGTGAATTTAATAGGTTTTTTAAATGCTAATTCCTAACTATAACTGGTGTGAAACCTATGGTTTTTTCAGTGAATTTCATAGGTTTTTTAAATGCTAATTCCTAACTATAACTGGTGTGAAACCTATGTTTTTTTCAGTGAATTTCATAGGTTTTTTAAATGCTAATTCCTTTGTATATCGAGTTTCTAACCTTTTTTTTTTTTTACAATTTGCTGTTTTTTTTTAAGTATTCATTTTTTTTATATAATTTTTTTCTTTTGCGCTCTGGGTGCGCGCTTCGGGAAGCTTTCAGCTAAGCTCTCCGGTAAGCTTTTCCGAGAGCTCATCTGAAAGCGCACCCAGAGCGCAACTGTCGTTCGTGAAAAAAAATATGAATGAAAAGTTAATAATAATGCAAAACATTTCGTACCATACAAATAAAATTTGTTTTTTTTAATAAGGAAAATGATTATGCATTTCTATAAAAGATTGATGACGTCACTTCGGCGCGCAACGTAAGTGCCCTCGGAAGCGCCTACGTTCGCGGCGCATAAACGCACGCAAAAGCGCCTACGATCGCGCCACGTTTGCGCCCCGGAAGCGCCTACGATCGCGCTGCGTAAACGCACCGGAAGTGCTCCGGAGCGCGCAGCGTAAACGCGTCGGGTCATGTGACCCTAAAATAACACTTTTCATTGGTTGCTAACAGTTTTTTTTTACAATGAATGAAATCCCCACCCATTTCCTTCACTTCTTCTTTCACTTTTGTGACTGAAAGACCTGCCTTTTTTGCTGCTCCATATTCCTGGATTCATCATGGCTGCCAGACCATCCAGCAGTGAAGATGACTCCAATGATTTCATTGATGAAGAGCCTCCTCAGCCGAAGGTCAAAGAACATTTCATCTGGAAATTTTTTAAGTTTCCAGCAGACCAGAAGAAGGTGAATGCACCAAAAGTAGAGTGCAGGATCTGCAAACAGGTCCTGTCACGGGGTAACCCCCCAAAAAAATACTCTTTTGGCAACTTCACCATGATTCGCCATGTGGAGAGGAGGCACCCCCAGAATTTTGCCCGGGAAAGTGTCAGGGCTCTGGCACAAGAGGTTCCCAGAGATGGGGCCTCTACATCAACAGGAGGAGCAACTTCTTCTGGAAGAGAACAATCACAGGAGCAGGTAGCAAACATACAACCTGCTTTTAACCATGGTGTCCTCAGATGCAGATACTGCAATCAACTCCTCACCTATGGGGAGCAAAGTGTCCAGCTCATGGTTCGAGCATTGGAGAACAATCGCTGCCCTTCCCACCCCTAATTTTTTTCTTTTCTTTTTGCTCCCGTTGAGCAGTTTCCATTCCCTGTTTTTGTTCCTGTTCAGTTAAAAGAAGAAAACCAAAAGTTCTTTTCAGAACTACCTTCAATTCTCATCAAAGAGCTATATTCTTAAAAAATGAAGAGTAAGTGAAATATAGTGCATTGATAATTGAAAGGAGAATGAGTAAGAAAGAACAGAAAGGTATGAGAGGTGAAAGGAAGTGAAGTAGGAGGAATGAAAGAAGGTGAGTGTTAGAAAAGAAAGTTATGACACAGTGAATAAACTGGAGGCCTCATTTCTGAAAAGTGACGCATTGCTACGTGAAAACAGCGATGCGTCACTTTTCTGGACGCACTCCTTATGACATTCCAGATATGTCATATTTAATATATGACTAATCAATTCGCAAGGAGTTACAGATATGTCAGTATTTCTGACATATCTGTAAACACAAAAGTAACGCATTGCAGGAGTGCGTCACAAAAGTGACGCAACTCCAGTAATGTGTCCTTTCACATGGAAAAAGCACCATGTGAAAGGTTTGCTGTGAAGCAGGCGCAAGATTTTGGCGCAACAGCATCCTAAAAGTGACGCACTGCGTCATTATTACCAAGCTTTTTGCAAGGAACACCCCCTCTGCATGCATTATACCTGACACTATTTTTTAAAAAGTGACGCATCTAGGTACATGGGTCACTTTTTAAAACTCTGCGCCATATTGTATCTGCATCAGGTATAATGTATGCAGAGGGGGCAATCCCTCGCAAAAAGCTTGGTAATAACGACGTACTGAAATCTATGAGATTTCTCTGCGTCACTTTTAGGATGCTGTTGCGTCAAAATCTTGCGCCTGCCTCGCATCACTTTTATGTTTACAGATATGTCAGAAATACTGACGTATCTGTAACTCCTTGCAACATGATTTGTCATACATTAAATATGACACATCTGGAATGTCATAAGGACTGTGGACAGAAAAGTGACGCATCACACCAGCAGTGTAATAAAATGTGCCTCGTTGCACTATATTTAAAGGATGCAACAGCATCCTAAAAGTGACGCAGTGAAATCTCAAACATTTCACTGCGTCGCTATTACAAAGCTTTTAGTGGGGGAACACCCCCTCTGCATGCATTATACCTCACGCAGATATAATGTGGCGCTTGATTTTAAAAAGTGACCCATCTACCTAGATACGTCACTTTTTAAATATAACGCAACGAGGCACATTTTTTTACACCACTGGTGCGATGCGTCACTTTTCTGTGCGCACTCCTTATGACATTCCAAGTAACGCATTGCTGGAGTGCGTCACAAAAGTGACGCAACTCCAGTAATGTGTCCTTTCAAATGGGGAAAGCAGCATGTGAAAGGTCTTGCCTCAGTCTAACACCTGCTGTAAAGCAGGCACAAGATTTTGACGCAACAGCATCCTAAAACTGACGCAGTGAAATCTCAAAGATTTCACTGCGTCGCTATTACAAAGCTTTTTGCGGGGGAACACCCCCTCTGCATGCATTATACCTGACGCTATTTTTAAAAAGTGACGCATCTAGGTACATGGGTCACTTTTTAAAACTCTGCGCCACATTATATCTGCGTCAGGTATAATGTATGCAAAGGGGGCATTCCCCCGCAAAAAGCTTGGTAATAACGACGTACTGAAATCTATAAGATTTCTCTGCGTCACTTTTAGGATGCTGTTGCGTCAAAATCTTGCACCTGCCTCGCATCACTTTTATGTTTACAGATATGTCAGAAATACTGACTATCTGTAACTCCTTGCAACATGATTCGTCATACATTAAATATGACACATCTGGAATGTCATAAGGAGTGCGCACAGAAAAGTGACGCATAACACCAGCAGTGTAATAAAATGTGCCTCGTTGCACTATATTTAAAAAGTGACGCATCTAGATAGATGCGTCACTTTTTAAATATTGCATAACAATGCGCATTTTTTTACACCGCTGGTGCGTCACAAAAATTGACGCACAGGAGGCGCAAAACTAACAGCGCAAGGCCTTCATAAATATGGTCCTGGATTTTCCCCGTACTTCGCCGGTGCGCGTACCATGCGCTTCCCCCGCGCAAAACGAAAATTTTTTTTTAATGCCCTGCAGGACCCTATTTTAGTCCCTACATCAAACCTAGGGGGTCAGAGGGGGTCTACTCTTCCCCCTTATGGTCATTTGCCCCTTTTTTTTTCAAACCCCTTGTGTCTCGATTTTACCGAGACACAAGATGGCGGCCGCTCCAGACTGTTTAGAATGTTTACAGACACCCAAGAGCCAATCAGCTTTCTGCGCGCAAGTCGCGTGTCGCGCCGGGAGCGCACTCAAGTGCGCGCACCGGAGAGCGCCTATAGATATATATATTTTTTTGAACCTAAATTACTCAAAATCCACTGGAGCACATATCTTGAGACATAGCAAAGGCACATCGGGCTACCAGTCCCTACAATTTTGCCAAGTTTGGTGTAAATCTATTCAGCCGTTCGGGCTAAAAGTGAAATTGACCGCCCTATGGAAATTAACATGGGGAAAATGCGTTTTGGGACCCCCCTTTTATCTCGGCCCCCGCATGACGTATCCCCCCCAAACTTTCAGGGAAGGACCGGAGCTCCGCGAGGCCATTTTCAGGAAATTTTCAGGCAGATTCGTCAACCGGTGCTAAAGTTATTCCAAATAGAATTTTGAGATTTAACATTGAAAAAAATCCTAACTATAACTACCTACTGGCGACCGCCAGTAGGTAATATATATATATATATATATATTCAATGAAAAAACCATAGGTTATAGGCCATATATAGTTAGGAATTAGCATTTACAAAACCTTATTTTACTCGCATAAAACCATTGAAATTCCATATATAGTTAGCTAACTATAAGCGCTAACTATATATCGCGCACCCGCAATCCACTGCTGATGATGTCACATATTACATCATTCATGACATGGTCAGTGACATCACTGATGACATCACTGATCACAACATCCAGTGATTGTATGTGTCTGTAAAGTTTAAATATGTTTCACATATTGAAGAATGAGTGGATGTATAAGTGTCTGGATGAAGAATTTAGTAGGTGCATGACTGACTGTATGAGTGAGTGATTAAATGTGTCTCACTGAGTACATGGGTTAGTGACTAAACTGTCTTAATTCGTGCATCAGTATGTTTGATGTTGTGTAAGCTGCTGCATGTGTTGATCAGTAGCTATAAGAGTGGCCATATGGGTTATTGATTGGTTGCCCAAATATTTGAATGGGAGGCTGAGTGTGTGTGTGGGTGGCTGGGAGGTGCGTGACTCTGTGCATAGATGTGTAAGCAGTTGATTCACTAGGAGTATGAGTTCAAGAGTGCATGTGGAAACAACTATATGGGCGGTTGACTGTGCATGGGTGTGTTGGTGAGTGAATGGATTTCTCATTGCTACATGTGCAAGTAAGTACGTATGTAAAACACAATACATGTGAGAGTTGAGATATATAAATAACTGAACATAAGAGCCAGTGAATGTGTGAGTGGCTGTATCGATCACTGTGAGCTTGTATCAGGGATTATATAAGAGAGTAAATATGTGTTATTATATGTTTGAATAAGTAAGATGTGTATAACTATATAGTTGAGGAAATGGAGGTGTGATTGATTCTTTGCATGACTGACTAGGTGTGTGAGTAACTCCATGGATGAGTGACTGTCTGTGAGTGTCTGTTTATACTGAGTGTATGTAAGGTTATATTAGAGTCTGAAGAGGTTCATTGTATTATCACATGAGTGATGTGATCAGTGATGACAAATGAGATGTCATCAGTGATGTCATTTGAGTTGTCATCAGTGATGTCATTTGAGATGTCATCATTGATATCATTTGAGTTGTCATCAGTGATGTCATTTGAGATGTCATCAGTGATGTCATCAGTGATGTCACTGACCATGTCATGAATGATGTAATATGTGACATCATCAGCAGTGGATTGCGGGTGCGCGATATATAGTTAGCGCTTATAGTTAGCTAACTATATATGGAATTTCAATGGTTTTATGCGAGTAAAATAAGGTTTTGTAAATGCTAATTCCTAACTATATATGGCCTATAACCTATGGTTTTTTCATTGAATTTTCAAGGTTTTGTAAATGCAAATTCCTAACTATATATCCACTATAACCTATGGTTTTTTCTGTGAATTTCATTGGTTTTTTAATAGCAAATATGAAAAGCTTTAAAATGTCAAGTACGTGATAGATAAAAACATTTTCGTATTTATGCACGCTGATGTGCTTTGAACGCTGCCCCCCCCCTCCCCTCTTTTGCCTTAGTAGTACTCTCTCTTTGCAGATACAGAAGGGTAGTTAACGCAGGCCTTTACCCCCGTTGTAATCCGTCGTACCTCCTTGTCTCTCCATTTGATTGATTGTTGTCCAAGCATTTACTGTTTTAGAATTGGTTCTCTTTGGATCATTCTCTATTTACAAACAAGCACAAAGTCGCAATACTCTGTTTAGTCTTTGCAGATAGTGAAAAATCGTGTAAAAAAATAAAAGTAATCGAGCAAAATCAGTAGGCCACTAATTGGATCTCTTTTTGACCTCGCTAAAATAGAAACATTAGGAACAACCCTTCTTGAGAAATACGAAAATAGTGAGATGAACTGAGCTCCACACCATGAGGGCTGCAAGACAGCTCGACTCCGCCACCCACACCGCCCAAAATAACGGCAAACCCTATGCAAATATTATAAATATACACAACACACCAGCAAAGAAACAGAGTAAAACATTTTATTAAATAACTATTTACATAACTATTTTATACTTTTTATTACCCGATCCGGCTAGCTCAATCGATCGAGCATGAAACTCATGCACTGATAACAAGCGTTGAGAGTTTGTAGAATGATGTCTTCAGATTTTCCACATATGGTGTACTGGCGCGAACTGGCAGGGGGCGTTTGGATTCTACCCCTTCTCCAAATAAGATTTTCATACGTGAATGTTCGTTCATGCTTTTTGTCCCTGACTTGCTTCCATGTCACTGCCTTACATACATGGCATAAGTCCTGGTTGTCATACTTCAGAGTTCTAAGCAGCTCTTGTAACACTGTTTAAACCTTATTTGCACCTGCTGCAGCTTCACTATTCAAAGTAAGTGGGGTCCATTTGTGGACCTGACTGCATTGGAAAACAATGTGATACAGTGCCTCCCTAAACCGCTTGACGGAGGCCCCCGAGGGGCGGTGAGATGGCGCGGACTGAGAGGGGGCGCTTGGCTCCTGCCCCCTCCCCAAGTCGTGTTGCCCTGGTGAGGCCTGAGATCGCCCCCGGCATAGGCGGCCGGCTCCCGGGGTCCGGCGGAATTTTTTCCCTTTTGAAGAATCTTTCATTCTGGACCTTGTCCCACAATCCGTTTCACCTGAAGACACGCTGTCGTAGGGCGCCCCTTTACCGTTTTAGTTGCCATTCCGCCCGCTTTTGGTACTCTGTGCCTCTTCCGCCATTCAGCTGTTTACCGCTCGCTCTTGCGACTACAACGTCTCGCTCACCATGTAGTTGAGTTGCTCCCGCTCTTAAGATTTGACCGAACTTTTTGGACTGCTGAAAGCGGTTGTATTCCGACCGCTGGTTGGTGGAGACATTTTGACTATATTCTGCACCTGCATTGTCGCGTAATGCGTCATATGACGCGACGCGTTAGCGCACCCGGAAGTGCTCTGGTGCGCAAGGCGCAGCTTCCCGGAAACGATCCAGAGCGCTGCGCAGCGCGTAACGTAAGCATAACAGGTCATGTGACTTGTTAATAAAACTTTTCATTGGTTCATTTTACTTTTCTTTTCCTAATTATGTAAGACTAGGTCATGTGACCTAAAAATAACACTTTTCATTGGATTAAAACATTTTTTTTTCCCCAAACGATGAAAGCCCCACCTTGTTTCTGGATGTTTCAGACTGAAGCTGCCGTCACCATGAGAGCACCACCATCTCGTAGCTCCGTCGTGGCCATTCCGCAAGCAATCATGGCAGCCGCTCCCCACCGGAAGGCCGCGGGAGTCGAGGGCCCCCAAGACTTTTGTACAATCTTCAAGGCTGAGGGGACGCTTTCGAGAATGGAACCCAAGCCCTGGCAGACAAGCGTCCGAGTTCCAAGGTGTCCCAGGGCCATTTTACTGGACCAGGCCCAAATCCGAAGAGCCGGCCGCCATTTTAAGAGTCCTGTGGCAGCCGCCTATCGCTGCACCGCAAGAGTGGGAGCAACTCAACTACATGGTGAGCGAGACGCTGTAGCCGTAAGAGCGGGCGCTAAACAGGTGAATGGCGGAAAAGGCACAGTGTAGCAAAAGCGGGCGGAATGGCGACTGAAACGATAAAGGGGCGCCCCACTACAGCAGACAAGCCTCCGCCATGTGCTTCAAAACTGCATATGTATCTCGTGATATCAAGGTTGGGCAACCAGTACAGAACAAGCAGTTACGAGTCCCATTTACACCGGCGCCATTTTGGGCGCGGCCGGGCAGGTCCAGGACCTACTGAAACATAAAAAATGAGGCTGACGTCTCTGAAGCAGTTCACGAACAGCAGGACATAGCAAATAAACATGAACTCTCTAAAGCTGTTAACTCACTGCAGGACAAAACAAGTGAACCTGAAACCTCTGGAATAATTGTCGCTCAAAAGAACAACACACAAAACTCTGTAGAGCCTGAAGAAAAAAAACAGAAGGGCACTGTAGTTTCAGACACACTTAACACTAATGACTAAACAAAGATATCGTCTGTTTATAAAGCAGTTATCATCTTGACAGAATTGACAAAGAAGTGTACAGACACCAATGCATCAGCATTCTCGGAGATAACATCTTAAGGAACAAAGAAAGACCTGTTCACTCTTGACACCCCAGGTGCTGTGTATATTGCACTATAGTGCTGCATCGAGAAAACGGGCAACCCTATTGATGTGGATTTTTCATTATTGATTATTGTAAAGAAATTGCGACTCCCCCCTTTAGCAGATTAGCTAAATGTTTGCGTAATTTAGGCATAAAAGTTATATTATTGTTGTTGTTATCGTTATAGTTCTGGTTAATTTCAAAAAATGGTTAAATATATTTACAGTTTTTGTTGCGTTCGTTATATTTAAATGTTAATAAAGTTTTAAAATGTAACTGTCTTGGAGTACTATATTTTTTTAAAAAATCGGGTGAATGGGGCCTTGAATCGGGTTATTGTCATGTGTGGGCTTTGCAAGTGTACTGCTACAAGATCGGACATTTCAAACTCAAATGCACGTTCTTTTTCTTACCTTTCCGAAGCATGGAGCGCAATAGCAGGCAGAGAAAGGGTGATGCACGTGTTGAACACTGCCTGGCCTGCAAATTGCTGGCAGTGCCCCCCCCGCCCGCTCCTGAAAGAGGGCACACACACACCGCCGCCCCGAGTACTTCACAAATCTTTAAAAGACCATGCGCTTGTTCAATGTGAAGTGGATAACATGGCTAATAGCATTTGCTGGATAATGCATGAATATCGCTGACTTTTCAACGATATTCATGCATTGCGGCCGTTTTTTATCGCATTTGCGATAAACCTTGCTAATAGCAAGGTTTATGTACGATAAAATTCGCCGATGTGCGGTGATAATTTTTGTCTCTAAACAAGTTAGAGACAAAATTACCGCTAGTTGTTGGTAATATGCCCCCGGGTTTTTCCTTGCAGGAATCGGGAAGCGAAAGACTAGCACTG
The DNA here is from genome assembly GCF_964263255.1 of Lissotriton vulgaris. Taxonomy (NCBI): domain Eukaryota; kingdom Metazoa; phylum Chordata; class Amphibia; order Caudata; family Salamandridae; genus Lissotriton; species Lissotriton vulgaris. Next base: position 1,300,315,921 of record NC_141691.1, read on the forward strand.
AAATCAGTAGTCTCACGCCTGAATCGGGAGGGTTGGCATGTCTGGATACTCTACAGCTGGGGCCATAAACTACATTCGCAGGGCTAGGTGATAGCCTAGGTCCGGCCTGGACAATCGGACACAGAGGAAGAGGAGTGTCAGAGGGTGCGGTAGTGAATAGGGTGAAAGGGAGGTGTCGGGCAGGCACAGGGTGTGATTCTCAGACAAGAGCAGCGCAGATGGGGGGAAGTATATGGCCCATGCATGAGAGAGAGAGCGGGGGTGACCATTGCGTGGGGGAGATGCGTGCGAGGGTGGGGAGCCATGTTTACCGCTAGTTGTTGGTAATATGCCCCCGGGTTTTTCCTTGCAGGAATCGGGAAGCGAAAGACTAGCACTGAAATCAGTAGTCTCACGCCTGAATCGGGAGGGTTGGCATGTCTGGATACTCTACAGCTGGGGTCATAAACTACATTCGCAGGGCTAGGTGATAGCCTAGGTCCGGCCTGGACAATCGGACACAGAGGAAGAGGAGTGTCAGAGGGTGCGGTAGTGAATAGGGTGAAAGGGAGGTGTCGGGCAGGCACAGGGTGTGATTCTCAGACAAGAGCAGCGCAGATGGGGGGAAGTATATGGCCCATGCATGAGAGAGAGAGCGGGGGTGACCATTGCGTGGGGGAGATGCGTGCGAGGGTGGGGAGCCATGCTGAGAATCGGCGGCGTGCAGAGAGTGGCCCTGGTCAAGGCATCTAAAATGGCAGCCGTGCACGACAAAATTGTGGCATTGGACAAAACGCAAGATGGCGCAGACAATGTTTATCAATAAGGATTCATTTATAACAAAATATTTACTCGCAGTGACAAAATGGTGGTCACCACTTCCTGATTTCCATCGAATCGAACGTTAACAAACGTCACGCAGCAAAAAAAAAAAAAAAAAAAAAAAAAAAACACGCACAGAGCAGTTTTTAGCCATGTTATCCAATGGAAGGTGGATAACACGGCTAAGAGCATTTGCTGGATAATGCATGAATATCGCTGACTTTTCAACGATATTCATGCATTGTGGCCGATGTGCGGCGATAATTTTTGTCTCTAAACAATTAAAACGAAGTACAAAATGGCGAATTCCCGTTTCGCTACCAGTTCGCGGCCCGGGAAACGCTTCTACCGTGAAAAATAATTTTTTTTTTATTTTCCCCACGGGACCCTTTAATAACCCCAACAACAATCCTAGGGGGTCAAGAGGGGGATACCTTGCCCCCTTTCATTAAATTCCCCATTCGTTTTTCACCTCTTCTTCTCTCTCGATCCTACCGAGAGATAAGATGGCGGCCGCTCCGGACTGTCACGCAGCAAAAAAAAAAAAAGCTCACGCACAGCCGCTGGAAGAGATGTATCAACATATATGAGCCTCCTCAGCCACCCTCAGGAAATATAGGGGATTAGGATACGTCTCCCGCACCCCCTTATACCTAGTAATTTAATTAACGAAGCACAAAATGGCGAATTCCCGTTTCGCTACCAGTTTGCAGCCCAGTTCGCGGCCCGGGAAGCGCTTCTACCGTGAAAAATCATTTTTTTTTTAATTTTCCCCACGGGACCCTTTAATAACCCCAACAACATTCCTAGGGGGTCAAGAGGGGGATACCTTGCCCCCTTTCATTAAATTCCCCTTTCGTTTTTCACCTCTTCTTCTCTCTCGATCCTACCGAGAGACAAGATGGCGGCCGCTCCGGACTGTTTAGAATGTTGACAGACACCGGAGAGCCAATCAGCTTTCTGCGCGCAAAGTTCCGATAAGCGAAAAGTAAGCGGACCGGATCGCTGCCCGGAGCGCTGTTACAGATATATATCTTGATTTAAACGTTAATTTCTCAAAAACTACTGGAGCACATATATTGAGACCTAGCAAAGGCACATCGGGCTAACAGTCCCTACAATTTTGCCAAGTTTCGTGCAAATCCATTCAGCCGTTCGAGCTAAAAGTGAGTCCAACCGCCCTATGGAAAACTCAATGCAAAAAACGCGTTTTGGGACCCCCCTTTTTTCTCAGCCCCCCCTTGACGAAACCCCACCAAATTTTCAGGAGCTGCTCAGAAACAAAATGTGCCATTTTCCTGAAAATTTCAGCCGATTCCATCCACAAACGCCAAAGTTATTAGACATAGAATTTTCAAAAGTCCCATAGGGAATTTATCCTAACTATATATACCTACTGGCTATTGCCAGTAGGTAATATATATATATATATATATATATATATATATATATATATATATATATATATATATATATATATATATATATATATATATATATATATATTACCTACTGGCGGTCGCCAGTAGGTAGTTATAGTTAGGATTTTTTTCAATGTTAAATCTCAAAATTCTATTTGGAATAACTTTGGCGCCGGTTGACGAATCTGCCTGAAAATTTCCTGAAAATGGCCTCGCAGGGTTCCGGTCCTTCCCTGAAAGTTTGGGGGGGATACGTTAAGCGGGGGCCGAGATAAAAGGGGGGTCCCAAAACGCGTTTTCCCCATGTTAATTTCCATAGGGCGGTCGATTTCACTTTTAGCCCGAACGGCTGAATGGATTTCCACCAAACTTGGCAAAATTGTAGGGACTGGTAGCCCGATGTGCCTTTGCTATGTCTCAAGATATGTGCTTCAGTGGATTTTGAGAAATTAACGTTCAAAAAAATATATATATCTGTAGCCGCGCTCCGGTACGCGCACCAGTGAGCGCTCCAGGCGCGACACGCGACTTGTGCGCAGAAAGCTGATTGGCTCTCAGTTGTCTGTAAACATTCTAAACAGTCCGGAGTGGCCGCCATCTTGTCTATCGGTAAAATCTAGTCATAAGAGGTGGCAAAAACAAAGGGGGGAATTGACCATAAGGGGGTAGGGTAGACCCCCCCTGACCCCCTAGGTTTGATATGGGGGCCATTAAAGGGCCCCGCGGGGCATTTAAAATATATATATATTTTTCGTTTTGCGCGGGGGAAGCGCCCGGTGCGCGCACCAGGTAGCGCACCGGGGAGCGTAAAATGAGGGAAAAAGATGACAGAGTTTTTAAAAAAATGAAGTTTTTATTTAGAAATTGAAGGTAGTTCTAAAAAGAACTTTTTTATTTCTTCTTTTTGTTGTTTTATATTTTTTTTGTGTTTTTTGAACTTTTTGAACTTTTTTTGGCTTTTCAAAAGTGTTTTTTTATATTTTTTTTTGTATTTTTTTAGGGGGAGAAACAAAAAAAGGGAATTGAAACTGGCTCAACTGGAGAAAAAAAACAAAAAACCCAAAAAATTACTTCTTTTTGGGGCACTTGTGATTATCACCTGCAAGGACGATGAGCTTAACGCTTTTTTCGCCATAGGCGGTAAGCTTGCCACATGCAGAACAAGTGATTTTAAAATCAGCAAATCTCGGCTGAATGCAAGGCATCACCTCGGATGTTTCTGGTTCTGATGAGGTGGGTTGGTTTCTTTGGGAGGGGGTCCTTGATGACTGGGGGAGGTTACTGGCCAGTTCCCTGAACTCTGCACAAGAGTAGTTGTTTGGGTGCTTTCTGGTCATGTGCCGAATCATGGTATAGTTACCAAAAGAATATTTTTTGTTTGGGTTGCCCCGTGAAAGTTCATCATTGCAGATGAGGCAAGTCACCTTGGGCGCATTCACCTTTTTTTTCCCCTCTGGGATTGAAAAAAACTGCCATACAATGTGTGGTTTGGGTTTGTAAGGTGTATTTTCTTCTGGCAGCCATCTTCTTCTCCCCTCCTCCTCTTCCTCTTCCTCCTCCTCCTGTTCTTGACCACCAATATAATTTGGAGCTGGTCCTTTTGGTGGTTGTGTTGGTGGTGGTGGGGCAGATGCACCAGCTGATGCTACTACTGAAGCCATTATTTGGAGCAAAAAAGTAGAGAGAGCAACAAACAGGTCTTCCTCAGTCAAAGGACAAAGTCAGAATAAGCAAAAAAGGTGGGGTCTTTCATCATTTAGAAAAAAAAACTGTCCTGAACCAATGAGAAGTGTTATTTTCAGGTCACAAGACCAGGGGCTTCATCATTATGAAACTAAAACTGTTATGAACCAATAAAAAGTGTTATTTTCTGCTCACATGACCCGACGCGCTTACGCTACGCGCCCGGGGGCGCGCAGCGTAAGCGCGTCGGAAGTTTACGTTTTGCGATCGTATTCGCTCGAGTACTTCCGGGTGTGCTTACGCCGTGCGTATCACGCGGTCGCGGTTACGCGATACGTCACGATCATGTTTTCGTTTGCGATATTGGCGCTCACGGGACGCTCCCCGGAGCGCGCCCGGGGGCGCTTTTCGGAAATACGCTTTTCGGGGCGCACTCCGGGGCGCGCTCTGGGAGCGCCCCCCCAAAAATTAAAAAAAAAAAATGGGATAATTGTAGGGACAGGTAGCCCTATTCTGAAGTGGTTTGTAAAAAAATTAACTTTATAAAAATATGTATTGTGCTACATTGGGCTTAATATATGTTAGAGCCAAAATGTAGCCCAAATGTAGCCCAAAGTAGCCCAATGTAGCCCAAAGATGGCCACCAGAGACCAAAAATTGTAAATGTAGCCCAAATTTCAACTAGATGTAGCCCAACTGTAGCCCAATGACAGAATGTACCAGAGTGTTAAAAAGAACAACTAGAGTGCTAACAGTCTTATTTATAAAGTGAAACTTATAGTTAGGAATTAGCATTAACAAAACCTATGAAATTCACTGAAAAAACCATAGGTTTCACACCAGTTATAGTCTCGTGTCTCGGTAGGATCGAGACACGAGAGGTGGCCAAAACAAAGGGGGAAATGACTATAAGGGGGCAGAGTAGATACCCCCTGTACCCCTAGGTTTGATGTGGGGGCCATTAAAGGGCCCCGCTGGGTCTCACCTTTTTTTTTTTTTTTTTTCGATTTTCGCGGGGGAAGCGGCCGGTACGCACACCGGGGAGCGTATCGAGGAGGGTACTATGTAAAAAGAATGACTTTAAAAAATTGTATGTTTATGTTTTTTTTTAATTTTTTTTATTTTATGTAAGTATCTACATGTAGGTACTAATGAAGAGACTTAAATTTAATGTTCACCATTTTCTTTGTAGACATCTTGCATGTTGTTATTGTATTTTTTGTGGTATATGGAATTCATAACATAGTCTGTCTGGAAAGGAGAAACAGATCTTTTAAGCACTCCCTGAGAATTTCTAGGGGATAATGAGTAGTCTATCCTGCTCCCTTATGAAAATGAGGTGTAAAATATACATAGGAGATAATATAGTGGGAGAAAGGTAGTAACTATGAGTAAACTTAATATGTAACAGAAAAATAGTTGAACAGTATACTATAAGTTTCACTTTTTTTAAAAAACTTTTTTGGTAATACTTTATGAATTACATATAAAAATGAATATTGTCTGAAACAATTTGAAATTATTAAATATAAATTTATTCCTCTGATTCTTTTTCATAATTTAATAAAATTTCTAACATAATATTGTCCGGAATTTCCTCATAATTATAAGTACATGATTCCATTTCTTCCAAACATTCTATTAACTGTTCATCCAAAGAGTCATCCATGAAATCTAGTTCATCTTTTTGGTCTTCTTGTTTTTCCACCTTTATTTTGATAGAAGTAACATTTCCTTGATTTTCTCCTTCCATTTTCTTTCTGAAAATTGTATACAAATTAACTATATTAGTAGAGTTAGGGTACTGTATACCAGAGAAGTCTAACTCAATCCATAACTATTACAGAGAAGTCTATCTCTATCTATAATTTTTACAGAGGGATAGTATATAACTAACAGAATATTTTTTTCTGAAATTAACTTAAAGTGTACAATATACTTCCATAATAACAATTTACCTTGGAGAAATCAGGTGAAGTTGTCAGTGTAATTTGTTCTCAAATGTACTTCTGGAAGCAGTAGTCAAAATGGCTGTGTTTCCCTCTCTTCTTATATATATATTCTTGTACTTAACCAATGAAACGTGAGGAAATAGTCGTAGAAAATGAAAGAAAGTTTTTAATTGGTTGTAAATTCTAACATTTCATATGTGTTTTTGTCATGTAATTTACCTCAGGATATTTAGTCAGAACTACAGCATAATTTTCTCAATGGAATTCTATCAAATTTGGGTAAATGGTAGGGACTGCTATGTAGTAGGGCCTATTCTATATTTGATGAAAGTGTCTCCAGTGGTTTTTTTGTAAATTGCTTTCCCACCTTTTTTTATCGAGCGCTTACCGGTGCGCGCTCCGTTACGCGCACCGGCAGCGTTACGGGAGTCCTCCATTTTGTGTTTCGGTACAATCGAGACACAAGATGGAGGGTAAACAATGTACGGTATGGGTAGAAGGGGGCACCGTAGAGACTTCTTGACCCTCTAGGTTTTCTGAGGGGGGCTGAGGAGGCTCATAAACGTTAAAAAAAAAAAATCTTTAATTTTTCCACGGGGGGAGCGCTCGGTACGCGCACCGGTAAGCATACCGGAAAGCGTATTTTGGTGAAAAATAGTGAAAAAAGTTAGAAAAAGATAAACGTTTTGAATGATCAGAGGTAGGGTAGCTCTGAAAAGAGCTTTTGGGTTTTGTGGTTGATTTAGGTACCTACAAGTAGGTTCCAATGCACATTCTTAAATTCAGGAGGAATATTCTATTCCCTTCATCTGAGAAGTGCACACCATCTCCTCTGTAGATGTCTTGCATGTTGTAACGCAAGTTATTATTGTATATTGAACCCATTCCATAGTCTCTCATGTAAGCAGAAACAGATTTATTCACATGTTTCCGTGCTTTCTCAAATTGTGGACAAAATTGGTTGGACCAGTTCCATTTCTGTCTTTGGCATATACTAGAAAATACCAAGGCAGTTTGTGGAAAGAGTGTCATTAATTGATCAAAGGTGTCCTTTAAAAGCATTTCCAGACCAACCCCAGTCATAGTGCCTAAATCATTTCCTCCACAGTGCACTATTAAGAGGTCAGGTTTTGGCAAATGCATAAAGGTTTTCACCAATGGTATCAATTGGTGACATTTTAATCCACTTGATTTCCACATTTGATAAATCAAGGTTGTGAAAATGTCTGCTATCTGCATACCTTTGAGCCCAGTGGATGTAGCTGTGTCCAAGGATCCAGACAGAAAACATGATGAGAGATGGTTCTGATGCAGTCAGATGATGTGTGGGAATGAATTGGCAGTTGGAACAGTAGGAGTTTACAAAAAAATAATTGTGGAGTTTCACTGCTTTTGAATCAGAAGCAATGATTGGTGGATTCAGATAGTTGAAAACTTAAAGTTAGGGTGCATGGTTGTGTTGTGTTAAAGAAGCAATTTGAATGGTTAAAAAAAGTCACTAAAAGCTAAAATACTCTGGATAGGCTGGTGTATTGAGAGGTCAAACAGCCTTGCTGAGTTAATTTGCAACATTGTACAATAAACTTTTGAACCTGAGAGTTCAGTTAGGAGGGAGTTGCTATGGAAACAGATAGAAAGATCTGAGAGGGGGAAGGGTGTGGGTTTCAAAATAGTGAGGGAAAACTTTTGATTGGTTGAATTAAGGCATATGTGTACAAAGTTAGAGATTTTCTATGCCAGTCTGTGGTTTCAGTGTATTGAGTGCACACTTTTTGCTCTGTTAAAGAGAAATTGGTGTGTGTGTCTGACACTGTTTTCAATCTTCCAAAGCTTTTGTAAAGGTAAGTAATGATTTATTTAATTTACATAGAGACTTGTTTGCTGTATGGAGAATATTTATAAGCAGATAGTTATGTTTTAGAAATCGATTTTGGGGTGCAATTGATTGGAATTTGCATTTGGCCCTTTTTTATGATTGCCTTGTGCAGCTGATGCATCACTTTAAACATGGGTAATAAGTGACTCACTGGTGGCGCAAGGCTTTTATAAATAAGGCCCTGACTTTGTTTGCTGATATTGAGTGGTTGTACATAGGTTCTGCGCAGTGTTTCTTACATGTTATTCAAAAATCGATTTTTGGGTGCAAATGATTGGTATTTGCTTTTGGCCCTTTTTTATGATTGCCTTGTGCAACTGGTGCATCACTTTAAACATGGGTAATAAGTGACGCACTGGTGGCGCAAGGCCTTCATAAATAAGGCTCTGACTTTGTTTGCTGATATTGAGTGGTTGTAGATAGGTTTTGCACAGTGTTTCTTTCATGTTATTCAAAAATCGATTTTTGGGTGCAATTGATTGGTATTTGCATTTGGCCCTTTTTTATGATTGCCTTGTGCAACTGGTGCATCATTTTATACATGAGTAATAAGTGACGTACTGGTGGCGCAAGGCCTTTATAAATAAGGCCCTGACTTTGTTTGCTGATATTGAGTGGTTGTACATAGGTTCTGCGCAGTGATTCTTACATGTTATTTAAAAATCGATTTTTGGGTGCAATTGATTGGAATTTGCATTTGGCCCTTTTTTATGATTGCGTTGTGCAGCTGATGCATCACTTTAAACATGGGTAATAAGTGACGCACTGGTGGCGCAAGGCCTTTATAAATAAGGCCCTGACTTTGTTTGCTCATATTGAGTGGTTGTAGATAGGTTCTGCGCAGTGTTTCTAACATGTTATTCAAAAATCGATTTTTGGGTGCAATTGATTGGTATTTCCATTTGGCCCTTTTTTATGATTGCCTTGTGCAGCTGATGCATCACTTTAAACATGGGTAATAAGTGACGCACTGGTGGCGCAAGGCCTTTATAAATAAGGCCCTGACTTTGTTTGTTGATATTGAGTGGTTGTAGATAGGTTCTGCGCAGTGTTTCTTTCATGTTATTCAAAAATCGATTTTTGGGTGCAATTGATTGGTATTTGGATTTGGCCCTTTTTTATGATTGCCTCGTGCTACTGGTGCATCACTTTAAACATGGGTAATAAGTGACGCACTGGTGGCGCAAGGCCTTTATAAATAAGGCCCTGACTTTGTTTGCTGATATTGAGTGGTTGTACATTGGTTCTGCGCAGTGATTCTTACATGTTATTCAAAAATCGATTTTTGGGTGCAATTGATTGGTATTTGCTTTTGGGCCTTTTTTATGATTGCCTTGTGCTACTGGTGCATCATTTTAAGTGAAATTCAATATATTCTGAGAACAGCAAAAATAAATAATGTAACATATTGTAGAAGTTATTGTGTAGTTTGCATTGTGTAATTTATATTGTGTTCACATTGTCTTACACTCATTTTCTTTTTCACCCTTATTTACCTCTCTTTACTAATTTATACTCTTTTTTCATCGCTGTTTCTTTAGTGCACTTTATTCACAACTTCTCAATCTAATAGGAACTGTCTGCATTTCCTCTGTTCCTTCCACCACTTTGTATCTTTTTCATATTCTCACAGTACCACTGCTTTAGTTTCCTAACTCTCTCTTTCTTTTTCTCCATTTTTTTTTCTTTCGCACTCATTGTACTGTAGTTCACTTAGTTCTTCCTTTTGTCTTTCTGTGCACTTACTCTCTCACTCCTGTTTTATCCATCGTTCTATACTAACTTCATTCCTTTCATCTCTTCACTCTGTGACTTCACTTCACTCACTCTCAATCATCTTCTATTCCTCTTTTTTATTTATAGTTTCTCAATAAGACTTCTCTCCTTTTCACTAATTTTTCTTTTATTTTTTTATCTTTACTGATTTTGATTTGATATCTTACATTCTTTTAGTATCTTATTTATCTTTAGGAATTTGTTTTCTTTCTATTTCTTTTTCCTTTTTTTTTCTCTTTCTACATTACTTTCTTTCTGTTTTTGTACTCTTCACTATTGCTTCATTTCTTAGTAAACTTTTGTAGATTTTTAAACCTCATGAACTGTTGCTTCTATTTTATTATATATTTTTAAGTAATTATAACGTGTATTTTCTTTTATCTTTCACAGATACAAGTTTGCATTGATTATATGGTAAGTGTGTTTACAAAATCTTTTTTGTTATCACCTTTGGTTTTATTTTCACTATTTTTTTCTCACCCTACCTCACCCCTGTTTCCTTACTTTGCTTTTCTCACTTATTCTTTTCTTCCATGTTTACTTCCTACCACATTCAACTTCTTTCAGTACCTCTGTCTATGCACACTCCTTCACTTACCTTTTTTACTGGTTCACTTAGTCCCTTTGTGACACTCCTTCTTTTACTCTCTTTCTTCTTTCGCTCTATTATTCCCCATGTCTTACCCTTATTCACTTACATGTACCCTGTTTCACTCCTCTTTGCTTATATTCACTGCTATTTACTTTCCCTCCATCACTACTATTCCTTTCCTCTCATTCCATCACTACCTGTCATTCACATGCTTAACTGTCCTTCCTTTTACTTTCATCATCCATTTACATTCTCCCAGAACCTCTGCTTTAGTCTTCTTCCTATTTATTCGTTTCTTTTGCTCACTTATTCATTTTTTTTTCTCAGTTATTTCCTCTTACACTTTTTATCTGTCTTACTATCTATTACACAGTCCCTCTGTGTTCCTCCCTTTAGCTCTCTTTCTCTTAACACCACTCTCTCTGTCCCCATTCCTCATGCTTACTCCTTCATTATTTTTTTTTTCTTTTTTTTATTGGTGCGCTGACGGTGCGCGCACCGGGACGTTCATCGGTACGCGCACCGGGAGCGCTCCAGAGAGAAATATAAAAAAAAAGGAAATAACTATTTTAAAATAAAAATAGTATCTTAATATACATTATAGGGTTCATTTTTAGAAAAACAGACCTTTCTCAGCTAAAGACATTTGCGAAAAAATAAGCTTAGAAATTCAATAAAAAGTACATAGGTATGAAGCCCTACAAAAAGTTAAAAATTTAGCTTTAAAAAAACCTATGAAATTCACTGAAAAAACCATAGGTTTCACACCAGTTATAGTTAGGAATTAGCATTTAAAAAACCTTAGAAATTCACTGAAAAAACCATAGGTTTCACACCAGTTATAGTTAGGAATTAGCATTTAAAAAACCTATTAAATTCACTGAAAAAACCATAGGTTTCACACCAGTTATAGTTAGCTGGAAATTTTACTGATATAAAACCATTGAAATTCCCACGTTATAGTTAGTCGGACTCACTATAACTTGCGCGTGCAATGCACTGCTGATGACATCACATATTACATCACTCATGACATGGTCAGTGACATCACTCATGACATCACTGATGACACTATCCTTGTGACAGACCTCCTTTCAGTGTAATGTAACCCTTGAAACACATATTCAAAAATAAAAACTAAGATTTTCAAAAAAATAGAAATACCCATACCAGTTACAACAACCAATTCAGTAATTCCACCATCTATATACACATCCACTCATTCACCAACAGTTCTATATAGTCACTCATACATATACTCACTCATCATATGTAGTGATACACCTATACATCCTGGTACACACCGACAGTCATCCAAAAGTTACTCACACACATACTCACACATGCAAATATACTATTGAACATCCATTTATTTGCATATACAACTATACACACGCTACCACCTTACTTCTAAGGAAACTTACACATACTTACTCTCTTAAACAATCACTTATAGAAACACATACTTATTAAAACAAGAATTCTTTCAATCTCTCACTCTCATATATACTCACTTATATACATCAATACTCACATATACTAGATTAAAACATATGTAGTTACAGAAAAAGACACTAGTAAGACAGTCATTCACTTACTAACACATACATATACACACTCATTCACCCATACAGTCCGGCACATATTCTGTCTTCAAAACACATACAAACAGTGAGTCAGTCATTTATGCATCTATGTGCTAAGTAACACTCCCACCAAATCATACAGACACTTATACTGATACTAAAAAAAACATCTAATAACCCATATACACATATGTAGCTACTCACCAACCCATGCAGCCACTTATACACAAAGTGAAACACTGATACATATATTTAAATATTTAAACATTACTCACTAATATATGTATTCACTAAGATACACTTAATAAGGCAGTTATTCAATATTTTTTTGTTTTAAAACCATCCATTTAGACACTTATTTAAACATTTATTCTCCCATCGACCTTTACATATACATATATAAAACATATTTATTTTTCAGAAAGACACACATTCACTGGATGGTGTCATCAGTGATGTCATGAGTGATGTCACTGACCATGTCATGAGTGATGTAATATGTGATGTCATCAGCAGTGCATTGCACGCGCAAGTTATAGTGAGTCCAACTAACTATAACGTGGGAATTTCAATGGTTTTATATCAGTAAAATTTCCAGCTAACTATAACTGGTGTGAAACCTATGGTTTTTTCAGTGAATATATATATATATATATATACAATAAACTATTGAACATCCATTTATTTGAATATAGAGTTATACACACACTTCCACCTTACTTCTATTGAAAATTACACATATTTATTCTCTTAAACAATCACTTATAGAAACACATACTTATTTAAACAGGAACTCTTTCAATCTCTTACTCTCACATATACTCACTTATATACATCAATATTCACATATACTAGATTAAAACATATGTCGTTACTGATAACGACACTAGTAAGACAGTCATTCACTCACTAACAAACACATATACACACTCATCCACCCATACAGTCCTGCAATATGCTGTCTTCAAAACACATACAAACAGAGAGTCAGTCACTCATGCATCTATGTGCTAAGTAATACCCCCACCAAACCATATAGGCACTCATACTGATACTAATAGAAACATCTAATAACCCATATACATACGCATGTAGCTACTTACCAACACATGTAGCCACTTATACACAAAGTGAAACACTAATATATATATTTAAATATTTAAACATTACTCAGTAATATTTATTTTTCAGAAAGACACATATTCACTGGATGGTGTCATCAGTGATGTCATGAGTGATGTCACTGACCATGTCATGAGTGATGTAATATGTGACGTCATCAGCAGTGCATTGCACGCGCAAGTTATAGTGAGTCCAACTAACTATAACGTGGAATTTCATGGGTTTTATGTCAGTAAAATTTCCAGCTAACTATAACATGTGTCAAACCTATGGTTTTTTCAGTGAATATATATATATATATATATATATATATATATATATATATATATTACCTACTGGCGGTCGCCAGTAGGTATATATAGTTAGGATTTTTTCCCTATGGGATTTCTGAAAATTCTATGCCTAATAACTTTTGCGTTCGTGGACGGAATTGGCTGAAATTTTCAGGAAAATGGCACATTTTGTTTCTGAGCAGACCTTGAAAATTTGGGGGGGTTTTGTGGAGGGGGGGCCGAGAAAAAAGGGGGGTCCCAAAACGCCTTTTTCCCATGTTAATTTCCATAGGGCGGTTGGACTCACTTTTAGCCCGAACGGCTGAATGGATTTTCACGAAACTTGGCAAAATTGTAGGGACTGTTAGCCCGATGTGCCTTTGCTAGGTCTCAATATATGTGCTTCAGTGGATTTTGAGAAATTAACGTTTAAATCAAGATATATATCTGTAACAGCGCTCCGGGCAGCTATCCGGTTAGCGAACCTTTCGCGTAACGGAACTTTGCGATGAGAAGCTGATTGGCCCTCCGGTGTCTGTCAACATTCTAAACAGTCCGGAGCGGCCGCCATCTTGTCTCTCGGTAGGATCGAGAGACAAGAGGAGGCCAAAACAAAGGGGGAAATTACCATAAGGGGGCATAGTAGATCCTCGTTGACCCCCTAGGTTTTATGTGGAGGTTTTAAAAGGGCCTAGGAGGGTCCAAAAAAAAAAATTTTTTTTTGCGTGGTAAGCGCCAAGTTCGCGAACCGGATAGCTTTCTGGGCAGCGAACTTTATGGATAAAAGAATGAAAGACTTTTCTAATACTGTATGTTAATTGTTTGTTGTTTTTCTTGTTTTTTTTTGTTTTCTTTATTTATTTATTTTTTTTATTATGATTGTGTTTCATACTTTATTAAATTTTCTAACATTTCATTGTCAGAAATGTCATAATTTATTATAGGGTGTAATTGTTTTTCATTTTGAAGCAAGTTGTCTACTGCTTCAACACATTGTAGAAGTTCGTGGTCTCTACTGTCATCCATAAAGTCATCAAGTTTGTCTTGGCTGCTCTCCTTCAGTTCAATCGAAAATGAAACTTGCTGCTCGCCTTCCATTTTGCCTGAAATTTGGATTAAAAAAATATATATTAGTAGAGATAGGGCACTGTTGGGATTAATTTTAGATAGGCAGTTTTTATCAGTGAATTTATCTTTTGGCAGTGTATAGTATGAGAGTGGAAATAGGACTAAAAAAAAGTGTATGTGATTTAACCAAGACACTACTACTACAGAGGGATAGTGTATATGTAGCAGAAAAAGTCTACTATATTAAGTCATAGTGCACAATATATTAAATTATAACTTACCTTCACAAAGAAGTTGAAGTTTTTTGAAGCTTTTGAAATAGGAGGTACAACAAGAAGTAGTAGTCAAAATGGCTGTGTTTCCTTCTCTCCCTTTATATATATACAGGTATATAACCAATCAAATGTCAGGTAATAAAAGTAGAAAATGAAAGTAACATTTTCATTGGTTGTCAATTCCAACAATTCAGATGTGTTTTGTGAAGTAATTTACCTCACGGTACTTGGAGAGGTCTACAGGCTAAATGGCTAAATGGAATTTCAATGAAATTTGTGAGAATGGAAGGGATTGTTATGTAGTATGAGCTAATCTATATTTGGTGAGAGTGTTTCTAGTCGTTATTCTGTAAATTACTTTCCCGCCTTTTTTTAGGACCGCTTTCCGGGAAGCTGCCCGGTTAGCGAACCTTAAGCGTCACGGGAGTCCACCATTTTGTGTTTCGTTCGCATTAAGATACAAGATGGAGGGCAAATAATGTTTAGAATGGGTAGAAGGGGTCATGGTAGACTTATCTTGACCCCCTAGGTTTTCTGAGCGTGGCTGAGGAGGCTTATATGTGCGGAAAAAATTTTTTTTTTAAAAAAATTCCGCGAGGTTAGCTTTCGGTTAGCGAACCGGGTAGCGCTCCGGGGAGCGAATTTTGTGGAAAATTAGTGAAAAAAGTTAGAGAAAAATAATAATTGTGAGTGATCAGATGTAGGGTAGCTCTGAGAAGAGCTTTTGGGTTTATGGTACATTTAGGTACTTATAAGTAGGTACCAATGCAGAGTCTTAAATTCAGAATGAAAATTCTGTTGCCCTCATCTGAGAAGTGAACTCCATCTCCTCTGTAGATATCTTGCATGTAGTAACGCAAGTTATTGTTGTACAGAGAGCCCATTCCATGGTCTCTCATGTAAGCTGAAACAGATTTGTTTACATGCTTCCTCGCTTTCTCAATTTGTGGACAAAATTGGTTGGACCACCTCCATTTCTGTCTTTGGCATATATTGGAATATACCAAGGCAGTTTGAGGAAAAAGTGCCATTAATTGCTCCAAGGTGTCCTTTAAAAGCATTTCCAGACCTACCCCTGTCAAAGTGCCCAAATCATTACCTCCACAGTGCACTATTAACAGGTCAGGTTTTGGCAAATGCATAAAGGTTTTCACCAATGGTATCAATTGGTGACATTTTAATCCTCTTTGGCCCAACCACTTAATTTCCACATCTTGTAAATTGAGGTTGTGTAAATTTCTGCTCTCAGCATACCTTTGAGCCCAGTGGATGTAACTATGTCCAACAATCCAGACGTTAAACATGGTGGAAGAAGGTTGTTCTGCAGTCAGATGAAGTGTGGTAATGAAAGGGCAGTTGAAACAGTAGGAGTTTCTAAAGAAAAAAAACTGTGGATTTACAATGCTAATGATTCATTAGCAGTGATTGGTGCATTTCCATTTCTGAAAACAGAAAGTTAGGGTGCATGGATGTGTTCTTTGAAAGATGTAATTTGAATGGTCAAGGAAGAAACATTTAATGAAAGATTGCACTGGATACGCAGGTGCACTGAGAGTTCAGAGTTCAATTGAAACATTGTTGTGTGAATTTGCAAACATGAGAGGTCTTCCAGGAGGTGGTTGCTATGGAAACAAGGCAGACAGGGCAGAGGGGGGAAGGGTTTTGATTTGAAAAAAGTGAGGGAAGAGGTATGATTGGCTAATATGAGAGATATGTGAAAAGAATATCTGTATTTCTGTGCTTTCAATAGCTGCAGCCTTTGGAGTGCATCCTTTTTCTTCTGCTGAAGACAATTTGGTGTATTTCTGAGACTGTTTTCAAAACTCAAAAAATATTTGCTAAGGTGAGAAAAGATTTATTTAATTTAGATAGAGAATAGTATGATTTAAGGAGAAAATGATGAAGAAAGCTGTGTTTTTAAAATGTGGTTTTGTCTCTAGTGATATACTAATAGAATTAGTTTCAAAGAGAAATTATAATTGCATATTTGGTGTAACATTCTGGCATGCAGTTACACAAGATATTGTAATACATGGAGGCCATTTCATGGTCTGTTATGTAAGCTGAAACAGATATGTTGCTTTTAAAAACGATTTAAGAAATCAATTACATTTCTAGATATGTACTGCTAGAGCTTCATAGGTTGTTTTGGGCCATATTTATAAGGTATTTGAGTGTCTAAGATGTTGTGTTCGCCTTTTAAAATGTAAAGTGTTCCTCATGGGACAAGTGTCTTGTAAATACGCTCCCACTTGTGCTTGGCAAATTTAGATTTTGATTATGGGAGTTACCTAGCCATGTTAATAGTGTCCCAAAAATGGTGCTAGGGCATTCCAGAAAACACTTTCATGTGTCTCAAGGACATTTTTAGTCATTTCTTCATGAATGCAGGTATACAATTGATTTATATGCTGTGTTTAAAAACGAATTTTGAAATGAATTAAATTTCAGGATATGTACTGTTAGAGCTTCATAGGTTGTTTGGGGTCATATTTAGAAGGCATTTTAGTGTCTTTGAAGTTATTTTTCCCTTTTTAAATGGAAAGCGTTCCTCATGGGGCCCTGAGCAGTTCTTAGCCATGTTATTTAATAGGAAGTGGATAACATGGCTAAGAGCATTTGCTGGGAAATGCATGAATATCGCTGATTTTTCTGCTATATTCATGCATTGTGGCCGTTTTTTTTCACATTGCTTCATAGGTTGTTTGGGTTCATATTTAGAAGGCATTTTAGTGTCTTTGATGTTATTTTTCCCTTTTTAAATGGAAAGCGTTCCTCATGGGGCCCTGAGCAGTTCTTAGCCATGTTATTTAATAGGAAGTGGATCACATGGCTAAGAGCATTTGCTGGAAAATGCATGAATATCGCTGATTTTTCTGCTATATTCATGCATTGTGGCCGTTTTTTTCACATTGCTTCATAGGTTGTTTGGGTTCATATTTAGAAGGTATTTTAGTGTCTTTGATGTTATTTTTCCCTTTTTAAATGGAAAGCGTTCCTCATGGGGCCCTGAGCAGTTCTTAGCCATGTTATTTAATTGGAAGTGGATAACATGGCTAAGAGCATTTGCTGGAAAATGCATGAATATCGCTGATTTTTCTGCTATATTCATGCATTGCGGCAGTTTTTTTTCACATTGCTTCATAGGTTGTTTGGGTTCATATTTAGAAGGCATTTTAGTGTCTTTGATGTTATTTTTCCCTTTTTAAATGGAAAGCGTTCCTCATGGTGCCCTGAGCAGTTCTTAGCCATGTTATTTAATAGGAAGTGGATAACATGGCTAAGAGCATTTGTTGGAAAATGCATGAATATCGCTGATTTTTCTGCGTTATTCATGCATTGCAGGCCTTTTTTTATCACATTTGCAAGCATTTCTTAGCCATGTTATCCAATGGGAGGTGGATAACATGGCTAAGAGCATTTGCTTCAAAGGTTGTTTGGGGTTATATACCATTTTTGGGAAATTATTAACATGCCTATCTAACTCCCATAATCAAAATCTAAATTTGCCAACCGCAGGTGGGAGCGTATTTACAATAAATTTGCACCATGAAGAATGTAAAATAGCATACTAGATACTCAAATAACTTATAAATATGATCCAAAACATCTTATGAAGCACTAGTAGTGCATATTTCCAGAAATGTATTGGTTTTCATTTAATGATTTACTTCATTGGTAGGCCTTCACATGTTTTTTTACCTTGGTTTTTTTTCAGTGAAAATCTTATCTGCAACCATGTGTTGGCCTCACCTCAAATAAACAAAACAGGTGATGGACTGAATGTGGATCAATGACACACATTCACCCCAGTCCAAAGATCTGGGCCTAAACAAACCTTTAGATAGGCTACATCTTATCGTCATCCTGAATTAATGATTTAAAATATTAGGGAGTGATTTATGAGTGTTGTATGCCTGTTTTGTACCATTGAGTGTCATTTTTGTGATGCAGTGCTGGTGGAAAATATTTGCTATGTTAAATAATTAGTACAGCATTAAGTTTTAGATGACTGTTATTTATTTACTGTTTGGTAATAGTGGTTAATAACATTTTATATTATATTTTTTCACAGATTCAACTGCAGATTCTTTCATAGTTTGGAAAATGCCTTCCAGAAGTCGAATACGAAAGGCTAGAAAACGTCAAAGACAGCAGGATGATGTTTTATTGCAGCAGTCCTCTTCCCCAAATACTTGTCAAAACACCAAGAAAGGTCCGGGTAAGAGCACGAAATCATTCTTAAGAAATATTTGTAGTAAAAAAAATTTTGCTCAAAAAAATGTGTCTCTTAACAAAAAGAGAAGTAATTTAAATGGAAAGGAGAGACCCATCACAAATGTTACTGGTAGAGGAAGAGATAACTCTGTGCATGATAGTAGAAGGAAACAACAGTTTAGGGACATTCGACAACGAATGTTCCGTAATAGGATATTAGTTAATTTATTGAAAAATATTAAAAAGAAAGGCCAACAGAAAGCGGCATTTTATAGGAAGAAGAAAAATGTAGAGAAAATTATTGATCATGCTTTTGAAATCAAGCGAAAGTTGTTTATTTTGGTAATCAATAGAATTAGGAAACTAAGCAAGGTAATTTCTGATTTCAAAACAAAAAGTAGATGGAAGAGAGTAGTAAATCGTACTAACTTTTGTGAAGTTTTTTCTGGAGAATGGATGCATAGTTCAAGTTCTGAGGCATTTTTTAATGAGGAGACTTATTTTCAGGATAATGATTTGGTGCATGCAGTTGACATCAGTGGTCGAGCTTATGAAGTGAAGGATGGTTGTCCAGTTGAAAAAGAACTACTTGTGACAACAGAGACAGAAGAGGCGCTAAGTGATGAGGTTTTAGGAAGACGTCCTAAGGGTCCTGTGTACATTTGGAAGTGTAGTTCTATTTGCAGTGTGCGACAGGTTTCCATCAATTTGCTATGTGATTTTATACGGACATTTAATAAGAAAAGTTTGAAGCAGAAAATGAAGTTGTTGCAAGATTTAGATCCTTGCAGAGTGAGACAAATGACAGGTTTGCGTGGTCATTCACTGGCTTGTCTTTCCAGGAGAGTATGCCAGAGTGTTTTTCATCATTTCAGGATGCTAGCAGTGCATCATAATAAAGTGAGAAAATTAGTGAGAATGTTGTATTATGCTAAGAGTCCAGCAATTATGCTTAAACAGTTATGTGCTGCTCTTTTGCATGGTTCTGAAATAGATGTGAAGAATCTTTGTGAAGAAATTGAGTTTTGTTACTTTGGTAGTAAAGATGAGAATGTTCAAATTGACCCTGAAGTAGAGGGTAATGTGGAAGATAATGTACAGGTTTCCAGTACAGATAATTTTCAGAAGGAAATTGCCACGTTTCAGATGAAATCAAGTGAGAGGCCTAATTTCACTTGTGTATGTTGTCGACGCACTTATTATAAGAATCAGACTAAGGTAGTGGATTTATATGCAAAAAGTGAAAGGGAAAATAATAGTGAATGGAAGGATTTAGCCACATACTTGATGGTAGAAAATTATTTTGATTTGGGATCGGATCAACGTGTGTGTACTTATTGTTGTAATAAATTAAACCAAAACCAGATGCCTGCTAGGGCAGTTCATAATAATCTGGAATTGGTTGAGATTCCTTCTGAATTGAAGGATTTAAATACTTATGAATCTATTTTGATTCAAAGTATCCATCCCTTTCAGGCTATTGTAAGAATGGAGCCAAAGACAGGGAAATTGCCTCCAGCAGATTTACAGAGAGGATTAAAGGGAAGAGTTGTTTATTTGCCTCTAGATTTGAACAAAAACATTAACACAATTGGAATAGAAAAAGTGGAAGAGGAACCTCTGGTTATCTTGGTTAATGGGGTTCCGACAAAGAATAAGAAAATATGGCAAGATTTAGTGGATGTTAGGAAAGTCAAAAAGGCAACAGTGTATTTGAAGAAAAATAATAAGTACTATAAGAATGTATATGTTGCAGAAGAGGAAGTAAGTGATGAAGAGGATAGCGATTTGTGTGCTGGCCAAATTGAGAAAGTAGAGGCCTCTAAAAGTGAAGAAATATATGAACATTATAGTGTTCATCCTTTGCATTCCAAGGAAGTGATGGGGAATGCTATTGAGTTGTTTCAAATGAAACAAGCCAAAGGGAGTCCCATTAGTGTTTGGGAGGAAAGTTTGGAAGCTCGGTGTTTCCCACAGCTATTTCCCACAGGTCAAGGAGGAAGATATGATGAGCGACCTCGTGAAATTCCTGCGTCTGAATACCGGACTTTACGATTGTATGCAGAAGATCCTAGGTTTCGGCAATGCATTCCCTATTTGTTTCATCTCCTGTTTGAAAGCGATCTGTCTGGACTGTCATATGCAGTGAACCACATCTTAAAAAGTGGTATACAGATGCGAAACATCTCGGCAAGTGACTTTATGCATAAAGTCAATGTCCAAGACAGTATTTTGGATTCTCACTTAATTAATCTCATGGCGTGTCAGCGTGGTACTAATGAGTACTGGTACCGTCGTCATGGTGACTTAAAATGTATGCTGAGGAACTTAGGAACTCCGACATGGTTCCTCACTCTGAGCTGTGCCGAGTATGGCTGGGATGACTTACTTGAATTTCTACGAGAGGCAAATGGAAATATTGAAAACATTGAATTCAAGACACCTGGAGAACTGTGTTCTTTGGATCCTGTGAATGTATGCAGGTACTTCAATCATAGATTTGAAGCTATGATGTCTTTCATCACAAATAAAAAGAATCCACCTCTTGGAGAGGTGTTGGATTTCTTCTGGAGAAAGGAGTACCAAGCAAGAGGTGCCCCTCATATACATATGTTGCTGTGGATCAAGGATGCACCTAAATTTGGAACAGATCCGGATGACTTAGTGATGAATTTCATCGAACAGTATTCTACGTGTGCTGTTCCAAACGCAACGGAGAAGAAAAGTCTAAGAGAACAAGTTCTACGTTTCCAAAGCCATCGTTGTGGAAAGTACTGTCGTCGTAAATTCAGAAACAAGGACAAGTTCTACACCAAATGTCGTTTCAACTTTCCACGACCGGTGATTTCTAAAGGAAGAGTGAACAGTTTGATGTCTTCGCTGCGACATAATGTGACGAGGAAATCACCCAAGAATACATACAATTTGAAAAGGAACGAAGAGTCCAAGTACATCAATGACTACAACCCAGTGATTTTGTCCATGTGGAATGCCAACATGGATATACAGTTTGTGGCTGACAACTGTATGGCTGTGGCTCGGTATGTGACATCTTACATCACCAAAAAAGAAAAGACCGAACTGAAGGATATGTGGGAGGACATTTCCCATGAAAAGAGCCTCAGCAAGAAGTTGTACAGTTTCAGTCTGAAGATGTTGTCGCATCGAGAAATCGGAGCTTACGAATGTTCTGATCGATTGTCTTCAGCAAGTCTCTATGCCAAATCCAGGAGTCTCGTTTGGGCGAGTCTTGGTCTTGCTGCAACGCGAAATCGAGTTCTAAAACCTGTTCGGGAAATTGAGTATTTGGCAGAAAAGGAACCAAACAGTACCGACATTTTGAAGACCAACATGTTGGATACATATTATCCAAATCGAAGCAGTCACCTTGAGAATATTTGTCTATATGAGGTTCTCCAAAATTATATATTCAAGAGGAACATCAAAGAAGATATTGAGAAAGGAGTGTATGCTGTAATTGGAAGTGAGGGATGCCTGGTCAAGCAAAGAAAATGCCAATTAGTAAACCATCGAAAATTAAGTGGCGAATCTCCAGAAAAAAAGGAGTTTTTCTATTTAGCACTTTTGCAACTTTTCAAGCCTTGGCGTGCAGAAGAGGAACTGCTTGGAGATTTCCTCTGTTACGAAGACTCTTTCAATGCAGCCAAGGAGTCCATAGAATGTCCTGCTTTTTCTAAATATCAAGAAATGCTAACTTTGGAAATTGAGCAGGAAGCAACGATTGCAGCCGAGATTGCCAGAGACAGTTCTCAGGACAGTCAGAGTTCTGTTTCATTGAGTCAAGATCCACTTGGAGGACCTATTATCGAAAATGAAGCTGCCACTGCTATGAATGAAGTAGAAAGAGCCATGGCACATGCTCAGGAGGATTCAGTTAACTTACAAGACTTGGAAAAACAACTCAACGTTGAGCAGAGGAAAATATATGATGAAGTTACCAAGGAAATTGAGCACGGATTAAGTCATGAGAAGAAAGAGTGCTCGTGTACGTCGTTGAAGCCTGTCCGACTGTACGTGAGTGGAGAAGCGGGAACTGGAAAAAGTTTCCTCATTAAAGCAATCTCTTGTTATTTGCAGGAAAGGACTGAGTCATCGCTGTCTTGTGTTGTCACCGCTCCTACTGGACTGGCAGCACATAATATTAAAGGTATTACTTTGCATCGTCTATTGATGCTGCCGGTGGAGCATGACAACAAATTACAATACAACAAGTTATCTGGAGATGCTTGCTGTGAAGTTTCAAGAGTTTTGAGGAAAATGAAACTACTTATCATTGACGAAGTAAGCATGGTTTCCAATGTCATGCTTGCCTTTGTGCATTTGAGAATGCAAGAAGTACTTAAAACTGAATATGATGTCTTATTTGGTGGGAAACACATTATTGTTTTCGGAGATCTTCTACAGCTGACACCAGTAAAAGGTCAACCTGTGTTCAAAATACTCACGCATGAAGATACCAGGAAGTGCCTAGGGAGCATTGGCAACGTCAATATATGGTTAAACTTCAATTATGCAGAACTGCATCAAAATATGCGTCAGGCAAAGGATGAAGATTACAAGAATATTCTACAAGATATTAGAATTGGAAAAGTGACCGAGCATGGGAAAGAAGCTTTAAATGCACGGTTACTGTCAAATTTGTATCCCAAACAAGATATTGTGCCTGAGAATATTTTTCAGAAAATTACTGAGAAGAAATCCGGGATATGTCTCATGCCAACTCTTGCAGAATGTGCCATCTTCAACAACAAAATGTTGAATTTAGAAAAGCAAGAGATTGTGAAACTTGAAGCTATCGACAAATTAGAGCATATGGGATCAACAATTATTTTGTCAGACAATTTGAAATCAAAATTGGATTCATTAGAGAAGACTATATCTAAAACAGCGGGTTTTGAAAAGACTTTGAATGTGTGTTTAAATTGCCGAATTATTTTGAGAAGGAATTTACATGTAGAAAGAGGTCTGGTAAATGGATCAATGGGTAATGTTGTTGATTTTGAGAAATACAGAAATAGAGATGGAATAGAATTTTTAAAAATTAAATTTGATGGCATTGAGGAAGT
Organism: Lissotriton vulgaris; assembly: GCF_964263255.1. Lineage (NCBI taxonomy): Eukaryota > Metazoa > Chordata > Amphibia > Caudata > Salamandridae > Lissotriton > Lissotriton vulgaris. The sequence goes on from NC_141691.1 coordinate 1,300,339,650, forward strand.
ACAGCAAATTGGTCGTTGTTCTGCTAGGTTTTTGCTTGTTAAAGATTTATATGTTCGCCGTAAACAGTTTCCTGTTTGCTTGGCATATGCGGTGACAATCCATAAATCGCAAGGTTTAAGTGTAGACTGTGCATTGGTGAATATTGGCAGTTCTGTGTTCAAGGAGGGTATGGCATATGTGGCATTGTCACGAGTTAGAACTTTATCGGGATTGTACTTGATTGACTGTGATGTCACAAACATTTGTGCGGATCTAGATTGTGTTAAGGAATACAATAGGTTAAGAAGAGAGTATGCGCCACATTTGCCTCAATATCCTTTGTTTGAGAAACGTGTGGTAGGCCGCAAACGTAGAAATAGCAGTAATAGTAGGGAGGTTGTTGCAAAAAGACTAAAAGTCAATGAACCGAAAATTGTTAGCAGAAAGAAAGTGGATTCTGTTGAAGATGTTGTCGGTTTTCAATTTGAAAACAGTTCTGGTGTCAACTGCTATGCAAATGTAGTGGTTAATGTTCTCTTTTCACTAGAGAGTTTAAAAGAACAGATTCTGTTGAATTCTGAACAAATTTTATGCTGTTTGTTGAATTCTGTTTTCGAGAAATGTAGCAGTGATCGAACAAAAGTAGAAAGTGTGTCTGAAGTTCGTTATCTGTTAGATGAATGTTCAGGTCAAACAGACTTCTCTGAAAATAATCAGCAAGATTGTCAGGAGTTTTTAATGTATATGCTTGATATATTGCAAGTTGAGGGTGTAGATGTAGATCACCTGTTTGGGCTTTCTTATCAATGGCAGCATGACTGCGAGAACTGTATGGTATCAAGTACTACTAGTGTAGACTCAGAAAGATTTATATATTTAACTTTGCCAGACAGTAAATCAGTCTCCTTTAATAAGCTAGTAAATGCAGCGGATCACAACATGGAGTGTAGCCAATGTAAATGTGATATGATGTCAACATTATTTATACGTAGATATGGCCAGTATGTCATTTTAATGATGCAACGATGTAGGCCTGATGGAACAAAATTGTCAACTTTAATAAAAAATTTTGTGGCTTCTCAGCTGTCAATATCAGGGAGGACTTTTGTTACTGTAGCAATTATCTATCACGATGGTCCATCAACAACATCAGGACATTATACAGCTTACTTAAAGTCTGGAAACGGCTGGTCATTCTGTAATGATTCTGTTGTAACGTTCAAAAAAAAATTGCCGTTTGACCTTAAAAATTCTTACCTGGTGTTTTTAAAACCAAAATTTTAAGTAGAGGGAATGTAAGTCTGCAATGCTGTCTCGATTAAAAATTCAACTATATAAACCTAATGCAAGTAAGTCTGCTTCATAGTAAGCAGTATCAGTGTCATAGGAAAAGGAGAACATGACTGACAAAGAAGAGTAAGATATTAGTAGTCCAGGATTGTGAAAATAATCTCAAATATTTTATTTTTGAAAGTTGCGAAAATAGAAAATGTCGGGATTTGATTGGAAGAATTACAAGATTTGCGAATCGCGGCAACATGATTTGGCCTAGTGGAAACATGTGATATAATGAGAGAAGTTTTTTTTCTATGTAACATATTTCACGTATCGATGGAGGTTTTCTTTCAGAAAGTGGCGGGCTGAAAATATTTAAAGCACAACAGAGTGGATGCTGTTTATAGGAGATCCTTCGACGTCATTGAAAGTAAGTTAATTTTAAGAAGTTTTGAAATCAGATTTCTTAGGTTGTATGGGTTTTTTAAACACAGTCATTTTGATTGTGTTTTTTTTTCCCCGCTGTTACATGATGAATACCTTCAAGTCACTGATTTAAGTGAAATTTGATACATTCTGAGAACAGCAAAAATAAACCATTTAACATGTATAATTAATGTTATGCTTTTTGTCCTTATGATATACATTTAGAAATGTGTGGTACATATGGGTAAGGTGAGTTCTGTAAATATCAATTTTAATGCTTAGAGTGCTGTACTTCTGGGTAGTGTTTTTTTTTTATAAAAAAAAGAGGCCTCACCTCAAAGAAAGCTCTTGAAAGCACACATCTTATTTGCATCCTAAAACAATCATTTACAATGTTAGACACAATTTTATTATGACTTTACATCTTTTTTGCGCTGCTATTGCATCACTATTGTGAGACATTAGCAGTGCAAGAAAAACATCATGTTTCAAAATAGGCCTCAGTTCAGCAATATCAAGATACAGTTTCTTTCGAATATATATCTTTAGGATTGTGTAGGGAACGTAGAGAAGCAGAGACTTCTGTAAATGTCAAAGTTGTTGAAAAACTGTTTGTTTTTGAACCTTTTCCCTTGTCTTTTCTAATTTTTAAATACATGTTTTAATATTTTTTGAAATGTTTGTTCTTTGTTTTACAGATTGAAAGTATGAAAAAATATTTAAAAAAGGTAACAAGAATTATAAGGTAAATGTTTTCCACTCTTTTTACCCGCAATGCACTGCTGATGATGTCATTGACAGTATCTCTCATTTACTCTCTCTAGCTGTCTTTCTTTTTACATTATTCTCTGTTTACTTCCCTTATACTAACTCTTCTTTTTTTTTAAAAAAATATTTTTTTTAGTTCGCTTAAAGTTCGCGAACCGGTCAGCGAACTTGAAGCGAACCAAAAGAAATAGAGCTTGCCAGAGTGATAAACATTCTAGCAATTTTGTTTGAAAGGGGAGGTAGTTCTGAAAAGAACTGTTTTTTTTTGTTTTTGTTGTTTTATGTTTTTTTTGTAATTTTTTGAACATTTTTTGATTTTTTTGTATTTTTAGAACTGTTTTATGTTTTTTTTGTGTTTTTTAAGGAGGGGAGACAACAAAAAACAGGCTTTCAAAACGGCTCAACTGGAGCAAAAAAAAAGAAAATTACTTTTTGGGTGCATTAGGGCACTTATGATTTTCATATGCAATGTTCATGAGGTTGACACTCATGTTGCCATATGACAGCATAGCACCACAGTAAATACAAGACACCTTCATGTGCTGGAAGTTACGTTGGATGTTTGGCACAGTCTCTTGTGCCTCTCTTCCCGTCAAAGACAATGTGGATGTAGATCTTGCCACAGGAGTTGCCGTCGGATTGTCTTCAAGATCCCTCAACTCAGCCCGGCTGTAGTTCAAGGGATGCCACCTGCTCATGTGACGGTGCATTGTATAGTTCCCCATACTGTACTTCTTTTCTGTGCCTCTCGACAATCTGTGGTCACAGATGAGGCAGGTGGCATATTTTGCATTCACTTTCTTGGTTCCAGGAGGGATGGTGAAAAACTGCCAGATGAAACTGGTTTTTCGTTTAGAAACCCGGGGCAACTCATCAACAAATTGTTGTCCCTCTCTCTCCTCTTCTTCTTCTTCCTCATCTTCCTCCTCTCTGTTAGTCATAATTTGACTGGGTGGTCCTCTCTTCTTATGGGGAGGTGGAGGTGGTGGTGGGGGTGCACCAGCTGCAGCAACAATGGAAGCCATTGTGGATCTTCAGATAAATGGTCTTTCTCTCACCAAGATGAAAGTCAGAGTGAGGAAATAAGGAGGGGTTTACTTGATTTGGGGAAAACAAAAGTTCTGAGCCAATGAAAAGTGTTATTTTTAGGTCACATGACCTAGTCATACATCATTTGGAAACCAAAAGTGAAATGAACCAATGAGAAGTTTGATAAACAAGTCACATGACCTGTTCCGCTTACGTTACGCGGCGCGCGCCGCGTCCCAGATCGCTTCCGGTTCGCGGTCCGGAGCACTTCCGGGAGCGCTAACGCGGCGCGTCATTAGACGCATTACGCGATAACGTGATACGTCGCGCTTCCGCGGCGCGTCACTGTTCCGCTAACGTAACGTTGACCGGTTCGCGGACTAGATCGCGGCATCAAGATGAGCTAACGGAAAGCTTCCCGGTTCGCGAACTAGAAGCGAAGAAAAAAAATATTAAAAAAAAAATTATCAATAAACATCTAAATATATTTTGGGATTTAAAGAATAATACATTTTACAGCTACAGATGTTAGCTTTTAAAAAACCAATGAAATTCACTGAAAAAACCATAGGTTATAGACCATATATAGTTAGAAATTTGCATTTAAAAAACCATTGAAATTCAATGAAAAAACCATAGGTTATAGACCATATATAGTTAGGAATTCGCATTTACAAAACCTTATTTTACTCGCATAAAACCATTGAAATTCCATATATAGTTAGTTGCGCTAACTATATATCGCGCACCCGCAATCCACTGCTGATGATGTCACATATTACATCATTCATGACATGGTCAGTGACATCACTGATGACATCACTGATGACATCTCAAATGACATCACTGATGACAACATCCAGTGACTGTATGTTTCTGTGAAGTTAAAATATGTCTTACATATTGAAGAATGAGTGGATGTATAAGTGTCTGGATGAAGGATTTAGTAGGTGCATGACTGACTGTATGAGTGAGTGATTAAATGTGTCTCACTGAGTGCATGGGTTAGTGACTAAACTGTCTTAATTTGTGCATCATTATGTCTGTTGTTCTGTAAACTGTTGCATGTGTTGATAAGTAGCTATATGAGTAACTATATGGGTTATTGATTGGTTACCTTAGTATTTGTATGGGAGACTGAGTGTGTGTGTGGGTGGCTGGGAGGTGTATGACTCTGTGCATAGATGTGTGAGCAGTTGATTCACTAGAGGTATGGTTTCAAAAGTGCATGTGGTAACAGCTGTATGGGCGGTTGACTGTGTGCATGAGTGTATTGGTGAGTGAATGGATATCTCAGTGCTACATGTCAAAGTAAGTACATATGTAAAACACAGTACATGTGAGAGTTGACATATATAAATAACTGTGCATAAGAGCCAGTGAATGTGTGAGTGGCTGTATGGATCATTGTGAACTTGTATCAGGGATTGTATAAGAGAGTAAATATGTGTTAGTATATGTTTGAATAAGTAAAGTTTGTATAACTGTATAGTTGAGGAAATGGAGGTGTGATTGATTCTTTGCATGACTGACTAGGTGTGTGAGTAACTCCATGGATGAGTGACAGTCTGTGAGTGTCTGTTTACACTGATTGTATCTAAGGTTATATTAGAGTCTGAAGAGGTTCATCGTATTATCACATGAATGATATCATCAGTGATGTGATCAGTAATGTCAAATGAGATGTCATCAGTGATGTCATCAGTGATGTCATTTGAGATGTCATCAGTGATGTCATCAGTGATGTCACTGACCATGTCATGAATGATGTAATATGTGACATCATCAGCAGTGGATTGCGGGTGCGCGATATATAGTTAGCGCAACTAACTATATATGGAATTTCAATGGTTTTATGCGAGTAAAATAAGGTTTTGTAAATGCGAATTCCTAACTATATATGGTCTATAACCTATGGTTTTTTCATTGAATATATATATATATATATATATATATATATATATATATATATATATATATATATATATATATATATATATATATATATATATATATATATATATATGTATATATATATATATATTCAATGAAAAAACCATTGGTTATAGAACATATATAGTTAGGAATTTGCATTTACAAAACCTTATTTTACTCGCATAAAACCATTGAAATTCCATATATAGTTAGATGCGCTAACTATATATCGCGCACCCGCAATCCACTGCTGATGATGTCACATATTACATCATTCATGACATGGTCAGTGACATCACTGATGACATCACTGATGACATCTCAAATTACATCACTGATGACATCACTGATGACAACACCCAGTGACTGTATGTTTCTGTAAAGTTAAAATATGTCTCACATATTGAAGAATGAGTGGATGTATAAATGTCTGGATGAAGGATTTAGTAGGTGCATGACTGATTGTATGAGGGAGTGATTAAATGTGTCTCACTGAGTGCATGGGTTAGTGATTAAACTGTATTAATTTGTGCATCATTATGTCTGTTGTTCTACAAACTGCTGCATGTGTTGATCAGTAGCTATATGAGTAACTATATGGGTTATTGATTGGTTGCCCAAATATTTGAATGGGAGAGTGAGTGTGTGTGTGAGTGGCTGGGAGGTGTGTGACTCTGTGCATAGATGTGTGAACAGCTGATTCACTAGATGTATGGGTTCAAAACTGCATGTGGAAACAACTGTATGGGTGGTTGACTGTGTGTATGAGTGTATTGGTGAGTGAATGGATATCTCAGTGCTACATGTCAAAGTAAGTACATATGTAAAAGACAGTACATGTGAGAGTTGACATATATAAATAACTGTGCATAAGAGCCAGTGAATGTGTGAGTGGCTGTATGGATCATTGTGAACTTGTATCAGGGATTGTATAAGATAGAAAATATGTGTTAGTATATATTTGAATAAGTAAAGTTTGTATAACTGTATAGTTCAGGAAATGGAGGTGTGATTGATTGTTTGCATGACTGACTAGGTGTGTGAGTAACTCCATGGATGAGTGACAGTCTGTGAGTGTCTGTTTACACTGATTGTATCTAAGGTTATATTAGAGTCTGAAGAGGTTCATTGTATTATCACATGAATGATGTCATGAGTGATGTCACCAGTGATGTCATTTGAGATGTCATCAGTGATGTCATCAGTGATGTCATTTGATATGTCATCAGTGATGTCATCAGTGATGTCATTTGAGATGTCATCAGTGATGTCATCAGTGATGTCACTGACCATGTCATGAATGATGTAATATGTGACATCATCAGCAGTGGATTGCGGGTGCGCGATATATAGTTAGCGCATCTAACTATATATGGAATTTCAATGGTTTTATGCGAGTAAAATAAGGTTTTGTAAATGCAAATTCCTAACTATATATGTTCTATAACCAATGGTTTTTTCATTGAATTTTCAAGGTTTTGTAAATGCTAATTTCTAACTATATATGGACTATAACCTATGGTTTTTTCTGTGAATTTCAATGGTTTTTTAATAGCAAATATCAAAAGCTGTCAAATGTGAAGTACGTGATAGGTAAAAACGTTTTCGTGTTTATGCACGCTGATGTGCTTTGAACGCTGCCCCCCCCTCCCTTCTTTTCTCTTAGTAGTACTCTCTCTTTGCAGATAGTGAACGGTAGTTAACGCAGACCTTTACCCCCATTGTAATCCGTCGTACCTGCTTGTCTCTCCATTTGATTGATTCTTATCCAAGCATTTACTGTTTTAGAATTGGTTCTCTTTGGATCATTCTCTATTTACAAACAAGCACAAAGTCGCAATACTCTGTTTAGTCTTTGCAGATAGTAAAAAATCGTGTAAAAAAATCAGTAGACCACTAATTCGATCTCTTTTTGACCTCGGTAAAATACAAACATTAGGAACAACCCTTCATGAGAAATACAAAAATAGTGAGATGAACTGAACTCCACACCATGAGGGCTGCAAGACAGCTTGACTCCACCACCCACCCCGCCCAAAATAACGACAAACCCTATGCAAATATTATAAATATAGACAACACACCAGCAAAGAAACAGGGTAAAACATTTTATTAAATAACTATTTACATAACTATTTTATCCTTTTTATTGCCCGATCCGGCTAGCTCAATCGATCGAGCATGAAGCTCATGCACTGATAGCAAGCATTGAGAGTTTGTAGAACGATGGCTTCAGATTTTCCACATACGGTGTAGTGGCGCGAACTGGGAGGGGGCGTTTGGATCCTGCCCCTTCCCCAAATAAGATTTTCATACGTGAATGTTCGTTCATGCTTTTTGTCCCTGAGTTGCTTCGATGTCACTGCCTTACACAAATGGCATAAGTCCTGGATGTTGAGTGCCATACTTCAGAGTTCTAAGCAGCGCTTGTAACACTGTTCAAACCTTATTTGCACCTGCTGCAGATTCACTATTCAAAGTAAGTGGGGTCCGTTTGTGGACCTGACTGAATTGGAAAACAATGTGATACGGTGCCTCCCTAAACCGCTTGACGGAGGCCCCCGAGTGGCGGTGAGATGGCGCGGACTGAGAGGGGGCGCTTGGCTCCTGCCCCCTCCCCAAGTCGTGTTGCCCTGAGATCGCCCCCGACATAGGCGGCCGGCTCCCGGGGTCCGGCGGAATTTTTTCCCTTTTGATGACTCTTCCATTCTGGACCTTGTCCCACAATCCGTTTGACCTGAAGACACGCTGTAGTGGGGCGCCCCTTTACCGTTTTAGTTGCCATTCCGCCCGCTTTTGGTACTCTGTGCCTCTTCCGCCATTCAGCTGTTTACCGCCCGCTCTTGCGACTACAGCGTCTCGCTCACCATGTAGTTGAGTTGCTCCCGCTCTCAAAATTTAACCGAACTTTTTGGACTGCTGAAAGCGGTTGTATTCCGACCGCTGGTTGGTGGAGACATTTTGACTATATTCTGGACCTGCGTTCTCGCGTAATGCGTCATATGACGCGCCGCGTTAGCGCACCCAGAAGTGCTCCGGTGCGCAAGGCACAGCTTCCCGGAAACGATCCAGAGCGCGCTGCGCAGCGCGTAACGTAAGCATAACAGGTCATGTGACTTGTTAATAAAACTTTTCATTGGTTCATTTTACTTTTGTTTTCCTAATGATGTAAGACTAGGTCATGTGACCTAAAAATAACACTTTTCATTGGATTAAAACAATTTTTTTCCCAAACGATGAAAGCCCCACCTTGTTTCTGGATGTTTCAGACTGAAGCTGGCGTCACCATGAGAGCACCACCATCTCGTAGCTCCGTCGTGGCCATTCCGCAAGCAATCATGGCAGCCGCTCCCCACCGGAAGCCTGCGGGAGTCGAGGGCCCCCAAGACTTTTGTACAATCTTCAAGGCTGAGGGGACGCTTTCGAGAAGGGAACCCAAGCCCTGGCAGACAAGCGTCCCAGTTCCAAGGTGTCCCAGGGCCATTTTACTGGACCAGGCCCAAATCCGAAGAGCCGGCCGCCATTTTAAGAGCCCTGTGGCAGCCGCCTATCGCTGCACCGCAAGAGTGGGAGCAACTCAACTACATGGTGAGCGAGACGCTGTAGCCGTAAAAGCGGGCGGTAAACAGCTGAATGGCAAAAAAGGCACAGTGTAGCAAAAGCGGGCCGAATGGCGACTGAAACGATAAAGGGGTGCCTCACTACAGCAGACGAGCCTCCGCCATGTGCTTCAAAACTGCATACGTATCTCGTGATATCAAGGTTGGGCAACCAGTACACAACAAGCAGTTACGAGTCCCATTTACACCGTCGCCATTTTGGGCGCGGCCGGGCAGGTCCAGGATCTAGTCAAACATAACAAATGAGGCTGACGTCTCTGAAGCACTTGACGCACAGCAGGACATAGCAAATAAACATGAAGTCTCTAAAGCTGTTAACTCACTGCAGGACAAAACAAGTGAACCTGAAACCTCTGGAATAATTGTCGCTCAAAAGAACAACACACAAAACTCTATACAGCCTGAAGAAAGAAAAACAAAAGGGCACTGTAGTTTCAGACACACTTAACACTAATGACTAAACAAAGATATCGTCTGTTTATGAAGCAGTTATGATGTTCACAGAATTGACAAAGAAGTGTGCAGACACCAATGCTATTAAGAAACACAAGGAAATCCCTAACGCATCACCATTCTCGGAAGAGGTTGACACAGATAACATCTTAAGGAACAAAGAAAGACAAAATAAGGATGAGGAAGTTATCACTTTAGTTTTTTCATCAGCTAGCGACAGCAAGAAACATATTGTAATGGAGATTAGAGAGGCTACGGATGGATACATAAATTATCAAAAGAAATAGCGACTCCCCCCCTTTAGCAAATTAGCTAAATCTTTGCGTAATTTGGACATTAAAGTTATATTATTGTTGTTGTTGTTGTTATGGTTATAGTTTCCTTTTAAGTATAATTCACCAATAGTTTTGTTTGTAGATGTTTTCCCATTAACAATCCCAGTTCCATCACCCGCCCAGGATATCACCACTGTTCCCCATGTCATAAAACCTTAGGATGTTCAATAACTGAAACAGCTAAAATGGGTTTACTTACAGGGGACATCTTTTGTTCTGTTTTGTAAAGTAAAACTATTGTGAACGCAAGTATTATACATAGTAAGTGTTTAATATAGCATTTGTCAGTCATTGGTTAAGCAGCTAGGACCTGTTCACTCTTGACACCCCAGGTGCTGTGTATGTTGCACTATAGTGCTGCATCGGGAATACGGACAACCCTATTGATGTTGATTTTTCATTATTGATTATTGTAAAGAAATGGTGACTCCCCCCTTTAGCAGATTAGCTAAATGTTTGCGTAATTTAGGCATAAAAGTTATATTATTGTTGTTGTTGTTATCGTTATAGTTCTAGTTAATTTCCATTCAGAGTGTCCTACACAGCACCACTGTAGGTAAACACTACTTTATGTAAAACCTGGGACATAGCACTCATTGAAACTATAGTTGGTCACCATGGGGTTTAAAGAAGGGATGGTTCTTCACCTGGCTGCCCTGGGACTATTCGCACAAAAGACAGCTTCTGACCATTGTTGGTTTTTTTTATCAAAAAATGTTTAAATATATTTACAGTTTTTGTTGCGTTCGTTATATTTAAAAGTTAATAAAGTTTTATAATCCAACTGTCTTGGAGTACTATATTTTTTTTAAAAATCGGGTGAATGGGGCCTTGAATCGGGTTATTGTCATGTGTGGGCTTTGCAAGTGTACTGCTACAGGATCGGACATTTCAAACTCAAATGCACGTTCTTTTTCTTACCTTTCCGAAGCATGGAGCGCAATAGCAGGCAGAGAAAGGGTGATGCACGTGTTGAACACTGCCTGGCCTGGCAAGTTGCTGGCAGTGCCCCCCCGCCCGCTCTTGAAAGAGGGCACACACACACCGCCGCCCCGAGTACTTCACAAATCTTTAAAAGACCATGCGCTTGTTCATGAGGCTTAAATGGTTTATCACCCCTTCTAGAACCCCTGCATCGACCCTCTGACGTTTCCTGGAAGAATTAGCACGTAACACAATACCAAACCCTGTCAGCTGAAACCCCAGAGGAATCGTGGGGCATATTATCAAGGGGGTTTATTTCCGCTTTTTTGGCTTTAAAAGCCAAAAAAAGGAGATAAAATTATCTCCCTATTACCAAGCTGTCGCTAACACCAGTTAATGACAGCTAAAAGGAGATAGCGACCATCTTGGGCCCTGCTTTGCATGTCAGTGATATTTATCACTAATGACATGCAAAGTGGGCGTGCCAAGATGTTAGCGACTGGAAACAGTCCCTAACCATCGCTATCTTCTATTACCAACTTTTGGAGATATTTGCGCTAAGCGCGAATATCTCCAAAAGCTAACACCTGCCCTGAGCAGTTTTTAGCCATGTTATCCAATGGGAGGTGGATAACATGGCTAAGAGCATTTGCTGGATAATGCATGAATATCGCGGACTTTTCAGCGATATTCATGCATTGCGGCCGTTTTTTATCGCATTTGCGATAAACCTTGCTAATAGCAAGGTTTATCTGCGATAAAATTCGCCGATGTGCGGCGATAATTTTTGTCTCTAAACAAGTTGGAGACAAAAATTATCGCTAGTTGTTGGTAATATGCCCCCGGGTTTTTCCTTGCAGGAATCGGGAGGCGGAAGACTAGCACTGAAATCAGTAGTCTCACGCCTGAATCGGGAGGATTGGTATGTCTGGATTCTCTACAGCTGGAGCCATAAACTACATCCGCAGGGCTAGGTGATAGCCTGGGTCCGGCATGGACAATCGGACACAGAGGAAGAGGAGTGTCAGAGGGTGCGGTAGGGAATAGGGTGAAAGGGAGGTGTCGGGTGGGCACAGGGAGTGATTCTCAGGGAAGAGCAGCGCAGATGGGGGGAAGTATATGGCCCATGCATGAGAGAGAGAGCGGGGGTGACCAGTGCGTGGAGGAGATGCTTGCGAGGGTAGGGAGCCGTGCTGAGAATCGACGGCGTGCAGAGAGTGGGTCTGGTCAAGGCATCTAAAATGGCTGCCGTGCACGACAAAATGGTGGCATTGGACAAAAAGGCAAGATGGCGCAGACAATGTTTATCAATAAGGATTCATTTATAACAAAATATTTACTCGCAGTGACAAAATGGTGGTCAACACTTCCTGATTTCCATCGAATCGAACGTTAACAGACGTCACGCAGCAAAAAAAAAAAAAAAAGCTCACGCACAGCCGCTGGAAGACATGTATCAACATATTCAGAAAACATAAGGGGTCAGGATACGTCTCCCGCACCCCCTTATACCTAGTAATTTAATTAAAACGAAACACAAAATGGCGAATTCCCGTTTCGCTACCAGTTTGCGGCCCAGTTCGCGGCTCGGGAAGCGCTTCTACCGTGAAAAATATATATTTTTTTATTTTCCCCACGAGACCCTTTAATAACCCCAACATCATTCCTAGGGGGTTAAGAGAGGTATACCTTGCCCCCTTTCATTAAATTCCCCCTTCGTTTTTCACCTCTTCTTCTCTCTCGATCCTACCGAGATATAAGATGGCAGCCGCTCCGGACTGTTTAGAATGTTGACAGACACCGGAGGGCCAATCAGCTTCGCATCGCAAAGTTCCGATACGCGAAAAGTTCGCTAACCGGATCGCTGCCCGGAGCGCTGTTACAGATATATATCTTGATTTAAACGTTAATTTCTCAAAATCCACTGAAGCACATATATTGAGACCTAGCAAAGGCACATCGGGCTAACAGTCCCTACAATTTTGCCAAGTTTCGTGGAAATCCATTCAGCCGTTCGAGCTAAAAGTGAGGCCAACCGCCCTATGGAAATTAACATGGGAAAAACGCGTTTTGGGACCCCCCTTTTTTCTCGGCCCCCCCTTGACAAACCCCCCCCAAATTTTCAAGGGCTGCTCAGAAACAAAATGTGCCATTTTCCTGAAAATTTCAGCCGATTCCGTCCACAAACGCCAAAGTTATTAGACATAGAATTTTCAAAAGTTCCATAGAGAATGAATCCTAACTATACATTCACTGAAAAAACCATAGGTTTCACACCAGTTATAGTTAGGAATTAGCATTTAAAAAACCTATTAAATTCACTGAAAAAACCATAGGTTTCACACCAGTTATAGTTAGCTGGAAATTTTACTGATATAAAACCATTGAAATTCCCACGTTATAGTTAGTCGGACTCACTATAACTTGCGCGTGCAATGCACTGCTGATGACATCACATATTACATCACTCATGACATGGTCAGTGACATCACTCATGACATCACTGATGACACCATCCAGTGAATGTGTGTCTTTCTGAAAAATAAATATGTTTTATATATGTATATGTAAAGGTCGATGGGAGAATAAATGTTTAAATAAAAGTCTAAATGGATGGTTTTAAAAAAAAAAAAATATTGAATAACTGGCTTATTAAGTGTATCTTAGTGAATACATATATTAGTAAGTAATGTTTAAATATTTAAATATATGTATCAGTGTTTCACTTTGTGTATAAGTGGCTGCATGGGTTGGTGAGTAGCTACATATGTGTGTATATGAGTTATTAGATGTTTTTTTTAGTATCAGTATAAGTGTCTGTATGATTTGGTGGGAGTGTTACTTAGCACATAGATGCATAAATGACTGACTCACTGTTTGTATGTGTTTTAAAGACAGCATATGTGCCGGACTGTATGGGTGAATGAGTGTGTATATGTATGTGTTAGTAAGTGAATGACTGTCTTACTAGTGTCTTTATCAGTAACTACATATGTTTTAATCTAGTATATGTGAGTATTGATGTATATAAGTGAGTATATATGAGAGTGAGAGATTGAAAGAATTCTTGTTTTAATAAGTATGTGTTTCTATAAGTGATTTTTTAAGAGAGTAAGTATGTGTAAGTTTCTTTAGAAGTAAGGTGGTAGAGTGTGTATAGCTGTATATGCAAAAAAATGGATGTTCAATAGTTTATTTGCATGTGTGAGTATGTGTATGAGCAACTTTTGGAAGACTGTCGGTGTGTTAACAGATGTATAGGTGTCTCACTACATATGATGAGTGAGTATATGTATGCCTGACTATTTAGAACTGTTGATGAATGAGTGGATGTGTATATAAATGGTGGAATTACTGAATTGGTTGTTGCAATTGGTATAGATATCTTCACTTTTTTGAAAATGTTAGTTTCTATTTTTGAATATGTGTTTCAAGGGTTACTTTACAGTGAAAGGAGGTCAGTCACTCTGTCACAAGGACGGTATCATCAGTGATGTCATGAGTGATGTCACTGACCATGTCATGAGTGATGTAATATGTGATGTCATCAGCAGTGCATTGCACGCGCAAGTTATAGTGAGTCCGACTAACTATAACGTGGGAATTTCAATGGTTTTATATCAGTAAAATTTCCAGCTAACTATAACTGGTGTGAAACCTATGGTTTTTTCAGTGAATTTAATAGGTTTTTTAAATGCTAATTCCTAACTATAACTGGTGTGAAACCTATGGTTTTTTCAGTGAATTTCATAGGTTTTTTAAATGCTAATTCCTAACTATAACTGGTGTAAAACCTATGGTTTTTTCAGTGAATTTCATAGGTTTTTTTAATACTAATTTTTAACTTTTTGTAGGGCTTCATACCTATGTACGTTTTTTTGAATTTCTAAGCTTATTTTTTCGCAAATGTCTTTACCTGAGAAAGGTATGTTTTTCTAAAAATGAACCCTATAATGTATATTAAGATACTATTTTTATTTTAAAATAGTTTTTTCCTTTTTTTTTTATATTTGACTCTGGAGCGCTCCCGGTGCGCATACCGATAAACGCCCGGGTGCGCGCACCGTCAGCGCATCAACAAAAAAAAGAAAAAATGAAGGAGTGACCATAAGAAATGGGGACAGAGAGAGTGGTGTTAAGAGAAAGAGAGCTAAAGGGAGGAACACAGAGGGACTGTGTAATAGATAGTAAGACAGATAAAAAGTGTAAGAGGAAATAACTGAGAAAAAAAAATGAATAAGGGAGCAAAAGAAAAGAAGAAATAGGAAGAAGACTAAAGCAGAGGTTCTGGGAGAATGTAAATGGATGATGAAAGTAAAAGGAAGGACAGTTAAGCATGTGAATGACAGGTAGTGACGGAATGAGAGAAAAGGAATAGTAGTGATGGAGGGAAAGTAAATAGCAGTGAATATAAGCAAAGAGGGGTGAAACAGGGTACATGTAAGTGAATAAGGGTAAGACATGGGGAATAATAGAGCGAAAGAAGTAAGAGAGTAAAAGAAGGAGTGTCACAAAGGAACTAAGTGAACCAGTAAAAAAGGTAAGTGAAGGAGTGTGCATAGACAGAGGTACTGAAAGAAGTTGAATGTGGTAGGAAGTAAACATGGAAGAAAAGAATAAGTGAGAAAAGCAAAGTAAGGAAACAGGGGTGAGGTAGGGTGAGAGAAAAATAGTGAAAATAAAACCAAAGGTGATAATAAAAAAGATTTTGTAAACACACTTACCACATAATCAATGCAAACTTGTATCTATGAAAGATAAAAGAAAAAACACGTTATAATTACTTAAAAATATATAATAAAATAGAAGCAACAGTTCATGAGATTTAAAAATCTACAAAAGTTTACTAAGAAATGATGCAATAGTGAAGGATACAAAAACAGAAAGAAAGTAATGTAGAAAGAGAAAAAAAAAGGAAAAAGAAATAGAAAGAAAACAAATTCCTAAAGATAAATAAGATACTAAAAGAATGTAAGATATCAAATCAAAATCAGTAAAGATAAGAAAATAAAAGAAAAATGAGTGAAAAGGAGAGAAGTCTGATTGAGAAACTATAAATAAAAAAGAGGAATAGAAGATGATTGAGAGTGAGTGAAGTAAAGTCACAGAGTGAAGGGATGAAAGGAATGAAGTTAGTATAGAACGATGGATAAAACAGGAGTGAGAGAGTAAGTACACAGAAAGACAAAAGAAAGAACTAAGTGAACTACAGTACAATGGGTGCGAAAGAAAAAAAAAATGGAGAAAAAGAAAGAGAGGGTTAGGAAACTAAAGCAGTGGTACTGTGAGAATATGAAAAAGATAAAAAGTGGTGGAAGGAACAGAGGAAATGCAGACAGTTCCTATTAGATTGAGAAGTTGTGAATGAAGTGCACTAAAGAAACAGCGATGAAAAAAGAGTGTAAATTAGTAAAGAGAGGTAAATAAGGGTGAAAAAGAAAATGAGTGTAAGACAATGTGAACACAATATAAATTACACAATGCAAACTACACAATAACTTCTACAATATGTTACATTATTTATTTTTGCTGTTCTCAGAATATATTGAATTTCACTTAAATTAGTGAGATCAAAGTCTTCATCATATAACAGCGGGAAAAAAAAACACAATCTAAAAGATTGTGTTTAAAAAAACCCATTCAAACATACATCTCATATAAGTACACTAATCTTTGATTCACTTACTTTTCCGTGAGACCAAATTGCAGATAGTGAAGGTCCTTTTGGTGGAGAAAAGTCTGCTGTGCTCTATAACTTCCATTTCATCGACTTCCTATGAAAAAAGATCTAACAACATCATATCTTACACTTTCCTCACGGCCAATTTGTATCAGATATATCAGTATTTTTTACTTTGAGATCCACTTAAAGTATCTACATGAGATTGCAGATAGTGAAGGTCCTTTTGGTGAAAAAAAGTCTGCTGTGCTCTATAACTTCGATTTCATCGACTTCCTATGAAAAAAGATCTAACAACATCATATCTTACACTTTCCTCACGGCCAATTTGTGTCAGATATATCAGTATTTTTTACTTTGAGATCCACTTAAAGTATCTACATGAGATTAATAATTTAAAATATTAGATTAACTAACTAACTAACTAACTTTTATTATCTATTCCCGTCTTCAAAGGCCAATTCCCTTTACTAAAACTTTGGTTTTAAAAACACTAGATAAGAATTTGTAGAGTCATAAGGCAAACGTTGTTTATAAGTTAAATGAGAATCATTGCAGTAACTCCATCCATTTTCAGATTTTAAGTAGCATGTATAATGTCCTGAGGTTGTCGAAGATCCATCATGATAAATAATAGCTTCAGTTGTAAAGGTCCTTCCAGAAATTGATAACTGAGAAGCCACAAAATTTTTGATAGAAGTTGTCAATTTAGTTCCATCAGGTCTACATCGTTGGAAAACTAAAATGATATATTGCCCATACCTTTGTATAAATAATGTGGACAACATTGTACAGTTACATTGGGTACACACCATATTATGATCTGCTGCTTTAACTAGATTTTTAAAAGACACTGATTTACAGTCTGGTAAACTCAAATATATAAATCTTTCAGTGTCTATTCTAGTAGTACTTGATAAACTACAATTGTGGCAGTCATGCTGCCATTGATAAGAAAGACTGAAAAGATTATCTACATCTACATCTACATCTACCTTCATCTTCCAAAACACCAAACATATACATTAAAAATTCCTGACAATCCTGCTGAATGTTCTGTGAAAATTTATCTTGACCAGAACACAAATCTAAAATATTTCGAATTTCTGTTACACTTTCTATTTGTGCTGTACCACTGCTACATTTCTGAAACACAGAATTCAATAAACCACACAATCTTTGATCCCGATTTTCAACAATCAGTTCTTGTAAACTTTTAAGAAAAAAAACAACATTAACCACTACATTAGCATAGCAGTTGACACCAGAACTATTTTCAAACTGAAATCCAACAACATTTTCTCCACAATTCTTTTTCTTCCTGTTTTCAATTACAGTTTTCTCTACTTTTTGTCTTTTTGCAACTACCTCACTACAATTATCCTCATTTCTTCTTTTTCGGCCTACCACACGTTTTTCAAACAGAGGATATTGAGGCAAATGTGGAGCATACTCTCTTCTTAACCTATTGTATTCTTTAACACAATCTAGATCTGCAGAAATCTTTGTCTCATCACACGCAATCAAGTACAATCCTGATAAAGTTCTGACTCAAGATAATGCCACATATGCCATACCCTCTTTAAACACAGATCTTCCAATGTTCACCAAAGCACTATCTACACTTAAACCTTGAGATTTATGAATTGTCACCGCATACGCCAAACAAACAGGAAACTGTTTTCGGCGAACATATAAGTCTTTTACAAGTAAAAATCTAGCAGAACAACGACTTATTTGTTGTACTTGTTCAATGCCATCAAATTTTATTTTTAAAAATTCAATTCCATCTCTATTTCTGTAATTCACAAAATCAACAACATAACCCATTGCTCCATTTACCAGACCGCTTTCAACATTTAAATTCCTTCTCAAAATGATACGACAATTTAAACACACATTCAGAGTCTTTTCAAAACCAGCTGTTTTTGAAATACTTTTCTCCAATGAATCCAATTTAGTTTTCAAATTTTCTGACAAAACAATTGTTGCACCCATATGCTCTATTTTATCTATTGCTTCCAGTTTCACAATCTCTTCATTTTCTAAGTCTAACATTTTTTGGTTGAAGATGGAACATTCTTGCAGAGTTGGCATCAAACATATCCCAGATTTCTTCTCAGTCATTTTTTAAAAAATATTCTCTGGAAGAATGTTTTCATTTGGATACAAATTTGAAATTAATCGACTATGCAAAGCTTTTTTCCCTTTCTCAGTCACTTTTCCAATTCTTACATCTTGTAGAATATTTTTATAATCTTCATCCTTGGCCTGTCGCATATTTTGAAGCAGTTCAGCATATTTAAAATTTAGCCATATATTAACATTTCCAATGCTTCCAAGGGACTTCCTGGTATCTTCATGCGTGAGCATTTTAAACACTGGTTGTCCTTTTACTGGAGTCAACTGCAATAGATCTCCAAAAACAATAATGTGTTTTCCTCCAAATAACACATCATAGTCTGTTTTAAGAATTTCTTGCATTCTCAAATGCACAAAAGCAAGCATTAGATTTGAGACCATGCTTACTTCATCTATGATAAGAAGTTTCATTTTCTTCAAGACTCTTGAAACTTCAGAACACGCATCTCCAGATAGCTTGTTGTAATGCAATTTATTATTATGTTCAACTGGCAGCATCAATAAACGATGTAGAGTAATCCCTTTAATGTTATGTGCTGCCAGACCAGTTGGAGCAGTTACAACACAAGACAGTGGTGAATCAGTCCTTTTCTGCAGATAACTTGCAACGGCTTTAATTAGAAAACTTTTTCCTGTCCCCGCTTCTCCACTTACGTACAATCGGACAGGGTCAAATAATATACATGAGCACTCTTTTTTCTCATGTTTGAATCCATGTTCAATCTGCTCTGTGACTTCATCATATATCTTTTTCTGCTCAATGTTTAGTTGC
Source organism: Lissotriton vulgaris (assembly GCF_964263255.1). Lineage (NCBI taxonomy): Eukaryota > Metazoa > Chordata > Amphibia > Caudata > Salamandridae > Lissotriton > Lissotriton vulgaris. The sequence goes on from NC_141691.1 coordinate 1,300,358,989, forward strand.
TTTACCAAATCTTCTAAGTTAACTCCATCCTCTTGAGCTTGTTCCATAGCTCTTTCCACCTCATCCATGGCAGTGGCAGCTTCATTTTGGATAATTGGTCCTCCTAGTGGATCCTGGCTTAATGAAGTAGAACTCTGACTATCTTGAGAACTGTTTCTAGCTATCTCTTCAGCAATTGTAGTTTCTTGCTCCATTTCTTCATTCAACATTTGCAGATAATTTAGAAAAATAGGACATTCTATGGTATCCTTAGTTGCATTAAAAGAGTCTTCATAACAGAGAAAATCTCCAAGTAGTTCCTCTTCTGTACGCCATGGCTTAAAGAGTTGCAAAAGAGCTAAATAGTAAAATTCTCTTTTGTCTGGAACTTCACAACTCAATTTTCGATGATTAATCAAATGGCCTTTTTTCTGCTTCACTAGACATTCTTCATAGCCAATGAGTGCATATTTTCCATTATTGATATCTTCTGTGATGTTCCTCTTATAACTGTAGTTTTGAAGAACTTCATACAAACATGTGTTCTCAAGGTGAGTACTTCTATTTGGATAGTATGTATCCAACATATTTGTCTTCAAAATATCTGTACTGTTCGGTTCTTTTTCCGCCAAATATTCAATTTCTTGTACAGATTTCAAAACTCGGTTTCGTGTTGCAGCAAGACCAAGACTCACCCAAATGATTGTTCTTGATTTGGCATAGAGACTTGCTGATGATAACCGATCAGAACATTCATATGCTCCAATTTCTCGATGCGACAACATCTTCAGACTGAAACTGTATAATTTCTTGCTTAGACTCTTTTCATGTGAAATGTCCTCCCACATTTCCTTCAATTCTGTCTTTTCTTTTTTCGTGATGTAAGATGTCACATATCGAGCCACAGCAATAGAGTTGTCAGCAACGAACTGAATATCCATGTTAGCATTCCACATGGACAAAATCACTGGGTTGTAATCGTTGATGTACTTAGATTCTTCATTTCTTTTCAAATTATATGTATTTTTGGGAGATTTCCTCGTCACAGTATGTCGTAGAGATGACATCAAATTATTCACTCTTCCCTTAGAAATCACTGGTCGAGGAAATGCAAAACGACATTTCTTGTAGTACTTTTCCTTGTTTTTAAATTTTCGACGACAGTATTTTCCACAACGATGAGATTGAAAACGTAAAACTTGTTGCCTTAAATTGTTTTCTTCAGTAGATTTTGGAACAGCACATGTTGAATACTCTTCAATGAAACTCATCACTGTTTCATCTGAATCTGATCCAAATTTGGGTGCATCTTTAATCCACAACAACATATGTATATGAGGAGCACCTCTCGCTTGATATTCCTTCCTCCAAAAGAAATCCAAAACCTCTCCAAGGGGAGGATTTTTTTTGTTGGTAATAAAAGACATCATAGCTTCAAATCTATGATTAAAATATCTGCAAACATTCACTGGATCTAAAGAACACAGTTCTCCTGGTGTTTTCAATTCTATATTTGGTATGTTTTCATTTGCCTCTCGTAGAAATTGAAGTAAATCGTCCCATGCATACTCAGCACAGCTAAGAGTGAGGAACCATGTAGGAGTTCCTAAGTTTCTTAGCATACATTTCAATTCTCCATGACGACGAAACCAATACTCGTTGGTTCCACGTTGACATGCCATGAGATTGATTAGCTGAGATTCCAAAATACTGTCTTGCAGATTAACTTTCTCCATAAAGTCCCTTGCACAAACATTCTGCAAATGAGGTCCACTTTTTAATATATGATTAACTGCATAAGAAAGCCCAGACAAATCACTTTCAAACAGTAGATGAAATAAATATGGAATGCATTGACGAAACCTTGGATCTTCTGCATATAATCTTAGAGTCCGGTATTCAGCTGCAGGAATTTGAACTGGTCGATCATCATATCGTCCACCACAACCTGTTGGAAATAATTGTGGAAAACAACGAGCTTCCAAACTTTCTTCCCATACACTAATGGGACTTCCTTTTGCTGCTTTCATTTGAAACAAGTCAATTGCATTTCCCATTACTTCTTTGGAATGCAAAGGATGAACAGTATAATGTTCATATATTTCTTCAGTTCTAGACACATCAACTTTTTCAATTTGACCAACTGAAGAATCACTATCTTCTTCTATAGCTGTTTCCTCTGCTCCAACACTTACATCTTTGTAGTACTCATTGTTTTTGACCAAATACAACGTTGCCTTCTTGACTTTTTTAACATCCACTAAATCTTGCCAAATTTTCTTACTCTTTGTTGGAACCCCATTAACTAGAATAACTAAAGGATCTTCTTCTACTCTTTCTACACCAATTGTATTAATATTTTTCTTTACATCTAGAGGCAAATAAACAACTCTTCCCTTTAATCCTCTCAGTAAATCTGATGGAGGCAATTTCCCTGTCTTAGGCTCCATGCGTACAATAGCCTGAAAAGGATGGACACATTGAATCAAAATAGATTCATAAGTATTTAGATCCATCAATTCAGAAGGAATATCTATCAACTGAAGATTATTATAAACTGCTCTAGCAGGCATTCTATTTTCATTTAATTTTTTCAAACAATAATTACAAATACGCTGATCCAAACTCAAATCAAAAGAATTCTCCACCAACAAATAACTTACAAAATCCTCCCATTCACTATTATTTTCCAATTCACTTTTTGCATATAAATCAACTAACCTAGTCTGAATTTTATAATGAGTCCGTCGACAACACACACAAGTTAAATTAGGCTTCTCACTTGATTTCACCTTAAACTTGATAATTTCCTCATCAAACTTTTCAATACTTGAAATTTGTCCATTATCTTCTGCATTACCATCCATTACTATATCTAGTTCTACACTGTCCTCTTTGTTCCCAAAATAGCAAAACTCAATTTCTTCACAAATAGTCTTCACATCCACTTCAGATCCATGCAAAAGAGCACTATTTAACTGTTTAAGCTTAAGTGCAGGACTTTTTGCATAATACAACTTTCTCACTAATTTCCTTACGTTATTATGATGCACTGCTAACATCCTAAAATGATGAAAAACACTCCGACAAACTTTTCTAGAAAGACAAGCTAGTGAATGCCCTTGCAAACCTGTGCTTTCTCTCACTCTGCAAGGATCTAACTCTTGCAGGATCTTCATTTTTTGTTTGAGACTTTTTTTACTATATGTACGTAAGAAATTTCGAAGCAAATCGATTGATTCCTGTCGCACACTACAAATACTACTGCATTTCCATGTGTACACTGGACCCTTAGTACGTCTCCCTAAAACTTCATCAGCTAACACCTCTTCTGCATCTCTAGATACAAGTTTCTCTTTTTCCATCACACAACTATCTTTCACCTCATATGCACGACCACTGGTGTCAACTGCATGCACCAAATCATTTTCCTGAAAGTAACTCTCCTCATTGAAAAAAGGCTCAGAACTTGAACTATGCATCCATTCACCAGAAAATACTTCACAAAAATTACTCCGATTAATAATTCTTTTCCATCTACTGTTCGATTTGAAAACATCAATTGCCTTATTAAGTATCCTAATTCTATTGATTATTAAAATAAATAATTTTTTCTTAACTTCAAAAGCCTGATCAACAATCTTTTCTACACTTTTCTTTTTCTTGTAAAAAGCAGCTTTTAGTTTACTTTTCTTATCATTTTTTAGCAAATTTAAAACTACCCTATTGCGAAACATTCGCCTACGAATGTCCCTAAAAACATTTACCCTTCTATTGCTATCCATTCTCTTCTCTCCTGCTCCAATGGAAACATTTTTTGTGGGCTTCTCTTTCCTTTTTAGATTTGTTGACTTTTTCTGTATATTCACATTAGCAATATCATTTTTTTTCTACGACATATGTTGCGAAGAAAAGACTTAATTGGCTTACCAGAAGCTTTTCTGGTGTTTTTTGAAGTACTTGTTGAAGAGGATTCCATAAACTCTGTTGTTGATGTTCTCCTTTTCCGTATGTTATTTTTGATATTTCTTTGCTTTGAAGGCATTTTTGCGTCCTTTTCAGAAGTTGATTTGAATCTGTTGTTCTGTTAAAAAAACACATGAAAGACCACTATTAGCAAACAACAAAGTAATGTTAAAAAGCAAACAATATATACAATAAATTGCAACATATTTAAGTTTATACAATAGCAACTCATGGCTTTATTTATAAAGGCCTTGCGCCACCAGTGCGTCACTTATTACCCATGTTTAAAGTAATGCACCAGCTGCACATGGCAATCATAAATAAGGGCCAAATGCAAATACCAATCAATTGCACCCAAAAATCGATTTTTGAATAACATGTAAGAAACACTGCGCAGAACATATGTACAACCACTCAATATCATCAAACAAACTCAGGGCCTTATTTATGAAGGCCTTGCGCCACCAGTGCGTCACTTATTACCCATGTTTAAAGTGATGCAGTAGCTGCACAAGGCAATCATAAAAAAGGGCCAAATGCAAATACCAATCAATTGCACCCAAAAATCGATTTTGGAATAACATGTAAGAAACACTGCGCAGAACATATGTACAACCACTCAATATCATCAAACAAAGTCAGGGCCTGATTTATAAAGGCCTTGCACCACCAGTGCATCACTTATTACCCATGTTTAAAGTGATGCATCAGCTGCACATGGCAATCATAAATAAGGGCCAAATGCAAATACCAATCAATTGCACCCAAAAATCGATTTTTAAATAACATGTAAGAAACACTGCGCAGAACCTAAGTACAACCACTCAATATCATCAAACAAAGTCAGGGCCTGATTTATAAAGGCCTTGCGCCACCAGTGCGTCACTTATTACCCATGTTTAAAGTGATGCACTAGCTGCAAAAGGTAATCATAAAAAAGGGCCAAATGCAAATACCAATCAATTGCACCCAAAAATCGATTTTTGAATAACATGTAAGAAACACTGCGCAGAACCTAAGTACAACCACTCAATATCATCAAACAAAGTCAGGGCCTGATTTATAAAGGCCTTGCACCACCAGTGCATCACTTATTACCCATGTTTAAAGTGATGCATCAGCTGCACATGGCAATCATAAATAAGGGCCAAATGCAAATACCAATCAATTGCACCCAAAAATCGATTTTTGAATAACATGTAAGAAACACTGCGCAGAACCTATGTACAACCACTCAATATCATCAAACAAAGTTAGGGCCTTATTTATGAAACCCTTGCGCCACCAGTGCGTCACTTATTACCCATGTTTAAAGTCATGCATCAGCTGCACATGGCAATCATAAATAAGGGCCAAATACATATACCAATCAATTGCACCCAAAAATCGATTTTTGAATAACATGTAAGAAACACTGCGCAGAACCTATGTACAACCACTCAATATCAACAAACAAAGTCAGGGCCTGATTTATAAAGGCCTTGCGCCACCAGTGCGTCACTTATTACCCATGTTTAAAATGATGCACCAGTTGCATAAGGCAATCAAAAAAAAAGGGCCAAATGCAAATACCAATCAATTGCACCCAAAAATCGAATTTAAAATAACATGTAAGAAACACTGCGCAGAACCTAAGTACAACCACTCAATATCATCAAACAAAGTCAGGGCCTGATTTATAAAGGCCTTGCGCCACCAGTGCGTCACTTATTACCCATGTTTAAAGTGATGCATCAGCTGCACATGGCATTCATAAATAAGGGCCAAATGCAAATACAAATCAATTGCACCCAAAAATCGATTTTTGAATAACATGTAAGAAACACTGCGCAGAACCTATGTACAACCACTCAATATCAGCAAACAAAGTCAGGGCCTTATTTATGAAGGCATTGCGCCACCAGTGCGTCACTTATTACCCATGTTTAAAGTCATGCATCAGCTGCACATGGCAATCATAAATAAGGGCCAAATACATATACCAATCAATTGCACCCAAAAATCGATTTTTGAATACCATGTAAGAAACACTGCGCAGAACCTATGTACAACCACTCAATATCATCAAACAAAGTCAGGGCCTGATTTATAAAGGCCTTGCGCCACCAGTGCGTCACTTATTACCCATGTTTAAAGTGATGCACTAGCTGCACAAGTCAATCATAAAAAAGGGCCAAATGCAAATACCAATCAATTGCACCCAAAAATCGATTTTTGAATAACATGTAAGAAACACTGCGCAGAACCTAAGTACAACCACTCAATCTCATCAAACATAGTCAGGGTCTGATTTATAAAGGCCTTGCGTCACCAGTGCATCACTTATTACCCATGTTTAAAGTGATGCATCAGCTGCACATGGCATTCATAAATAAGGGCCAAATGCAAATACCAATCAATTGCACCCAAAAATCGATTTTTGAATAACATGTAAGAAACACTGCGCAGAACCTATGTACAACCACTCAATATCATAAAACAAAGTCAGAGCCTTATTTATGAAAGCCTTGCGCCACCACTGCATCACTTATTACCCATGTTTAAAGTGATGCATCAGCTGCACATGGCAATCATAAAAAAAGGCCAAATAAAAATACCATTTATTTGCACCCAAAATCGATTTTTGAATAACATGTAAGAAACACTGCGTAGAACTTATATACTAACATACAATTTCACTTCTAAAACATAACTATCTGCTTCCAAATATTCTCCATAGAGCAAATAAGTCTCTATCTAAATTAAATAAATCATTACTTACCTTTACAAATGCTTTTGGAGATTGAGAACAGTGTCAGACACACACACCAATTTTTCTTTAGCAGAGCAAAAGGTGTGCTCTCAATACACTGAAACCAAGACTGGCATAGAAAATCTCTATCTTTGTACACATATGCCTTAATTCAACCAATCAAAAGTCTTCCCTCACTATTTTCAAACCAACACCCATCCCCCTCTCAGACCTTTCTATCTGTTACCATAGCAACTCCCTCCTAACTGAACTCTAAGGTTCAAAAGTTTATCTTACAATGTTGCAAATTAACTCAGCAAGGATGTTTGACCTCTCAATACAGCAGCCTATACAGGGTATTTTTGCTTTTGGTGACTTTTTTTAAACCATTCAAATTGCTTATTTCACACAACATAACCATGCACCCTAACTTTCAGTTTTCAACTATCTGAATCCACCAATCATTGCTTGTGATTCAAGAGCAGAGAACCTGCACAATTATTTTTTTGTAAACTCCTACTGTTCCAACTGCCATTTCATTCCCACACTTCATCTGACTGGACCAGAACCTTCTCACATCATGTACTCTGTTTGGATTATTGGACATAGCTACATCCACTGGGCTCAAAGGTATGCAGCTAGCAGAAATTTTCATAACCTTGATTTATCAAATGTGGAAATCAAGTGAATTGGCCACAGAGGATTAAAATGTCACCAATTGATACCATTGGTGAAAACCTTTTTGCATCTGCCAGAACCTGACCTTATAATTGTGCACTGTGGTGGAAACGATCTAGGCACATTGACTGGGGTAGGTCTGGAAATGCTCTTAAAGGACACCTTTCATCAATTGATGATACTTTTTCCCCACACTGCCTTGGTATATTCCAATATATGCCAAAGACAGAAATGGAACTGGTCCAACCAATTTTGTCCACAATTTGAGAAAGCACGGAAACATGTGAATAAATCTGTTTCTGCTTACATGAGAGACTATGGAATGGGTTCAATATACAATAATAACTTGCGTTACAACATGCAAGACATCTACAGAGGAGATGGTGTGCACTTCTCCGATGAGGGGAATAGAATATTCCTCCTGAATTTAAGAATGTGTATTGGAACCTACTTGTAGGTACCTAAATCAACCACAGAACCCAAAAGCTCTTTTCAGAGCTACCCTACCTCTGATCATTCAAAGCGTTTATTTTTTTCTAACTTTTTTCACTATTTTTCACCAAATTACGCTTTCCGGTACGCTTAAAGGTGCGCGCACCAGGCGCTCCCCCCGTGGAAAATTAAAGAATTTTTTTTTTTTTTACGTTTATGAGCCTCCTAAGCCCCCCTCAGAAAACCTAGAGGGTCAAGACGTCTCTACCGTGCCCCCTTCTACCCATACCGAACATTGTTTACCCTCCATCTTGTGTCTCGATTGTACCGAAACACGAAATGGAGGACTCCCGTAACGCTGCCAGTGCGCGTAAAGGAGCGCGCACCGGTAAGCGCTCGATAAAAAAAGGTGGGAAAGCAATTTACAAAAAAACCACTGGAGACACTTTCATCAAATATAGAATAGGCCCTACTACATAGCAGTCCCTACCATTTGCCCAAATTTGGTGAAATTCCATTGAGACATTTAGGCTACAGGCCTGTCTTAATATCCTGAGGTAAATTACATGACAAAAACACACTTGTAATGTTAGAATTTACAACCAATTAAAAAGTATCTTTCATTTTCTACGATTATTTCCTGATGTTTGATTGGTTAAGTACAAGAATATATATAAAAGAAGAGAGGGAAACACAGCCATTTTGACTACTGCTTCCAGAAGTACATTTGAAAACAAATATCACTGACAACTTCAACTGATTTCTCTAAGGTAAGTTCTAATTATGGAAGTATATTGTACACTTTAAGTTAATTTCTGAAAAAATATTCTGTTAGTGATATGCTATCCCTCTTTAATAGTTAGAGATAGAGATAGACTTCTCTGTAATAGTTATGGATTGAGTTAGGCTTCTCTGGTATACAGTACCCTAACTCTACTAATATAGTTAATTTGAATGCAATTTTCAGAAAGAAAATGGAAGGAGAAAATCAGGCAAATGATACTTCTATCAAAGTAAAGGTGGAAAAACCAGAAGATCAAAAAAAAGAAGTTGATTTCATGGATGACTCTTTGGATGAACAGTTTATAGAATGTTTGGAAGAAATAGAATCATGTACTTATAATGATGAGGAAATTCCGGACAATATTATGTTAGAAATTTTATTAAATTATGAAAAAGAATCAGAGGAATAAATTTATCTTTAATAATTTCAAATTGTTTCAGACAATATTCTTTTTTATATGTAATTCATAAAGTATTACCAAAAATGTTTAAAATATAAAGTGAGACTTATAGTATACTGTTCAACTATTTTTCTGTTACATAGTAAGTTTACTCATAGTTACTACCTTTCTCCCACTATATTATCTCATATGAATATTTTACACCTCATTTTCATAAGGGAGCAGGATAGACTACTCATGATCCCCTAGAAATTCTCAGGGAGTGCTTAAAAGATCTGTTTCTCCTTTCAGACAGACTATGTTATGAATTCCATATACCACAAAAAATACAATAAAAACATGCAAGATGTCTACAAAGAAGATGGTGAACATTAAATTTAAGTCTCTTCATTAGTACCTACATATAGGTACTTACATAAAATAAAAAAATAAAAAAAAACAATTAATAAACATACAATTTTTTGAAGTGATTATTTTTCCATAGTACCCTCCTCGATACGCTCCCCTGTGCGCGCACCAGGCGCTTCCCCCGCAAAAATCGAAAAAAAAAAAAAAGGTGAGACCCCGCGGGGCCCTTTAATGGCCCCCACATTAAACCTAGGGGTACAGGGAGTGTCTACTCTGCCCCCTTATGGTCATTTCCCCCTTTGTTTTGGCCACCTCTCGTGTCTCGATCCTACCGAGACACAAGATGGCGGCCGCTCCGGACTGTTTAGAATGTTTACAGACAACTGAGAGCCAATCAGCTTTCTGCGCGCAAGTCGCGTGGCGCGCCTGGAGCGCACTCCGGTCTGCGAACTGGAGAGCGCCTATAGATATATATATTTTTTGAACCTAAATTACTCAAAATCCACTGGAGCACATATCTTGAGACATAGCAAAGGCACATCAGGCTACCAGTCCCTACAATTTTGCCAAGTTTGGTGGAAATCCATTCAGCCGTTCGGGCTAAAAGTGAAATCGACCGCCCTATGGAAATTAACATGGGGAAAACGTGTTTTGGGACCCCCCTTTTATCTCGGCCCCCGCTTGACGAATCCCCCCCAAACTTTCAAGGAAGGACCGGAGCTCGACGAGGCCATTTTCAGGAAATTTTCAGGCAGATTCGTCATCCGGTGCCAAAGTTATTCCAAATAGAATTTTGAGATTTAACATTGAAAAAAATCCTAACTATAACTACCTACTGGCGACCGCCAGTAGGTAATACCTACTGGCGAGACGCCAGTAGGTAATATATATATATATATATATATATATATATATATATATATATATATATATATATACATATATATATATATATATATATTCACTGAAAAAACCATAGGTTATAGACCATATATAGTTAGGAATTCGCATTTACAAAACCTTATTTTACTCACACAAAACCATTGAAATTCCATATATAGTTAGTTGCACTAACTATATATCGCGCACCCGCAATCCACTGCTGATGATGTCACATATTACATCATTCATGACATGGTCAGTGACATCACTGATGACATCACTGATGACATCTCAAATGACATCACTGATGACATCTCAAATGACATCACTGATGACATCACTGATGACATCTCATTTGACATTACTGATCACATCACTGATGATATAATTCATGTGATAATACGATGAACCTCTTCAGACTCTAATATAATCTTAGATACAATCAGTGTAAACAGACACTCACAGACTGTCACTCATCCATGGAGTTACTCACACACCTAGTCAGTCATGCAAAGAATCAATCACACCTCCATTTCCTCAACTATACAGTTATACAAACTTTACTTTTTTAAACATATACTAACACATATTTACTCTCTTATACAATCCCTGATACAAGTTCACAATGATCCATACAGCCACTCACACATTCACTGGCTCTTATGCACAGTTATTTATATATGTCAACTCTCACATGTACTGTGTTTTACATATGTACTTACTTTGACATGTAGCACTGAGATATCCATTCACTCACCAATACACTCATGCACACAGTCAACCGCCCATACAGCTGTTTCCACATGCACTTTTGAAACCATACATCTAGTGAATCAACTGCTCACACATCTATGCACAGAGTCATACACCTCCCAGCCATCCACGCACACACTCAGTCTCCCATACAAATACTTGGGCAACCAATCAATAACCCATATAGTTACTCATATAGCTACTTATCAACACATGCAACAGTTTACAGAACAACAGACATAATGATGCACAAATTAAGACAGTTTAGTCACTAACCCATGCACTCAGTGAGACACATTTAATCACTCACTCATACAGTCAGTCATGCACCTACTAAATCCTTCATCCAGACACTTATACATCCACTCATTCTTCAATATGTAAGACATATTTTAACTTTACAGAAACATACAGTCACTGGATGTTGTCATCAGTGATGTCATCAGTGATGTCATTTGAGATGTCATCAGTGATGTCATCAGTGATGTCACTGACCATGTCATGAATGATGTAATATGTGACATCATCAGCAGTGGATTGCGGGTGCGCGATATATAGTTAGTGCAACTAACTATATATGGAATTTCAATGGTTTTGTGTGAGTAAAATAAGGTTTTGTAAATGCGAATTCCTAACTATATATGGTCTATAACCTATGGTTTTTTCAGTGAATTTTCAAGGTTTTGTAAATGCTAATTCCTAACTATATATGGTCTATAACCTATGGTTTTTTCAGTGAATTTTCAAGGTTTTGTAAATGCTAATTCCTAACTATATATGGTCTATAGCCTATGGTTTTTTCAGTGAATATATATATATACATACATATATAAACATATATCATCTGTATATCTATATAAATACAAACATAAATGCATGCATACATATACTTATATGCATACAGATGCATGTTATTTACATGAAAGTTGAAAAAACACTAATAAAAGCAAAGCTAAAAAGCCACCTCATTACAAACAGAATGGCTTTAACTTAAACGAGGGCGAGATCTATTGCATTTTCAATGCTTGTTTACTTTGGTTCCATCAAGAAGGCATTCAGATGTGTCACACATTTGCCATAAATTCTGAATGTTAGCACTCTAGTTGCACATTAGATCACTGTAGTAAAGCTACTGCTCACCAGGGACGTCTGCTGCTGGTATTCAAAGTGCATGTTTCAGTCTGCATGTCAGAATTTTTTTAATGAAATAGAAGAGGATTTGAGAAGTCACTCAAAATGATCCCTAATTTTTCTTTCTGAAGCACTAATCATACTTTCTATGGCAAAATTAACCCCCTCATGTTGTTCCTTTTTAAATTGAGTGTTTTCAGACTTATCACTTCATTCCAATCAAGATGGCTTCTGGTGTGCCATACTTTTGTCATAAGTAAGACTGTTAGCGCTCTAGTTGTTCTTTAGAACACTCTGGGACATTCTGTCATTGGGCTATACTTGGGGTACATCTGGGTGATATTTGGGCTACATTTAGGCTCTTTTGTCTCTGGTGGCCATCTTGGGAGACTGTATGTCAGAATTTTTTAATGAAATTGAAGAGGGTTTGAGAAGTCACTCAAAATGTGCCCTAATTTTTCTTTCTGCAGCACTAATCATAATTCATATGGCAAAATATACCCCCTCATTTTGTTCCTTTTTAAATTAAATGTTTTACGAGTTACCACTTTATTCCAATCAAGATGGCTTCAGGTGTGCCATACCTTTGTAATAAGTAGGACTGTTAGCGCTCTAGTTGTTCTTTAGAACACTCTGGGACATTCTGTCATTGGGCTATACTTGGGCTACATCTGGGTGATATTTGGGCTACATTTGGGCTCTTTTGTCTTTGGTGGCCATTTTGGGAGACTGCATGTCAGAATTTTTTAATGAAATAGAAGAGGATTTGAAAAGTCACTCAAAATGTGCCCTAATTTTTCTTTCTGCAGCACTAATAATACCTTCTATTGCATAATATACCCCCTCATTTTGTTCCTTTTTAAATTAAATGTTTTAAGAGTTGCCACTTTATTCCCATCACGATGGCTCCAGGTGTGCTATACCTTTGTAATAAGTAGGACTGTTAGCGCTCTAGTTGTTCTTTAGAACACTCTGGGACATTCTGTCATTGGGCTATACTTGGGCTACATCCGGGTGATATTTGGGCTACATTTGGGCTCTTTTGTCTCTGGTGGCCATTTTGGGAGACTGCATGTCAGAATGTTTTAATGAAATAGAAAAGGATTTGAGAAGTCACTCAAAATGTGCCCTAATTTTTCATTCTGCAGCACTAATCATACTTTCTATGGCAAAATATACCCCCTCATGTTGTTTCTTTTTAAATTAAATGTTTTAAGAGTTACCACTTTATTCCAATCAAGATGGCTTCAGGTGTGCCATACCTTTGTAATAAGTAGGACTGTTAGCGCTCTAGTTGTTCTTTAGAACACTCTGGGACATTCTGTCATTGGGCTATACTTGGGCTACATCTGGGTGATATTTGGGCTACATTTGGGCTCTTTTGTCTCTGGTGGCCATTTTGGGAGACTGCATGTCAGAATGTTTTAATGAAATAGAAAAGGATTTGAGAAGTCACTCAAAATGTGCCCTAATTTTTCATTCTGCAGCACTAATCATACTTTCTATGGCAAAATATACCCCCTCATGTTGTTTCTTTTTAAATTAAATGTTTTAAGAGTTACCACTTTATTCCAATCATGATGGCTTCAGGTGTGCCATACCTTTGTAATAAGTAGGACTGTTAGCGCTCTAGTTGTTCTTTAGAACACTCTAGGAGGCTGCAGTAGAACACAAAGGAATCAACTGACAGTCTCTGTCCTTGTTGGATGTACATGTTTTACTGAGAATGTCAGACTTCATTTTCACATGACTGAGAAAGATAATGTGAATTTACAGAAAATATGCTTTCAGTTTAGCTTATAGATCCCCTTCCAAACCACTGTGGGAAAATCATGAGATATTAGTTTTCTTTCAAACAATATTCATGATATCACAGCAGAAGGTTTTTTCACATGGTAAAATCACCTTAGAACCCACCACAATTCCTAAAACGAGTATGGTACCATCAACAAATGATTTATAATGTAACTAAAGTCCTAAAACCCTCTATTAACTACAATGCTTTTTAATGAGGTGCTATCATGTATATTGGTCCCAAGATGGCTGCCAACACTTCTTGGATGAAGTGCTGACAGCCAATCAGATCAGATGTGTGGTTAGGCTCCGCCCAGATATATATCTTTATTTGAACCTAAATTACTCAAAATCCACTGGAGCACATATATTGAGACCTAGCAAAGGCACATCGGGCTAACAGTCCCTACAATTTTGCCAAGTTTCGTGCAAATCCATTCAGCCGTTCGAGCTAAAAGTGAGGCCAACCGCCCTATGGAAATTAACATGGGAAAAACGCGTTTTGGGACCCCCCTTTTTTCTCGGCCCCCCCTTGACGAAACCCCCCCAAATTGTCAGGGGCTGCTCAGAAACAAAATGTGCCATTTTCCTGAAAATTTCAGCCGATTCCGTACACAAACGCCAAAGTTATTAGACATAGAATTTTCAAAAATCCCATAGAGAAAAAATCCTAACTATATATACCTACTGGCGACCGCCAGTAGGTAATATATATATATATATATATATATATATATATATATATATATATATATATATTTATATATTCAATAAAAAAACCATTGGTTATAGAACATATATAGTTAGGAATTTGCATTTACAAAACCTTATTTTACTCGCATAAAACCATTGAAATTCCATATATAGTTAGATGCGCTAACTATATATCGCGCACCCGCAATCCACTGCTGATGATGTCACATATTACATCATTCATGACATGGTCAGTGACATCACTGATGACATCACTGATGACAACTCAAATGACATCACTGATGACAACATCCAGTGACGTATGTTTCTATAAAGTTAAAATATGTCTTACATATTGAAGAATGAGTGGATGTATAAATGTCTGGATGAAGGATTTACTAGGTGCATGACTGACTGATTGAGTGAGTGATTAAATGTGTCTCACTGAGTGCATGGGTTAGTGACTAAACTGTTTTAATTTGTGCATCATTATATCTGTTGTTCTACAAACTGCTGCATATGTTGATCAGTAGCTATATGAGTAACTGTATGGGTTATTGATTGGTTGTCCAAGTATTTGTATGGGAAACTGAGTGTGTGTGTATGGGTGGCTGGGAGGTGTGTGACTCTGTACATAGATGTGTGAGTAGTTGATTCACTATATGTATAGATTCAAAAGTGCATGTGGAAACAGCTGTATGGGCGGTTGACTGTGCATGAGTGTATTAGTGAGTGAATGGATATCTCAGTGCTACATGTCAAATTAAGTACATATGTAAAACACAGTACATGTGAGAGTTGACATCTATAAATAACTGTGCATAAGAGCCAGTGAATGTGTGGGTGGCTGTATGGATCATTGTGAACATGTATCAGAGATTGTATAAGAGAGTAAAGTAAATATGTGTTAGTATATGTTTGAATAAGTAAGGTGTGTATAACTGTATAGTTGAGAAAATGGAGGTGTGATTGATTTTTGGCATAACTGACTAGGTGTGTGAGTAACTCCATGGATGAGTGACTGTCTGTTTACACTGATTGTATCTAAGGTTATATTAGAGTCTGAAGAGGTTCATGGTATTATCACATGAATGATATCATCAGTCATGTCAAATGAGATGTTATCAGTGATTTTTTTTTTTTTAAATTATATTTTTATTGCAGAGTTATAAACCACAGGATAACAGTGAACAGCCAGCACACTCGTGGCCCCCCCCGTCCAATGACAATTCACAGTGGTACACAGCCATTCAGCCCGCATCCTGGAGGCCGGGCGGCATATCACTTCGCTCGAAAGGAACACAACACAGTGTACGTCCCATTGGGACCCTGGCGATAGATCGTTTTGCGTATCTGCTTTTACCCCCCCACCCGCAACAACATTCCCGTCAGCCATCTCCGTGCAAGTAATGTGATCGCCCCTGTCGGGGCCTACTCTAGGCTGTGCGGCCTACTCACCAGGCCGTTCCTCCCATTCAGTCGATCCACCACTCAATACCCCCTGTCCCAGTAGGTCCTAGGTCTCATCCCGCAACCCTCCAATGGCTTCCGGCCCTCCCCAACCCCCCCACAACTAACCCCCCCAACTCCCCCCCCCCCGGGCAACTGCTAAGGTGCGCGTTTCGCTCCGCTGAACTGGATGGGTCCAATACAGTGCGTGGTTCCGTATTCTTGTATACGCCCCGTGGTGTCCAGCGGATCAGTTCTCGCCGTCTTCATCCTCAACCAAAGCGTCACGCAAAGCCTGTACCACTAACTCCCATGCACGCGCCGCATCCAATACCTTCTCATTCCCCAACTTTACCGCTTGCTTCATCCGGAGTACGCTCTCGCAGTCAGACCACCGCAGCAACTCATTCTTCCATCTACGCAGTGAGGGACCGCCCCTAGACTTCCAGTGCCATGATATTTCCCTCTGTGCCAATATCAGAGCCAGATCTATGAATTTGCTTGTCACCTTGGTGCGCTTAGTATGCGGGAACCAAAGCAACAGGCACGCTGCCATGTCGAATTCTACCTCCCTGTCGGTCACTTCATTCAGAAGTTCCCCTACCTCACCCCCAAAACAAGTGGTCCATATCCGCCCCTGGGGACGAGCACCGGGGGCAACAGGCATCCGGCACCCGAAAGTATCGTTGTAATTTCTCTGGGGTCAAGTAGGCCCTATGAAGCACATAGAAGTGGACCTGCTGAAAGCGGGCGTTCCTGGTGCCCTTCCACGTGCGTCTCAGGATGTGGCCCCATGCCGTATCCGGTATGGGCCGACCAACACTCGCCTCCCATTTAGCTTTGAGCCCATGGAGCGGTTCCAGCCCTTCTGTCAGCATCCTATTATGGAGGCATGTCACAGCTTTGAATGTGCCAGCCGCCATCACCACATACTGGCACGCCATGGTCGTCGTGGGCTCCAGGAGCCCCTCTCTCCAATGCTTTTGTATGGCTGCCACCACCGCCGCGTGCAGGAGGAAGCCCCCCTCAGGCAGGCCAAACTGGTCCCGGAGCACGTCAAACGGCGCCAGAGCCCCATCTATGTACAGATCGCCCACCACCTGCAACCCCGCCTCTTCCCAACCCAACAACGGGGACCAATCTCCTCCGTGCGGCAAAGCCGTCAACATCCCGATCGGAATCTCCGGGGCGTAAGGCCTTGATGCCCGCGCTCTCCGAAGGCTCCTTTGCCAGCACAGCCGGAGCGTCCGCTCCTCCATGGAGAGGGCCCGCAGCTCGAGCCGCTGCTGCATAACGATGTACGACAGCACGTGGCGCTGTATCCCCCGATCCCGGTCGTCCTCCGGCCCCCGGAACACCCTGGCTACGTTCTGTGTAAGGACCTGCAGCTGCGCCGCTAGGTAGTACAGTTCTAGGTCGGGCACAGCCATGCCCCCTTCCATCTTGGGGCGAAGTAACGTGCTCAAGGCTATTCTGCGACGGCCATGCCCCCAGAGAAAGCCAGTAATCATAGACCGCAGTTCCCTAAACACCCCCTGAGGAATCCAGACAGGTAGCGTTCGGAAATAGTAGAGGAAGCGGGGGAGCGCCACCATTTTCAGCAGTGCTATCCTGCCCAGGACTGTCAGCGGGAGGGTCGACCAGAAAGACAGGCTGCCCCGCAGTGATCGAACACAACGGCCAATGTTACCCTCCAAAAGGTCAGCAGCCGAGTGGTAAATGCGGACACCCAAGTAGGTGATGCAAGAGGGTTCCCATGCCACACCCAAGTCGCTGCCGGGGGCTGGCGATCCCGCCCTCAGCGGGAACACGCAGGTCTTCGCCCAGTTGACCTTAAGGCCCGATATCCGGCCGAATTCGGACAGCAGAGCCATCGCTCCAACCAGGGCCCCCGAGGTATCAGCCAGGTACAGGAGCAGGTCATCCGCATAAAGCGAAATATGATGCCACTGTCCATCACCCTCTATACCCGAGTATCGGTCGCCCGACCTCACATGGACCGCCAAGGGTTCCATCGCCAGGGCAAACAACAGAGGGGAGAGAGAGCACCCCTGTCGCGTTCCCCTGCTCACCGGGTACGCCGCTGAGACCAGACCGCCCAAGCGAACTCTCGCCGTCGCTGAATTATACAAGACCCTCGTCCACCTTCAAAACCCGTCACCCATGCCAAACCTCTCCAGCACTCCATCCAAGAAGGGCCATTCCAAGCTATCGAAGGCCTTCTCGATATCCACGGACAGAACCGCCGGCGCTCCTTCCCCACCCAAGATGGCGTCCATTATTCCCACCAGGCGGCGAATATTCATCGCCGTGCTCCTCGTGGGTATAAACCCAGCCTGATCCCTGTGCACCAGGCCCGTCATGTGCGGAGCCAGTCTAGTGGCGAGGATGCGACTCAGGATCTTATAGTCCACCGTCAACATGGACAGCGGGCGATAAGACCTCACGTCCGCGGCATCCCGGCCAGGCTTGAGGAGCGGCACTATCAAGGCCTCCCGCATGGAGCCAGGCAAGGCCCCCTTCTCGAAGGCTTCCGTGTACACCACCAGCAGCCTGGGCGCCAGAACGTCCACATAGTGCTGATAGAACTCGACCGGCAATCCGTCCACCCCGGGCGTCTTGTTACGGGCCATATGTTTGATAGCCACTCGGATTTCCGTAAGCGTGATGGGGCTACCCAGGTCCCTCGCATCCTCCTCATCAAGGACCGGAAGCGGCCTCTCCCCCAGGTACTCCACGATGTCCTGCATCCCCACTTCCAACTGACTCCGGTACAAGTCCTCATAATAACCCCTGAAGCGGTCCAGTACAGCCGCCTGGGAGTACACCAACTCACCTTGCGCATTAGTGATGCTGAGGATCGGGCAACCCCTAAGCTCCGGGTTCGCGAGTCTGGCCAAGAGGGTTCCCACCTTGTCCCTTTCCGCGTGTGCCCTGATAATGTACTGCCTATAATCATAACATCTCAAGCGTTCCGTCCCAGCAGCTACCACTTCCTTCGCTTCCAATAACTGGGCCTGTAGACCAGGCCTGGTCGGCCTGCGGCGCTCCAGGTCCCTCAAAGTGTCTTCTGCTTTCATTAGGTCATTCAGCACAGTCGTTCGAGCATTCGAGAACCTACCCAGGCACACCCCTCTCACCACCACTTTCATTGCCTCCCATTCAATAGACCTACTCGCTGCCGTGCCCTCATTTACACCAAAATAACTAACAATGCCCTGCCGGACCGCGTCCTCAAACACAGAATCTTCCAGCGTCTCCGGCCGAAGCCGCCATGATGGTATCACTGAGCGCTCCCTCTGCCACTGAATGTGCACCAATAGGGGGTTATGATCGGATATAGTCCTAGCTAGGTATTCCGCATGGGTAATCAATGGGGATAGAGCGCTCCCGCAAAGCACCGAATCGATCCTGACATGCAGATCGTGGAGAGCTGAATAAAAGGAGTAATCCCTGGTTCCCCTGTGCCTCTCCCTCCAGACATCCAGCAGCCCCCACCGTTCTTGCCAGTCCTTCCTGTGCGCGGCCAGCCTGCGCACAGGAGAGTCCACTAGGGGGGGATGGGACCTATCCAGAGCCACATCCGTAATCGAGTTGAAATCCCCTCCCAGCACTATCGGACTTGCCAGGAAAGAGGCCAAGGACCCCGAGAGGCTATCAAAGTACCGGCCTTGGTCAGTGTTCGGTGCATAAACACAACAGAATACCACATCGCGTCCATATAACCTCCCCTCCACCGCTACAAACCTGCCCTCCGGATCCACCACCTGGTTCAGCACTTGAAAGGGTATCCCCGCCCTCACCCAGATCAAGACCCCCCTGGCGTACGCCGAATAGGTGGTGCCAAAGACCTGGCCCGCCATCTTTTTTGCAGGGCAGCGCACTCTTTTTTGGTGAGATGGGTTTCCTGGAGCATAGCTATCTGAACCCCCCTGCGTACCAGGAATGCATGCACTTTGTGACGTTTTACCATAGTCCGCAACCCCCGGACATTCCACGTTAGGCACTTCAGATTAGGTAATGTCCCCATTCCAGTCCAGTGCAGTCCGGATCAAAAGACAACGGTCAATGCCCCCCCCAATGCAGTTGCCCCCCCCCAAACAGCCCCAAAACTGAAACATACCCCAAACCCCACACCCCAGGACAGAGCACACGAACCCAATGGCCGCCCCCATCCAAACCTTAACCCAACTTCTCGCACACTTATCCTGTGGTCTCCACCACAGTCGACCTTAAGGGCCTAGGGGGGTGAGTCGCCGCCGACCCCAGCAAGCGGAGCCCGCGTCCCGCTCATCATCCCCACCAAGTCACTCAGCTCCCCCACCCGGCAACCCGCCTTCTAGCGACAGGATATCATCCTACCATGAAGTCCCGATCTAATCCCAAGTCAATCTCAGCCGCAGATGATATCATCCGAAGTCTGTGGGGTAACATCTGGCCCCTTCTGGCTCTCCGCCTCCGAAAGTTCCCCTCCTGTTCTGCTGCCTTCCCCACCCGAGTCCGTTTCGGTCCGTACACTGTTCTGCTGTGACCCTGTTATGGCCACCGTCGCTGCAAGGGCATCCCTCTTCTCCGCCGCCATTTGAGCCTCCCGTTTCTCCCGCTGGCGCCTGTTGCGGGACCTGATGCGTTGCGATTGCCGCACCCGGGGCTGCTTGGGCTGGTCCCGCCGACTTTGGTGCGTTCTGTCCGTCCCCGCTCTGTACAACTCTAGCCATTGCCAGACCTCATCCGGAGTCTGGAAAAAGTGTGTGGTGCCATCCATGATAATCCGCAGCTTGGCCGGGTAGAGCAAGGAGTACTGGATGCCTTCCTCCCTGAGCTCCTTCTTTACAGCGAGGAACGAGGCCCTGTCCTTCTGGACCGCCTGTGTATAGTCCGGAAAAATCGTCACCTTGCTGTTCTCCACCTCATAAGGGCCCGACATCCTGGCCCGCTGGATGAGGAGATCTCGGTCCTTGTAGTGGAGGAGCCGTACCACCATCGGTCGGGGGGGGCGGCCAAGCCCCGGAGGGCGAGTGGGCACCCGGTGAGCTCGCTCCAAAGTGAAAAATGGAGTAAGCCCCTCCGGCGCCACCACAGTACGGAACCAGTTCTCCATGTAGGCCACCGCGTCCTCTCCCTCAATCCGTTCCGGCAGGCCTACTACCCGCACGTTGTTCCGCCTATTACGGCCTTCGGCATCCTCCGCCCTCCGCTCCAGAGTGTCCAGTCGAGCCAGTATGTCTGTGATCCTGTGCTCTGCGGTCACCACCGAAGGCTTCAGGTCCAGCAACAGTTGATCATGGTCCTTGACCCGATCCGCCAGCTTCGCGTGATCCGCGCGTAGCAGCCCCAGGCCCGTGGCCACTTGGGCAATGTCATTGTGTAGCGCCTCCTTCGTGGAGGTGATCGCCTCAAGGATGGCATCCAAGCGCCGGTTCAGCCGCTGTTCCTGGTCAGGCTCCGGGGAGGGACTTCCATTCAGTTGGGTCGACGTTGCAGAGTCCCCCTCGCGGCTCCCGGGCATCGATCCTCCGATCGCCGCCATGTTAGGGCACTGCGTCACAGATCCAGTCGTCCGTCCTGCTGGCACGGCCGTGGGTCCGCCCCGGTCTCCAGTCACCAGACAGTACTACGTCCCCACCGACGGTCTCAGGAGCAATGGCCAGGTGGATGGGCTCCGTTCCGTCACCCCCCTGCAGCCTGCGGGGGGAGGATGAGTCTTAGGGCGGTGGCCAGCGAGGGTCCCCGAGCTCGTGGGTGGATCGGGTCAGCGTCCCCTGATCTCAGTGCACAGCACCGCCAATTCTAGTGCTTCGGGCAGCCGAGTGCTGGATCTCTTGCCACTCGGTGTCAACTTGGCTCAGGGCTGGAGTTCGGGACCGTCCGACCTCCTCGCCGCCATTTTCTTCTCACCCTCGGCAACACCTCGGCCGCCTCTTCTCTCGATCTTCTCAGGGCCCGCAGTCCCCCAGCGATTCTCCGATTATGCCCAGCTGTACCCTTACACTTCAGAGGGCAGGAACGTCGTTTTCGGGTCGCCTAGGGTCCCAAAAACAGGAGAATTAGCGGGATTCCGCGCGGAGCTGCGAGCTCACGCCGCCATCCCGATCGGCGTCCAAGCCACGCCCCCAGATGTTATCAGTGATGTCATCAGTGATGTCATTTGAGATGTCATCAGTGATGTCATCAGTGATGTCACTAACCATGTCATGAATGATGTAATATGTGACATCATCAGCAGTGGATTGCGGGTGCGCGATATATAGTTAGCGCATCTAACTATATATGGAATTTCAATGGTTTTATGCGAGTAAAATAAGGTTTTGTAAATGCTAATTCCTAACTATATATGGACTATAACCTATGGTTTTTTCATTGAATTTCAATGGTTTTTTGAAAGCTAATATTTCTATCTGTAAAATGTATTCTTCTTTAAATCATACAATATATTGTACATGTTTTTTATACATTTAAAAAAAAAAAAAATTGTTGCGCTCCTAGTCCGCGAACCGGTCAGCTTCCCGTTAGCTGAATTCAAAGCCGCGACTTGGTGCGCGAGCCGGTAATCGTTCCTTAAGCGTAACTGTTACGTTATCATGACGTTTTGCGTTGTCGCGTAATACGTTATCCGACGCGCCAAGTTAGCGGACTCGGAAGCGGATTGGATAGCGGCGCAAAGCGCGAAACGTAAAGACAGCAGGTCATGTGACTCGATAATAACACTTTTCATTAGTTCATTTCACTTTTGGTTTCCTAATGATGTAATACTAGGTCATGTGATCTAAAATTAACACTTTTCATTGGTTTAAAATTTTTCCTTCTCCCAAATGATGAAAACCCCTCCTTCTTTCCTCACTCTGACTTTCATATTGGTGAGAGAAAGATCCTTTTTGATTCTTCAGCAATGGCTTCAATGGTTGCTTCAGCCAGTGTGCCCCCACCCCCTCCTCCACCTCCTCATAGGAAGAAAGGACCACCTGCTTCACTAATTATAGAAGAGGAGGAAAATGAAGAAGAGGAGGAAGAGGAAGAACATCCAGAGTTTTTGCCAGAGGAGCCCAGGAGATATAACAGGAAAGAAAATTACATCTGGCAATTTTTTAAATTTCCAGCTGACCATAAAAAAAGTAAATGCCAGATACGTCTTTTGTCGCATTTGCGGCAATCGTCTTTCAAGGGGCACAGACAAAAAGTACAGCTATGGGAATCATACAATGCACAGGCACATGAGTCGATGGCACCCTAACAATTACAGTAATGCCCAACTTCGCGACCAACAACAAAATCCTCCAGAAATGGCAAGAAGATCTGTTGTTCAGGAGGTATCGGGACCGGAGGCGAGGGAGGTGATCCCGAACATCCAAATCAACATGGGAGAAGTGAAGCAAGTCTGTGTGTGGTGCAACCAGACACTTTGCTACCGCGAAAGTAGCATTACCCTTATAATGAGAGCCATCAACAATCATGTGTGCCCAAAACGCCCAAAAAAGTAAATTCTTCTTTTTTTTGTTGCTCCTGTTGAGCCGTCTTCGATGAATCATTTTTGTTTCCCCCGTCCCCCCAAAAAATAAAAAAAAATACAAAATGTTCAGAAAAAAACAAAAAAATATAAAAAATGTTCAGAAAACTAATAAAAAAAATTTAAAACAACAAAAACAAAAAAAACAGTTCTTTTCAGAACTACCTCCCCATTATTAAAAAAAAGTGGTAGAATTCTTTGAACTCTGCCAAGCACTGCTTCACAAAAATGACACTCAATGGTACAAAACAGGCATAGAACAATCATAAATCTCTCCCTAATATTTTAAATGATTAATTCAGGATGACGATAAGATGTAGCCTATCTAAAGGTTTGTATAGGCCCAGATCTTTGGACTGGGGTGAATGTGTGTCATTGATCCACATTCGGTCCAACACCTGTTTTGTTTATTTGAGGTGAGGCCAACACATGGTTGCAGATAAGATTTTCACTGAAAAAAACCATGGAGAAAATACATGTGAAGGCCTACCAATGAAATAATTCATTATTTGAAAACCATTACATTTCTGGAAATATGCACTGCTAGTGCTTCATAAGTTGTTTTGGGTCATATTTATAAGGCATTTGAGTGTCTATTATGCTATTTTACGTTCTTCATGGTGCAAATTTCTTGTAAATACGCTCCCACCTGCGGTTGGCAAATTTAGATTTTGATTATGGGAGTTACATAGACATGTTAATAATTTCCCAAAAAAGGTGTATGACCCCAAACAGCCTATGAAGCTCTAGCAGGACATATTCAGAAATTTAATTGATTTCAAAAATGGTTTTTAAAAACAACATATCTGTTTCAGCTTACATAAGAGACCATGGAATGGACTTCATATACAACAATAACTTGTGTTACTGCATGCCAGAATGGTGCACCGAATATGCAATTACAATTTCTCAAAGAAACAAAATGTATTTCTATATCACTACAGACAAAGCCACAGTTTAAAAACACAGCTTTCTTCATCATTTTCTCCTTAGCAAGATTTATCGCAAATGCGATAAAAAACGGCTGCAATGCATGAATATCGCTGAAAAGTCAGCTTTATTCATGCATTATCCTGCAAATGCTCTTAGCCATGTTATCCACCTCCCATTGGATAACATGGCTAAGAACTGCTCGTAAATGCGTAAAAAAAGGGTCGCAATGCATGAATAACGCTGAAAAGTCAACGATATTCATGCATTATTCAGCAAATGCTCTTAGCCATGTTATCCACCACCCATTGAATAACATGACTAAATACTGCTCAGAGCCCCATGAGGAACGCTTTCCATTTAAAAGAGAAAACATATCATCATAGAAAAGAATCGTTTTTAAACACAGCATATAAATCAATTGTATACCTGCATTCAAGAGGAAATGACTGAAAATGTCCTTGAGACACACGAAAGCGTTTTCTGGAATACCCTAGCACCATTTTTCCGACATTATTAACATGGCTATGTAACTCCCATAATCAAAATCTAAATTTGCCAAGCGCAGGTGAGAACGTATTTACAAGACACTTGCCTCATGAGGAATGCTTTCCATTTAAAAATGAAAAAATAACATCAAAGACACTCAAATGCCTTATAAATATGACCCAAAACAACCTATGAAACTCTAACAGTACATATCCAAAATTTATTTGTTTTCAAAATGGTTTTTAAAAACAACATATCTGTTTCAGCTTACATAAAAGACCATGGAATGCGCTTCATATACAACAATACCTTGAGTTACTACATGCCAGAATCCTACACCGAATATGCAAATACAATTTCTCAAAGTAACAAAATCTATTTCTATATCACTATAGACAAAGCCACAGTTTTAAAAACACAGCTTTCTTCATCATTTTCTCCTTAAATCATTCTATTCTATATCTAAAATAAATAAATCTTTTCTCACCTTAGCAAATACTTTTTGAGTTTTGAAAACAGTCTCAGAAATACACCAAATTGTCTTCAGCAGAAGAAAAAGGATGCACTCCAGAGGCTGCAGCTATTGAAAGCACAGAAATACAGATATTCATTTCACATATCTCTCATATTAGCCAATCATAACTCTTCCCTCACTTTTTTCAAATCAAAACCCTTCCCCCCCTCTGCCCTCTCTGCCTTTTTTTTGCTTAGCAACCACCTCCTGAAAGACCTCTCATGTTTGCAAGTTCACACAACAATGTTTCAATTGAACTCTGAACTCTCAGTGCACCTGCGTATCCAGTGCAATCTTTCATTAAAAGTTTCTTCCTTGACCATTGAAATTACATGTTTCAAGAACACATCCATGCACCCTAACTTTCTGTTTTCAGAAATAGAAATGCGCCAATCACTGCTAATGAATAATTAGCATTGGAAATCCACAGTTTTTTTTCTTTACAAACTCCTACTGTTTCAACTGCCCTTTCATTACCACACTTCATCTGACTGCAGCACAACCTTCTCCCACCATGTTTAACGTCTGGATTGTTGGACATAGTTACATCCACTGGGCTCAAAGGTATGCTGACAACAGAAATTTACACAACCTCAATTTACAGGATGTGGAAATTAAATGGTTGGGCCAAAGAGGATTAAAATGTCACCAATTGATACCATTGGTGAAAACCTTTATGCATTTGCCAAAACCTGACCTCTTAATAGTGCACTGTGGAGGAAATGATTTAGGCACTATGACTGGGGTTGGTCTGGAAATGCTTTTAAAGGACACCTTTGAGCAATTAATGGCACTTTTTCCTCAAACTGCCTTGGTATATTCCAATATATGCCAAAGACAGAAATGGAGGTGGTCCAACCAATTTGGTCCACAAATTGAGAAAGCGAGGAAGCATGTAAACAAATCTGTTTCAGCTTTCATGAGAGACCATGGAATGGGCTCCCTGTACAATAATAACTTGCGTTACTACATGCAAGATATCTACAGAGGAGATGGAGTTCACTTCTCAGATGAGGGCAACAGAATTTTCATTCTGAATTTAAGACTGTGCATTGGTACCTACTTATAAGTACCTAAATGGAACATAAACCCAAAAGCTCTTCTCAGAGCTACCCTTCATCTGATCACTCACAATTAATACTTTTCTCTAACTTATTTCTGTAATTTTCAACAAACTACGCTCAAAGAGCGCTACCCGGTACGCGAACTGGAAGCTAACCGCCCAAAATTATTTTAAAAATGTTTTTTCTCCGCACATATGGTCCTCCTCAGCCACCCTCAGAAAACCTGGGGGGTCAAAATACTTGTACCGTGTCCCCTTCTACCCTTTCTGAACATTATTTAACCTCCATTTTATATGTTAATTCGACCGAAACACAAAATGGTGGACTCCCGTTACGCTTCTAGTTCGCGGACTAAACTGCTTCCCGGGAAGCGGCCCAAAGAAAAGGTGGGAAAGTAATTCAAAGAAAAAGGACTGGAGACACTCTCACCAAATATAGATTAACTCATACTACATAACAATCCCTTTCATTTTCACAAATTTGATTGAAATTCCATTTAGCCATTAAGACTGTAGACCTCTCTAAATACCTTGAGGTAAATTACTTCAGAAAACACATCTGAAGTGTTGGAATTGACAACCAATAAAAATCTTACTTTCATTTTCTACTTTTATTACCTGATATTTGATTGGTTATATACCTGAATATATATAAAGGAAGAGAAGAAAACACAGCCATTTTGACTGCTACTTCTTGTTGTACATCACATTTCAATACTTACCTAAGACTTCAACTTGTTTCTGAAGGTAAGTTGTTATTTTTAAAAATGAAGTATATTGTACACTATAACTTGATATGGTAGACTTTTTCTGATACATATACACTATCCCTCTGTAGTAGTTATGGATTTAGATAGACTTCTCTGTTATAGTTATGAATGGAGTTAGGCTTCTCTTCGTTAAATTACATACACTTTTTTATAGTCCTATTTCCACTCTGATACTATACACTGCCAAAAGAAAAATTCACTGATAAAAACTACCTATCTAAAATTAATCCCAACAGTGCCCAATCTCTACTAATATATATTTTTTTATTCAAAATTTCAGGCAAAATGGAAGGCGAACAACAAGTTTCATTTTCAATTGAACTGAAGGAGAGTAGCCAAGACAAACTTGATGACTTTATGGATGACAGTAGAGACCACGAACTTCTACAATGTGTTGAAGCAGTAGACAACCTGCTTCAAAATGAAAAACAATTACACCCTATAATAAATTATGACATTTCTGACAATGAAATGTTAGAAAATTTAATAAAGTATGAAACACAATCATAATAAAAAAAAAAAAATAAAGAAAACAAAAAAAAACCAACAAAAACAACAAATAATTAACATACAGTATTAAAAAAATCTATCATTCTTTTATCCTTATAGTACGCTGCCCAGAGCACTACCCGGTTCGCGTACTAGGAGCTCACCACGCATAAATATATATATATATTTTTTTTTTTTCCCCTGCAGAAACCTTTTACAACCTCCACATAAAACCTAGGGGGTCAGGGAGGATCTACTAGGCCCCCTTATCGAAATTTCCCCCTTTGTTTTGGCCTCCTCTTATCTCTCGATCCTACCGAGAGACAAGATGGCGGCCGCACCGGACTGTTTAGAATGTTGACAGACACCGGAGAGCCAATCAGCTTCGCTTCGCATAGTTCCGATAAGCGAAAAGTACGCGAACCGGATCGCTGCCCGGAGCGCTGTTACAGATATATATCTTGTTTTGAACGTTAATTTCTCAAAATCCACTGAAGCACATATATTGAGACCTAGCAAAGGCACATCGGGCTAACAGTCCCTACAATTTTGCCAAGTTTCGTGTAAATCCATTCAGCCGTTCGGGCTAAAAGTGAGTCCAACCGCCCTATGGAAAACTCAATGTTAAAAACGCGTTTTGGGACCCCCCTTTTTTCTCAGCCCCCCCTTGACGAACCCCCCCCAAATTTCCAGGAGCTGCTCAGAAACAAAATGTGCCATTTTCCTGAAAATTTCAGCCGATTCCGTCCACAAACGCCAAAGTTATTAGACATAGAATTTTCAGAAATCCCATAGGGAAAAAATCCTAACTATATATACCTACTGGCGACCGCCAGTAGGTAATATATATATATATATATATATATATATATATATATATATATATATATATATATATATATATATATATATATATATATATATATATATATATATTCAATAAAAAAAACATTGGTTATAGAACATATATAGTTAGGAATTTGCATTTACAAAACCTTATTTTACTCGCATAAAACCATTGAAATTCCATATATAGTTAGATGCGCTAACTATATATCGCGCACCCGCAATCCACTGCTGATGATGTCACATATTACATCATTCATGACATGGTCAGTGACATCACTGATGACATCACTGATGACAACTCAAATGACATCACTGATGACAACATCCAGTGACTGTATGTTTCTATAAAGTTAAAATATGTCTTACGTATTGAAGAATGAGTGGATGTATAAATGTCTGGATGAAGGATTTAGTAGGTGCATGACTGATTGTATGAGGGAGTGATTAAATGTGTCTCACTGAGTGCATGGGTTAGTGATTAAACTGTATTAATTTGTGCATCATTATATCTGTTGTTCTGTAAACTGCTGCATGTGTTGATCAGTAGCTATATGAGTAACTATATGGGTTATTGATTGGTTGCCCAAGTATTTGTATGGGAGACTGAGTATGTGTGTGAGTGGCTGGGAGGTGTGTGACTCTGTGCATAGATGTGTGAACAGCTGATTCACTAGATGTATGGGTTCAAAACTGCATGTGGAAACAGCTGTATGGGTGGTTGACTGTGTGCATGAGTGTATTGGTGAGTGATTGGATATCTCAATGCTACATGTCAAAGTAAGTACATATGTAAAACACAGTACATGCGAGAGTTGACATATATAAATTACTGTGTTTAAGAGCCAGTGAATGTGTGAGTGGCTGCATGGATCATTGAAAACTTGTATCAGTGATTGTATAAGAGAGTAAATATGTGTTAGAATATGTTTCAATACGTAAGGTGTGTATAACTGTATAGTTGAGGAAATGGAGGTGTGATTGATTCTTTGCATGACTGTCTAGGTGTATGAGTAACTCCATGGATGAGTGACAATCTGTGAGTGTCTGTTTTCACTGAGTGTATTTAAGGTTATATCAGAGTCTGTAGAGGTTCATCGTATTAACACATGAATGATGTCATCTGTGATGTTGTCAGTGATGTCATTTGAGTTGTCATCAGTGATGTCATCATTGATGTCACTGACCATGTCATGAATGATGTAATATGTGACATCATCAGCAGTGGATTGCGGGTGCGCGATATATAGTTAGCGCATCTAACTATATATGGAATTTCAATGGTTTTATGCGAGTAAAATAAGGTTTTGTAAATGCAAATTCCAAACTATATATGTTCTATAACCAATGGTTTTTTCATTGAATTTTCAAGGTTTTGTAAATGCAAATTCCTAACTATATATGGACTATAACCTATGGTTTTTTCTGTGAATTTCAATGGTTTTTTAATAGCAAATATCAAAAGCTGTCAAATGTCAAGTACGTGATAGGTAAAAACGTTTTCGTGTTTATGCACGCTGATGTGCTTTGAAGGCTGCCCCCCCTCCCCTCTTTTCTCTTAGTCGTACTCTCTCTTTGCAGATAGTGAACGGTAGTTAACGCAGACCTTTACCCCCGTTGTAATCCGACGTACCTGCTTGTCTCTCCATTTGATTGATTGTTATCCAAGCATTTACTGTTTTAGAATTGGTTCTCTTTGGATCATTCTCTATTTACAAACAAGCACAAAGTCGCAATACTCTGTTTAGTCTTTGCAGATAGTGAAAAATCGTGTAAAAAAATAAAAGTAATCGAGCAAAATCAGTAGACCACTAATTCGATCTCTTTTTGACCTCGGTACAATACAAACATTAGGAACAACCCTTCATGAGAAATACGAAAATAGTGAAATGAACTGAGCTCCACACCATGAGGGCTGCAAGACAGCTCGACTCCGCCACCCACCCCGCCCAAAATAACGACAAACCCTATGCAAATATTATAAATATAGACAACACACCAGCAAAGAAACAGGGTAAAACATTTTATTAAATAACTATTTACATAACTATTTTATACTTTTTATTGCCCGATCCGGCTAGCTCAATCGATCGAGCATGAAACTCATGCACTTATAGCAAGCGTTGAGAGTTTGTAGAATGATGGCTTCAGATTTTCCACATAGGGTGTAGTGGCGCGAACTGGGAGGGGGCGTTTGGATCCTGCCCCTTCCCCAAATAAGATTTTCATACGTGAATGTTCGTTCATGCTTTTTGTCGCTGAGTTGCTTCGATGTCACTGCCTTACACAAATGGCATAAGTCCTGGATGTTGAGTGCCATACTTCAGAGTTCTAAGCAGCGCTTGTAACACTGTTTAAAGCTTATTTGCACCTGCTGCAGCTTCACTATTCAAAGTAAGTAGGGTCCGTTTGTGGACCTGACTGCATTGGAAAACAATGTGATACGGTGCCTCCCTAAACCGCTTGACGGAGGCCCCCGAGGGGCGGTGAGATGGCGCGGACTGACAGGGGGCGCTTGGCTCATGCCCCCTCCCCAAGTCGTGTTGCCCTGATGTGGCCTGAGATCGCCCCCGACATAGGCGTCCGGCTCCCGGGGTCCGGCGGAATTTTTTCCCTTTTGATGACTCTTCCATTCTGGACCTTGTCCCACAATCCGTTTGACCTGAAGACACGCTGTAGTGGGGCGCCCCTTTACCGTTTTAGTTGCCATTCCGCCCGCTTTTGGTATTCTGTGCCTCTTCCGCCATTCAGCTGTTTACCGCCCGCTCTTGCGACTACAGCGTCTCGCTCACCATGTAGTTGAGTTGCTCCCGCTCTTAAGATTTAACCGAACTTTTTGGACTGCTGAAAGCGGTTGTATTCCGACCGCTGGTTGGTGGAGACATTTTGACTATATTCTGGACCTGCGTTGTCGCCTAATGCGTCATATGACGCGCCGCGTTTGCGCGCACCCGGAAGTGCTCCGGTGCGCAAGGCGCAGCTTCCCGGAAACGATCCAGAGCACGCCGCACAGCGCGTAACGTAAGCATAACAGGTCATGTGACTTGTTAATAAAACTTTTCATTGGTTCATTTTACTTTTGTTTTCCTAATGATGTAAGACTAGGTCATGTGACCTAAAAATAACACTTTTCATTGGATTAAAACATTTTTTTCCCAAACGATGAAAGCCCCACCTTGTTTCTGGATGTTTCAGACTGAAGCTGGCGTCACCATGAGAGCACCACCATCTCGTAGCTCCGTCATGGCCATTCCGCAAGCAATCATGGCAGCCGCTCCCCACCGGAAGCCTGCGGGAGTCGAGGGCCCACAAGACTTTTGTACAATCTTCATGGCTGAGGGGACGCTTTCGAGAATGGAACTCAAGCCCTGGCAGACAAGCGTCCGAGTTCCAAGGTGTCCCAGGGCCATTTTACTGGACCAGGCCCAAATCCGAAGAGCCGGCCGCCATTTTAAGAGTCCTGTGGCAGCCGCCTATCGCTGCACCGCAAGAGTGGGAGCAACTCAACTACATGGTGAGCGAGACGCTGTAGCCGTAAGAGCGGGCGGTAAACAGCTGAATTGCGGAAAAGGCACTGTGTAGCAAAAGCGGGCGGAATGGCGACTGAAACGATAAGGGGCGCCCCACTACAGCAGACGAGCCTCCGCCATGTGCTTCAAAACTGCATACGTATCTCGTGATATCAAGGATGGGAAACCAGTACACAACAAGCAGTTATGAGTCTCATTTACACCGGCACCATTTTGGGCGTGGCCGGGCAGGTCCAGGATCTAGTCAAACATAACAAATGAGGCTGACATCTCTGAAGCAGTTGACGAACAGCAGGACATAGCAAATAAACATGAAGAATCTAAAGCTGTTAACTCACTGCAAGACAAAACAAGTAAACCTGAAACCTCTGGAATAATTGTCACTCAAAAGAACAACACACAAAACTCTGTAGAGCCTGAAGAAAGAAAAACAGAAGGGCACTGTAGTTTCAGACACACTTAACACTAATGACTTAACAAAGATATTGTCTGTCTATGAAGCAGTTATCATGTTCACAGAATTGACAAAGAAGTGTGCAGACACCAATGCTATTAAGAAACACAAGGAAATCCCTAACGCATCAGCCTTCTCGGAAGAGGTTGACACAGATAACATCTTAAGGAACAAAGAAAGACAAAATAAGGATGAGGAAGTTATCACTTTAGTTTTTTCATCAGCTAGCGACAGCAAGAAACATATTGTAATGGAGATTAGAGAGGCTACGGATGGATAAATAAATATAGTGCTGCATCAGGAATACGGACATTCCTATTGATGTTGATTTTTCATTATTGATTATTGTAAAGAAATGGCGACTCCCCCTTTAGCAGATTAGCTAAATGTTTGCGTAATTTAGGCATAAAAGTTATATTATTATTGTTGTTGTTGTTATCGTTATAGTTCTGGATAATTTCAAAAAATGTTCAAATATATTTACAGTTTTTGTTGCGTTCGTTATATTTAAAAGTTAATAAAGTTTTATAATCCTACTTTGTTGGAGTGCTATATATTTTTAAAAAATCGGGTGAATAGGGCCTTGAATCGGGTTATTGTCATGTGTGGGCTTTGCAAGTGTACTGCTACAGGATCGGACATTTCAAACTCAAATGCACGTTCTTTTTCTTACCTTTCCGAAGCATGGAGCGCAATAGCAGGCAGAGAAAGGGTGATGCACGTGTTGAACACTACCTGGCCTGGCAAGTTGCTGGCAGTGCCCCCCTGCCCGCTCCTGAAAGAGGGCACACACACACCGCCGCCCCGAGTACTTCACAAATCTTTAAAAGACCATGCGCTTGTTCATGAGGCTTAAATGGTTTATCACCCCTTCTAGAACCCCTGCATCGACCCTCTGACGTTTCCTGGAAGAATTAGCACGTAACACAATACCAAGCCCTGTCAGCTGAAACCCCGAGGAATCGTGGGGCATATTATCAAGGGTGTTTATTTCCGCTTTTTTGGCTTTAAAAGCCAAAAAAAAGGAGATAAAATTATCTCCCTATCACCAAGCTGTCGCTAACACCAGTTAGTGACAGCTAAAAGGAGATAGCGACCATCTTGGGCCCCGCTTTGCATATCAGTGATATTTATCACTAATGACATGCAAAGTGGGCGTGCCAAGATGTTAGCGACTGGAAACAGTCCCTAACCATCGCTATCTCCTATTACCAACTTTTGGAGATATTCGCGCTAAGCGCGAATATCTCCAAAAGCTAACACCTGCCCTGAGCAGTTTTTAGCCATGTTATCCAATGGAAGGTGGATAACATGGCTAAGAGCATTTGCTGGATAATGCATGAATATCGCTGACTTTTCAGCGATATTCATGCATTGCGACCGTTTTTTATCGCATTTGCGATAAACCTTGCTAATAGCAAGGTTTATCTGCGATAAAATTCGCCGATGTGCGGCGATAATTTTTGTCTCTAAACAAGTTAGAGACAAAAAATATCGCTAGTTGTTGGTAATATGCCCCCAGATTTTTCCTTGCAGGAATCGGGAGGCGGAAGACTAGCACTGAAATCAGTAGTCTCACGCCTCAATCGGGAGGGTTGGCATGTCTGGATTCTCTACAGCTGGGGCCATAAACTACATCCGCAGGGCTAGGTGATAGCCTGGGTCCGGCCTGGACAATCGGACACAGAGGAAGAGGAGTGTCAGAGGGTGCGGTAGTGAATAGGGTGAAAGGGAGGTGTCGGGCGGGCACAGAGTGTGATTCTCAGGGAAGAGCAGCGCAGATGGGGGGAAGTATATGGCCGATGCATGAGAGAGAGAGCGGGGGTGACCAGTGCGTGGGGGAGATGCTTGCGAGGGTGGGGAGCCGTGCTGAGAATCGACGGCGTGCAGAGAGTGGGTCTGGTCAAGGCATCTAAAATGGCTGCCGTGCACGAGAAAATTGTGGCATTGGACAAAAAGGCAAGATGGCGCAGACAATGTTTATCAATAAGGATTCATTTATAACAAAATATTTACTCGCAGTGACAAAAT
Organism: Lissotriton vulgaris; assembly: GCF_964263255.1. NCBI lineage: Eukaryota > Metazoa > Chordata > Amphibia > Caudata > Salamandridae > Lissotriton > Lissotriton vulgaris. Next base: position 1,300,393,629 of record NC_141691.1, read on the forward strand.
GGTGGTCAACACTTCCTGATTTCCATCGAATCGAACGTTAACAGACGTCACGCAGCAAAAAAAAAAAAAAGCTCACGCACAGCCGCTGGAAGACATGTATCAACATATATGAGCCTCCTCAGCCACCCTCAGAAAACATAAGGGGTCAGGATACGTCTCCCGCACCCCCTTATACCTAGTAATTTAATTAAAACGAAACACAAAATGGCGAATTCCCGTTTCGCTACCAGTTTGCGGCCCAGTTCGCGGCTCGGGAAGCGCTTCTACCGTGAAAAATATATATTTTTTTATTTTCCCCACGAGACCCTTTATTTAACCCCAACATCATTCCTGGGGGTCAAGAGAGGTATACCTTGCCCCCTTTCATTAAATTCCCCCTTCGTTTTTCACCTCTTCTTCTCTCTCGATCCTACCGAGAGATAAGATGGCGGCCGCTCCGGACTGTTTAGAATGTTGACAGACACCGGAGGGCCAATCAGCTTCGCATCGCAAAGTTCCGATACGCGAAAAGTTCGCTAACCGGATCGCTGCCCGGAGCGCTGTTACAGATATATATCTTGATTTAAACGTTAATTTCTCAAAATCCACTGAAGCACATATATTGAGACCTAGCAAAGGCACATCGGGCTAACAGTCCCTACAATTTTGCCAAGTTTCGTGGAAATCCATTCAGCCGTTCGAGCTAAAAGTGAGGCCAACCGCCCTATGGAAATTAACATTGGAAAAATGCGTTTTGGGACCCCCCTTTTTTCTCAGCCCCCCTTGACAAAACCCCCCCAAATTTTCAAGGGCTGCTCAGAAACAAAATGTGCCATTTTCCTGAAAATTTCAGCCGATTCCGTCCACAAACGCCAAAGTTATTAGACATAGAATTTTCAAAAGTTCCATAGAGAATTAATCCTAACTATATATACCTACTATATATATATTACCTACTGGCGATAGCCAGTAGGTATATATAGTTAGGATTTTTTCTCTATGAAACTTTTGAAAATTCTATGCCTAATAACTTTGGCGTTTGTGGACGGAATTGGCTGAAATTTTCAGGAAAATGGCACATTTTGTTTCTGAGCAGCTCCTGGAAATTTGGGGGGGTTCGTCAAGGGGGGGCCGAGAAAAAAGGGGGGTCCCAAAACGCGTTTTTCCCATGTTAATTTCCATAGGGCGGTTGGCCTCACTTTTAGCCCGAACGGCTGAATGGATTTCCACTAAACTTGGCAAAATTGTAGGGACTGTTAGCCCGATGTGCCTTTGCTAGGTCTCAATATATGTGCTTCAGTGGATTTTGAGAAATTAACGTTTAAAACAAGATATATATCTGTAACAGCGCTCCGGGTAGCGCTCCGGTTCGCAAACTTTTCACGTATCGGAACTTTGCGAAGCGAAGCTGATTGGCTCTCCGGTGTCTGTCAACATTCTAAACAGTCCGGAGCGGCCGCCATCTTGTCTCTCGGTAGGATCGAGAGACAAGAGGAGGCCAAAACAAAGGGGGAAATGAAGGAAAGGGGGCAAGGTAGACCCCTTCTGACCCCCTAGGATTGATGAGGGGGATATTATAGAGCCACACGGGCCCCCCCAAAAAAAAAAAAAAAAAATCCGATTTTTTCGCCGTAGAGACGCGTCTTGGTACGCGAACCGGGCAGCTAACCGGGCAGCTAACCGGGAAGCTAACCGGCAGTGTAACGGGAGTCTGAGGAGTAGCTGATTGGCTGTCAACATTGTAAACAGTCCGGAGCGGCCGCCATCTTGTCTCTCGGTAGGATCGAGAGACAAGAGGAGACCAAAACAAAGGGGGAAATGAAGGAAAGAGGGCAAGGTAGACCCCTTCTGACCCCATAGGATTGATGAGGGGGATATTATAAAGCCACGCGGGGCCAAAAAAAAAAAATCCGATTTTTTCGCCGTAGAGACGCGTCTTGGTACGCGAACCGGGCAGCTAACCGGGCAGCTAACCGGGAAGCTAACCGGCAGTGTAACGGGAGTCTGAGGAGTAGCTGATTGGCTGTCAACATTGTAAACAGTCCGGAGCGGCCGCCATCTTGTCTCTCGGTAGGATCGAGAGACAAGAGGTGGAAAAAAAAAAGGTGTAAATGAATGAAAGGGGTAAGGCAGACCCCTCCTGAACCCCTAGGATTGATGAGGGGGCTATTAAAGTTCCCTGCGGGGCAAAAGAAAAAAAAATTGCGATTTTTCGCGGTAAAGGTGCTTCCTGGTACGTTAACCGGGCAGCTAACCGGCAGCGTAACGGGAGTCCGACATATTGTGTTTTTTGAACGTTTGTGATATGTGCACGTGTGGATTTTGTCTAATTAAGGTTAAAAAAAATATATATATATCTTTAAGCGTGTTCTGGCGCGCTTACATTTTGGGTTTGGTTTGCGCTGCAGAGACGATACGTCACGGTTATGCGATGCATCATGAGGCGTCTCACGGGCTACGTGATACGTCACTTAATAAAGAATATATTTTACAGCTATAGATATTAGCTTTTAAAAAACCAATGAAATTCATAGAAAATACCATAGGTTATAGACCATATATAGTTAGGAATTTGCATTTAAAAAACCTTGAAAATTCACTGAAAAAACCATAGGTTATAGACCATATATAGTTAGGGATTAGCATTTAATAAACCTTATTTTATTTGCACAAAACCATTGAAATTCCATATATAGTTAGTTGCACTAACTATATATCGCGGACCCGCAATCCACTGCTAATGATGTCACATATTACATCATTCATGACATGGTCAGTGACATCACTGATGACATCACTGATGACATCTCAAATGACATCACTGATGACATCACTGATGACATCACTGATGACAACACCCAGTGACTGTATGTTTCTGTAAAGTTAAAATATGTCTTACATATTGAAGAATGAGTGGATGTATAAGTGTCTGGATGAAGGATTTAGTAGGTGCATGACTGACTGTATGAGAGAATGATTAAATGTGTCTCACTGAGTGTATGGGTTAGTGATTAAAGTGTCTTAATTTGGCAATCATTATTTATGTTGTTCTGTAAACTGCTGCATGTTTAAATCAGTAGCTATATCAGTAACTATATGGGTTATTGAATGGTTGCCCAAGTATTTGTATGGGAGACTGAGTATGTGTGTGGGTGGCTAGGAGGTGTATAACTCTGTGCATAGATGTGTGAGCAGTTGATTCCCTAGGTGTATGGGTTCAAAAGTGCATGTAGAAACAGCTGTATGGACAGTTGACTGTGTGCATGAGTATATTGGTGAGTGAATGGATATCTCAGTGCTACATGTCAAAGTAAGTACATATGTAAAACACACTCCATGTGAGAGTTGACATATATAAATAACTGAACATAAGAGCCAGTGAATGTGTGAGTGGCTGTATGAATCATTGTTTACTTGTATCAAGGATTGTATAAGAGAGTAAATATGTGGTACTATATGTTTGAATAAGTAAGGTGTGTATAACTGTATAGTTGAGGAAATGGAGATGTGATTGATTCTTTGCATGACTGACTAGGTGTGTGAGTAACTCCATGGATGTGTGACAGTCTGTGAGTGCCTGTTTACACTGAGTGTATCTAAGGTTATATTAGAGTCTGAAGATGTATTATCACATAAATGATATCATCAGTGATGTAATCAGTAATGTCAAATGAGATGTCAGTGATGTCATCAGTGATGTCATTTGAGATGTCATCAGTGATGTCATCAGTGATGTCATTTGAGATGTCATCAGTGATGTCATCAGTGATGTCACTGACCATGTCATGAATGATGTAATATGTGACATCATTAGCAGTGGATTGCGGGTCCGCGATATATAGTTAGTGCAACTAACTATATATGGAATTTCAATGGTTTTGTGCAAATAAAATAAGGTTTTTTAAATGCTAATCCCTAACTATATATGGTCTATAACCTATGGTTTCTTCTGTGAATATATATATATATATATATATATATATATATATATATATATATATATATATATATATATATATATATTACCTACTGGCGATAGCCAGTAGGTATATATAGTTAGAATTTTTTCTCTATGGGACTTTTGAAAATTCTATGTCTAATAACTTTGGCGTTTGTTGACGGAATCGGCTGAAATTTTCAGGAAAATGGCACATTTTGATTCTGAGCAGCCCCTGAAAATTTGGGGGGGTTTCGTCAAGGGGGGGCCGAGAAAAAAGGGGGGTCCCAAAACGCGTTTTTCCCATGTTAATTTCCATAGGGCGGTTGGACTCACTTTTAGCTCGAACGGCTGAATGGATTTGCACGAAACTTGGCAAAATTGTAGGGACTGTTAGCCCGATGTGCCTTTGCTAGGTCTCAATATATGTGCTCCAGTAGTTTTTGAGAAATTAACGTTCAAACCAAGATATATATCTGTAACAGCGCTCTGGGCAGCGATCCGGTCCGCTTACTTTTCGCTTATCGGAACTTTGCGCGCAGAAAGCTGATTGGCTCTCCGGTGTCTGTCAACATTCTAAACAGTCCGGAGCGGACGCCATCTTGTCTCTCGGTAGGATCGAGAGAGAAGAAGAGGTGGAAAACGAAAGGGGAATTTAATGAAAGGGGGCAAGGTATCCCCCTCTTGACCCCCTAGGAATGTTGTTGGGGTTATTAAAGGGTCCCGTGGGGAAAATAAAAAAAAAATGATTTTTCACGGTAGAAGCGCGGCCGCGAACTGGTAGCGAAACGGGAATTCGCCATTTTCTGCTTCGTTAATTAAATTACTAGTTATAAGTGGGTGCGGGAGACGTATCCTAATCCCCTATGTTTTCTGAGGGTGGCTGAGGAGGCTGATATATGTTGATACATCTCTTCCAGCGGCTGTGCGTGAGCTTTTTTTTTTTTTAGCTGCGTGACAGTCCGGAGCGGCCGCCATCTTGTCTCTCGGTAGGATCGAGAGAGAAGAAAAGGTGAAAAACTAAGGGGGAATTTAATGAAAGGGGGCAAGGTATCCCCCTCTTGACCCCCTAGGAATGTTGTTGGGGTTATTAAAGGGTCCCGTGGGGAAAATAAAAAAAAAATGATTTTTCACGGTAGAAGCGCTTCACGGGCCGCGAACTGGGCCGCAAACTGGTAGCGAAAAGGGAATTCGCCATTTTGTGCTTCGTTAATTAAAGTACTAGGTATAAGGGGGTGCGGGAGACGTATCCTAATCCCCTATGTTTCCTGAGGGTGCATGAGGAGGCTGATATATGTTGATACATCTCTTCCAGCGGCTGCGCCATCTTGCCTTTTTTCGAATGCCACAATTTTGTCGTGCACGGCAGCCATTTTAGATGCCAGGCTGGTCCCAGGCTATCACCTAACCCTGCGGATGTAGTTTATGGCCCCAGCTGTAGAGAATTCAGACATGCCAATCCTCCTGATTCAGGCGTGTGAGTACTGATTTCAGTGCTAGTCTCCCGCCTCCCGATTTCTGCAAGCAAAAACCCGGGGGCATATTATGAACAACTAGCGATAATTTTTGTCTCTAACTTGTTTAGAGACAAAAATTATCGCCGCACATCGGCGATTTTTATCGCAGATAAACCTTGCTATTATCGCAGAAAAGTCAGCGATATTCATGTATTATCGACCTAATGCTCTTAGCCATGTTATCCACCTCCCATTGGATAACATGGCTAAGAACTGCTCAGGGCAGGTGTTAGATTTTGGAGATATTCGCGCTTAGCGCGAATATCTCCAAAAGTTGGTAATAGAAGGTAGCGATGTTAGGGACTATTTCCAGTCGCTAACATCTTGGCACGCCACTTTGCATGTCATTAGTGATAAGTATCACTGACATGCAAAGCGGGGCCCAAGATGGTCGCTATCTCCTTTTAGCTGTCACTAACTGGTGTTAGCGACAGCTTGGTAATAGGGAAATAATTTTATCTCCGCTTTCATGGCTTTTAAAGCCAAAAAAGCGGAGATAAACCCCCTTGATAATATGCCCCACGATTCCTTGGGGGTTTCAGCTGACAGGGCTTGGTATTGTGTTACAAGGTAATTTTTCCATGAAACGTCAGAGGGTCGATGCAGGGGTTCTAGAAGAGGTGATAAACCATTTAAGCCTCATGAACAAGCGCATGGTCTTTTAAAGATTTGTGAAGTACTCGGGGCGGCGGTGTGTGTGTGCCCTCTTTCAGGAGCGGGCGGGGGGGCACTGCCAGCAACTTGCCAGGTCAGGTAGTGTTCAACACGTGCATCACCCTTTCTCTGCCTGCTATTGCGCTCCATGCTTCGGAAAGGTAAGAAAAAGAACGTGCATTTGAGTTTGAAATGTCCGATCCTGCAGCAGCACACTTCCAAAGCCCACACATGACAATAACCCGATTCAAGGCCCCATTCACCCGTTTATAAAAAAATAGATAACACTCCAACAAAGTAAGGTTATAAAACTTTATTAACTACTAACTTTAACGAACGGAACAAAAACTAAAAACATTTAAACATTTCTCAACACAAAAAGCAACAATGGTTAGAAGCTGTCTTTTGTGCGAATAGTCCCAAGGCAGCACAACGTGCAGAGTTCTGGACGGCACCCAGGTGATGTCGCCTGGGTGCCGCACTGGTTTAGGGATCCTACAATGCTGCTCCGAAAATTGGCGTGGGGCGTCCCGGGTGGGGCGGGGGGAGGCCTCGTCAGTAGCGGTCTGTTGTGCGAATAGTCCCAAGGCAGCACAACGTGCAGAGTTCTGGACGGCACCCAGGTGATGTCGCCTGGGTGCCGCACTGGTTTAGGGATCCTACAATGCAGCACAGAAAAACAGCGTGGGGCGTCCCGGGTGGTGCGGGGGGAGGCCTCGTCAGTAGCGGTCTGTGTCCAGTGTCACATGGCTGACACAACATGTACGACAGGCACCCAGGTGATGTCCAGTAAACTGCCGCACTGGTTTTGGCATCCTACAATGCTACTCCGAAAATTGGCGTGCGGCGGCCCGGGGGGGGGCGTGGGGGAGGCGGCGTGAACAGGCCTCCCCAGGTGGCGGCCATCTAGCTGAGTTGCGCCCGCTCTTGCGGCTACAGCGTCTCGCTCACCATGTTGTTGAGTTGCTCCCACTCTTGCAGTGCAGCGATAGGCGGCTGCCACATGGCTCTTAAAATGGCGGACGGCTCCTCGGTTTTGGGCCTGGTCCACTGAAATGGCCCTGGGACACTTTGGAACTCGGACGCTTGCCTGCTAGGGCTTGGGCTCCATTCTCGAAAAGCGTCCCCTCAGCCGTGAAGATTGTACAAAAGTCTTGGGGGCCCCCGACTCCCGCAGGCTTCCGGTGGGGAGCGGCTGCCATGATTGCTCGCGGAATGACCACGACGGAGCCACGAGATGGTGGTGCTCTCATGCTGACGCCAGCTTCAGTCTGAATGATCCAGAAACAAGGTGGGGCTTTCATCGTTTGGGAAAAAAAAATGTTCTAAACCAATGAAAAGTGTTATTTTTAGGTCATATGACCAAGCCTTCCATCTTTAGGAAACCAAAAGTAAAATGAACCAATGAAAAGTTTTATAAAGAAGTCACATGACCTGTTATGCGGTATAGGGCTACAAAAACCGTAGAAAATCCATTGGCACGTGAGGCGGCGTCAGTAGCGGACCGATGTGCGAATAGGCCGAAGGCAGCACAACGCGCTGAGATCCGGATGGCACCGAGGTGGTGTCAAGCAAATTGCCGTACTGGTGTGGCCATCCTACAATGCTGCGCCGAAAGACGGCGTGTCCAGCTGAGTTCCGGTCACTCTTGCGGTACAGTGAGTCGAACGCGCCGAGATCCGGATGGCACCGAGGTTGTGTCCAGCAAGTTGCTGCACTGGTGTGGCCATCCTACAATGCTGCGCCGAAAGACGGCGTGTCCAGCTGAGTTCCGGTCACTCTTGCGGTACAGTGAGTCGAACGCGCCGAGATCCGGATGGCACCGAGGTTGTGTCCAGCAAGTTGCTGCACTGGTGTGGCCATCCTACAATGCTGTGCCGAAAGTCGGCGTGGGGTGCCCCGTTGGCTTATGAGGTGATGTCAGTAGTGGACCGATGTGTGAATAGGTCGGAACCAGCACAAGGCGCCAAGATCCGAATGGCAAGTCCTGGATATTGAGTGCCATAGTTGAGAGTTCTGAGCTGTGCTTGTAAGACTATCTGAAGCTTATTTGCACCTGCTGCAGTTTCACTGTTGCCCAAGGTGGTGTCCAGCAAATTGCTGCAGTGGTGTGGCCATCCTACAATGCTGCGCCGAAAGACGGCGGGTCCAGCAGAGTTCCGGTCACTCTTGCGGTACAGTGAGTCGAACGCGCCGAGATCCGGATGGCACCGAGGTTGTGTCCAGCAAGTTGCCGCACTGGTGTGGCCATCCTACAATGCTGCGCCGAAAGACGGCGTGACCAGCTGAGTTCCGGTCACTCTTGCGGTACAGTGACTCGAACGCTCCGAGATCCGGATGGCACCGAGGTGGTGTCCAGCAAGTTGCCGCACTGGTGTGGCCATCCTACAATGCTGCGCCGAAAGTCAGTGTGGGGTGCCCCGTTGGCTTATGAGGTGATGTCAGTAGTGGACCGATGTGTGAATAGGTCGGAAGCAGCACAAGGCGCCCTGCACTGTTGAGCTTTTTTCAATGCCTGTTTTTTGTTGTTTCCCCTCCATCAAAAACAAAAAAAAAATATAAAACTGTGCAAAAATACAATAAAATGTTTAGAAAAGCAGTGCTTGTAAGACTGTCTGAAGCTCCTTTGCACCTGCTGCAGCTTCACTATTGCCCTGGTGTGGACAAAGATCGCCCATGACTTAGGCTGATTGAGAGTTTGTAGAAAAATGGCTTCAGATTTTCCACATATTATTCTTCAACATTCTTCCTAAATGTAACAATGTGAGACTCACTAGGAGAACGGCTGTTTATCTTTCCTTTCAAAATGCTGCCAACAATATTTTCTGAATGGAAGACACCATCTTGTAGCATAAAGGGCCGAAAGGGGTTCTGGTCTGGCCGATTGTTGGTGAAGACATTTTGACTATATCTTGGACCTGCCCGGCCTCGCCCAAAATGGCGCCGGTATAAATGGGACTCGTAACTCCTTGCCCGCAAATGTATATCTAGAAAATGTTATTGTAAGTGGCCCTGTCTTATTTTAATTACAAAATGTACGTCCACCGATTCCGCAACTGTTAGACACCTTAGTTCTTGCAACCTAATGGCCCGCTCGTTACGTTCCTCTACAGTGTAAATGTCTCCTCATCATATACGATTTCAGTTTGCTCCGTGGCCGGCCCACGTGGTTATAGGCCCGTATTTGTATACTGATATTTTCACAATAAAGGTTTTTAAAACAAAACACGGTAGTAGTATTTACATCGGTAAAGTTTTTACTTTTAGTCACTGTTTTCGAATCAGTAAAAGGCAAGTGAAATAAAGCAGTCCAATTACATGACGGATAAAAGGTATAATATGTAGGAACGCAGTAAAGATAAATGGTCAAGGGCAGTTGTGTTTTTCATTTCTGCAACATAAAGTGATCGATAAGAATCTGATAATCAGGCGTATCGGCGACTAAGACAGCAGGCCGAGTCTCTCTTACTCAACGGCTCCGTCATGGAACGAAGAAACGCCCTTTTTCTCGAAAAAGGAATATATTTTACTTGCAGGACAGTTGTAAATTTTCCGGGAAAGTACATTAGCCTGGAATATTATAACATATGTTTGAAAAAAAAATAATGTTCGAAAACAATAAAAAGCGTAATTTTTAGGTCATATGACCAAGCTTTTCATCATTAAATTAACAAAAGTAAAATGAACCAATGAAAAGTTTTATTAACAAGTCACATGACCTGTTATGCTTACGTTACGCGCTGTGCGCCGCGCCTCGGATCACTTCCGGGTGCGCTAACGCGGCGTGTCATAAAACGCATTACGCGACAACGTAGGTCAAGAATATAGTCTAAATGTCTCCACCAACCAGCGTTCAGAACACAACCCCTTTCAGCAGTCCAAAAAGTTCTGTTAAATGACAACAGAGGGGACAGGCACCAAGAACCATCAGTCAAAGAGGGGAGGGCAAATTCTTCTCTTCCGGGTCATGTTGGGGCGCTACCGGAACTGATCGAATTGGTAGTCTATAGTGTTTCTGGATGTTTCAGACTAAAGCTGGCGTCAGCATGAGACCACTACCATCTCGTAGCTCCGTCGTGGCCATTCCACGAGCAATCATGGCAGCCGCTCCCCACCAGAAGCCTGCGGGAGTCGGAGGCCCCCAAGACTTTTGTAGAATCTTCACGGCTGAGGGGACGCTTTTCGAGAATGGGACCCAAGCCTTATCAGGGAAGCGTCCGAGTTCCAAGGTGTCCCAGGGCCATTTTAGTGGACCAGGCCCAAAACCGAAGAGCCGGCCGCCATTTTGAGAGTCCTGTGGCAGCCGCCTATCGCTGCACCGCAAGAGCGGGAGCAACTTAACTACATGGTGAGCGAGACGCTGTAGTCGCAAGAGCGGGCGGTAAACAGCTGAATGGCGGAAGAGGCACAGTGTAGCAAAAGCGGGCGGAATGGCAACTAAAACGGTAAAGGGGCGCCCCACTACAGCGTGTCTTCAGGTCAAACGGATTGTGGGACAAAGTCCAGAATAGAAGAGTCATCAAAAGGTAAAAAGTTCCGCCGGACCCCGGGAGCCGGCCGCCTATGTCGGGGGCGATCCCAGGCTACACCAGTGCTATAAGACTTGGGGAGGGGGTCGGAGCCAAGCGTCTTCTCCGAGTCCGTGTCATCACACCGCCCCTCGGGGGCCTCCGTCAAGCGGTTTAGGGAGGTACCATATAACATTGTTTTCAAATGCAGTCAGGTCCACAAACGACCCTCACTTACTTTGGAATAGTGAAGCTGCAGTAGGTGGAAATAAGCTTCAGACAGTCTTACAAGCACTGCTTTTGTAAACATTTTTTGTTTTTTTTGTATTTTTGCACAGTTTTATATATTTTTTTTGTTTTTGATGGAGGGGAAACAACAAAGCACAGGCATTGAAAAAGGCTCAAACTCAGAACTCTGAACTATGGCACCCAATATCCAGGACTTTCCATCCGGATCTTGGCGCCTTGTGCTGCTTCCGACCTATTCACACATCGGTCCACTACTGACATCATCTTATAAACCAACGTTATGTAAATAGTTATTTAATAAAATGTTTTACCCTGTTTCTTTGCTGGTGTGTTGTCTATATTTTTAATATTTGCATAGGGTTTGTCGTTATTTTGGGCGGGGTGGGTGACGGAGCCGAGCTGTCTTGCAGCCCTCATGGTGTGGAGCTCAGTTCATCTCACTATTTTCGTATTTCTCATGAAGGGTTGTTTATAATATTTCTATTTTAGCGAGGTCAAAAAGAGATCCAATTAGTGGCCTACTGATTTTGCTCGATTACTTTTATTTTTTTACACGATTTTTCACGATCTGCAAAGACTAAACAGAGTATTGCGACTTTGTGCTTGTTTGTAAATAGAGAATGAACCAAAGAGAATCAATTGAAAAACAGTAAATGCTTGGATAATAATCAATCAAATGGAGAGACAAGCAGGCACGACGGATTACAACGGGGGTAAAGGCCTGCGTTAACTACCCTTCAGTATCTGCAAAGAGAGAGTACTATTAAGACAAAAGAGGGGAGGGGGGGGGTGCAGCGTTCAAAGCACATCAGCGTGCATAAATACGAAAATGTTTTTATCTATCACGTACTTGACATTTTAAAGCTTTTCATATTTGCTATTAAAAAACCAATGAAATTCACAGAAAAAACCATAGGTTATAGTCCATATATAGTTAGGAATTTGCATTTACAAAACCTTGAAAATTCAATGAAAAAACCATAGGTTATAGTCCATATATAGTTAGGAATTAGCATTTACAAAACCTTATTTTACTCGCATAAAACCATTGAAATTCCATATATAGTTAGAAGCGCTAACTATATATCGCGCACCCGCAATCCACTGCTGATGATGTCACATATTACATCATTCATGACATGGTCAGTGACATCACTGATGACATCACTGATGACATCTCAAATGACATCACTGATGACATCACTGATGACAACTCAAATGACATCACTGATGACATCTCAAATGACATCACTGATGACATCACTGATGACAACTCAAATGACATCACTGATGACATCTCATTTGTCATCACTGATCACATCACTCATGTGATAATACAATGAACCTCTTCAGACTCTAATATAACCTTACATACACTCAGTATAAACAGACACTCACAGACTGTCACTCATCCATGGAGTTACTCACACACCTAGTCAGTCATGCAAAGAATCAATCACACCTCCATTTCCTCAACTATACAGTTATACACATCTTACTTATTCAAACATATAATAACACATATTTACTCTCTTATATAATCCCTGATACAAGCTCACAGTGATCGATACAGCCACTCACACATTCACTGGCTCTTATGCACAGTTATTTATATATGTCAACTCTCACATGTACTGTGTTTTACATATGTACTTACTTTGACATGTAGCACTGAGAAATCCATTCACTTACCAATACACTCATGCACACAGTCAACCACCCATACAGCTGTTTCCACATGCACTTTTGAACCCATACATCTAGTGAATCAACTGCTCACACATCTATGCACAGAGTCACACACCTCACAGCCACCCACACACACACTCAGTCTCCCATACAAATACTTGGGCAACCAATCAATAACCCAAATAGTTACTTATATAGCTACTGATCAACACAAGCAGCAGTTTACAGAACAACAGACATAATGATGCACAAATTAAGACAGTTTAGTCACTAACCCATGCACTCAGTGAGACACATTTATTCACTCACTCATACAGTCAGTCATGCACCTACTGAATCCTTCATCCAGACACTTATACATCCACTCATTCTTCAATATGTAAGACATATTTTAACTTTACAGAAACATACAGTCACTGGATGTTGTCATCAGTGATGTCATTTGAGATGTCATCAGTGATGTCATCAGTGATGTCACTGACCATGTCATGAATGATGTAATATGTGACATCATCTGCAGTGGATTGCGGGTGCGCGATATATAGTTAGTGCAACTAACTATATATGCGAATTTCAATGGTTTTGTGTGAGTAAAATAAGGTTTTGTAAATGCTAATTCCTAACTATGTATGGTCTATAACCTATGTTTTTTTCAGTGAATATATATATATATATATATATATATATATATATATATATATATATATATATATATTCACTGAAAAAAACATAGGTTATAAACCATATATAGTTAGGGATTAGCATTTACAAAACCTTATTTTACTCGCATAAAACCATTGAAATTCCATATATAGTTAGATGCGCTAACTATATATCGCGCACCCGCAATCCACTGCTGATGATGTCACATATTACATCATTCATGACATGGTTAGTGACATCACTGATGACATCACTGATGACATCTCAAATGACATCACTGATGACATTACTGATGACAACATCCAGTGACTGTATGTTTCTGTAAAGTTAAAATATGTCTTACATATTGAAGAATGAGTGGATGTATAAGTGTCTGGATGAAGGATTTAGTAGGTGCATGACTGACTGTATGAGTGAGTGATTAAATGTGTCTCTCTGAGTGCATGGGTTAGTGACTAAACTGTCTTAATTTGTGCATCATTATGTCTGTTGTTCTGTAAACTGTTGCATGTGTTGATAAGTAGGTATATGAGTAACTATATGGGTTATTGATTGGTTGCCCAAGTATTTGTATGGGAGACTGAGTTTGTGTGTGGGTGGCTGGGAGGTGTATGACTCTGTGCATAGATGTGTGAGCAGTTGATTCACTAGATGTATGGTTTCAAAAGTGCATGTGGAAACAGCTGTATGGGCGGTTGACTGTGTGCATGAGTGTATTGGTGAGTGAATGGATATCTCAGTGCTACATGTCAAAGTAAGTACATATGTAAAACACAGTACATGTGAGAGTTGACATATATAAATAACTGTGCATAAGAGCCAGTGAATGTGTGAGTGGCTGTATGGATCATTATGAACTTGTATCAGGGATTGTATAAGAGAGTAAATATGTGTTAGTATATGTTTGAATAAGTAAAGTTTGTATAACTGTGTTTTTGAGGAAATGGAGGTGTGATTGATTCTTTGCATGACTGACTAGGTGTGTGAGTAACTCCATGGATGAGTGACAGTCTGTGAGTGTCTGTTTACACTGATTGTATCTAAGGTTATATTAGAGTCTGAAGAGGTTCATCGTATTATCACATGAATGATATCATCAGTGATGTGATCAGTCATGTCAAATGAGATGTCATCAGTGATGTCATCAGTGATGTCATTTGAGATGTCATCAGTGATGTCATCAGTGATGTCATTTGAGATGTCATCAGTGATGTCATTTGAGATGTCATCAGTGATGTCACTAACCATGTCATGAATGATGTAATATGTGACATCATCAGCAGTGGATTGCGGGTGCGCGATATATAGTTAGCGCATCTAACTATATATGGAATTTCAATGGTTTTATGCGAGTAAAATAAGGTTTTGTAAATGCTAATCCCTAACTATATATGGTTTATAACCTATGGTTTTTTCAGTGAATTTTCAAGGTTTTGTAAATGCAAATTCCTAACTATATATGGTCTATAACCTATGGTTTTTTCTGTGAATTTCATTGGTTTTTTAAAAGCTAACATTTGTAGCTGTAAAATGTATTCTTCTTTAAATCCCAAAATATATTTTAGATGTCTATTGATAATTTTTTTTTTATATTTTTTTTCTCCGCTTCCGGTAAGCGAACCGGGAAGCTTTCCGTTAGCTCATCTTGATGCCGCGATCTAGTACGCGAACCGGTAAACGTTTCGTTAGCGCAACTGTGACGCGTCGCGGAAGCGCGACGTATCACGTTGTCGCGTAATGCGTCTTATGACGCGCCGCGTTAGCGCTCCCGGAAGTGCTCCGGACCGCGAACCGGAAGCTATCCGAGGCGCGGCGCGC
This sequence comes from Lissotriton vulgaris, assembly GCF_964263255.1. NCBI lineage: Eukaryota > Metazoa > Chordata > Amphibia > Caudata > Salamandridae > Lissotriton > Lissotriton vulgaris. The sequence continues at coordinate 1,300,408,643 of NC_141691.1, forward strand.
TCCGCGTAACGTGAGCGGAACAGGTCATGTGACTTGTTTATTAAAGTTTTCATTGGTTCATTTCACTTTCGGTTTCCTAATGATGTAAAACTAGGTCATGTGACCTAAAAATAACACTTTTCATTGGTTTAGAACTATTTCTTTTCCCAAATGATGAAAGCCCCCACCTTTTTTCTCACTCTGACTTTCAACTTTGAGAAAGGAAGACCTGATTTTTTTCTGTGATGGCTTCAATAGTAGCTTCAGCTTCTGCACCCCCACCACCACCACCCCCATCTCCTAATAAGAAGAGAGGACCCCCTCCACAATTTCTTGGAAACATAGAGGAGGAAGAGGAAGAAGAAGACGGGGAGGAAGAAGAGGGACCACAATTTGTCGAAGAGTTACCCCGGGTATCTCATCGGAAAGAAAGCTTCATATGGCAATTTTTTAGCATTCCTTCTGACGAAAAAAAAGTCAATGCACGATATGCTAAGTGCCTTATCTGCAAAAAAAAATTATCCCGAGGAACAAACAAAAAGTACAGCTTTGGAAATCACACAATGCATCGACATATGCAGAGGTGGCATCCAATGAACTACAGTCGTGGAGAGATGCGTGACCTGCAACAAAACCCCCCAACTTCGGTGCCTTCAACATCTTCTGATCTGTCTCTGTCAGTGGCCGAGGCGAATGAAACAGTGCCCAACATACAGAAAAATTTTGTGCATCTAAAGCTCACATGCTTGTATTGTGGAACACTAATTTCATGCGCTAACATGAGCGTGAAATTGATTAATCTTGCTTTTGAAAAACACCAGTGTGCCAAACGCAAGAATTTTTAATTTTTTTTTTGCTCCTGTTGAGCCAATTTCAATACCTCTTTCTGTTCATTCCCTTTAAAAAAACAACAAAAAAAACAAAAAAGTGTTCAAAAAATCCAAAAAAATGAAATAATGTTCAAAAAAGTAAAAAAAAAAAAAAAAAAAAAGTTCTTTTCAGAACTACCTCCCCTTTTTACAAAAATTGCTAGAAAGTGTAACACTCTGGCAAGCTGGTTTTTTTTAGTTCGCTTTCCGGATAGCTCTCCGGTACGCGAACCGGGAGCTAACCCCAAATTTTTTTTTTTTTTAAAAAAAGGAGTAATTACAAGAGAACATGGCTAAGAACTGCTCACAAATGAGGCCTATTTTGAAACATGATGCTTCTTTTGCATTGCTTATGTCTCACAATAGTGATGCAATAACAGCGCAAAAGAGATGTAAAACCATCATAAAATTGTGTCAAACATTTTAAATGATTGTTATAGGATGCAAATAAGATGTGTGCTTTCAAGAGCTTTCTTTGAGGTGAGGCCTATTTCTTTTTTTTTAAAAAAAACAGTACCCAGAAGTACAGCACTGTAAGCATTAAAATTGACACTTACAGAAGACTCAGCTTCTCCATATCTACCTCACATTTCTAAATGTATATCATAAGTACAAAAAGCATAACATTAATTATACATGTTAAATTGTTTATTTTTGCTGTTCTCAGAATGTATCAAATTTCACTTAAATCAGTGACTTGAAGGTATTCATCATGTAACAGCGGGGAAAAAAAAACACAATCAAAATGACTGTGTTTAAAAAACCCATACAAGCTAAGAAATCTGATTTCAAAACTCCTTAAAATTAACTTACTTTCAATAAAGTCGAAGGATCTCCTATGTACAGCGTCCACTCTGTTGTGCTATAAATATTTTCAGCCCGCCACTTTCTGAAAGAAAACCTCCATCGATACGAAAAATATGTTACATAGAAAAAAAGACTTCTCTCATTCTATCACATGTTTCCACTAGGCCAAATCATGTTGCCGCGATACGCAAGTCTTGTTATTCTTCCAATCAAATCCCAAAATTTTCTATTTTTGCAACTTTCAAAAAGAAAACATTTGAGATTATTTTCACAATCCTGGACTACTAATAACTTACTCTTCTTTGTCACTCATGTTCTCCTTTTCCTATGACACTGATACTGCTTACGATGAAGCAGACTTACTTGCAGCAAGTTTATATAGTTGGATTTTTAATCTAGACAGCATTGCAGACTTACATTCCCTCTACTTAAAATTTTGGTTTTAAAAACACCAGGTAAGAATTTTTAAGGTCAAACGGCAATTTTTTTTGGAAAGTTACAGCGGAATCATTACAGAATGACCAGCCGTTTCCAGACTTTAAGTAAGCTGTATAATGTCCTGATGTTGTTGATGGACCATTGTGATAGATAATTGCTACAGTTACAAAAGTCCTCCCTGATATTGACAGCTGAGAAGCCACAAATTTTTTTATTAAAGTTGACAATTTTGATCCATCAGGCCTACATCGTTGGATCATTAAAATGACATACTGGCCATATCTACGTATAAATAATGTTGACATCATATCACATTTACATTGGCTACACTCCATGTTGTGCTCCGCTGCATTTACTAGCTTATTAAAGGACACTGATTTACTGTCTGGCAAAGTTAAATATATAAATCTTTCTGAGTCTACACTAGTAGTACTTGATACCAAACAGTTCTCGCAGTCATGCTGCCATTGATAAGAAAGCCCAAACAGGTGATCTACATCTACACCCTCATCTTGCAATACATCAAGCATATACATTAAAAACTCCTGACAATCTTGCTGATTATTTTCAGAGAAGTCTGTTTGACCTGAACATTCATCTAACAGATAACGAACTTCAGACACACTTTCTACTTTTGTTCGATCACTGCTACATTTCTCGAAAACAGAATTCAACAAACAGCATAAAATTTGTTCTGAATTCAACAGAATCTGTTCTCTTAAACTCTCTAGTGAAAAGAGAACATTAACCACTACATTTGCATAGCAGTTGACACCAGAACTGTTTTCAAATTGAAAACCGACAACATCTTCAACAGAATCCACTTTTTTTCTGCTAACAATTTTCGGTTCATTGACTTTTAGTCTTTTTGCAACAACCTCCCTACCATTACTGATATTTCTACGTTTCCGGCCTACCACACGTTTCTCAAACAAAGGATATTGAGGCAAATGTGGCGCATACTCTCTTCTTAACCTATTGTATTCCTTAACACAATCTAGATCCGCACAAATGTTTGTGACATCACAGTCAATCAAGTACAATCCCGATAAAGTTCTAACTCGTGACAATGCCACATATGCCATACCCTCCTTGAACACAGAACTGCCAATATTCACCAATGCACAGTCTACACTTAAACCTTGCGATTTATGGATTGTCACCGCATATGCCAAGCAAACAGGAAACTGTTTACGGCGAACATATAAGTCTTTAACAAGCAAAAACCTAGCAGAACAACGACCAATTTGCTGTACTTCCTCAATGCCATCAAATTTAATTCTTAAAAATTCTATTCCATCTCTATTTCTGTATTTCTCAAAATCAACAACATTACCCATTGATCCATTTACCAGACCTCTTTCTACATGTAAATTCCTTCTCAAAATGATTCGGCAATTTAAACACACATTCAAAGTCTTTTCAAAACCCGCTGTTTTGGATATAGTCTTCTCTAATGAATCCAATTTTGATTTCAAATTGTCTGATAAAATAATTGTTGATCCCATATGCTCTAATTTGTCGATAGCTTCAAGTTTCACAATCTCTTGCTTTTCTAAATTCAACATTTTGTTGTTGAAAATGGCACATTCTGCAAGAGTTGGCATCAAACATATCCCGGATTTCTTCTCAGTAATTTTCTGAAAAATATTCTCAGGCACAATCTCTTGTTTGGGATATAAATTTGTCAGTAATCGTGCATTTAAAGCTTCTTTCCCATGCTCGGTCACTTTTCCAATTCTAATATCTTGTAGAATATTCTTGTAATCTTCATCCTTTGCCTGACGCATATTTTCATGCAGTTCAGCATAATTGAAGTTTAACCATATATTGACGTTGCCAATGCTCCCTAGGCACTTCCTGGTATCTTCATGCGTGAGTATTTTGAACACAGGTTGACCTTTTACTGGTGTCAGCTGCAGAAGATCTCCGAAAACAATGATGTGTTTGCCACCAAATAACACATCATATTCAGTTTTAAGTACTTCTTGCATTCTCAAATGCACAAAGGCAAGCATGACATTGGAAACCATGCTTACTTCGTCAATGATAAGTAGTTTCATTTTCCTCAAGACTCTTGAAACTTCACAGCAAGCATCCCCAGATAACTTGTTGTATTGTAATTTGTTGTCATGCTCCACCGGCAGCATCAGTAGACGATGCAAAGTAATACCTTTAATGTTATGTGCTGCCAGTCCAGTAGGAGCGGTGACAACACAAGACAACGATGACTCAGTCCTTTCCTGCAAATAACAAGAAATTGCTTTAATGAGGAAACTTTTGCCAGTTCCCGCTTCTCCACTCACATACAGTCGGACAGGCTTCAACAATGTACATGAGCACTCGTTCTTCTCATGACTTAATCCGTGCTCAATTTCCTTGGTAACTTCATCATATATTTTCCGCTGCTCAACGTTGAGTTGTTTTTCCAAGTCTTCTAAGTTAACTGAATCCTCCTGAGCATGTGCCATGGCTCTTTCTACTTCATTCATAGCAGTGGCAGCTTCATTTTCGATAATAGGTCCTCCAAGTGGATCTTGACTCAATGAAACAGAACTCTGACTGTCCTGAGAACTGTCTCTGGCAATCTCGGCTGCAATCGTTGCTTCCTGCTCAATTTCCAAAGTAAGCATTTCTTGATATTTAGGAAAAGCAGGACATTCTATGGACTCCTTGGCTGCATTGAAAGAGTCTTCGTAACAGAGGAAATCTCCAAGCAGTTCCTCTTCTGCACGCCAAGGCTTGAAAAGTTGCAAAAGTGCTAAATAGAAAAACTCCTTTTTTTCTGGAGATTCGCCACTCAATTTTCGATGGTTTACTAATTGGCATTTTCTTTGCTTGACCAGACATCCCTCACTTCCAATTACAGCATACACTCCTTTCTCAATATCTTCTTTGATGTTCCTCTTGAATATATAATTTTGTAGAACCTCATATAGACAAACATTCTCAAGGTGACTGCTTCGATTTGGATAATATGTATCCAACATGTTGGTCTTCAAAATGTCGGTACTGTTTGGCTCCTTTTCCGCCAAATACTCAATTTCCCGGACAGGTTTTAGAACTCGATTTCGTGTTGCAGCAAGACCAAGACTTGCCCAAACGATACTCCTGGATTTGGCATAGAGACTTGCTGAAGATAAGCGGTCAGAACATTCGTAAGCTCCGATTTCTCGATGCGACAACATCTTCAGACTGAAACTGTACAACTTCTTGCTGAGGCTCTTTTCATGGGAAATGTCCTCCCACATATCCTTCAGTTCTGTCTTTTCTTTTTTGGTGATGTCACATACCGAGCCACAGCCATACAGTTGTCAGCCACAAACTGTATATCCATGTTAGCATTCCACATGGACAAAATCACTGGGCTGTAGTCATTGATGTACTTGGACTCTTCGTTCCTTTTCAAATTGTATGTATTCTTGGGTGATTTCCTCGTCACATTATGTCGCAGCGAGGACATCAAACTGTTCACTCTTCCTTTAGAAATCACCGGTCGTGGAAAGTTGAAACGACATTTGGTGTAGAACTTGTCCTAGTTTCTGAATTTACGACGACAGTACTTTCCACAACGATGGCTTTGGAAACGTAGAACTTGTTCTCTTAGGCTTTTCTTCTCCGTTGCGTTTGGAACAGCACACGTAGAATACTGTTCTATGAAACTCATCACTAAGTCATCCGGATCTGTTCCAAATTTAGGTGCATCCTTGATCCACAACAACATATGTATATGAGGGGCACCTCTTGCTTGGTACTCCTTTCTCCAGAAGAAATCCAACACCTCTCCAAGAGGTGGATTCTTTTTATTTGTGATGAAAGACATCATAGCTTCAAATCTATGATTGAAGTACCTGCATACATTCACTGGATCCAAAGAACACAGTTCTCCAGGTGTCTTGAATTCAATGTTTTCAATATTTCCATTTGCCTCTCGTAGAAATTCAAGTAAGTCTTCCCAGCCATACTCGGCACAGCTCAGAGTGAGGAACCATGTCGGAGTTCCTAAGTTCCTCAACATACATTTTAAATCACCATGACGACGGTACCAGTACTCATTAGTACCACGCTGACACGCCATGAGATTAATTAAGTGAGAATCCAAAATACTGTCTTGGACATTGACTTTATGCATAAAGTCACTTGCCGAGATGTTTCGCATCTGTATACCACTTTTTAAGATGTGGTTCACTGCATATGACAGTCCAGACAGATCGCTTTCAAACAGGAGATGAAACAAATAGGGAATGCATTGACGAAACCTAGCATCTTCTGCATACAATCGTAAAGTCCGGTATTCAGACGCAGGAATTTGACGAGGTCGCTCATCATATCTTCCTCCTTGACCTGTGGGAAATAGCTGTGGGAAACACCGAGCTTCCAAACTTTCCTCCCAAACACTAATGGGACTCCCTTTGGCTTGTTTCATTTGAAACAACTCAATAGCATTCCCCATGACTTCCTTGGAATGCAAAGGATGAACACTATAATGTTCATATATTTCTTCACTATTAGACACCTCTACTTTCTCAATTTGGCCAGCACACAAAACGCTATCCTCTTCATCACTTACTTCCTCTTCTGCAACATATACATTCTTATAGTACTTATTATTTTTCTTCAAATACAAAGTTGCATTTTTCACTTTCCTAACATCCACTAAATCTTGCCATATTTTCTTATTCTTTGTCGGAACCCCATTAACCAAGATAACCAGAGGTTCCTCTTCCACTTTCTCAACTCCAATTGTGTTAATGTTTTTGTTCAAATCTAGAGGCAAATAAACAACTCTTCCCTTTAATCCTCTCTGTGAATCTGCTGGAGGCAACTTCCCTGTCTTGGGCTCCATTCTTACAATAGCCTGAAAGGGATGGATACTTTGAATCAAAATAGATTCATAAGTATTTAAATCCTTCAATTCTGAAGGTATCTCAACCAATTCCAGATTATTATGAACTGCCCTAGCAGGCATCTGGTTTTGATTTAATTTGATCCACTCCCAAATCAAAACAATTTTCTACCATCAAGTATGTGGCAAAATCCTTCCATTCACTATTATTTTCCCTTTCAGTTTTTGCATATAAATCCACTAACTTAGTCTGATTCTTATAATAAGTGCGTCGACAACATACACAAGTGAAATTAGGCCTCTCACTTGATTTCATCTGAAACGTGGCAATTTCCTTCTGAAAATTATCTGAACTAGAAACCTGTATATTATCTTCAACATAACCCTCTACTTCTGGGTCAATTTGAACATTCTCATCTCTACTACCAAAGTAACAAAAGTCAATTTCTTCACAAATATTCTTCACATCTATTTCAGAACCATGCAAAAGAGCAGCACATAATTGTTTAAGCATAATTGCTGGACTCTTAGCATAATACAACATTCTCACTAATTTTCTCACTTTATTATGATGCACTGCTAGCATCCTGAAATGATGAAAAACACTCTGGCATACTCTCCTGGAAAGACAAGCCAGTGAATGACCACGCAAACCTGTCATTTGTCTCACTCTGCAAGGATCTAAATCTTGCAACAACTTCATTTTCTGCTTCAAACTTTTCTTATTAAATGTCCGTATAAAATCACAAAGCAAATTGATGGAAACCTGTCGCACACTGCAAATAGAACTACACTTCCAAATGTACACAGGACCCTTAGGACGTCTTCCTAAAACCTCATCACTTAGCGCCTCTTCTGTCTCTGTTGTCACAAGTTGTTCTTTTTCAACTGGACAACCATCCTTCACTTCATAAGCTCGACCACTGGTGTCAACTGCAAACACCAAATCATTATCCTGAAAATAACTCTCCTCATTAAAAAAAGCCTCACAACTAGAACTATGCATCCATTCTCCGGAAAAAACTTCACAAAAGTTAGTACGATTTACTACTCTCTTCCATCTACTTTTAGTTTTGAAATCAGAAATTACCTTGCTTAGTTTCCTAATTCTATTGATTACCAAAATAAACAACTTTCGCTTAATTTCAAAAGCATGATCAATAATTTTCTCTACATTTTTCTTCTTCTTATAAAATGCCGCTTTCTGTTGGCCTTTTTTTTTAATATTTTTCAATAAATTAACTATTATCCTATTACGGAACATTCGATGTCGAATGTCCCTAAACTGTTGTTTCCTTCTACTATCATGCACAGAGTTATCTCTTCCTCTACCAGTAACATTTTTGATGGGTCTCTCCTTTCCATTTAAATTCCTTTTCTTTTTGAGGACTGAAACATTTTTTGTAAAAATACTTTTTTTATGACAAATATTTCTTAAGAATGATTTCGTGCTCTTACCCGGACCTTTCTTGGTGTTTTGACAAGTATTTGGGGAAGAGGACTGCTGCAATAAAACATCATCCTGCTGTCTTTGACGTTTTCTCGCCTTTCTCATTCTGTTTTTTGTAGGCATTTTCCAAACTATGAAAGAATCTACAGTTGAATCTGTGGAAAAATGTATTAAAAAATGTTATTAACCACTATTACCAAACAGTAAATGAATAACAGTCATCTAAAACTTAATGCCCTACTAATTATTTAACATAGCAAATCTTTTGCACCAGCACTGCATCACAAAAATGACACTCAATGGTACAAAACAGGCATAGAACAATCATAAATCTCTCCCTAATATTTTTAATGATTAATTCAGGATGACGATAAGATGTAGCTTATCTAAAGGTTTGTTTAGGCCCAGATAAACCTTGCTATTAGCAAGGTTTATCGCAAATGCGATTAAAAACGGCCGCAATGCATGAATATCGCTGAAAAGTCAACGATATTCATGCATTATCCAGCAAATGCTCTTAGCCATGTTATCCACCTTCCATTGAATAACATGGCTAGAAACTGCTCGCAAATGCAAAAAAAACGGCCACAATGCAAGAATATCGCTGAAAAGTCAGCGATATTCATGCATTTTCCAGCAAATGCTCTTAGCCATGTTATCCACCTTCCATTGGATAACATGGCTAAGAACTGCTCGCAAATGCAAAAAAAAAACGGCCGCAATGCATGAATATCGCTGAACAGTCAGCGATATTCAAGCATTTTCCAGCAAATGCTCTTAGCCATGTTATCCACCTTCCATTGGATAACATGGCTAAGAACTGCTCGCAAATGCAAAAAAAACGGCCGCAATGCATGAATATCGCTGAACAGTCAGCGATATTCATGCATTTTCCAGCAAATGCTCTTAGCCATGTTATCCACTTCCCATTAAATAACATGGCTATGAACTGCTCAGGGCCCCATGAGGAACCCTATCCATTTAAAAAAGAAAACATAACATCAAAGACACTCAAAGGCCTTATAAATATGGCCCAAAACAACCTATGAAGCTCTAACAGTACATATCCAGAAATGTAATTGATTTTAAAATTCGTTTTTAAACACAGCATATAAATCAATTGTATACCTGCATTCATGAAGAAATGACTGAAAATGTCCTTGAGACACATGAAAGTGTTTTCTGGAATGCCCTAGCACCATTTTTGGGACACTATTAACATGGCTAGGTAACTCCCATAATCAAAATCTAAATTTGCCCAGCGCAATTGGGAGCGTATTTAAAAGACACTTGCCCCATGAAGAACACTTTCCATTTAAAAAGGTAAACCACAATGCAAGAATATCGCTGAAAAGTCAGCGATATTCATGCATTTTCCAGCAAATGCTCTTAGCCATGTTATCCACCTTCCATTGGATAACATGGCTAAGAACTGCTTGCAAATGCAAAAAAAAACGGCCGCAATGCATGAATATCGCTGAACAGTCAGCGATATTCAAGCATTTTCCAGCAAATGCTCTTAGCCATGTTATCCACCTTCCATTGGATAACATGGCTAAGAACTGCTCGCAAATGCAAAAAAAAACGGCCACAATGCATGAATATCGCTGAACAGTCAGCGATATTCATGCATTTTCCAGCAAATGCTCTTAGCCATGTTATCCACTTCCCATTAAATAACATGGCTATGAACTGCTGAGGGCCCCATGAGGAACCCTATCCATTTTAAAAGGAAAACATAACATCAAAGACACTCAAATGCCTTATAAATATGGCCCAAAACAACCCATGAAGCTCTAACAGTACATATCCAGAAATGTAATTGATTTCAAAATTCGTTTTTAAACACAGCATATAAATTAATTGTATACCTGCATTCATGAAGAAATGACTGAAAATGTCCTTCAGACACATGAAAGTGTTTTCTGGAATGCCCTAGCACCATTTTTGGGACACTATTAACATGGCTAGGTAACTCCCATAATCAAAATCAAAATTTGCCAAGCGCAAGTGGGAGCGTATTTACAAGACACTTGCCCCATGAAGAACACTTTCCATTTAAAAAGGTAAACATAACATCAAAGACACTAAAATGCATTCTAAATATGACCCCAAACAACCTATGAAGCTCTAACAGTACATATCCAGAAATGTAATTGATTTCAAAATTCGTTTTTAAACACAGCATTTAAATCAATTGTATACCTGTTTTCAAGAGGAAAGGACTGAAAATGTCCTAGAGACACAGGAAAGCGTTTTCTTGAATGCCCTACCACCATTGTTTGGACATTATTAACATGGCTATGTAACTCCCATAATCAAAATCTAAATTTGCAAAGCACAAGTGGCAGCGTATTTACAAGAAATTTGCACCATGAAGAACGTAAAATAGCATAACAGACACTCAAATGCCTTGTAAATATGACCCAAAACAACCTATGAAGCTCTAGCAGTACATATCCAGAAATGTAATTGATTTCTAAATTCGTTTTTAAAAACAACATATCTGTTTCAGCTTACATAACAGACCATGGAATGGGCTCCATGTAGCACAATAACTTGTGTTACTGCATGCCAGAATGCTACACCGAATATGCAATTACAATTTCTCAAAGTAACAAAATCTATTTCTATATCACTACAGACAAAGCCACAGTTTAAAAACACAGCTTTCTTCATCATTTTCTCCTTAATTCATACTATTCTCTCTCTAAAATAAATAAATCTTTTCTCACCTCAGCAAATACTTTTTAAGGTTTGAAAACAGTCTCAGAAATACACCAAATTGTCTTCAGCAGAAGAAAAAGGATGCACTCCAGAGGCTGCAGCTATTGAAAGCACAGAAAAACAGATATTCATTTCACATATCTCTCATATTAGCCAATCATAACTCTTCCCTCACTTTTTTCAAATCAAAACCCTTCCCCCCTCTGCCCTCTCTGCCTTTTTTCCATAGCAACCACCTCCTGGAAGACCTCTCATGTTTGCAAATTCACACAACAATGTTTCAATTGAACTCTGAACTCTCAGTGCACCTGCGTATCCAGTGCAATCTTTCATTAAATGTTTCTTCCTTGACCATTCAAATTACATCTTTCAAAGAACACATGCATGCACCCTAACTTTCTGTTTTCTGAAATGGAAATGCACCAATCACTGCTAATGATTCATTAGCATTGGAAATCCACAGTTTTTTTTCTTTACAAACTCCTACTGTTTCAACTGCCCTTTCATTACCACACTTCATCTGACTGCAGAACAACCTTCTCCCACCATGTTTAAGGTCTGTCGAGATCTCGGCGCGTTCGAGTCACTGTACCGCAACAGTGACCGCAACTCAGCTGGACACGCCGTCTTTCGGCGCAGCATTGTAGGATGGCCACACCAGTGCGGCAATTTGCTGGACACCACCTCGGGTGCCCCGTTGGCTTATGAGGTGATGTCAGTAGTGGACCGATGTGTGAATAGGTCGGAACCAGCACAAGGCGCCAAGATCCGAATGGCAAGTCCTGGATGTGCCTCAGTTGAGAGTTCTGAGCAGTGCTTGTAAGACTGTCTGAAGCTTATTTGCACCTGCTGCAGCTTCACTATTGCCCTGGTGTGGCCAAAGGTGGCACATGACATAGGCGGCCGGCTCCCGAGGTCCGGCGGAACTTTTTTCCTTTTCCTTTCTGCTTCTTTTCCTACAATCCGTTTCATCTGAAGACACGACCAGGTCCCTGAATGTGTGCAGGGGGACGCTATTGATTGAATGAAAATGGCGGCTTGACACAAAGCTGACTCAAGCGTTACTGTTGATGCTATACAGACAAAAATTGGTTTTCAGTTTGTACATTCTTCAGGTTTTTTTTTTCCATCCAAGTCTGATTGAGAGTTTGTAGAAAAATGGCTTCAGATTTTCCACATACTACTCTTCAACATTCTTCCTAAATGTAACAATGTGAAACTCACTAGGAGAACGGCTGTTTCTGTTTCCTTTCAAAATGCTGCCAACAATATTTTCTGAATGGAAGACACCATCTTGTAGCATAAAGGGCCGAAAGGGGTTCTGGTCTGGCCGATGGTTGGTGGAGACATTTTGACTATATCTTGGACCTGCCCGGCCTCGCCCAAAATGGCGCCGGTATAAATGGGACTCGTAACTCCTTGCCCGCAAATGTATATCTAGAAAATGTTATTGTAAGTGGCCCTGTCGTATTTTAATTACAAAATGTACGTCCACCGATTCCGCAACTGTTAGACACCTTTGTTCTTGCAACCTAATGGCCCGCTCGTTACGTTCTTCTACAGTGTAAATGTCTCCTCATCATATACGATTTCAGTTTGCTCCGTGGCCGGCCCACGTGGTTATAGGCCCGTATTTGTATTCTGACATTTTCACAATAAAGGTTTTTAAAACAAAACACGGTAGTAGTATTTACATTGGTAAAGTTTTTACTTTTAGTCACTGTTTTCGAATCAGTAAAGGCAAGTGAAATAAAGCAGTCCAATTACATGACGGATAAAAGGTATAATATGTAGGAACACAGTAAAGATAAATGCTTAAGGGCAGTTGTGTTTTTCATGTCTGCAATATAAAGTGATCGATAAGAATCTGATAATCAGGCGTATCGGCGACTAAGACAGCAGGCCGAATCTCTTTTACTCAACGGCTCCGTCATGGAAGGAAGAAACGCCCTTTTTCTCGAAAAAGGAATATATTTTACTTACAAGACAGTTGTAAATTTTCCGGGAAAGTACATTAGCCTGAAATATTATAACATATGTTTGAAAAAAAAATATAGTTTGAAAACAATAAAAGCGTAATTTTTAGGTCATATGACCAAGCTTTTCATCATTTAATTAACAAAAGTAAAATGAACCAATGAAAAGTTTTATTAACAAGTCACATGACCTGTTATGCTTACGTTACGCGCTGCGCGCCGCGCCTCGGATCACTTCCGGGTGCGGTAACGCGGCGTGTCATATAACGCATTACGCGACAACGTAGGTCAAGAATATAGTCAAAATGTCTCCACCAACCAGCGTTCGGAACACAACCCCTTTCAGCAGTCCAAAAAGTTCTGTTAAATGACAACAGAGGGGACAGGCAACAAGAACCATCAGTCAAAGAGGGGAGGGCAAGTTCTTCTGTTCCGGGTCATGTTGGGGCGCTACCGGAACTGATCGAATTGGTAGTCTACAGTGTTTCTGGATGTTTCAGACTAAAGCTGGCGTCAGCATGAGACCACTACCATCTCGTAGCTCCGTCGTGGCCATTCCACGAGCAATCATGGCAGCCGCTCCCCACCAGAAGCCTGCGGGAGTCGGAGGCCCCCAAGACTTTTGTAGAATCTTCACGGCTGAGGGGACGCTTTTCGAGAATGGGACCCAAGCCCTATCAGGGAAGCGTCCGAGTTCAAAGGTGTCCCAGGGCCATTTTAGTGGACCAGGCCCAAAACCGAAGAGCCGGCCGCCATTTTGAGAGTCCTGTGGCAGCCGCCTATCGCTGCACCGCAAGAGTGGGCGCAATTCAGCTGGATGGTGGGCAAGACGCTGTAGCCGCAAGAGTGGGCGCAACTCAGCTGGATGGGACAAGGTTCAGAATTGAAGAGTCATCGAAAGGCAAAAAGTTCCGCCGGACCCCGGGAGCCGGCCGCCTATGTCGGGGGCGATCTCAGGCTACACCAGTGCTATAAGACTTGGGGAGGGTGTCGGAGCCAAGCGTCTTCTCCGAGTCCATGGCCATCACACCGCCCCTCAGGGGCCTCCGTCAAGCTGTTTAGGAAGGTAACATATCACATTGTTTTCTAATGCAGTCAGGTCCACAAACGACACTCACTTACTTTGAGAATACTGAAGCTGCAGTAGGTGGAAATAAGCTTCAGACAGTGTTACAAGCGCTGCTCAGAACTCTTAACTATGGCACCCAACATCCAGAACTTATGCCATTTGAGAATGGCAGTGACATCGAAGCAACTCAGGGACCAGAACCATTAACGTACTTTCACGTATGAAAATCTTACTTGGGGAGGGGGCAGGAGCGAAGCCCCCCCTCCCAGTCAGCGCCACCACACCGTATGTTGAAAATTTGAAGCCATCGTTCTACAAAGTCAACCAAACTTGGATTGAAAAATCTAGAAAAATGTACAAACTGAAAACCAGTTTTGGTCTGCATAGCATCAGTAGCAACGCTTGAGTCAGCTTTGTGTCAAGCCGCCATTTTGATTCAACAAAGCACAGGCATTGAAAAAGGCTCAAACTCAGAACTCTGAACTATGGCACCCAACATCCAGGAGCTTGCCATCCGGATCTTGGAGCCTTGTGCTGCTTTCGACCTATTCACACATCGGTCCACTACTGACATCATCTTATAAACCAACGTTATGTAAATAGTTTTTTAATAAAATGTTTTACCCTGTTTCTTTGCTGGTGTGTTGTCTATATTTTTAATATTTGCATAGGGTTTGTCGTTATTTTGTGCGGGATGGGTGATGGAGCCGAGCTGTCTTGCAGCCCTCATGGTGTGGAGCTCAGTTCATCTCACTATTTTCGTATTTCTCATGAAGGGTTGTTCCTAATATTTCTATTTTAGCGAGGTCAAAAAGAGATCCAATTAGTGGCCTACTGATTTTGCTCGATTACTTTTATTTTTTTACACGATTTTTCACTATCTGCAAAGACTAAACAGAGTATTGCGACTTTGTGCTTGTTTGTAAATAGAGAATGATCCAAAGAGAACCAATTCTAAAACAGTAAATGCTTGGACAACAATCAATCAAATGGAGAGACAAGCAGGCACGACGGATTACAATGGGGGTAAAGGCCTGCGTTAACTACCCTTCAGTATCTGCAAAGAGAGAGTACTACTAAGACAAAAGAGGGGAGGGGGGGGGTGCAGCGTTCAAAGCACATCAGCGTGCATAAATACGAAAATGTTTTTATCTATCACATACTTGACATTTTAAAGCTTTTCATATTTGCTATTAAAAAACCAATGAAATTCACAGAAAAAACCATAGGTTATAGTGGATATATAGTTAGGAATTTGCATTTACAAAACCTTGAAAATTCAATGAAAAAACCATTGGTTTTAGGCCATATATAGTTAGGGATTTGCATTTACAAAACCTTATTTTACTCGCATAAAACCATTGAAATTCCATATATAGTTATAAGCGCTAACTATATATCGCGCACCCGCAATCCACTGCTGATGATGTCAGATATTACATCATTCATGACATGGTTAGTGACATCACTGATGACATCACTTATGACATCTCAAATCGAAAGCATTATAACACTTCTTTCCCCCCCCCAAAAAAAAAAGTTCTTTTTAGAACTAACTCTTTCTACCAAAACGTGCTCCAAGAGCATATTATGAGATATTTTTTTGCCGCTTTATTTTAGTGTGAGACCGGTTGCGCGCACCCTCCTATCGCGCACAGGACCTGACACTTGCATATGAAGTCATGTGACTTCAAAACAACACTTCCAATTGGTTCTTGGTAGTTTCTATTCTGGAATTTACACGCAGCACTCCACCCACTTCCATCACTTTCTTTTCTACTCTCAAGAGACAACAACGTCGAACATCTTCCCGAAGACTTCGGTACAATGGCTACCGTTCCGCATTTATCTTCCGAATCTGATGAAAATGAGCGACCACCTTTCACAAGAAAAACGGAGGCCACGCTATTACCATCAGAAGTAATCAACACATCTTCCGGTGGACGACCTGTATCTCCATCGAGTGCTGAGATGGACTTGAGACCATATCTGGCGAACGTGCACATGAAATGCAACAACGGTGGAGAACTTCTTGTATACGGAGAGCAAAGCTTTACTCTAATTAAACACAAAATTGAGAGTCATAAATGCTCCAAGAAAAGTTAAATTTCTTCACTTTATTTGGATAGTATGACATACTGAAAAATATCATAGCAACTTTAAGAAATCATATGCATCAAAACACTTGTTTCCAAAAAAAAAAAAAAAAAAAAGTTCTTTTCAGAACTAACTCTTTCCACCAAAACATGCTCGAAGAGCATATTATAAGATGTTTTTTCGCCGCTTTATTTTAGTGCGAGACCGGGTGCGCGCACCCTTCTATCGCGTACAGGACCTGACACTCCCATGTGAAGTCATGTGACTTCTAAACAACACTTCTAATTGGTTCTTGGTAGTTTCTATTCTGCAATTTACACGCAGCACTCCACCCACTACCATCACTTTCTTTTCTACTCTCAAGAGACAACAACGTCGAACATCTTCCCGAAGACTTCGATACAATGGCTACCGTTCCGCATTCATCTTCCGAATCTGATGAAAATGAGCGACCACCTTTCACAAGAAAAACGGAGGCCACGCTATTGCCATCAGAAGTAATCAACACATCTTCCGGTGGACGACCTGTATCTCCATCGAGTGCTGAGATGGACTTGAGACCATATCTGGCGAACGTGCACATGAAATGCACGAACTGTGGAGAACTTCTTGTATACGGAGAGCAAAGCTTTACTCTAATTAAACAAATAATTGAGAGTCATAAATGCTCCAAGAAAAGTTACATTTCTTCACTTTATTTGGATAGTATGACATACTGAAAAATGTTGTCGCAACTTTAAGAAATAAAAAGCATCATAACACTTGTTTCCCAAAAAAAAAAAAAAAAAAGTTCTTTTCAGAACTAACTCTTTGTACCAAAACAAGCTTGAAGAGCATATTAGCTGATATTTTCTCGCCGCTTTCTTATAGTGCGCGACCGGGTGCTCGCACCCACCTATCGCGTCGAGACACGCATGTGCAGTCATGTGACTTTAAAACAACACTTCCAATTGGTTCTTACTAGTTTCTATTCTGCAATTTACACGGAACACTCCACCTACTTCCCTAGAAAACCAGTTTATCGTAAATCTTTTAAAGCCTCCTCTTATGAAATATTCGACATCAATCACATAGCAGA
Source organism: Lissotriton vulgaris (assembly GCF_964263255.1). Lineage (NCBI taxonomy): Eukaryota > Metazoa > Chordata > Amphibia > Caudata > Salamandridae > Lissotriton > Lissotriton vulgaris. The sequence goes on from NC_141691.1 coordinate 1,300,425,979, forward strand.
GTACTAAATAGCACTATATACACTCCGTCCCTTAATTATAAGAGACTTATTGCTATTGCTATTGCTATGTAAAATCAAGTCTCTGATCTCCAACTGTGCAACGTAGATCCCCTGTGTGTCGCAATAAGGTCCATAAACAAAAACTACAGAGCCGGCATTATAAACATACACAAAACAACAAAACAACAAGAGCCACCATGCTAATATATATCCTTAATATAATAAACCTCTGAGAATAAATACATATTTCCGTGGCAGCCCATAACACAAATGTGGCGTCCTCTGACTCTGCTCCATTACCAAACACCGTAACTCCCCGCCCCCTCACTTTTCACTAAACTCCGCACTTCACCCCAGCCAAACCCCCTATTACAAACCCCCAACCTACCCTCCCTGCCCAAACCCACCATGAACCTCAAACCGCCCCTAGAAAACTTATAAGACACAGGATTACTAAAACTCAAAGAATACGCAACAGGCACATAATGTAAATAGTACATAAAGACACATATTTTTTCCAAAATACTATTTAAAAACATGTTCTATTTTTAATAAATCTATCATGCATCTGACCCTCTACAACTGCTTTCAAAACGTGAACTATAAACCTCTACTTTTCATTTTCAAACCATACACTTTCTTCTGACCCTCTAGAACTGCTTTCAAAACATGAACTATAAACCTCTACTTTTCATTTTCAAACCATACACTTTCAATTACATTATTTTTTTTCCACAATTCATGTAATGTTGCAAACCTTTTCTAAAATACACCAGTCCGTATCATTTATAAGGATTTATTTTCAGTCTTCATCAGTGACACTTTCTTCACATATAATAGAAATCACTATAACTTTTTAAACGACAATGCTAACGCGGTAAAAATAACCCTTCATTTACTTTCCTTTAAGAATGCACACTATGTACCCCACGCATGCGTTTCTTAATCTTTGTATTTGGCAGAGAATACCGACCTTGAATCGGAAGACATGAACAAGAGCGCCATTGTCACATTTAAAACTGAACGTTGCATCTGCTCACACACATATCTTTCACTAAGCTAACATTCACAGAAAACAGCATTGATGTAAAAAAAAATTGACCTTGCTTTACAACTCCCTCAAATCACTCCCTTATTTTTTAACGCATCCTCCAGTTCAAAAAAAGCTACTTTTTTAATAACCACTAAGCAATATATAAGTGACTAGACTCCTAGAAAATTTATCAAGTCATTCTGCTCCTCTCCACTGCATAGCCGGCGACCTAATCCTGTGGAGTTGCTATACAACCGGCAGTGCTGCGCCGTTTCCTGTACCATCTTGGGAAATTCAAAATGGATGTCCCTCCTGCCTTCGCAAACGAGCCGGGCCACTTAGAACTATTTCGCCAGAGGATGCTTGACTACTACGGCATCTTACCACTCTCGACTTTGAATACTTCATATCGTTTATCATTTCGATATTCGCATTTCACCTGTGTGCAGCCTGTATTTCATTGCCTGAGCTGCGATTTCACGTGGGCCCTGGATTTATGTCTCTGCAATTTGGTACCTCCTGAACCGAATTACAATCACCTCATGAATCCGTTACTTGATCATGAACAGCTTTGTTACAACGGAGGGTTTATGGCCTTTGCAGCGATACAAGGAGTTCTGGGTCATTGGAATATATTCGAAGCGGCGCAAGATTTCCTAACAGAGAGCTACATCGAAAACCCACCGAGCTGCCCTATGATGGTAAAAGACACTCCAATAATGACAGATCATGAATGCTCCTTTCATCTTCTCAATTGGATGGCTGACATGTTTTCAGATGATAACAATGATTTCATGTTAGAGGCACTTGCTGCATACTTTGCCTACACAATGGACGCTTAACTCTTTCCTAACAGCGAGCTACATCGAAAACCCACCGACCTGCCCTCTGATGGTAAAAGAGGCTACGATTATAACAGATCATGAGTACTGCTTTACTCTTTTCCATTGGATAGCTGACATACTTTCAAATGATAAAACTGATTTCCTGTTACAAGCAGAAGCTACCTATTTTGCCTAAACAATGCTTCAATAACTCTCAAACAAGCCATTGACGTCCTCATTTCCTTTTGGTTTTCTATATTCTTCACGTTCTTTTCCATATTTTCTTTTGAAGAACAGACCTATTTGCTTTACTAACAGTGGACATTATGATTTCGTGTTGTTTGACAGCTGATTCATATTGTAATGATGTATAACCACTTGCATTTTCATATATCGTTCCTAAACTGAAAGGCCAGAAACCTTCTTCCATTTATTAAAATATAGTATACTTCCTTATAAGAGTGTACAATGTTTTTTTCCAACTATATTCATTTTTCTTCAACTATAGCGTTTGTATTCCATGTACTACTGACAATACCAATTACTGTGTTTTTTTCAATTTCTGTACTCATATTACATAATGATTTGCCTTTAAAACAGTACATTTCTAAATAAACATTTCAAATATTCACGGTTTCTCTTTTAATCCATAATCTCAACTGAAATGATTTCATATTGAAAAACTATTCATGGGTTCCACATAACCTTAACTGTAGTCACTGAGGACCTTATTTATGAAGACCTTCCGCCGCCAGTGCCTCATTTTTTAAAATGGGAAAAAGTAACGCACCGGTGGCGCAAGGCCTTCATAAATAAAGTCCTGAATGTTTTCTTTTCTCGACCTCACTTACTGATACTAGAACCTGCAAGCCAATTACGGCCGTGAACTCTTTCTTAGTAGGTCGCGCACCGTAAAGACAGTTATACCACTGTTAACATTTTTTTTTTACTGTTACTAAGCACCGACACAGTTCCGCTTCACTCAGAGTTAATCACTGCTCCCACGCTTCTACAGGCCAGACGCTATGTCGTATTTCTCTCCTTATCACCCTTTCATCTCCACAATAACAAACAGTTGTCCGCCAGCCACCAGAGAACAGACTCAGATGCAGAGGCACCAAAGAGTGAACCCATCACCAACTGCCATCTCCGGCTGTTTCAATGGTTACACCTCATTCTGCACCTTGCTGAAGGCACAGGTCAAAAGTTCATCTCTCAACGTTCTACAGCTAACTAAGAAGACTATTTTCCCTCCAGAAACACCTGCCAATCCACAACTCTGTTACATGTCTTGTTTTTTCACACCCAATAGTACTTTTCGTTTAACATAAACATTGACCTGTTCACTCTCCACTTGTTACAATCAACCAATCATTTTTATTTTTTTAACCACTCCCAGCCTCTTCCTTTTTCTTTATTTAAAATTTCAACTTCTAACTACCATTCCACTTCCAGAACCGATCGGAGACGACTACAAATCCCTTGAAAATGAAGGTCTGGCTAATAGGACACAGTTATATTCACTGGAGTGAAAAATATGCAGTAAGCAGACGAATTTGCAACCTCAGCTTACCAAATGTACACATAACATGGATTTCCAAAAGAGGATTGAAATGTCACCAATTAATTCCATTGGTGAAAACTTTTATGCATCTCCCAGAACCAGACCTTATAATTGTGCACTGTGGTGGGAACGATCTAGGCACAATCACTGGGGTAGGTCTGGAAATACTACTAAAAGACACCTTTCGACAATTGATGACACTTTTTCCTCGATCTGCCTTGGTATATTCCAATATATGCCAAAGACAGAAATGGAATTGGTCTAATCACCATTGTGCACAATTTGAGAAAGCAAGGAGACATGTAAATAAATCTGTTTCTGCGTTCCTCAGAGATTATAGCATGGGTTCTATTTACCACAACAACTTGCGATACCACATGCAAGACGTCTATAGGAGAGACGGTGTTCATTTCACAAATGAGGGAAACAGAATCTTCCTCTGCAACATCAGGCTCTGCATCGGTACTTACTTATAAATGCAGAAAACACTCAATTAACACAATGGCTCTTTTCAGAGCCACCTTATATCTAAGCACTCAAACTTCTGATTTACCTCCACTTTCACACTCTTGTAAATAGGTGTGCGCGACCAGGTGCGCGCACCCCGTATTTTTTTTCGGGGGAAAATTATATCTTTTCGCGTTTAAGGGCCTTACTACACACCCTGAGAAAACCTATGCAGGAAGACAATCTCTACCTTCTCCCCTTTCCATGTTTCAACGCTTTGAAATGAACAATATATTTACTCGCAGTGACAAAATGGCGGACAAAACTTCCTGATTTCCTTCGAATCGAACGTTAACAGACGTCACGCAGCCAAAAAAAATCCGCTCACGCGCAGCCGCTTGGGTGCGCGCACGTGTGCGCGCCTATAGATATATAATTGACTTTAACTTTAATTTTCTCAACAACTACTGAACGGATTTACACCATTCCAAAAAAAGCGTAATCTGCGAACAAGACTCTACAGTTTTGGCAAATTTCTTATAAATTCATTCACCCGTTCGAACTGTAGCCGAGTCTAAAGGTCCTATGGAAAATAACATTGAGAAAACACGTTTTAGGACCCCCCTTATATCTCAGCCCCCACTTGACCAATCCCCCCAAACTTTCAGGGAAGGAGTGCAGCGAACCTAGCCATCTTCTTTGAGAAATTCGCAAAGACTCATCCACCAGGGCCAAAGTTATTCCAAATAGAATGTTGAGGATTTCCTATGGAAAACAATCCTAACTATAACTACCTACTGGCGACCGCCAGTAGGTAATATATATATATATATATATATATATATATATATATATATATTACCTACTGGCGGTCGCCAGTAGGTATATATAGTTAGGATTTTTTCCCTATGGGATTTCTGAAAATTCTATGCCTAATAACTTTTGCGTTTGTGGACGGAATTGGCTGAAATTTTCAGGAAAATGGCACATTTTGTTTCTGAGCAGCCCTTGAAAATTTGGGGGGGTTTTGTGGAGGGGGGGCCGAGAAAAAAGGGGGGTCCCAAAACGCCTTTTTCCCATGTTAATTTCCATAGGGCGGTTGGACTCACTTTTAGCCCGAACGGCTGAATGGATTTTCACGAAACTTGGCAAAATTGTAGGGACTGTTAGCCTGATGTGCCTTTGCTAGGTCTCAATATATGTGCTTCAGTGGATTTTGAGAAATTAACGTTTAAATCAAGATATATATCTGTAACAGCGCTCCGGGCAGCTATCCGGTTAGCGAACCTTTCGCGTAACGGAACTTTGCGATGAGAAGCTGATTGGCCCTCCGGTGTCTGTCAACATTCTAAACAGTCCGGAGCGGCCGCCATCTTGTCTCTCGGTAGGATCGAGAGACAAGAGGAGGCCAAAACAAAGGGGGAAATTACCATAAGGGGGCATAGTAGATCCTCGTTGACCCCCTAGGTTTTATGTGGAGGTTTTAAAAGGGCCTAGGAGGGTCCAAAAAAAAAAATTTTTTTTTGCGTGGTAAGCGCCAAGTTCGCGAACCGGATAGCTTTCTGGGCAGCGAACTTTATGGATAAAAGAATGAAAGACTTTTCTAATACTGTATGTTAATTGTTTGTTGTTTTTCTTGTTTTTTTTTGTTTTCTTTATTTATTTATTTTTTTTATTATGATTGTGTTTCATACTTTATTAAATTTTCTAACATTTCATTGTCAGAAATGTCATAATTTATTATAGGGTGTAATTGTTTTTCATTTTGAAGCAAGTTGTCTACTGCTTCAACACATTGTAGAAGTTCGTGGTCTCTACTGTCATCCATAAAGTCATCAAGTTTGTCTTGGCTGCTCTCCTTCAGTTCAATCGAAAATGAAACTTGTTGTTCGCCTTCCATTTTGCCTGAAATTTTGAATAAGAAAATATATATTAGTAGAGATAGGGCACTGTTGGGATTAATTTTAGATAGGCAGTTTTTATCAGTGAATTTATCTTTTGGCAGTGTATAGTATGAGAGTGGAAATAGGACTATAAAAAAGTGTATGTGATTTAACCAAGACAAGCCTTACTCCATTGATAACTATAACAGAGAAGTCTATCTAAATACATTACTACTACAGAGGGATAGTGTATATCTAGCAGAAAAAGTCTACTATATTAAGTCATAGTGCACAATATATTAAATTATAACTTACCTTCACAAAGAAGTTGAAGTTTTTTGAAGCTATTGAAATAGGAGGTACAACAAGAAGTAGTAGTCAAAATGGCTGTGTTTCCTTCTCTCCCTTTATATATATACAGGTATATAACCAATTAAATGTCAGGTAATAAAAGTAGAAAATGAAAGTAACATTTTCATTGGTTGTCAATTCCAACAATTCAGATGTGTTTTGTGAAGTAATTTACCTCACGGTACTTGGAGAGGTCTACAGGCTAAATGGCTAAATGGAATTTCAATGAAATTTGTGAGAATGGAAGGGATTGTTATGTAGTATGAGCTAATCTATATTTGGTGAGAGTGTCTCTAGTCGTTTTTCTGTAAATTACTTTCCCGCCTTTTTTTAGGACCGCTTTCCGGGAAGCTGCCCGGTTAGCGAACCTTAAGCGTCACGGGAGTCCACCATTTTGTGTTTCGTTCGCATTAAGATACAAGATGGAGGGCAAATAATGTTTAGAATGGGTAGAAGGGGTCATGGTAGACTTATCTTGACCCCCTAGGTTTTCTGAGCGTGGCTGAGGAGGCTTATATGTGCGGAAAAAATTCCGCGAGGTTAGCTTTCGGTTAGCGAACCGGGTAGCGCTCCGGGGAGCGAATTTTGTGGAAAATTAGTGAAAAAAGTTAGAGAAAAATAATAATTGTGAGTGATCAGATGTAGGGTAGCTCTGAGAAGAGCTTTTGGGTTTATGGTACATTTAGGTACTTATAAGTAGGTACCAATGCACAGTCTTAAATTCAGAATGAAAATTCTGTTGCCCTCATCTGAGAAGTGAACTCCATCTCCTCTGTAGATATCTTGCATGTAGTAACGCAAGTTATTGTTGTACAGAGAGCCCATTCCATGGTCTCTCATGTAAGCTGAAACAGATTTGTTTACATGCTTCCTCGCTTTCTCAATTTGTGGACAAAATTGGTTGGACCACCTCCATTTCTGTCTTTGGCATATATTGGAATATACCAAGGCAGTTTGAGGAAAAAGTGCCATTAATTGCTCCAAGGTGTCCTTTAAAAGCATTTCCAGACCTACCCCTGTCAAAGTGCCCAAATCATTACCTCCACAGTGCACTATTAACAGGTCAGGTTTTGGCAAATGCATAAAGGTTTTCACCAATGGTATCAATTGGTGACATTTTAATCCTCTTTGGCCCAACCAGTTAATTTCCACATCTTGTAAATTGAGGTTGTGTAAATTTCTGCTCTCAGCATACCTTTGAGCCCAGTGGATGTAACTATGTCCAACAATCCAGACGTTAAACATGGTGGAAGAAGGTTGTTCTGCAGTCAGATGAAGTGTGGTAATGAAAGGGCAGTTGAAACAGTAGGAGTTTCTAAAGAAAAAAAACTGTGGATTTACAATGCTAATGATTCATTAGCAGTGATTGGTGCATTTCCATTTCTGAAAACAGAAAGTTAGGGTGCATGGATGTGTTCTTTGAAAGATGTAATTTGAATGGTCAAGGTAGAAACAATTAATGAAAGATTGCACTGGATACGCAGGTGCACTGAGAGTTCAGAGTTCAATTGAAACATTGTTGTGTGAATTTGCAAACATGAGAGGTCTTCCAGGAGGTGGTTGCTATGGAAACAAGGCAGACAGGGCAGAGGGGGGAAGGGTTTTGATTTGAAAAAAGTGAGGGAAGAGGTATGATTGGCTAATATGAGAGATATGTGAAAAGAATATCTGTATTTCTGTGCTTTCAATAGCTGCAGCCTTTGGAGTGCATCCTTTTTCTTCTGCTGAAGACAATTTGGTGTATTTCTGAGACTGTTTTCAAAACTCAAAAAATATTTGCTAAGGTGAGAAAAGATTTATTTAATTTAGATAGAGAATAGTATGATTTAAGGAGAAAATGATGAAGAAAGCTGTGTTTTTAAAATGTGGTTTTGTCTCTAGTGATATACTAATAGAATTAGTTTCATAGAGAAATTATAATTGCATATTTGGTGTAACATTCTGGCATGCAGTAACACAAGATATTGTAATACATGGAGGCCATTTCATGGTCTGTTATGTAAGCTGAAACAGATATGTTGCTTTTAAAAACGATTTAAGAAATCAATTACATTTCTGGATATGTACTGCTAGAGCTTCATAGGTTGTTTTGGGCCATATTTATAAGGTATTTGAGTGTCTAAGATGTTATGTTCGCCTTTTAAAATGTAAAGTGTTCCTCATGGGGCAAGTGTCTTGTAAATACGCTCCCACTTGTGCTTGGCAAATTTAGATTTTGATTATGGGAGTTACCTAGCCATGTTAATAGTGTCCCAAAAATGGTGCTAGGGCATTCCAGAAAACACTTTCATGTGTCTCAAGGACATTTTTAGTTATTTCTTCATGAATGCAGGTATACAATTGATTTATATGCTGTGTTTAAAAACGAATTTTGAAATGAATTAAATTTCAGGATATGTACTGTTAGAGCTTCATAGGTTGTTTGGGGTCATATTTAGAAGGCATTTTAGTGTCTTTGAAGTTATTTTTCCCTTTTTAAATGGAAAGCGTTCCTCATGGGGCCCTGAGCAGTTCTTAGCCATGTTATTTAATAGGAAGTGGATAACATGGCTAAGAGCATTTGCTGGAAAATGCATGAATATCGCTGATTTTTCTGCTATATTCATGCATTGTGGCCGTTTTTTTTCACATTGCTTCATAGGTTGTTTGGGTTCATATTTAGAAGGCATTTTAGTGTCTTTGATGTTATTTTTCCCTTTTTAAATGGAAAGCGTTCCTCATGGGGCCCTGAGCAGTTCTTAGCCATGTTATTTAATAGGAAGTGGATAACATGGCTAAGAGCATTTGCTGGAAAATGCATGAATATCGCTGATTTTTCTGCTATATTCATGCATTGTGGCCGTTTTTTTTCACATTGCTTCATAGGTTGTTTGGGTTCATATTTAGAAGGCATTTTAGTGTCTTTGATGTTATTTTTCCCTTTTTAAATGGAAAGCGTTCCTCATGGGGCCCTGAGCAGTTCTTAGCCATGTTATTTAATAGGAAGTGGATAACATGGCTAAGAGCATTTGCTGGAAAATGCATGAATATCGCTGATTTTTCTGCTATATTCATGCATTGCGGCAGTTTTTTCCACATTGCTTCATAGGTTGTTTGGGTTCATATTTAGAAGGCATTTTAGTGTCTTTGATGTTATTTTTCCCTTTTTAAATGGAAAGCGTTCCTCATGGTGCCCTGAGCAGTTCTTAGCCATGTTATTTAATAGGAAGTGGATAACATGGCTAAGAGCATTTGTTGGAAAATGCATGAATATCGCTGATTTTTCTGCGATATTCATGCATTGCAGGCCTTTTATTATCACATTTGCAAGCACTTCTTAGCCATGTTATCCAATGGGAGGTGGATAACATGGCTAAGAGCATTTGCTTCAAAGGTTGTTTGGGGTTATATACCATTTTTGGGAAATTATTAACATGCCTATCTAACTCCCATAATCAAAATCTAAATTTGCCAACCGCAGGTGGGAGCGTATTTACAATAAATTTGCACCATGAAGAATGTAAAATAGCATACTAGATACTCAAATAACTTATAAATATGACCCAAAACATCTTATGAAGCACTAGTAGTGCATATTTCCAGAAATGTATTGGTTTTCATTTAATGATTTACTTCATTGGTAGGCCTTCACATGTTTTTTTACCTTAGTTTTTTTTCAGTGAAAATCTTATCTGCAACCATGTGTTGGCCTCACCTCAAATAAACAAAACAGGTGATGGACTGAATGTGGATCAATGACACACATTCACCCCAGTCCAAAGATCTGGGCCTAAACAAACCTTTAGATAGGCTACATCTTATCGTCATCCTGAATTAATGATTTAAAATATTAGGGAGTGATTTATGAGTGTTGTATGCCTGTTTTGTACCATTGAGTGTCATTTTTGTGATGCAGTGCTGGTGGAAAATATTTGCTATGTTAAATAATTAGTACGGCATTAAGTTTTAGATGACTGTTATTTATTTACTGTTTGGTAATAGTGGTTAATAACATTTTATATTATATTTTTTCACAGATTCAACTGCAGATTCTTTCATAGTTTGGAAAATGCCTTCCAGAAGTCGAATACGAAAGGCTAGAAAACGTCAAAGACAGCAGGATGATGTTTTATTGCAGCAGTCCTCTTCCCCAAATACTTGTCAAAACACCAAGAAAGGTCCGGGTAAGAGCACGAAATCATTCTTAAGAAATATTTGTAGTAAAAAAAATTTTGCTCAAAAAAATGTGTCTGTTCACAAAAAGAAAAGTAATTTAAATGGAAAGGAGAGACACATCACAAATGTTACTGGTAGAGGAAGAGATAACTCTGTGCATGATAGTAGAAGGAAACAACAGTTTAGGGACATTCGACAACGAATGTTCCGTAATAGGATATTAGTTAATTTATTGAAAAATATTAAAAAGAAAGGCCAACAGAAAGCGGCATTTTATAGGAAGAAGAAAAATGTAGAGAAAATTATTGATCATGCTTTTGAAATCAAGCGAAAGTTGTTTATTTTGGTAATCAATAGAATTAGGAAACTAAGCAAGGTAATTTCTGATTTCAAAACAAAAAGTAGATGGAAGAGAGTAGTAAATCGTACTAACTTTTGTGAAGTTTTTTCTGGAGAATGGATGCATAGTTCAAGTTCTGAGGCATTTTTTAATGAGGAGACTTATTTTCAGGATAATGATTTGGTGCATGCAGTTGACATCAGTGGTCGAGCTTATGAAGTGAAGGATGGTTGTCCAGTTGAAAAAGAACAACTTGTGACAACAGAGACAGAAGAGGCGCTAAGTGATGAGGTTTTAGGAAGACGTCCTAAGGGTCCTGTGTACATTTGGAAGTGTAGTTCTATTTGCAGTGTGCGACAGGTTTCCATCAATTTGCTTTGTGATTTTATACGGACATTTAATAAGAAAAGTTTGAAGCAGAAAATGAAGTTGTTGCAAGATTTAGATCCTTGCAGAGTGAGACAAATGACAGGTTTGCGTGGTCATTCACTGGCTTGTCTTTCCAGGAGAGTATGCCAGAGTGTTTTTCATCATTTCAGGATGCTAGCAGTGCATCATAATAAAGTGAGAAAATTAGTGAGAATGTTGTATTATGCTAAGAGTCCAGCAATTATGCTTAAACAGTTATGTGCTGCTCTTTTGCATGGTTCTGAAATAGATGTGAAGAATCTTTGTGAAGAAATTGAGTTTTGTTACTTTGGTAGTAAAGATGAGAATGTTCAAATTGACCCTGAAGTAGAGGGTAATGTGGAAGATAATGTACAGGTTTCCAGTACAGATAATTTTCAGAAGGAAATTGCCACGTTTCAGATGAAATCAAGTGAGAGGCCTAATTTCACTTGTGTATGTTGTCGACGCACTTATTATAAGAATCAGACTAAGGTAGTGGATTTATATGCAAAAAGTGAAAGGGAAAATAATAGTGAATGGAAGGATTTTGCCACATACTTGATGGTAGAAAATTATTCTGATTTGGGATCGGATCAACGTGTGTGTACTTATTGTTGTAATAAATTAAACCAAAACCAGATGCCGGCTAGGGCAGTTCATAATAATCTGGAATTGGTTGAGATTCCTTCTGAATTGAAGGATTTAAATACTTATGAATCTATTTTGATTCAAAGTATCCATCCCTTTCAGGCTATTGTAAGAATGGAGCCAAAGACAGGGAAGTTGCCTCCAGCAGATTTACAGAGAGGATTAAAGGGAAGAGTTGTTTATTTGCCTCTAGATTTAAACAAAAACATTAACACAATTGGAATAGAAAAAGTGGAAGAGGAACCTCTGGTTATCTTGGTTAATGGGGTTCCGACAAAGAATAAGAAAATATGGCAAGATTTAGTGGATGTTAGGAAAGTCAAAAAGGCAACAGTGTATTTGAAGAAAAATAATAAGTACTATAAGAATGTATATGTTGCAGAAGAGGAAGTAAGTGATGAAGAGGATAGCGATTTGTGTGCTGGCCAAATTGAGAAAGTAGAGGCCTCTAAAAGTGAAGAAATATATGAACATTATAGTGTTCATCCTTTGCATTCCAAGGAAGTCATGGGGAATGCTATTGAGTTGTTTCAAATGAAACAAGCCAAAGGGAGTCCCATTAGTGTTTGGGAGGAAAGTTTGGAAGCTCGGTGTTTCCCACAGCTATTTCCCACAGGTCAAGGAGGAAGATATGATGAGCGACCTCGTGAAATTCCTGCGTCTGAATACCGGACTTTACGATTGTATGCAGAAGATCCTAGGTTTCGGCAATGCATTCCCTATTTGTTTCATCTCCTGTTTGAAAGCGATCTGTCTGGACTTTCATATGCAGTGAACCACATCTTAAAAAGTGGTATACAGATGCGAAACATCTCGGCAAGTGACTTTATGCATAAAGTCAATGTCCAAGACAGTATTTTGGATTCTCACTTAATTAATCTCATGGCGTGTCAGCGTGGTACTAATGAGTACTGGTACCGTCGTCATGGTGATTTAAAATGTATGCTGAGGAACTTAGGAACTCCGACATGGTTCCTCACTCTGAGCTGTGCCGAGTATGGCTGGGATGACTTACTTGAATTTCTACGAGAGGCAAATGGAAATATTGAAAACATTGAATTCAAGACACCTGGAGAACTGTGTTCTTTGGATCGTGTGAATGTATGCAGGTACTTCAATCATAGATTTGAAGCTATGATGTCTTTCATCACAAATAAAAAGAATCCACCTCTTGGAGAGGTGTTGGATTTCTTCTGGAGAAAGGAGTATCAAGCAAGAGGCGCCCCTCATATACATATGTTGCTGTGGATCAAGGATGCACCTAAATTTGGAACAGATCCGGATGACTTAGTGATGAATTTCATCGAACAGTATTCTACGTGTGCTGTTCCAAACGCAACGGAGAAGAAAAGTCTAAGAGAACAAGTTCTACGTTTCCAAAGCCATCGTTGTGGAAAGTACTGTCGTCGTAAATTCAGAAACAAGGACAAGTTCTACACCAAATGTCGTTTCAACTTTCCACGACCGGTGATTTCTAAAGGAAGAGTGAACAGTTTGATGTCTTCGCTGCGACATAATGTGACGAGGAAATCACCCAAGAATACATACAATTTGAAAAGGAACGAAGAGTCCAAGTACATCAATGACTACAACCCAGTGATTTTGTCCATGTGGAATGCCAACATGGATATACAGTTTGTGGCTGACAACTGTATGGCTGTGGCTCGGTATGTGACATCTTACATCACCAAAAAAGAAAAGACCGAACTGAAGGATATGTGGGAGGACATTTCCCATGAAAAGAGCCTCAGCAAGAAGTTGTACAGTTTCAGTCTGAAGATGTTGTCGCATCGAGAAATCGGAGCTTATGAATGTTCTGATCGATTGTCTTCAGCAAGTCTCTATGCCAAATCCAGGAGTCTCGTTTGGGCGAGTCTTGGTCTTGCTGCAACGCGAAATCGAGTTCTAAAACCTGTTCGGGAAATTGAGTATTTGGCAGAAAAGGAACCAAACAGTACCGACATTTTGAAGACCAACATGTTGGATACATATTATCCAAATCGAAGCAGTCACCTTGAGAATGTTTGTCTATATGAGGTTCTCCAAAATTATATATTCAAGAGGAACATCAAAGAAGATATTGAGAAAGGAGTGTATGCTGTAATTGGAAGTGAGGGATGCCTGGTCAAGCAAAGAAAATGCCAATTAGTAAACCATCGAAAATTAAGTGGCGAATCTCCAGAAAAAAAGGAGTTTTTCTATTTAGCACTTTTGCAACTTTTCAAGCCTTGGCGTGCAGAAGAGGAACTGCTTGGAGATTTCCTCTGTTACGAAGACTCTTTCAATGCAGCCAAGGAGTCCATAGAATGTCCTGCTTTTTCTAAATATCAAGAAATGCTAACTTTGGAAATTGAGCAGGAAGCAACGATTGCAGCCGAGATTGCCAGAGACAGTTCTCAGGACAGTCAGAGTTCTGCTTCATTGAGTCAAGATCCACTTGGAGGACCTATTATCGAAAATGAAGCTGCCACTGCTATGAATGAAGTAGAAAGAGCCATGGCACATGCTCAGGAGGATTCAGTTAACTTACAAGACTTGGAAAAACAACTCAACGTTGAGCAGAGGAAAATATATGATGAAGTTACCAAGGAAATTGAGCACGGATTAAGTCATGAGAAGAAAGAGTGCTCGTGTACGTCGTTGAAGCCTGTCCGACTGTACGTGAGTGGAGAAGCGGGAACTGGAAAAAGTTTCCTCATTAAAGCAATCTCTTGTTATTTGCAGGAAAGGACTGAGTCATCGCTGTCTTGTGTTGTCACCGCTCCTACTGGACTGGCAGCACATAATATTAAAGGTATTACTTTGCATCGTCTATTGATGCTGCCGGTGGAGCATGACAACAAATTACAATACAACAAGTTATCTGGAGATGCTTGCTGTGAAGTTTCAAGAGTTTTGAGGAAAATGAAACTACTTATCATTGACGAAGTAAGCATGGTTTCCAATGTCATGCTTGCCTTTGTGCATTTGAGAATGCAAGAAGTACTTAAAACTGAATATGATGTCTTATTTGGTGGGAAACACATTATTGTTTTCGGAGATCTTCTACAGCTGACACCAGTAAAAGGTCAACCTGTGTTCAAAATACTCACGCATGAAGATACCAGGAAGTGCCTAGGGAGCATTGGCAACGTCAATATATGGTTAAACTTCAATTATGCAGAACTGCATCAAAATATGCGTCAGGCAAAGGATGAAGATTACAAGAATATTCTACAAGATATTAGAATTGGAAAAGTGACCGAGCATGGGAAAGAAGCTTTAAATGCACGGTTACTGTCAAATTTGTATCCCAAACAAGAGATTGTGCCTGAGAATATTTTTCAGAAAATTACTGAGAAGAAATCCGGGATATGTCTCATGCCAACTCTTGCAGAATGTGCCATCTTCAACAACAAAATGTTGAATTTAGAAAAGCAAGACATTGTGAAACTGGAAGCTATCGACAAATTAGAGCATATGGGATCAACAATTATTTTGTCAGATAATTTGAAATCAAAATTGGATTCATTAGAGAAGACTATATCTAAGACAGCGGGTTTTGAAAAGACTCTGAATGTGTGTTTAAATTGCCGAATTATTTTGAGAAGGAATTTACATGTAGAAAGAGGTCTGGTAAATGGATCAATGGGTAATGTTGTTGATTTTGAGAAATACAGAAATAGAGATGGAATAGAATTTTTAAGAATTAAATTTGATGGCATTGAGGAAGTACAGCAAATTGGTCGTTGTTCTGCTAGGTTTTTGCTTGTTAAAGATTTATATGTTCGCCGTAAACAGTTTCCTGTTTGCTTGGCATATGCGGTGACAATCCATAAATCGCAAGGTTTAAGTGTAGACTGTGCATTGGTGAATATTGGCAGTTCTGTGTTCAAGGAGGGTATGGCATATGTGGCATTGTCACGAGTTAGAACTTTATCGGGATTGTACTTGATTGACTGTGATGTCACAAACATTTGTGCAGATCTAGATTGTGTTAAGGAATACAATAGGTTAAGAAGAGAGTATGCGCCACATTTGCCTCAATATCCTTTGTTTGAGAAACGTGTGGTAGGCCGGAAACGTAGAAATAGCATTAATAGTAGGGAGGTTGTTGCAAAAAGACCAAAAGTCAATGAACCGAAAATTGTTAGCAGAAAGAAAGTGGATTCTGTTGAAGATGTTGTTGGTTTTCAATTTGAAAACAGTTCTGGTGTCAACTGCTATGCAAATGTAGTTGTTAATGTTCTCTTTTCACTAGAGAGTTTAAAAGAACAGATTGTGTTCAATTCAGAACAAAGTTTATGCTGCTTGTTGAATTCTGTGTTAGAGAAATGTAGCACTGATCGAACAAAAGTAGAAAGTGTGTCTGAAGTTCGTTATCTGTTAGATGAATGTTCAGGTCAAACAGACTTCTCTGAAAATAATCAGCAAGATTGTCAGGAGTTTTTAATGTATATGCTTGATATATTGCAAGATGAGGGTGTAGATGTAGATCACCTGTTTGGGCTTTCTTATCAATGGCAGCATGACTGCGAGAACTGTATGGTATCAAGTACTACTAGTGTAGACTCAGAAAGATTTATATATTTAACTTTGCCAGACAGTAAATCAGTGTCCTTTAATAAGCTAGTAAATGCAGCGGATCACAACATGGAGTGTAGCCAATGTAAATGTGATATGATGTCAACATTATTTATACGTAGATATGGCCAGTATGTCATTTTAATGATTCAACGATGTAGGCCTGATGGATCAAAATTGTCAACTTTAATAAAAAATTTTGTGGCTTCTCAGCTGTCAATATCAGGGAGGACTTTTGTTACTGTAGCAATTATCTATCACGATGGTCCATCAACAACATCAGGACATTATACAGCTTACTTAAAGTCTGGAAACGGCTGGTCATTCTGTAATGATTCTGTTGTAACTTTCAAAAAAAAATTGCCGTTTGACCTTAAAAATTCTTACCTGGTGTTTTTAAAACCAAAATTTTAAGTAGAGGGAATGTAAGTCTGCAATGCTGTCTCAATTAAAAATCCAACTATATAAACCTGATGCAAGTAAGTCTGCTTCATAGTAAGCAGTATCAGTGTCATAGGAAAAGGAGAACATGAGTGACAAAGAAGACTAAGATATTAGTAGTCCAGGATTGTGAAAATAATCTCAAATATTTTATTTTTGAAAGTTGCGAAAATAGAAAATGTCGGGATTTGATTGGAAGAATTACAAGACTTGCGAATCGCGGCAACATGATTTGGCCTAGTGGAAACATGTGATATAATGAGAGAAGTTTTTTTTCTATGTAACATATTTCACGTATCGATGGAGGTTTTCTTTCAGAAAGTGGCGGGCTGAAAATATTTAAAGCACAACAGAGTGGATGCTGTTTATAGGAGATCGTTTGACGTCATTGAAAGTAAGTTAATTTTAAGAAGTTTTGAAATCAGATTTCTTAGGTTGTATGGGTTTTTTAAACACAGTCATTTTGATTGTGTTTTTTTTTCCCCGCTGTTACATGATGAATACCTTCAAGTCACTGATTTATGTGAAATTTGATACATTCTGAGAACAGCAAAAATAAACCATTTAACATGTATAATTAATGTTATGCTTTTTGTCCTTATGATATACATTTAGAAATGTGTGGTACATATGGGTAAGCTGAGTTCTGTAAATATCAATTTTAATGCTTAGAGTGCTGTACTTCTGGGTAGTGTTTTTTTTTTTTAAAAAAAAGAGGCCTCACCTCAAAGAAAGCTCTTGAAAGCACACATCTTATTTGCATCCTAAAACAATCATTTACAATGTTAGACACAATTTTATTATGGCTTTACATCTTTTTTGCGCTGCTATTGCATCACTATTGTGAGACATTAGCAGTGCAAGAAAAACATCATGTTCCAAAATAGGCCTCAGTTCAGCAATATCAAGATACAGTTTCTTTCGAATATATATCTTTAGGATTGTGTAGGGGATGTAGAGAAGCAGAGACTTCTGTAAATGTCAAAGTTGTTGAAAAACTGTTTGTTTTTGAACCTTTTCCCTTGTCTTTTCTAATTTTTAAATACATGTTTTAATATTTTTTGAAATGTTTGTTCTTTGTTTTACAGATTGAAAGTGTGAAAAAATATTTAAAAAAGGTAACAAGAATTATAAGGTAAATGTTTTCCACTCTTTTTACCCGCAATGCACTGCTGATGATGTCATTGACACTATCTCTCATTTACTCTCTCTAGCTGTCTTTCTTTTTACATTATTCTCTGATTACTTCCCTTATACTAACTCTTCTTTTTTTAAAAAAAATATTTTTTTAGTTCGCTTAAAGTTCGCGAACCGGTCAGCGAACTTGAAGCGAACCAAAAGAAATAGAGCTTGCCAGAGTGATAAACATTCTAGCAATTATGTTTGAAAGGGGAGGTAGTTCTGAAAAGAACTGTTTTTTTTTGTTTTTGTTGTTTTATATTTTTTTTTTATTTTTTGAACATTTTTTGATTTTTTTGTATTTTTAGAACTGTTTTATGTTTTTTTTGTGTTTTTTATGGAGGGGAGACAACAAAAAACAGGCTTTCAAAACGGCTCAACTGGAGCAAAAAAAATAAAATTACTTTTTGGGTGCATTAGGGCATTTATGATTTTCATTGCAATGTTCATGAGGTTGACACTCATGTTGCCATATGACAGCATAGCACCACAGTAAATACAAGATAACTTCATGTGCTGGAAGTTAGGTTGGATGTTTGGCACAGTCTCTTGTGCCTCTCTTCCCGTCAAAGACAATGTGGATGTAGATCTTGCCACAGGAGTTGCCGTCGGATTGTCTTCAAGATCCCTTAACTCAGCCCGGCTGTAGTTCAAGGGATGCCACCTGCTCATGTGACGATGCATTGTATAGTTCCCCATACTGTACTTCTTTTCTGTGCCTCTCGACAATCTGTAGTCACAGATGAGGCAGGTGGCATATTTTGCATTCACTTTCTTTGTTCCAGGAGGGATGGTGAAAAACTGCCAGATGAAACTGGTTTTTCGTTTAGAAACCCGGGGCAACTCATCAACAAATTGTTGTTCCTCTCTCTCCTCTTCTTCTTCTTCCTCATCTTCCTCCTCTCTGTTAGTCATAATTTGACTAGGTGGTCCTCTCTTCTTATGAGGAGGTGGAGGTGGTGGTGGGGGTGCACCAGCTGCAGCAAGAATGGAAGCCATTGTGGATCTTCAGATAAATGGTCTTTCTCTCACCAAGATGAAAGTCAGAGTGAGGAAATAAGGAGGGGTTTACATGATTTGGGGAAAACAAAAGTTCTGAGCCAATGAAAAGTGTTATTTTTAGGTCACATGACCTAGTCATACATCATTTGGAAACCAAAAGTGAAATGAACCAATGAGAAGTTTGATAAACAAGTCACATGACCTGTTCCGCTTACGTTACGCGGCGCGCGCCGCGTCCCAGATCGCTTCCGGTTCGCTGTCCGGAGCACTTCCGGGAGCGCTAACGCGACGCGTCATTAGACGCATTACGCGATAACGTGATACGTCGCGCTTCCGCGGCGCGTCACTGTTCCGCTAACGTAACGTTGACCGGTTCGCGTACTAGATCGCGGCATCAAGATGAGCTAACGGAAAGCTTCCCGGTTCGCGAACTAGAAGCGAAGAAAAAAATATTTTAAAAAAATTATCAATAAATATCTATATATATTTTGGGATTTAAAGAATAATACATTTTACAGCTACAGATGTTAGCTTTTAAAAAACCAATGAAATTCACTGAAAAAACCATAGGTTATAGACCATATATAGTTAGAAATTTGCATTTAAAAAACCATTGAAATTCAATGAAAAAACCATAGGTTATAGACCATATATAGTTAGGAATTCGCATTTACAAAACCTTATTTTACTCGCACAAAACCATTGAAATTCCATATATAGTTAGTTGCACTAACTATATATCGCGCACCCGCAATCCACTGCTGATGATGTCACATATTACATCATTCATGACATGGTCAGTGACATCACTGATGACATCACTGATGACATCTCAAATGACATCATCCAGTGACTGTATGTTTCTGTAAAGTTAAAATATCTCTTACATATTGAAGAATGAGTGGATATATAAGTGTCTGGATGAAGGATTTAGTAGGTGCATGACTGACTATATGAGTGAGTGATTAAATGTGTCTCACTGAGTGCATGGGTTAATGACTAAACTGTCTCAATTTGTGCATCATTATGTCTGTTGTTCTGTAAACTGTTCCATGTGTTGATAAGTAGCTATATGAGTAACTATATGGGTTATTGATTGGTTGCCCAAGTATTTGTATGGGATACTGAGTGTGTGTGTGGGTAGCTGGGAGGTGTGTGACTCTGTGCATAGATGTGTGAGCAGTTGATTCACTAGATGTATGGTTTCAAAAGTGCATGTGGAAACAGCTGTATGGGCGGTTGACTGTGTGCATATGTGTATTGGTGAGTGAATGGATATCTCAGTGCTACATGTCAAAGTAAGTACATATGTAAAACACAGTACATGTGAGAGTTGACATATATAAATAACTGTACATAAGAGCCAGTGATTGTGTGAGTGGCTGTATGGATCATTGTGAACTTGTATCAGGGATTGTATAAGAGAGTAAATATGTGTTAGTATATGTTTGAATAAGTAAAGTTTGTATAACTGTATAGTTGAGGAAATGGAGGTGTGATTGATTCTTTGCATGACTGACTAGGTGTGTGAGTAACTCCATGGATGACTCACAGTCTGTGAGTGTCTGTTTACACTGATTGTATCTAAGGTTATATTAGAGTCTGAAGAGGTTCATCGTATTATCACATGAATGATATCATCAGTGATGTGATCAGTAATGTCAAATGAGATGTCATCAGTGATGTCATCAGTGATGTCACTGACCATGTCATGAATGATGTAATATGTGACATCATCAGCAGTGGATTGCGGGTGCGCGATATATAGTTAGTGCAACTAACTATATATGGAATTTCAATGGTTTTGTGCGAGTAAAATAAGGTTTTGTAAATGCGAATTCCTAACTATATATGGTCTATAACCTATGGTTTTTTCATTGAATTTCAATGGTTTTTTAAATGCAAATTTCTAACTATATATGGTCTATAACCTATGGTTTTTTCAGTGAATATATATATATATATATATATATATACATACATATATATATATATATATATATATATATTCAATGAAAAAACCATAGGTTATACTCCATATATAGTTAGGAATTAGCATTTACAAAACCTTATTTTACTCGCATAAAACCATTGAAATTCCATATATAGTTAGATGCGCTAACTATATATCGCGCACCCGCAATCCACTGCTGATGATGTCACATATTACATCATTCATGACATGGTCAGTGACATCACTGATGACATCACTGATGACATCTCATTTGACATTACTGATGACATCTCAAATGACATCACTGATGACATCACTGATGACATCTCATTTGACATTACTGATCACATCACTGATGATATCATTCATGTGATAATACGATGAACCTCTTCAGACTCTAATATAACCTTAGATACAATCAGTGTAAACAGACACTCACAGACTGTCACTCATCCATGGAGTTACTCACACACCTAGTCAGTCATGCAAAGAATCAATCACACCTCCATTTCCTCAACTATACAGTTATACAAACTTTACTTATTCAAACATATACTAACACATATTTACTCTCTTATACAATCCCTGATACAAGTTCACAATGATCCATACAGCCACTCACACATTCACTGGCTCTTATGCACAGTTATTTATATATGTCAACTCTCACATGTACTGTGTTTTACATATGTACTTACTTTGACATGTAGCACTGAGATATCCATTCACTCACCAATACACTCATGCACACAGTCAACCGCCCATACAGCTGTTTCCACATGCACTTTTGAAACCATACATCTAGTGAATCAACTGCTCACACATCTATGCACAGAGTCATACACCTCCCAGCCACCCACACACACACTCAGTCTCCCATACAAATACTTGGGCAACCAATCAATAACCCATATAGTTACTCATATAGCTACTTATCCACACATGCAACAGTTTACAGAACAACAGACATAATGATGCACAAATTAAGACAGTTTAGTCACTAACCCATGCACTCAGTGAGACACATTTAATCACTCACTCATACAGTCACTCATGCACCTACTAAATCCTTCATCCAGACACTTATACATCCACTCATTCTTCAATATGTAAGACATATTTTAACTTTACAGAAACATACAGTCACTGGATGTTGTCATCAGTGATGTCATCAGTGATGTCATCAGTGATGTCACTGACCATGTCATGAATGATGTAATATGTGACATCATCAGCAGTGGATTGCGGGTGCGCGATATATAGTTAGCGCATCTAACTATATATGGAATTTCAATGGTTTTATGCGAGTAAAATAAGGTTTTGTAAATGCTAATTCCTAACTATATATGGAGTATAACCTATGGTTTTTTCATTGAATTTCAATGGTTTTTTAAAAGCTAATATCTGTAGCTGTACAATGTATTGTTCTTTAAATTTTGAAATATATTTTTCATGTTCTTTAGACAATTTTTTTAAAACATTTTTTTTTGTTCCGCTCCCAGTCCGCGAACCGGTCTGCTTCCCGTTAGCTCAATTTAAAGCCGCGGCTTAGTACGCGAACCGGTCAACGTTCCTTTAGCGTAACTGTTACGTTTGCATGACGTTTTGCGTTATCGCGTAATACGTCGTTGGACGCGCCAAGTTAGCGGACCCGGAAGTGGACCGGAAAGCGGAGCAAAGCGCGAAACGTAAACACAGCAGGTCATGTGACTCGAAAATAACACTTTTCATTGGTTCATTTCACTTTTGGTTTCCTAATGATGTAATACTTGGTCATGTGATATAAAATTAACACTTTTCATTGGTTTAGAATTTTTCCTTCTCCCAAATGATGAAAACCCCTCCTTCTTTCCTCACTCTGACTTTCATCTTGGTGAGAGAAAGACCTTTTTTGATTCATCAGCAATGGCTTCAATGGTTGCTTCTGCCAGTGTGCCCCCACCACCTCCTCCACCTCCTCATGGGAAGAAAAGACTACCTGCTTCACTAATTATAGAAGAGGAGGAAAATCAAGAAGAGGAAGAACAGCAAGAAAATGACGAGTTTTTGCCAGAGGAGCCCAGAAGATATAATAGAAAAGAAAATTATATCTGGCAATTTTTTAAATTTCCTGCTGACCAAAAGAAAGTAAATGCCAGATACGTCTTTTGTCGCATTTGCGGCAATCGTCTTTCAAGGGGCACAGACAAAAAGTACAGTTTTGGCAATCATACAATGCACAGGCACATGAGTCGATGGCACCCTAACAATTACAGCAATGCACAACTTCGCGACCAACAACAAAATCCGCCAGAAATGGCAAGAAGATCTGTTGTTCAGGAGGTATCGGGACCGGAGGCGAGGGAGGTGATCCCGAACATCCAAATCAACATGGGAGAAGTGAAGCAAGTCTGTGTGTGGTGCAACCAGACACTTTGCTACCGCGAAAGTAGCATTACCCTGATAATGAGAGCCATCACCAATCATGTGTGCCCAAAACGCCCCAAAAAGTAAATTCTTTTTTTTTTTGTTGCTCCTGTTGAGCCGTCTTCGATGAATCATTTTTGTTTCCCCCCTCCCCCCCAAAAATAAAAAAAAATACAAAATGTTCAGAAAAAAACAAAAAAATATAAAAAATGTTCAGAAAACTAATAAAAAAAATTTAAAACAACAAAAACAAAAAAAAACAGTTCTTTTCAGAACTACCTCCCCATTATTAAAAAAATTGGTAGAATTCTTTGAACTCTGCCAAGCTCTATTTCTATTAGTTCGCTACCAGTTCGCACTCCGGTACGCGTACTTTGAGCGTACCAAAAATTTTTTTTTAAAAAAAGGAACAGTAAGTATAAGGAAAGGAAACAGACAGTTATGTTACAAAAAAAGACAGCTATAGGGAGTAAAGAAAAGATACTGTTACCCGCAATTCACTTCTGATCATGTCATATATTACATAATTTTTTACATGGTCAGTGAGATCATCAGCAGTGGATTGCGAGTAACAGTTTTTTCTGTTTACTTCCTATAGTTGTCTTTCTTGTAACATAAATGTCTTTTCCTATCCTTATACTTACTGTTCTTGTTTTTAAAATTTTTGGAGATCATTCAGAAACAGTAACATTAATAGAGACAGAATTAGTGAATAATAATGAAGAAGTATGAGAAGAGAGGGACTGAGAAAAATACTGGAAGGAATAGAAAAATTAAGTAATAGAGAAAGGAAGGAGAGAAGTAGCAAACACAGGAAAGTAAAGATTAAAGAAATGAAGCAGTAGAACTAATAGATGTTAAATGTGATAGATTAAATGATTGAGTGAGGGTGACGATAAGGTGTGTCCTCTCTAAAAGTTTGTTTAAGGTGAACCGTACTCTGGGTTGCATATCAAATTTATGCTTGTTGAAGAATACAGACGAGATAATAGATGTGAAGACCTACCATTGCAGTAAAACATGCCCATTTATTACATCAATCATAACATAGTCAGTAACATCATCAGTAGTGGAATGTAGGTTAAAAAAGTAGAAAACATTTACCTTATAATTCATGTTAACTTTTCAAGCAAATTTTTCATACATTCAATCTGTAAAAGAGAGAACAAACATTTCCAAAAATATTAAAACATGTATTTATAAATTAGAAAAAAGAAGGGAAAAGGTTCAAGAAGAAACAGTTTTTAAACAACTTTGACATTTACAGAAACCTCTACTTCCCTACGACCCCTACACAATCCTAAAGATATTTATTTTAAAAAAACAGTATCTTCATGCTGATGAAATGAGGCCTATTTTGAAACATGATGCTTCTTTTGCATTGCTTATGTCTCACAATAGTGATGCAATAACAGCGCAAAAAAGATGTAAAGCCATCATAAAATTGTGTCAAACATTTTAAATGATTGTTTTAGGATGCAAATAAGATGTGTGCTTTCAAGAGCTTTCTTTGAGGTGAGGCCTATTTCTTTTTTTTAAAAAAAAACAATACCTAGAAGTACAGCACTGTAAGCATTAAAATTGACACTTACAGAAGACTCTGCTTCTCCATATCTACCTCACATTTCTAAATATATATCATAATTTCAAAAAGCATAACATTAATTATACATGTTAAATGGTTTATTTTTGCTGTTCTCAGAATGTATCAAATTTCACTTAAATCAGTGACTTGAAGGTATTCATCATGTAACAGCGGGAAAAAAAAAACACAATCAAAATGATTGTGTTTAAAAAACCCATACAACCTTCGAAATCTGATTTCAAAACTCCTTAAAATTAACTTACTTTCAATGACGTCGAACGATCTCCTATGAACAGCATCCACTCTGTTGTGCTACAAATATTTTCAGCCCGCCACTTTCTGAAAGAAAACCTCCATCGATACGTGAAATATGTTACATAGAAAAAAAGACTTCTCTCATTATATCACATGTTTCCACTAGGCCAAATCATGTTGCCGCGATTCGCAAGTCTTGTTATTCTTCCAATCAAATCCCGACATTTTCTATTTTCGCAACTTTCAAAAATAAAATATTTGAGATTATTTTCACAATCCTGGACTACTAATAACTTACTCTTCTTTGTCACTCATGTTCTCCTTTTCCTATGACACTGATACTGCTTACTATGAAGCAGACTTACTTGCATTAGGTTTATATAGTTGGATTTTTAATCTAGACAGCATTGCAGACTTACATTCCCTCTACTTAAAATTTTGGTTTTAAAAACACCAGGTAAGAATTTTTAAGGTCAAACGGCAATTTTTTTTTGAACGTTACAACGGAATCATTACAGAATGACCAGCCGTTTCCAGACTTTAAGTAAGCTGTATAATGTCCTGATGTTGTTGATGGACCATCGTGATAGATAATTGCTACAGTAACAAAAGTCCTCCCTGATATTGACAGCTGAGAAGCCACAAAATTTTTTATTAAAGTTGACAATTTTGATCCATCAGGCCTACAACGTTGGATCATTAAAATGACATACTGGCCATATCTACGTATAAATAATGTTGACATCATATCACATTTACATTGGCTACACTCCATGTTGTGATCCGCTGCATTTACTAGCTTATTAAAGGAGACTGATTTACTGTCTGGCAAAGTTAAATATATAAATCTTTCTGAGTCTACACTAGTAGTACTTGATACCATACAGTTCTCGCAGTCATGCTGCCATTGATAAGAAAGCCCAAACAGGTGATCTACATCTACACCCTCAACTTGCAATATATCAAGCATATACATTAAAAACTCCTGACAATCTTGCTGATTATTTTCAGAGAAGTCTGTTTGACCTGAACATTCATCTAACAGATAACGAACTTCAGACACACTTTCTACTTTTGTTCGATCAGTGCTACATTTCTCGAAAACAGAATTCAACAAACAGCATAAAATTTGTTCAGAATTCAACAGAATCTGTTCTTTTAAACTCTCTAGTGAAAAGAGAACATTAACCACTACATTTGCATAGCAGTTGACACCAGAACTGTTTTCAAATTGAAAACCGACAACATCTTCAACAGAATCCACTTTCTTTCTGCTAACAATTTTCGGTTCATTGACTTTTAGTCTTTTTGCAACAACCTCCCTACTATTACTGCTATTTCTACGTTTGCGGCCTACCACACGTTTCTCAAACAAAGGATATTGAGGCAAATGTGGCGCATACTCTCTTCTTAACCTATTGTATTCCTTAACACAATCTAGATCCGCACAAATGTTTGTGACATCACAGTCAATCAAGTACAATCCCGATAAAGTTCTAACTCGTGACAATGCCACATATGCCATACCCTCCTTGAACACAGAACTGCCAATATTCACCAATGCACAGTCTACACTTAAACCTTGCGATTTATGGATTGTCACCGCATATGCCAAGCAAACAGGAAACTGTTTACGGCGAACATATAAATCTTTAACAAGCAAAAACCTAGCAGAACAACGACCAATTTGCTGTACTTCCTCAATGCCATCAAATTTAATTTTTAAAAATTCTATTCCATCTCTATTTCTGTATTTCTCAAAATCAACAACATTACCCATTGATCCATTTACCAGACCTCTTTCTACATGTAAATTCCTTCTCAAAATAATTCGGCAATTTAAACACACATTCAAAGTCTTTTCAAAACCCGCTGTTTTAGATATAGTCTTCTCTAATGAATCCAATTTTGATTTCAAATTGTCTGACAAAATAATTGTTGATCCCATATGCTCTAATTTGTCGATAGCTTCAAGTTTCACAATCTCTTGCTTTTCTAAATTCAACATTTTGTTGTTAAAGATGGCACATTCTGCAAGAGTTGGCATGAGACATATCCCGGATTTCTTCTCAGTAATTTTCCGAAAAATATTCTCAGGCACAATCTCTTGTTTGGGATATAATTTTGACAGTAATCGTGCATTTAAAGCTTCTTTCCCATGCTCGGTCACTTTTCCAATTCTAATATCTTGTAGAATATTCTTGTAATCTTCATCCTTTGCCTGACGCATATTTTGATGCAGTTCTGCATAATTGAAGTTTAACCATATATTGACGTTGCCAATGCTCCCTAGGCACTTCCTGGTATCTTCATGCGTGAGTATTTTGAACACAGGTTGACCTTTTACTGGTGTCAGCTGCAGAAGATCTCCGAAAACAATGATGTGTTTCCCACCAAATAACACATCATATTCAGTTTTAAGTACTTCTTGCATTCTCAAATGCACAAAGGCAAGCATGACATTGGAAACCATGCTTACTTCGTCAATGATAAGTAGTTTCATTTTCCTCAAGACTCTTGAAACTTCACAGCAAGCATCTCCAGATAACTTGTTGTATTGTAATTTGTTGTCATGCTCCACCGGCAGCATCAATAGACGATGCAAAGTAATACCTTTAATATTATGTGCTGCCAGTCCAGTAGGAGCGGTGACAACACAAGACAGCGATGACTCAGTCCTTTCCTGCAAATAACAAGAGATTGCTTTAATGAGGAAACTTTTTCCAGTTCCCGCTTCTCCACTCACGTACAGTCGGACAGGCTTCAACGACGTACACGAGCACTCTTTCTTCTCATGACTTAATCCGTGCTCAATTTCCTTGGTAACTTCATCATATATTTTCCTCTGCTCAACGTTGAGTTGTTTTTCCAAGTCTTGTAAGTTAACTGAATCCTCCTGAGCATGTGCCATGGCTCTTTCTACTTCATTCATAGCAGTGGCAGCTTCATTTTCGATAATAGGTCCTCCAAGTGGATCTTGACTCAATGAAACAGAACTCTGACTGTCCTGAGAACTGTCTCTGGCAATCTCGGCTGCAATCGTTGCTTCCTGCTCAATTTCCAAAGTTAGCATTTCTTGATATTTAGAAAAAGCAGGACATTCTATGGACTCCTTGGCTGCATTGAAAGAGTCTTCGTAACAGAGGAAATCTCCAAGCAGTTCCTCTTCTGCACGCCAAGGCTTGAAAAGTTGCAAAAGTGCTAAATAGAAAAACTCCTTTTTTTCTGGAGATTCGCCACTTAATTTTCGATGGTTTACTAATTGGCATTTTCTTTGCTTGACCAGGCATCCCTCACTTCCAATTACAGCATACACTCCTTTCTCAATATCTTCTTTGATGTTCCTCTTGAATATATAATTTTGGAGAACCTCATATAGACAAACATTCTCAAGGTGACTGCTTCGATTTGGATAATATGTATCCAACATGTTGGTCTTCAAAATGTCGGTACTGTTTGGTTCCTTTTCTGCCAAATACTCAATTTCCCGAACAGGTTTTAGAACTCGATTTCGCGTTGCAGCAAGACCAAGACTCGCCCAAACGAGACTCCTGGATTTGGCATAGAGACTTGCTGAAGACAATCAATCAGAACATTCGTAAGCTCCGATTTCTCGATGCGACAACATCTTCAGACTGAAACTGTACAACTTCTTGCTGAGGCTCTTTTCATGGGAAATGTCCTCCCACATATCCTTCAGTTCGGTCTTTTCTTTTTTGGTGATGTAAGATGTCACATACCGAGCCACAGCCATACAGTTGTCAGCCACAAACTGTATATCCATGTTGGCATTCCACATGGACAAAATCACTGGGTTGTAGTCATTGATGTACTTGGACTCTTCGTTCCTTTTCAAATTGTATGTATTCTTGGGTGATTTCCTCGTCACATTATGTCGCAGCGAAGACATCAAACTGTTCACTCTTCCTTTAGAAATCACCGGTCGTGGAAAGTTGAAACGACATTTGGTGTAGAACTTGTCCTTGTTTCTGAATTTACGACGACAGTACTTTCCACAACGATGGCTTTGGAAACGTAGAACTTGTTCTCTTAGACTTTTCTTCTCCGTTGCGTTTGGAACAGCACACGTAGAATACTGTTCGATGAAATTCATCACTAAGTCATCCGGATCTGTTCCAAATTTAGGTGCATCCTTGATCCACAGCAACATATGTATATGAGGGGCACCTCTTGCTTGGTACTCCTTTCTCCAGAAGAAATCCAACACCTCTCCAAGAGGTGGATTCTTTTTATTTGTGATGAAAGACATCATAGCTTCAAATCTATGATTGAAGTACCTGCATACATTCACAGGATCCAAAGAACACAGTTCTCCAGGTGTCTTGAATTCAATGTTTTCAATATTTCCATTTGCCTCTCGTAGAAATTCAAGTAAGTCATCCCAGCCATACTCGGCACAGCTCAGAGTGAGGAACCATGTCGGAGTTCCTAAGTTCCTCAGCATACATTTTAAGTCACCATGACGACGGTACCAGTACTCATTAGTACCACGCTGACACGCCATGAGATTAATTAAGTGAGAATCCAAAATACTGTCTTGGACATTGACTTTATGCATAAAGTCACTTGCCGAGATGTTTCGCATCTGTATACCACTTTTTAAGATGTGGTTCACTGCATATGACAGTCCAGACAGATCGCTTTCAAACAGGAGATGAAACAAATAGGGAATGCATTGCCGAAACCTAGGATCTTCTGCATACAATCGTAAAGTCCGGTATTCAGACGCAGGAATTTCACGAGGTCGCTCATCATATCTTCCTCCTTGACCTGTGGGAAATAGCTGTGGGAAACACCGAGCTTCCAAACTTTCCTCCCAAACACTAATGGGACTCCCTTTGGCTTGTTTCATTTGAAACAACTCAATAGCATCCCCCATCACTTCCTTCGAATGCAAAGGATGAACACTATAATGTTCATATATTTCTTCACTTTTAGAGGCCTCTACTTTCTCAATTTGGCCAGCACACAAATCGCTATCCTCTTCATCACTTACTTCCTCTTCTGCAACATATACATTCTTATAGTACTTATTATTTTTCTTCAAATACACTGTTGCCTTTTTGACTTTCCTAACATCCACTAAATCTTGCCATATTTTCTTATTCTTTGTCGGAACCCCATTAACCAAGATAACCAGAGGTTCCTCTTCCACTTTTTCTATTCCAATTGTGTTAATGTTTTTGTTCAAATCTAGAGGCAAATAAACAACTCTTCCCTTTAATCCTCTCTGTAAATCTGCTGGAGGCAATTTCCCTGTCTTTGGCTCCATTCTTACAATAGCCTGAAAGGGATGGATACTTTGAATCAAAATAGATTCATAAGTATTTAAATCCTTCAATTCAGAAGGAATCTCAACCAATTCCAGATTATTATGAACTGCCCTAGCAGGCATCTGGTTTTGGTTTAATTTATTACAACAATAAGTACACACACGTTGATCCGATCCCAAATCAAAATAATTTTCTACCATCAAGTATGTGGCTAAATCCTTCCATTCACTATTATTTTCCCTTTCACTTTTTGCATATAAATCCACTACCTTAGTCTGATTCTTATAATAAGTGCGTCGACAACATACACAAGTGAAATTAGGCCTCTCACTTGATTTCATCTGAAACGTGGCAATTTCCTTCTGAAAATTATCTGTACTGGAAACCTGTACATTATCTTCCACATTACCCTCTACTTCAGGGTCAATTTGAACATTCTCATCTTTACTACCAAAGTAACAAAACTCAATTTCTTCACAAAGATTCTTCACATCTATTTCAGAACCATGCAAAAGAGCAGCACATAACTGTTTAAGCATAATTGCTGGACTCTTAGCATAATACAACATTCTCACTAATTTTCTCACTTTATTATGATGCACTGCTAGCATCCTGAAATGATGAAAAACACTCTGGCATACTCTCCTGGAAAGACAAGCCAGTGAATGACCACGCAAACCTGTCATTTGTCTCACTCTGCAAGGATCTAAATCTTGCAACAACTTCATTTTCTGCTTCAAACTTTTCTTATTAAATGTCCGTATAAAATCACATAGCAAATTGATGGAAACCTGTCGCACACTGCAAATAGAACTACACTTCCAAATGTACACAGGACCCTTAGGACGTCTTCCTAAAACCTCATCACTTAGCGCCTCTTCTGTCTCTGTTGTCACAAGTTGTTCTTTTTCAACTGGACAACCATCCTTCACTTCATAAGCTCGACCACTGATGTCAACTGCATGCACCAAATCATTATCCTGAAAATAACTCTCCTCATTAAAAAATGCCTCAGAACTTGAACTATGCATCCATTCTCCAGAAAAAACTTCACAAAAGTTAGTACGATTTACTACTCTCTTCCATCTACTTTTTGTTTTGAAATCAGAAATTACCTTGCTTAGTTTCCTAATTCTATTGATTACCAAAATAAACAACTTTCGCTTGATTTCAAAAGCATGATCAATAATTTTCTCTACATTTTTCTTCCTCCTATAAAATGCCGCTTTCTGTTGGCCTTTCTTTTTAATATTTTTCAATAAATTAACTAATATCCTATTACGGAACATTCGTTGTCGAATGTCCCTAAACTGTTGTTTCCTTCTACTATCATGCACAGAGTTATCTCTTCCTCTACCAGTAACATTTGTGATGGGTCTCTCCTTTCCATTTAAATTACTTCTCTTTTTGTTAAGAGACACATTTTTTTGAGCAAAATTTTTTTTACTACAAATATTTCTTAAGAATGATTTCATGCTCTTACCCGGACCTTTCTTGGTGTTTTGACAAGTATTTGGGGAAGAGGACTGCTGCAATAAAACATCATCCTGCTGTCTTTGACGTTTTCTAGCCTTTCGTATTCGACTTCTGGAAGGCATTTTCCAAACTATGAAAGAATCTGCAGTTGAATCTGTGAAAAAATATAATATAAAATGTTATTAACCACTATTACCAAACAGTAAATAAATAACAGTCATCTAAAACTTAATGCCGTACTAATTATTTAACATAGCAAATATTTTCCACCAGCACTGCATCACAAAAATGACACTCAATGGTACAAAACAGGCATACAACACTCATAAATCACTCCCTAATATTTTAAATCATTAATTCAGGATGACGATAAGATGTAGCCTATCTAAAGGTTTGTTTAGGCCCAGATCTTTGGACTGGGGTGAATGTGTGTCATTGATCCACATTCAGTCCATCACCTGTTTTGTTTATTTGAGGTGAGGCCAACACATGGTTGCAGATAAGATTTTCACTGAAAAAAAACCAAGGTAAAAAAACATGTGAAGGCCTACCAATGAAGTAAATCATTAAATGAAAACCAATACATTTCTAGAAATATGCACTACTAGTGCTTCATAAGATGTTTTGGATCATATTTATAAGTTATTTGAGTATCTAGTATGCTATTTTACATTCTTCATGGTGCAAATTTATTGTAAATACGCTCCCACCTGCGGTTGGCAAATTTAGATTTTGATTATGGGAGTTAGATAGGCATGTTAATAATTTCCCAAAAATGGTATATAACCCCAAACAACCTTTGAAGCAAATGCTCTTAGCCATGTTATCCACCTCCCATTGGATAACATGGCTAAGAAGTGCTTGCAAATGTGATAAAAAAAGGCCTGCAATGCATGAATAACGCAGAAAAATCAGCGATATTCATGCATTTTCCAACAAATGCTCTTAGCCATGTTATCCACTTCCTATTAAATAACATGGCTAAGAACTGCTCAGGGCACCATGAGGAACGCTTTCCATTTAAAAAGGGAAAAATAACATCAAAGACACTAAAATGCCTTCTAAATATGAACCCAAACAACCTATGAAGCAATGTGAAAAAAAACTGCCGCAATGCATGAATATAGCAGAAAAATCAGCGATATTCATGCATTTCCCAGCAAATGCTCTTAGCCATGTTATCCACTTCCAATTAAATAACATGGCTAAGAACTGCTCAGGGCCCCATGAGGAACGCTTTCCATTTAAAAAGAGAAAAATAACATCAAAGACACTAAAATGCCTTCTAAATATGAACCCAAACAACCTATGAAGCAATGTGAAAAAAACGGCCACAATGCATGAATATAGCAGAAAAATCAGCGATATTCATGCATTTTCCAGCAAATGCTCTTAGCCATGTGATCCACTTCCTATTAAATAACATGGCTAAGAACTGCTCAGGGCCCCATGAGGAACGCTTTCCATTTAAAAAGGGAAAAATAACATCAAAGACACTAAAATGCCTTCTAAATATGAACCCAAACAACCTATGAAGCAATGTGAAAAAAAACGGCCACAATGCATGAATATAGCAAAAAAATCAGCGATATTCATGCATTTCCCAGCAAATGCTCTTAGCCATGTTATCCACTTCCTATTAAATAACATGGCTAAGAACTGCTCAGGGCCCCATGATGAACGCTTTCCATTTAAAAAGGGAAAAATAACATCAAAGACACTAAAATGCCTTCTAAATATGAACCCAAACAACCTATGAAGCAATGTGAAAAAAAACGGCCACAATGCATGAATATAGCAGAAAAATCAACGATATTCATGCATTTCCCAGCAAATGCTCTTAGCCATGTTATCCACTTCCTATTAAATAACATGGCTAAGAACTGCTCAGGGCCCCATGAGGAACGCTTTCCATTTAAAAAGGGAAAAATAACTTCAAAGACACTAAAATGCCTTCTAAATATGACCCCAAACAACCTATGAAGCTCTAACAGTACATATCCTGAAATTTAATTCATTTCAAAATTCGTTTTTAAACACAGCATATAAATCAATTGTATACCTGCATTCATGAAGAAATTACTAAAAATGTCCTTGAGACACATGAAAGTGTTTTCTGGAATGCCCTAGCACCATTTTTGGGACACTATTAACATGGCTAGGTAACTCCCATAATCAAAATCTAAATTTGCCAAGCACAAGTGGGAGCGTATTTACAAGACACTTGTCCCATGAGGAACACTTTACATTTTAAAAGGCGAACACAACATCTTAGACACTCAAATACCTTATAAATATGGCCCAAAACAACCTATGAAGCTCTAGCAGTACATATCTAGAAATGTAATTGATTTCTTAAATCGTTTTTAAAAGCAACATATCTGTTTCAGCTTACATAACAGACCATGAAATGGCCTCCATGTATTACAATATCTTGTGTAACTGCATGCCAGAATGTTACACCAAATATGCAATTATAATTTCTCTTTGAAACTAATTCTATTAGTATATCACTAGAGACAAAACCACATTTTAAAAACACAGCTTTCTTCATCATTTTCTCCTTAAATCATACTATTCTCTATCTAAATTAAATAAATCTTTTCTCACCTTAGCAAATATTTTTTGAGTTTTGAAAACAGTCTCAGAAATACACCAAATTGTCTTCAGCAGAAGAAAAAGGATGCACTCCAAAGGCTGCAGCTATTGAAAGCACAGAAATACAGATATTCTTTTCACATATCTCTCATATTAGCCAATCATACCTCTTCCCTCACTTTTTTCAAATCAAAATCCTTCCCCCCTCTGCCCTGTCTGCCTTGTATCCATAGCAACCACCTCCTGGAAGACCTCTCATGTTTGCAAATTCACACAACAATGTTTCAATTGAACTCTGAACTCTCAGTGCACCTGCGTATCCAGTGCAATCTTTCATTAAATGTTTCTTCCTTGACCATTCAAATTACATCTTTCAAAGAACACATCCATGCACCCTAACTTTCTGTTTTCAGAAATGTAAATGCACCAATCACTGCTAATGAATCATTAGCATTGTAAATCCACAGTTTTTTTTCTTTAGAAACTCCTACTGTTTCAACTGCCCTTTCATTACCACACTTCATCTGACTGCAGAACAACCTTCAGCCACCATGTTTAACGTCTGGATTGTTGGACATAGTTACATCCACTGGGCTCAAAGGTATGCTGAGAGCAGAAATTTACCTAACCTCAATTTACAAGATGTGGAAATTAAGTGGTTGGGCCAAAGAGGATTAAAATGTCACCAATTGATACCATTGGTGAAAACCTTTATGCATTTGCCAAAACCTGACCTGTTAATAGTGCACTGTGGAGGTAATGATTTGGGCACTTTGACAGGGGTAGGTCTGGAAATGCTTTTAAAGGACACCTTTGAGCAATTAATGGCACTTTTTCCTCAAACTGCCTTGGTATATTCCAATATATGCCAAAGACAGAAATGGAGGTGGTCCAACCAATTTTGTCCACAAATTGAGAAAGCGAGGAAGCATGTAAACAAATCTGTGTCAGCTTTCATGAGAGACCATGGAATGGGCTCTCTGTACAACAATAACTTGCGTTACTACATGCAAGATATCTACAGAGGAGATGGAGTTCACTTCTCAGATGAGGGCAACAGAATTTTCATTCTGAATTTAAGACTGTGCATTGGTACCTACTTATAAGTACCTAAATGTACCATAAACCCAAAAGCTCTTCTCAGAGCTACCCTTCATCTGATCACACACTTTTATTATTTTTTTTCTAACTTTTTTCTGTAATTTTCAACAAACTACGCTTAAAGAGCGCTATCCGGTACGCGAACTGGAAGCTAACCGCGCAAAATTTCAAAAAAAAGTTTTTTCTTCGCAAATATAGTCCTCCTCAGCCACCCTCAGAAAACGTAGGGGGGCAAAATACTTGTACCATGCCCCCTTCTACCCATTCAGAACATTATTTACCCTCCATTTTATTCCTTGATTCGACCGTAACACAAAATGGTGGACTCCCGTTACGCTCCAAGTACGCGGACCGGACCGCTATCCGGGAAGCGATCCAAAAAAAAGGCGGGAAAATAATTTACAGAAAAACGACTAGAGACACTCTCACCAAATATAAATTAGCTCATACTACATAACAATCCCTTTCATTCTCACAAATTTGATTGAAATTTCATTTAGCCATTTAGCCTTTAGACCTCTCCAAATACCGTGAGGTAAATTACTTCACAAAACACATCTGAACTGTTGGAATTGACAACCAATGAAAATGTTACTTTCATTTTCTACTTTTATTACCTGACATTTGATTGGTTATATACTTGAATATATATAAAGGAAGAGAAGAAAACACAGCCATTTTGACTACTACTTCTTGTTGTACAACACCTTTTAATAGCTTCCAAAAACTTCAACTTCTTTGTGAAGGT
Source organism: Lissotriton vulgaris (assembly GCF_964263255.1). Lineage (NCBI taxonomy): Eukaryota > Metazoa > Chordata > Amphibia > Caudata > Salamandridae > Lissotriton > Lissotriton vulgaris. The sequence goes on from NC_141691.1 coordinate 1,300,462,216, forward strand.
AAGATATAATTTTTAAAAACGAAATATATTGTGCACTATAACTTAATATAATAGAATTTTTCTGCTACGTATACACTATCCCTCTGTAGTAGTAATGTATTTAGATAGACTTCTCTGTTATAGTTATGAATGGAGTTAGGCTTGTCTTGGTTAAATCACATACACTTTTTTATAGTCCTATTTCCACTCTGATACTATACACTGCCAAAAGATAAATTCACTGATAAAAAATGACTATCTAAAATTAATCCCAACAGTGCCCTATCTCTACTAATATATATTTTCTTATTCAAAATTTCAGGCAAAATGGAAGGCGAACAACAAATTTCATTTTCGATTGAACTGAAGGAGAGCAGCCAAGACAAACTTGATGACTTTATGGATGACAGTAGAGACCACGAACTTCTACAATGTGTTGAAGCAGTAGACAACTTGCTTGAAAATGAAAAACAATTACACCCTATAATAAATTATGACATTTCTGACAATGAAATGTTAGAAAATTTAATAAAGTATGAAAAACAATGAAAATAACAAAAATAACTTTAAAAATAAAGACAACAAAAAAAAAAAGAAAAAAAACCAAACAATTAACATACAGTCTTTGAAAAGTGTATCATTCTATTATCCTTATAGTACGCTGCCCAGAACGCTTTCCGGTTCGCGTACTAGACGCTCATCGCGAAAAAAAAAAAAATATATATTTTTTTGGACCCTGCTGGGCCCTTTTAAAAACACCACATAAAACCTAGGGGGTCAGGGAGGATCTACTATGCCCCCTTATGGAAATTTCCCTCTTTGTTTTGGCCTCCTCTTGTCTCTCGATCCTACCGAGAGAGAAGATGGCGGCTGCACCGGACTGTTTAGAATGTTGACAAACACCGAAGAGCCAATCAGCTTTCCGTGCGCAAAGTTCCGATAAGCGAAAAGTACGCGAACCGGATCGCTGCCCGGACCGCTGTTACAGATATATATCTTGATTTAAACGTTAATTTCTCAAAATCCACTGAAGCACATATATTGAGACCTAGCAAAGGCACATCGGCCTAACAGTCCCTACAATTTTGCCAAGTTTCGTGCAAATCCATTCAGCCGTTCGGGCTAAAAGTGAGTCCAACCGCCCTATGGAAATTAACATGGGAAAAACGCGTTTTGGGACCCCCCTTTTTTCTCGGCCCCCCCTTGATGAAACCCCCCCAAATTTTCAAGGGCTGCTCAGAAACAAAATGTGCCATTTTCCTGAAAATTTCAGCCAATTCCGTCCACAAACGCCAAAGTTATTAGACATAGAATTTTCAGAAATCCCATAGGGAAAAAATCCTAACTATATATACCTACTGGCGACCGCCAGTAGGTAATATATATATATATATATATATATATATATATATATATATATATATATATATATATATATATATATATATATATATATATATATATATATTACCTACTGGCGGTCGCCAGTAGGTAGTTATAGTTAGGATAATTTTCAATGTTAAATCTCAACATTCTATTTTGAATAACTTTGGCGCCGGTTGACGAATCTGCCTGAAATTTTCAGGAAAATGGTCTCATGGCGGTCCGGTCCTTCCCTGAAAGTTTGGGGGGGATTCATCAAGCGGGGGCCGAGATAAAAGGGGGGTCCCAAAACGCGTTTTCCCCATGTTAATTTCCATAGGGCGGTCGATTTCACTTTTAGCCCGAACGGCTGAATGGATTTCCACCAAACTTGGCAAAATTGTAGGGACTGGTAGCCCGATGTGCCTTTGCTATGTCTCAAGATATGTGCTCCAGTGGATTTTGAGTAATTAAGGTTCAAAAAAATATATATATCTATAGCCGCGCTCCGGTACGCGCACCGGTACGCGCACCGGGCGCTTACCGCGACTTGCGCGGAGAAAGCTGATTGGCTCTGGGGGGTCTGTAAACATTCTAAACAGTCCGGAGCGGCCGCCATCTTGTGTCTCGGTAGGATCGAGACACAAGAGGTGGCCAAAACAAAGGGGGAAATGACCATAAGGGGGCAGAGTAGACCCCCCTTGACCCCCTAGGTTTGATGTGGGGGCCATAAAAGGGCCCCACGGGGCAAAAAAAAAATAATTTTTTTTTTTGATTTTCGCGGGGTGAGCGCCCGGTACGCGCACCGGTAAGCGTACCGGGGAGTGTACCATGGGGAAAAAGAATGACAGTTTTAAAAGTAGCTGATTAGAAAAAAAAATGTTTAGTTGTTTTTTTATATATACACATACATATATATAAATGCATATGCACATATATATATGCATATATGTCTATATGTGTGCGTGTAGAGAGAGGTAGAGAGGTAGAGGTGTAGAGGTAGAGAGGTAGAGAGGTAGAGAGTAGAGAGTGAGTAATAGAGAGTAGAGAGTGAGTAGTAGAGAGTAGTAGAGAGCAGTAGAGAGAGTAGCAGAGTGAGTAGTAGAGAGTAGTAGAGTGAATAGTAGAGTGAGTAGTAGAGAGTAGTAGAGAGTGAGTAGTAGAGACTGAGTAGTAGAGAGTAGTAGAGAGTAAGTAGTAGAGTGAGTAGTAGAGAGCAGTAGAGAGTGAGTAGTAGAGAGTGGGAGAGAGTAAGTAGTAGAGAGTAGTGGAGAATATTCCAAAGTTTGGCACAGCACCACTTTCACAATGAGTCCAATCAAATCATATCACTTAGAGTACTTATTGAAGCGCTGAATCTTGGTGTATATTCAAATGCTTTTATTTTCCTTAAGTTTATGTACCACAGCCAGCCGAAACGTTTCGTTCTGTACAACAGAACTTCTTCAGGGCGTTCTTATTTCCTTCAAGTTATGTCGGTATCCCGTTGTCATATAACTAGATATTTCTTCCAAATGTTAGACGAGACATAAGTATATTCCTATTCAAAGTGACTAGGTATCAATTTTACCCACACAATTCGGGCAGACTTGAGTAATTTATAGCATCCTCAAAGTCAGTCTTTCAAAAATTCCAAAGTATAGGACATGATAATCCAAATCCAAATGTTTCTCAAGAAAAGTCATTTACAATCGTTCGGAATATCGGTGTTTGGGCAGATATGATCCAGGGACCCCCAGTATGCAAGGGGAATTAGTCCCCCCTCTGCAAAGGCGCCAGTGGCCTGCATTGCAGAGAGGTGTAACAAGGGTGTGGCCTCATTACACTTCTCTGCAATGCAGCTCCCTCGTGCATACTGGAGGCTCCTGGTGGACTAGTTGACCCCAGGGACCCCCAGTATGCAAGGGGAATTAGTTCCCCCTCTGCAAACGCGGCAGTGGGCTGCGTTGCAGAGAGGTGTAACAAGGGGCATAGTCTCATTACACCTCTGCAATGCAGCCCCAGGCGCATACTGGAGGTTCCAGGTGGGCTAATAGGCCCCCAGGGGCCCCCAGTATGCAAGGGGAATTAGTTTCCCCTCTTCAAACATGCACGGGGGCTGCGTTGCAGAGAGGTGTAAAAAGGGTTGTGGCTTCATTACACCTCTCTGCAATGCAGTCCCCTGGCGCATACTGGAGATTCCTGGTGGGCTTTCAGGTCTTATATAGTTAGGAATTAGCATTAAAAAAACCTTTGAAATTCACTGAAAAACCACAGGTTTCACACCAGTTATAGTTAGGAATTAGCATTTAAAAAACCTTTGAAATTCACTGAAAAAACCATAGGTTTCACACCAGTTATAGTTAGGAATTAGCATTTAAAAAACCTATTAAATTCACTGACAAAACCAGTTATAGTTAGCTGGAAATTTTACTGATATAAAACCAATGAAATTCCACGTTATAGTTAGTTGGACTCACTATAACTTGCGCGTGCAATGCACTGCTGATGACGTCACATATTACATCACTCATGACATGGTCAGTGACATCACTCATGACATCACTGATGACACCATCCTTGTGACATAGTGACAGACCTCCTTTCACTGTAATGTAACCCTTGAAACACATATTCAAAAATAGAAACTGAAATTTAAAAAAAAATGGAGATACCCATATCAGTTACAACAAGCAATTCAGTAATTCCACCATCTATATGCACATCCAGTCATTCACCAACAGTTCTATATAGTCACTCATACATATACTCACTTATCATATGAAGTGATACACCTATACATCCTGTTACACACCGACAGTCATCCAAAAGTTACTCACACACATACTCACACGTGCAAATAAACTATTGAACATCCATTTATTTGAATATAGAGTTATACACACACTTCCACCTTACTTGTATTGAAAATTACACATATTTATTCTCTTAAACAATCACTTATAGAAACACATACTTATTTAAACAGGAACTCTTACAATCTCTTACTCTCACATATACTCACTTATATACATCAATATTCACATATACTAGATTAAAACATATGTAGTTACTGATAAAGACACTAGTGAGACAGTCATTCACTCACTAACAAACACATATACACACTCATCCATCCATACAGTCCTGCACATATGCTGTCTTCAAAACACATACAAACAGCGAGTCAGTCACTCATGCATCTATGTGCTAAGTAATACCCCCACCAAACCATATAGACACTCATACTGATACTAAGAGAAACATCTAATAACCCATATACATACGCATGTAGCTACTTACCAACACATGTAGCCACTTATACACAAAGTGAAACAATAATATATATATTTAAATATTTAAACATTACTCACTAATATTTATTTTTCAGAAAGACACATATTCACTGGATGGTGTCATCAGTGATGTCATGAGTGATGTCACTGACCATGTCATGAGTGATGTAATATGTGACGTCATCAGCAGTGCATTGCACGCGCAAGTTATAGTGAGTCCAACTAACTATAACGTGGAATTTCATTGGTTTTATATCAGTAAAATTTCCAGCTAACTATAACTGGTTTTGTCAGTGAATTTAATAGGTTTTTTAAATGCTAATTCCTAACTATAACTGGTGTGAAACCTATGGTTTTTTCAGTGAATATATATATATATATATATTACCTACTGGCGGTCGCCAGTAGGTATATATAGTTAGGATTTTTTCTCTATGGAACTTTTGAAAATTCTATGTCTAATAACTTTGGCGTTTGTGGACGGAATCGGCTGAAATATTCAGGAAAATGGCACATTTTGTTTCTGAGCAGCCCCCAAGAATTTGGGGGGGTTTCGTCAAGGGGGGGCCGAGAAAAAAGGGGGGTCCCAAAACGCGTTTTTCCTATTCATTTTTCCATAGGGCGTTTGGCCTCACTTTTAGCTCGAACGACTGAATGGATTTACATGAAACTTGGCAAAATTGCAGGGACTGTAAGCCCGATGTGCCTTTGCTGGGTCTCAATATATGTGTTCTAGTGGATTTTGAGAAATTAACGTTTAAAAAAATGTATATATCTGTGACAGCGTCCCGGATAGCGCTCCAGATCGCGTACTTTTCGCGTAACGGAGCTTTGCGAAGCGAAGCTGATTGGCTCTCCGGTGTCTGTCAACATTCTAAACAGTCCGGTGCGGCTGCCATCTTGTCTCTCGGTAGGATTGAGAGACAAGAGGAGGAGAAAAACGAAGGGGGAATTTAATGAAAGGGGGCAAGGTAGACTCCTCTTGACCACCTAGGAATGATGTTGGGGTTATTAAAGAGTTCCGTGGGGGAAAAAAAAATTGATTTTTCGCGGTAGAATCGCTTTCCAGTTTTCGAAGGAAATCAGGAAGTGTTGACCGCCATTTTGTCACTGCGAGTAAATATATTGTTAAAAATAATTGTTATAAATTAATCCGTATTGATACACATTGTCTGCGCCATCTTGCCTTTTTTCCAATGCCACAATTTTGTCGTGCACGGCAGCCATTTTAGATGCCTTGACCAGACCCACTCTCTGCACGTCGTCGATCCTCAGCATTTCTCCCCACCCTCGCAAGCATCTCCCCCACGCACTGGTCACCCCTGCTCTCTCTCTCATGCATGGGCCATAAACCTCCCCCCATCTGCGCTGCTCTTCCCTGAGTATCACACCCTGTGCCCGCCCGACACCTCCCTTTCACCCTATTTACTACCGCACCCTCTGACACTCCTCTTTCTCTGTGTCTGATTGTCCAGGCCGGTCTCAGGCTATCACCTAGCCCTGCGGATGTAGTTTATGGCCCCAACTGTAAAGAATCACCCCTGTTCAAAGGAGTTACAGTAGATCAAGGCCCCCACCCGATGAGATCCGTCACACCACACGCGTTCCTACTATCTGATAACGATCCTGTATTGTGATTGGGGAGGGGATTCTCACTGTGAGGGTGTGTGGGACCGAGCCTGTAGCGGAAGATTCCAGGGATGCCTTTTTGTACATCAAAGTCTTCACAATTATGTGTTACATTAAAAATATATAGCACTCCAACAAAGTAGTAGGATTATAACACTTTAATAACTTATAAATATATACAACGCTCCAACAAAGTAAACACGTTACATGACATTGCTTTAACCAGGATAGACAAAGAAATGACACAGTGATGTAAAAGTTTCTGAAAGAAATGCCAAGAACGTCCCATGTGAAAGTGAATTTTATCTGGCAATTTTTTTTTTCCTTCTCATGAAAAGAAAGTTAATGCCAGGTTCGTTACCTGCCTCATCTGTAAAAAAAAAACTCTCGAGAGGGACCGAAAAAAAATATAGCTATGGTAATCATACCATGCATCGGCACATGGAGAGGTGGCACCCTCTTAATTATTCTAAAGCACAACTTCGAGATTTGGTGGATAACCCCTGACCGGCAAAAACATCCACCAATGACTTAGCAATAAGTGAGTCAGAGGCAAGGGAAACGGTCTCAAATCTGCAAAAGAACTTTGGGCAGATGAGATTGACTTGTGTAGCATGTGGAAAATTAATTTCATGCGGAGAGATGAGTATTGCTTTAATAAATAGATCATATGAAAATCATCAATGTCCAAAACGTCCTAGAAAGTAATTTTTGTCATTTTTGAGGAAGAGAGATAACCTACAGTGGTACGGGGTCGTTTTCGTTCGTACTAGGGGGGCCAGGTGACATTCCTTCGGGGTGGCTTAGGGGCATTTAAAACAACTTCCCTGATACAGGTAGCATATAAAGTAGAAGTTAAATATCAGGATATTTATCGATTGCTTTATGCTGTACAAAAATGAAAAACACACAACAAACCTGGACCATTCATATTTTCAATGTTTCTGCGTACTATACTTTTTAACCCATAACTAATTGAGCTGCTTCATTTCACCTGCTTTTAAAAAAAAAAAAGAAAAAATAGGAAACAGTGGCCATTTATTCGAAATTACCAATCAACGCGTTACAACTACGTTTGCTTTTTCAAAAACCTTTAATAAAAATGTTGGTGCCCAAATACGGGCCTACAACCCTGTGGGCCGGCCACGGAGCAGGCTGGAACTGTAAATGGGTGGGGGGGGGGTATTTCTTTGTGGAAAACATAACAGAGTCAGTGGTCGTTGATTTCATAGTAAAAAGTGCGACAAGTGCAACAAAATCATATCGATAATTCATTGTGAGCAAGTACCAAAAGTGTCGTCACTTCGAACCTTCAATAAATACAGTAATCAATGATGCATTAGAACTTAATATCAATTCATTGTCCGAACGTGTAATCAGTACCCGTCCCATGTCAATTCATTGTTCAAACGTATAATCAATACCCATCCCAGATCAATTCATTGTCCGAACATATAATCAGTAAAAAGTGCGACAAGTGCAACAAAATCATATCGATAATTCATTGTGAGCAAGTACCAAAAGTGTCGACAATTCGAACCTTCAATAAATACAGTAATCAATGATGCATTAGAACTTAATATCAATTCATTGTTCGAACGTATAATCAATACCCATCCCGCATCAATTCATTGTCCGAACATATAATCAGTCTTATCCCATATCAATTCATGTGCTGAAAACTGCATACATATCTCATGATATCAAGGCTGAGCAATCGGGGCACAACAAGGAGTTGAGAGCTTCATTTGTACCGGCGCCATTTTGGGTGAGGTCAGGAAGGTCCAAGTATAGTCAAAATGTCTCCACCAACTCGTGGTTGGACCGGGACCTCTTTCGGCAGTCCAAAAGTTTTCGTTGAAGGGTAGCAGAGGGGACTGTCTACATGAACCATCAGTCAAAGTGGGGTGGGAGGCAACAATCTCTCCTACCGGGTCATACTGGTGTCCCACCGGAACTGATCAAGTTGGTAGTCTTGCAGGATTTTGGTCTCTTCAAGACTGAGGCCGGCGCCGGCATGAGCGCGCCGACGTCCCGCGGCTACGTCGTGGTCGTTCCGTGGGTGATCATGGCAGTCATTCCCCATCTAGGGTCGGGGCCCCCATGGCTCTTATAGAATCTTCAAAGTTGAGGAGAACGTTTCTGGACGCAGGAAACTAGAAGCGTCGTTGCACTGCAACAGTGGACGAGACCCCCGCTGGGTGAGCGGAGCATTATTGCCTCGCAATAGTGGACGAGACCTTTTGTTGGGTGAGTGGAGCGTTAGGGGTGCAGCTGAGGGGCCCCCACCTGGGGGGGTGGTAGAGGCTCGTTCGCGCCGCCTCTCCCTCCCAGCGCACCCCACGCCGACACCTGGCGTTGATATCCCTGATGTCCGGACCAGGCGATAAGAGGGAGGGGGGTCGGAGGCAGAGGCAAGACATCCCCCCCCGTGGCCTGCAGGGCGCCGCTTCAGGCCCGAACGGGGAGCTCATATCAAGCACACGTGGGAAGCAGTTCAGCGAGCCCGTCTAGAAGAACACCCTCCGGCCTGGCGGACTGAAACTTCATGGACTCACGCCAGGAATTCAAGGCAGCGAGCACGTCGCCAAGTGTAGGAACACCTTTACAGTATTCAGCAAATGCATCGTGCGGTAGGCCAGTGTCCCCGTCAACAACGAGTCCAGGATACAGGGTGCTGGCGACACCTGGCGTTGATATCCATGATGTCCGGACCAGGCGATAAGAGGGGGGGGTCGGAGGCAGAGGCAAGAAATCCCACCCGTGGCCTTGAAGGCGGCAGAAGAAGAGAATCGGAAGACCATAACATTTCGGGCCATCCACCCCACGGCTGATGGTGGTTAGCCGGGCCCCGCCCTGCATGTGTCGAGGCGTCAACTTCCGGATGGGCGTAACCGTGGCCCTGTTGCACTTCGGGAGTTTCCGGAATGGGGGTAGGTATCTGCTGATTTGTATTTATTTCATGTTACCGTTATTGGGCGTGGCGGGCGGTGGGACAGACATGCTTGGAGCAGTGGGGGGGTGGCGGAGGTTAGCTACCTTGTGGCTGCCGTAACGTCAAGCTTGGCTTCTGTCACCACTTTCATGTTTCTTATTTCTAGCGAAGTCAAAAACTCATCAGTGGCCTACTGATTTTGTTTGATTTCTTTCCCTTCCTTTTCAAGTGTGTTTCATGCTAAAGTTTCTGTTTAACAGGATACAGTGATTACTTCGTATTTTACATATGTCTTTTTTATTAGGGGTACTCTCCGGTTGAGACAGATGATGTACCTCTAATAAATGGTCCGGGTGGAACTAGTTTCTCAATCAGTGGGGAGTAGATGGGCTGACAGATTACAACGGGGGACAAAAGTAAGCGTTACCTATCCTTCACTATCAGAAAACAGAAACAACAATGACAACTAATAGTAGTGATATCCTGGGCGGGTGATGGAACTGGGATTGTAAATGGAAAAAGATCTACAGAGAAAGCTATTGGTGAATTATACTTCTCCGGAAATTTAAAACTCACAAATGTTTTATTTGTGTAATCGTTTCAGGTCAAACGGATTGTGGAAAAATGTTCAGAATGGAAGAGTCACCAAAAGGCAAAAAGTACACTCATGAATGAAAATCTTACTATTAATGCTTGACTGAGGCCAAGGAGATCAGAGTGCATGAGTCTCATGCTCGATCGATTGAGCTAGCCGGATCGGGCAACAAAAAGTATAAAATAGTTATGTAAATAGTTATTTAATAAAATGATTTACCCTGTTACTTTGCTGGTGTGTTGTATATATTTATAATATTTGCATAGGGTTTGTCGTTATTTTGGGTGGGGTGGGTGGCGGAGCCGAGCTGTCTTGCAGCCATCATGGTGTGGAGCTCAGTTCATCTCACTAGTTTCGTATTTCTCATGAGGGGTTGTTCTTAATGTTTCTATTTTAGGGAGGTCAAAAAGAGATCCCATTAGTGGCCTACTGATTTTGCTCGATTCCTTTTGTTTTTTTAAACGATTTTTCACTATCTGCAAAGACTAAACAGAGTATTGCGACTCTGTGCTTGTTTGTAAATAGAGAACGAACCAAAGAGAACCAATTCTAAAACAGTAAATGCTTGGATAACAATCAATCAAATAGAGAGAGAAGCAGGCACGACGGATTACGACGGGGACAAAGGCCTGCGATAACTACCCTTCACTATCTGCAAAGAGAGAGTACTCCTAAGAGAAAAGAGGGTGGGGGGAGGGGGGGCAGCGTTCAAAGCACATCAGCGTGCATAAACACGAAAATGTTTTTACCTATCACGTACTTGACATTTGACAGCTTTTGATATTTGCTATTAAAAAACCATTGAAATTCACTGAAAAAACCATAGGTTATAGACCATATATAGTTAGGAATTAGCATTTACAAAACCTTGAAAATTCACTGAAAAAACCATTGGTTATAGACCATATATAGTTAGGAATTAGCATTTACAAAACCTTAATTTACTCGCACAAAACCATAGAAATTCGCATATATAGTTAAATGCAATAACTATATATCGCGCACCCGCAATCCACTGCTGATGATGTCACATATTACATCATTCATGACATGGTCAGTGACATCACTGATGACAACACTGATGACAACTCAAATGACATCACTGATGACAACTCAAATGACATCACTGATGACATCAATCATGTGAGAATAGGATCAACCTCTTCCGACTCTAATATAACCTTAGATACACTCAGATTAAACAGACACTCACAGACTGTCACTCATCCATGGAGTTACTCACACACCTAGTCAGTCATGCACTGAATCAATCACACCTCCATTTCCTCAACTATACAGTTATACACACCTTACTTATTCAAACATATACTAACACATATTTACTCTCTTATACAATCCCTGATACAAGTTTTCAATGATCCATTCAGCCACTCACACATTCACTGGCTCTTATACACAGTAATTTATATATGTGAACTCTCACATGTATTGTGTTTTACATATGTACTTACTTTGACATGTAGCACTGAGATATCCATTCACTCACCAATACAATCGTACACAGTCAACCACCCATACAGCTGTTTCCACATGCAGTTTTGAACCCATAGATCTAGTGAATCAACTGTTCACACATGTATGCACAGAGTCACACACCTCCCAGCCACCCCCACACACACACTCACTCTCCCATACAAATACTTGGGCAACCAATCAATAACCCATATAGTTACTCATATAGCTACTGATCAACACATGCAGCAGTTCATAGAACAACAGATATAATGATGCACAAATTAAGACAGTTTAGTCACTAACCCATGCACTCAGTGAGACACATTTAATCACTCTCTCATACAGTCAGTCATGCACCTACTAAATCCTTCATCCAGACACTTATACATCCACTCATTCTTCAATATGTAAGACATATTTTATCTTTACAGAAACATACAAACACTGGATGATGCCATCAGTGATGTCATCAGTGATGTCACGGACCATGTCATGAATGATGTAATATGTGACATCATCAGCAGTGGATTGCGGGTGCGCGATATATAGTTATTGCATTTAACTATATATGCGAATTTCTATGGTTTTGTGCGAGTAAATTAAGGGTTTGTAAATGCTAATTCCTAACTATATATGGTCTATAACCAATGGTTTTTTCAGTGAATATATATATATATATACATATATATATATATATATATATATATATATATTACCTACTGGCTATCGCCAGTAGGTATATATAGTTAGGATTAATTCCCTATGGCATTTCTGAAAATTCTATGTCTAATAACTTTGGCGTTTGTGGACGGAATCGGCTGAAATTTTCAGGAAAATGGCACATTTTGTTTCTGAGCAGCCCCTGAAAATTTGGGGGGGTTTCGTCAAGGGGGGGCCAAGAAAAAAGGGGGGTCCCAAAACGCGTTTTTCCCATGTTAATTTCCATAGGGCGGTTGGACTCACTTTTAGCTCGAACGGCTGAATGGATTTGCACGAAACTTGGCAAAATTGTAGGGACTGTTAGCCCGATGTGCCTTTGCTAGGTCTCAATATATGTGCTTCAGTGGATTTTGAGAAATTAACGTTTAAATCAAGATATATATCTGTAACAGCGCTCCGGGCAGCGATCCGGTCCGCTTACTTTTCGCGTTTCGGAACTTTGCGCGCAGAAAGCTGATTGGCTCTCCGGTGTCTGTCAACATTCTAAACAGTCCGGAGCGGCCGCCATCTTGTCTCTCGGTAGGATCGAGAGAGAAGAAGAGGTGAAAAACGAAGGGGGAATTTAATGAAAGGGGGCAAGGTATCCCCCTCTTGACCCCCTAGGAATGTTGTTGGGGTTATTAAAGGGTCCCGTGGGGAAAAGAAAAAAAAAAGATTTTTCACGGTAGAAGCGCTTCATGGGCCGCGAACTGGGCCGCAAACTGGTAGCGAAACGGGAATTCGCCATTTTGTGCTTCGTTAATTAAATTACTAGGTATAAGGGGGTGCGGGAGACGTATCCTAATCCCCTATGTTTCCTGAGGGTGGCTGAGGAGGCTGATATATGTTGATACATCTCTTCCAGCGGCTGTGCGTGAGCTTTTTTTTTTTTTGCTGCGTGACAGTCCGGAGCGGCCGCCATCTTGTCTCTCGGTAGGATCGAGAGAGAAGAAGAGGTGAAAAACGAAGGGGGAATTTAATGAAAGGGGGCAAGGTATCACCCTCTTGACCCCCTAGGAATGTTGTTGGGGTTATTAAAGGGTCCCGTGGGGAAAATAAAAAAAAATGATTTTTCACGGTAGAAGCGCTTCACGGGCCGCGAACTGGGCCGCAAACTGGTAGCGAAACGGGAATTCGCCATTTTGTGCTTCGTTAATTAAATTACTAGGTATAAGGGGGTGCGGGAGACGTATCCTAATCCCCTATGTTTCCTGAGGGTGGCTGAGGAGGCTGATATATGTTGATACATCTCTTCCAGCGGCTGCGCCATCTTGCCTTTTTTCCAATGCCACAATTTTGTCGTGCACAGCAGCCATTTTAGATGCCAGGCTGGTCCCAGGCTATCACCTACCCCTGCGGATGTAGTTTATGGCCCCAGCTGTAGAGAATTCAGACATGCCAACCCTCCCGATTCAGGCGTGTGACTACTGATTTCAGTGCTAGTCTCCCGCCTCCCGATTTCTGCAAGCAAAAACCCGGGGGCATATTACGAACAACTAGCGATAACTTTTGTCTCTAACTTGTTTAGAGACAAAAATTATCGCCGCACATCGGCGATTTTTATCGCAGATAAACCTTGCTATTATCGCAGAAAAGTCAGCGATATTCATGTATTATCGAGCAAATGCTCTTAGCCATGTTATCCACCTCCCATTGGATAACATGGCTAAGAACTGCTCAGGGCAGGTGTTAGATTTTGGAGATATTCGCGCTTAGCGCGAATATCTCCAAAAGTTGGTAATAGGAGATAGCGATGTTAGGGACTGTTTCCAGTCGCTAACATCTTGGCACGCCACTTTGCATGTCATTAGTGATAAGTATCACTGACATGCAAAGCGGGGCCCAAGATGGTCGCTATCTCCTTTTAGCTGTCACTAACTGGTGTTAGCGACAGCTTGGTAATAGGGAGATAATTTTATCTCCGCTTTCATGGCTTTTAAAGTCAAAAAAGCGGAGATAAACCCCCTTGATAATATGCCCCACGATTCCTTGGGGGTTTCAGCTGACAGGGCTTGGTATTGTGTTACATGGTAATTTTTCCAGGAAACGTCAGAGGGTCGATGCAGGAGTTCTAGAAGAGGTGATAAACCATTTAAGCCTCATGAACAAGCGCATGGTCTTTTAAAGATTTGTGAAGTACTCGGGGCGGCGGTGTGTGTGTGCCCTCTTTCAGGAGCGGGCGGGGGGGCACTGCCAGCAACTTGCCAGGTCAGGTAGTGTTCAACACGTGCATCACCCTTTCTCTGCCTGCTATTGCGCTCCATGCTTCGGAAAGGTAAGAAAAAGAACGTGCATTTGAGTTTGAAATGTCCGATCCTGCAGCAGCACACTTCCAAAGCCCACACATGACAATAACCCGATTCAAGGCCCTATTCACCCGTTTTTAAAAAAATAGATAACACTCCAACAAAGTAAGATTATAAAACTTTATTAACTTTTAACTATAATGAACGGAACAAAAACTAAAAACATTTAAACATTTTTCAACTCAAAAAGCAACAATGGTTAGAAGCTGTCTTTTGTGCGAATAGTCCCAAGGCAGCACAACGTGCAGAGTTCTGGACGGCACCCAGGTGATGTCGCCTGGGTGCCGCACTGGTTTTGGGATCCTACAATGCAGCACAGAAAAACAGCGTGGGGCGTCCCGGGTGGTGCGGGGGGAGGCCTCGTCAGTAGTGGTCTGTTGTGCGAATAGTCCCAAGGCAGCAGAACGCGTTGAGATGTTGATGGGACTGTGTCCAGTGTCCCATGGCTGACACAACATGTACGACAGGCACCCAGGTGATGTCCAGTAAACTGCCGCACTGGTTTTGGTATCCTACAATGCTGCTCCGAAAATTGGCGTGCGGCGGCCCGGGGGGGGGGGGCGTGGGGGAGGCGGCGTGAACGGGCCTCCCCAGGTGGCGGCCATCTAGCTGAGTTGCGCCCGCTCTTGCGGCTACAGCGTCTCGCTCACCATGTTGTTCAGTTGCTCCCACTCTTGCAGTGCAGCGATAGGCGGCTGCCACATGGCTCTTAAAATGGCGGACGGCTCCTCGGTTTTGGGCCTGGTCCACTGAAATGGCCCTGGGACACCTTGGAACTCGGACGCTTGCCTGCTAGGGCTTGGGCTCCATTCTCGAAAAGCGTCCCCTCAGCCGTGAAGATTCGACAAAAGTCTTGGGGGCCCCCGACTCCCGCAGGCTTCCGGTGGGGAGCGGCTGCCATGATTGCTCGCGGAATGAGCACGACGGAGCCACGAGATGGTGGTGCTCTCATGCTGACGCCAGCTTCAGTCTGAATGATCCAGAAACAAGGTGGGGCTTTCATCGTTTGGGAAAAAAAAATGTTCTAAACCAATGAAAAGTGTTATTTTTAGGTCATATAACCAAGCCTTCCATCTTTAGGAAACCAAAAGTAAAATGAACCAATGAAAAGTTTTATAAACAAGTCACATGACCTGTTATGCGGCATAGGGCTACAGAAAGCGTAGAAAATCCGTTGGCACGTGAGGCGGCGTCAGTAGCGGACCGATGTGCGAATAGGCCGAAGGCAGCACAACGCGCCGAGATCCGGATGGCACCGAGGTGGTGTCCAGCAAATTGCCGCACTGGTGTGGCCATCCTACAATGCTGCGCCAAAAGACGGCGTGTCCAGCTGAGTTGCGGTCACTGTTGCGGTACAGTGACTCGAACGCGCCGAGATCCGGATGGCACCGAGGTGGTGTCCAGCAAATTGCCGCACTGGTGTGGCCATCCTACAATGCTGCGCCGAAAGACGGCGTGTCCAGCTGAGTTGCGGTCACTGTTGCGGTACAGTGACTCGAACGCGCCGAGATCCGGATGGCACCGAGGTGGTGTCCAGCAAATTGCCGCACTGGTGTGGCCATCCTACAATGCTGCGCCGAAAGATGGCGTGTCCAGCTGAGTTGCGGTCACTCTTGCGGTACAGTGAGTCGAACGCGCCGAGATCTGGATGGCCCCGATGTTGTGTCCAGCAAGTTGCCGCACTGGTGTGGCCATCCTACAATGCTGCGCCGAAAGTCGGCGTGGGGTGCCCCGTTGGCTTATGAGGTGATGTCAGTAGTGGACCGATGTGTGAATAGGTCGGAACCAGCACAAGGCGCCAAGATCCGAATGGCAAGTCCTGGATGTTGAGTGCCTCAGTTGAGAGTTCTGAGCAGTGCTTGTAAGACTGTCCGAAGCTTATTTGCACCTGCTGCAGCTTCACTATTGCCCTGGTGTGGCCAAAGGTGGCACATGACATAGGCGGCCGGCTCCCGAGGTCCGGCGGAACTTTTTTCCTTTTCCTTTCTGCTTCTTTTCCTACAATCCGTTTCATCTGAAGACACGACCAGGTCCCTGAATGTGTGCAGGGGGACGCTATTGATTGAATGAAAATGGCGGCTTGACACAAAGCTGACTCAAGCGTTACTGTTGATGCTATACAGACAAAAATTGGTTTTCAGTTTGTACATTCTTCAGGTTTTTTTTTTCCATCCAAGTCTGATTGAGAGTTTGTAGAAAAATGGCTTCAGATT
Source organism: Lissotriton vulgaris (assembly GCF_964263255.1). NCBI lineage: Eukaryota > Metazoa > Chordata > Amphibia > Caudata > Salamandridae > Lissotriton > Lissotriton vulgaris. The sequence continues at coordinate 1,300,478,685 of NC_141691.1, forward strand.
TTCCACATACTACTCTTCAACATTCTTCCTAAATGTAACAATGTGAAACTCACTAGGAGAACGGCTGTTTCTGTTTCCTTTCAAAATGCTGCCAACAATATTTTCTGAATGGAAGACACCATCTTGTAGCATAAAGGGCCGAAAGGGGTTCTGGTCTGGCCGATGGTTGGTGGAGACATTTTGACTATATCTTGGACCTGCCCGGCCTCGCCCAAAATGGCGCCGGTATAAATGGGACTCGTAACTCCTTGCCCGCAAATGTATATCTAGAAAATGTTATTGTAAGTGGCCCTGTCGTATTTTAATTACAAAATGTACGTCCACCGATTCCGCAACTGTTAGACACCTTTGTTCTTGCAACCTAATGGCCCGCTCGTTACGTTCTTCTACAGTGTAAATGTCTCCTCATCATATACGATTTCAGTTTGCTCCGTGGCCGGCCCACGTGGTTATAGGCCCGTATTTGTATACTGACATTTTCACAATAAAGGTTTTTAAAACAAAACACGGTAGTAGTATTTACATTGGTAAAGTTTTTACTTTTAGTCACTGTTTTCGAATCAGTAAAGGCAAGTGAAATAAAGCAGTCCAATTACATGACGGATAAAAGGTACAATATGTAGGAACGCAGTAAAGATAAATGCTTAAGGGCAGTTGTGTTTTTCATGTCTGCAATATAAAGTGATCGATAAGAATCTGATAATCAGGCGTATCGGCCGAATCTCTTTTACTCAACGGCTCCGTCATGGAAGGAAGAAACGCCCTTTTTCTCGAAAAAGGAATATATTTTACTTACAAGACAGTTGTAAATTTTCCGGGAAAGTACATTAGCCTGGAATATTATAACATATGTTTGAAAAAAAAATATTGTTCGAAAACAATAAAAAGCGTAATTTTTAGGTCATATGACCAAGCTTTTCATCATTAAATTAACAAAAGTAAAATGAACCAATGAAAAGTTTTATTAACAAGTCACATGACTTGTTATGCTTACGTTACGCGCTGCGCGCCGCGCCTCGGATCACTTCCGGGTGCGGTAACGCGGCGTGTCATATAACGCATTACGCGACAACGTAGGTCAAGAATATAGTCAAAATGTCTCCACCAACCAGCGTTCGGAACACAACCCCTTTCAGCAGTCCAAAAAGTTCTGTTAAATGACAACAGAGGGGACAGGCAACAAGAACCATCAGTCAAAGAGGGGAGGGCAAGTTCTTCTCTTCCGGGTCATGTTGGGGCGCTACCGGAACTGATCGAATTGGTAGTCTACAGTGTTTCTGGATGTTTCAGACTAAAGCTGGCGTCAGCATGAGACCACTACCATCTCGTAGCTCCGTCGTGGCCATTCCACGAGCAATCATGGCAGCCGCTCCCCACCAGAAGCCTGCGGGAGTCGGAGGCCCCCAAGACTTTTGTAGAATCTTCACGGCTGAGGGGACGGTTTTCGAGAATGGGACCCAAGCCCTATCAGGGAAGCGTCCGAGTTCAAAGGTGTCCCAGGGCCATTTTAGTGGACCAGGCCCAAAACCGAAGAGCCGGCCGCCATTTTGAGAGTCCTGTGGCAGCCGCCTATCGCTGCACCGCAAGAGTGGGCGCAATTCAGCTGGATGGTGGGCAAGACGCTGTAGCCGCAAGAGTGGGCGCAACTCAGCTGGATGGGACAAGGTTCAGAATTGAAGAGTCATCAAAAGGCAAAAAGTTCCGCCGAACCCCGGGAGCCGGCCGCCTATGTCGGGGGCGATCTCAGGCTACACCAGTGCTATAAGACTTGGGGAGGGTGTCGGAGCCAAGCGTCTTCTCCGAGTCCATGGCCATCACACCGCCCCTCAGGGGCCTCCGTCAAGCTGTTTAGGAAGGTAACATATCACATTGTTTTCTAATGCAGTCAGGTCCACAAACGACACTCACTTACTTTGAGAATACTGAAGCTGCAGTAGGTGGAAATAAGCTTCAGACAGTGTTACAAGCGCTGCTCAGAACTCTTAACTATGGCACCCAACATCCAGAACTTATGCCATTTGAGAATGGCAGTGACATCGAAGCAACTCAGGGACCAAAACCATTAACGTACTTTCACGTATGAAAATCTTACTTGGGGAGGGGGCAGGAGCGAAGCGCCCCCTCCCAGTCAGCGCCACCACACCGTATGTTGAAAATTTGAAGCCATCGTTCTACAAAGTCAACCAAACTTGGATTGAAAAATCTAGAAAAATGTACAAACTGAAAACCAGTTTTGGTCTGCATAGCATCAGTAGCAACGCTTGAGTCAGCTTTGTGTCAAGCCACCATTTTGATTCAACAAAGCACAGGCATTGAAAAAGGCTCAAAGTCAGAACTTTGAACTATGGCACCCAACATCCAGGAGCTTGCCATCCGGATCTTGGAGCCTTGTGCTGCTTTCGACCTATTCACACATCGGTCCACTACTGACATCATCTTATAAACCAACGTTATGTAAATAGTTTTTTAATAAAATGTTTTACCCTGTTTCTTTGCTGGTGTGTTGTCTATATTTTTAATATTTGCATAGGGTTTGTCGTTATTTTGGGCGGGATGGGTGACGGAGCCGAGCTGTCTTGCAGCCCTCATGGTGTGGAGCTCAGTTCATCTCACTATTTTCGTATTTCTCATGAAGGGTTGTTCCTAATATTTCTATTTTAGCGAGGTCAAAAAGAGATCCAATTAGTGGCCTACTGATTTTGCTCGATTACTTTTATTTTTTTACATGATTTTTCACTATCTGCAAAGACTAAACAGAGTATTGCGACTTTGTGCTTGTTTGTAAATAGAGAATGATCCAAAGAGAACCAATTCTAAAACAGTAAATGCTTGGACAACAATCAATCAAATGGAGAGACAAGCAGGCACGACGGATTACAACGGGGGTAAAGGCCTGCGTTAACTACCCTTCAGTATCTGCAAAGACAGAGTACTACTAAGACAAAAGAGCGGAGGGGGGGGGGTGCAGCGTTCAAAGCACATCAGCGTGCATAAATACAAAAATGTTTTTATCTATCACGTGCTTGACATTTTAAAGCTTTTCATATTTGCTATTAAAAAACCAATGAAATTCACAGAAAAAACCATAGGTTATAGTGGATATATAGTTAGGAATTTGCATGTACAAAACCTTGAAAATTCAATGAAAAAATCATTGGTTTTAGGCCATATATAGTTAGGGATTTGCATTTACAAAACCTTATTTTACTCGCATAAAACCATTGAAATTCCATATATAGTTATAAGCGCTAACTATATATCGCGCACCCGCAATCCACTGCTGATGATGTCACATATTACATCATTCATGACATGGTTAGTGACATCACTGATGACATCACTGATGACATCTCAAATGACATCACTGATGACATCACTGAAAACATCTCATTTGGCATGACTGATAACATCACTGATGATATCATTCATGTGATAATACGATGAACCTCTTCAGACTCTAATATAACCTTAGATACAATCAGTGTAAACAGACACTCACAGACTGTCACTCATCCATGGAGTTACTCACACACCTAGTCAGTCATGCAAAGAATCAATCACACCTCCATTTCCTCAAATATACAGTTATACAAACTTTACTTATTCAAAAATATACTAACACATATTTACTCTCTTATACAATCCCTGATACAAGTTCACAATGATCCATACAGCCACTCACACATTCACTGGCTCTTATGCACAGTTATTTATATATGTCAACTCTCACATGTACTGTGTTTTACATATGTACTTACTTTGACATGTAGCACTGAGATATCCATTCACTCACCAATACACTCATGCACACAGTCAACCGCCCATACAGCTGTTTCCACATGCACTTTTGAAACCATACATCTAGTGAATCAACTGCTCACACCTCTATGCACAGAGTCACACACCTCCCAGCCACCCACACACACACTCAGTATCCCATACAAATACTTGGGCAACCAATCAATAACCCATATAGTTACTCATATAGCTACTTATCAACACATGCAACAGTTTACAGAACAACAGACATAATGATGCACAAATTAAGACATTTTAGTCACTAACCCATGCACTCAGTGAGACACATTTAATCACTCACTCATACAGTCAGTCATGCACCTACTAAATCCTTCATCCAGACACTTATACATCCACTCATTCTTCAATATGTAAGACATATTTTAACTTTACAGAAACATACAGTCACTGGATGTTGTCATCAGTGATGTCATCAGTGATGTCATTTGAGATGTCATCAGTGATGTCACTAACCATGTCATGAATGATGTAATATGTGACATCATCAGCAGTGGATTGCGGGTGCGCGATATATAGTTAGCGCTTATAACTATATATGGAATTTCAATGGTTTTATGCGAGTAAAATAAGGTTTTGTAAATGCAAATCCCTAACTATATATGGCCTAAAACCAATGGTTTTTTCATTGAATATATATATATATATATATATTCACTGAAAAAACCACAGGTTTCACACCAGTTATAGTTAGGAATTAGCATTTAAAAAACCTTTGAAATTCACTGAAAAAACCATAGGTTTCACACCAGTTATAGTTAGGAATTAGCATTTAAAAAACCTATTAAATTCACTGACAAAACCAGTTATAGTTAGCTGGAAATTTTACTGATATAAAACCAATGAAATTCCACGTTATAGTTAGTTGGACTCACTATAACTTGCGCGTGCAATGCACTGCTGATGACGTCACATATTACATCACTCATGACATGGTCAGTGACATCACTCATGACATCACTGATGACACCATCCAGTGAATATGTGTCTTTCTGAAAAATAAATATTAGTGAGTAATGTTTAAATGTTTAAATATATATATTAGTGTTTCACTTTGTGTATAAGTGGCTACATGTGTTGGTAAGTAGCTACATGCGTATGTATATGGGTTATTAGATGTTTCTCTTAGTATCAGTATGAGTGTCTGTATGGTTTGGTGGGGGTATTACTTAGCACATAGATGCATGAGTGACTGACTCTCTGTTTGTATGTGTTTTGAAGACAGCATATGTGCAGGACTGTATGGGTGGATGAGTGTGTATATGTGTTTGTTAGTGAGTGAATGACTGTCTCACTAGTGTCTTTATCAGTAACTACATATGTTTTAATCTAGTATATGTGAATATTGATGTATATAAGTGAGTATATGTGAGAGTAAGAGATTGTAAGAGTTCCTGTTTAAATAAGTATGTGTTTCTATAAGTGATTGTTTAAGAGAATAAATATGTGTAATTTTCAATACAAGTAAGGTGGAAGTGTGTGTATTACTCTATATTCAAATAAATGGATGTTCAATAGTTTATTTGCACGTGTGAGTATGTGTGTGAGTAACTTTTGGATGACTGTCGGTGTGTAACAGGATGTATAGGTGTATCACTTCATATGATGAGTGAGTATATGTATGAGTGACTATATAGAACTGTTGGTGAATGACTGGATGTGCATATAGATGGTGGAATTACTGAATTGCTTGTTGTAACTGATATGGGTATCTCAATTTTTTTTTAAATGTCAGTTTCTATTTTTGAATATGTGTTTCAAGGGTTACATTACAGTGAAAGGAGGTCTGTCACTATGTCACAAGGATGGTGTCATCAGTGATGTCATGAGTGATGTCACTGACCATGTCATGAGTGATGTAATATGTGACGTCATCAGCAGTGCATTGCACGCGCAAGTTATAGTGAGTCCAACTAACTATAACGTGGAATTTCATTGGTTTTATATCAGTAAAATTTCCAGCTAACTATAACTGGTTTTGTCAGTGAATTTAATAGGTTTTTTAAATGCTAATTCCTAACTATAACTGGTGTGAAACCTATGGTTTTTTCAGTGAATTTCAAAGGTTTTTTAAATGCTAATTCCTAACTATAACTGGTGTGAAACCTGTGGTTTTTTCAGTGAATTTCAAAGGTTTTTTTAATGCTAATTCCTAACTATATAAGACCTGAAAGCCCACCAGGAATCTCCAGTATGCGCCAGGGGACTGCATTGCAGAGAGGTGTAATGAAGCCACAACCCTTTTTACACCTCTCTGCAACGCAGCCCCCGTGCATGTTTGAAGAGGGGAAACTAATTCCCCTTGCATACTGGGGGCCCCTGGGGGCCAATTAGCCCACCTGGAACCTCCAGTATGCGCCTGGGGCTGCATTGCAGAGGTGTAATGAGACTATGCCCCTTGTTACACCTCTCTGCAACGCAGCCCACTGCCGCGTTTGCAGAGGGGGAACTAATTCCCCTTGCATACTGGGGGTCCCTGGGGTCAACTAGTCCACCAGGAGCCTCCAGTATGCGCGAGGGAGCTGCATTGCAGAGAAGTGTAATGAGGCCACACCCTTGTTACACCTCTCTGCAATGCAGGCCACTGGCGCCTTTGCAGAGGGGGGACTAATTCCCCTTGCATACTGGGGGTCCCTGGATCATATCTGCCCAAACACCGATATTCCAAACGATTGTAAATGACTTTTCTTGAGAAACATTTGGATTTGGATTATCATGTCCTATACTTTGGAATTTTTGAAAGACTGACTTTGAGGATGCTATAAATTACTCAAGTCTGCCCGAATTGTGTGGGTAAAATTGATACCTAGTCACTTTTAATAAGAATATACTTATGTCTCGTCTAACATTTGGAAGAAATATCTAGTTATATGACAACGGGATACCGACATAACTTGAAGGAAATAAGAACGCCCTGAAGAAGTTCTGTTGTACAGAACGAAACGTTTCGGCTGGCTGTGGTACATAAACTTAAGGAAAATAAAAGCATTTGAATATACACCAAGAATCAGCGCTTCAATAAGTACTCTAAGTGATATGATTTGATTGGACTCATTGTGAAAGTGGTGCTGTGCCAAACTTTGGAATATTCTCCACTACTCTCTACTACTTACTCTCTCCCACTCTCTACTACTCACTCTCTACTGCTCTCTACTACTCACTCTACTACTTACTCTCTACTACTCTCTACTACTCAGTCTCTACTACTCACTCTCTACTACTCTCTACTACTCACTCTACTATTCACTCTACTACTCTCTACTACTCACTCTGCTACTCACTCTCTACTCTCTATTACTCACTCTCTACTCTCTACCTCTCTACCTCTCTACCTCTACACCTCTACCTCTCTACCTCTCTCTACACGCACACATATAGACATATATGCATATATATATATGTGCATATGCATTTATATATATGTATGTGTATGTATAAAAAAAACAACTAAACATTTTTTTTTCTAATCAGCTACTTTTAAAACTGTCATTCTTTTTCCCCATGGTATGCTCCCCGGTACGCTCCCCAGTGCGCGTACCGGGCGCTCCCCCCGCGAAAATCAAAAAAAAAATATTTTTTTTTTTTTGCCCCGTGGGGCCCTTTTATGGCCCCCACATCAAACCTAGGGGGTCAAGGGGGGTCTACTCTGCCCCATTATGGTCATTTCCCCCTTTGTTTTGGCCACCTCTTGTGTCTCGATCCTACCGAGACACAAGATTTACACCTCATTTTCATAAGTGAGCAGGATAGACTACTCATGATCCCCTAGAAATTCTCAGGGAGTGCTTAAAAGATCTGTTTCTCCTTTCCAGACAGACTATGTTATGAATTCCATATACCACAAAAACATACAATAACAACATGCAAGATGTCTACAAAGAAGATGGTGAACATTAAATTTAAGTCTCTTCATTAGTACCTACATTTAGGTACTTACATAAAATAAAAAAATGTAAAAAAAACAATTAATAAACATACAATTTTTTGAAGTGATTATTTTTCCATAGTACCCTCCTCGATACGCTCCCCGGTGCGCGCACCAGGCGCTCCCCCCGCGAAAATCGAAAAAAAAAAAAATTTTTGGGAGGCCCCGCGGGACCCTTTAATGGCCCCCATATCAAACCTAGGGGGTCAGGGGGGGTCTACCCTGCCCCCTTATGGTCAATTCCACCCTTTGTTTTTGCCACCTCTTATGACTAGATTTTACCGATAGACAAGATGGCGGCCGCTCCGGACTGTTTAGAATGTTTACAGACAACTGAGAGCCAATCAGCTTTCTGCGCGCAAGTCGCGTGTCGCGCCGGGAGCGCTCACCGGTGCGCGCACCGGAGAGCGCCTATAGATATATATATTTTTTTGAACGTTAATTTCTCAAAATCCACTGAAGCACATATCTTGAGACATAGCAAAGGCACATCGGGCTACCAGTCCCTACAATTTTGCCAAGTTTGGTGGAAATCCATTCAGCCGTTCGAGCTAAAAGTGAAATCGACCGCCCTATGGAAATTAACATGGGGAAAACGCGTTTTGGGACCCCCCTTTTATCTCGGCCCCCGCTTGACGAATCCCCCCCAAACTTTCAGGGAAGGACCGGACCGCCATGAGACCATTTTCCTGAAAATTTCAGGCAGATTCGTCAACCGGCGCCAAAGTTATTCAAAATAGAATGTTGAGATTTAACATTGAAAATTATCCTAACTATAACTACCTACTGGCGACCGCCAGTAGGTAATATATATATATATATATATATATATATATATATATATATATATATATATATATATATATATATATATATATATATATATATATATATATATATATATATATATATTCACTGAAAAAACCATAGGTTATAGACCATATATAGTTAGGGATTTGCATTTACAAAACCTTATTTTACTCGCATAAAACCTTTGAAATTCCATATATAGTTAGTTGCGCTAACTATATATCGCGCACCCGCAATCCACTGCTGATGATGTCACATATTACATCATTCATGACATGGTCAGTGACATCACTGATGACATCACTGATGACAACATCCAGTGACTGTATGTTTCTGTAAAGTGTAAATATGTCTTACATATTGAAGAATGAGTGGATGTATAAGTGTCTGGATGAAGGATTTAGTAGGTGCATGACTAACTGTATGAGTGAGTGATTAAATGTGTCTCACTGAGTGCATGGGTTAGTGACTAAACTGTCTTAATTTGTGCATTATTATGTCTATTGTTCTGTAAACTGCTGCATGTGTTGATAAGTAGCTATATGAGTAACTATATGGGTTATTGATTGGTTGCCCAAGTATTTGTATGGGAGACTGAGTGTGTGTGTGGGTGGCTGGGAGGTGTATGACTCTGTGCATAGATGTGTGAGCAGTTAATTCACTAGATGTATGGTTTCAAAAGTGCATGTGGAAACAGCTGTATGGGCGGTTGACTGTGTGCATGAGTGTATTGGTGAGTGAATGGATGTCTCAGTGCTACATGTCAAAGTAAGTACATATGTAAAACACAGTACATGTGAGAGTTGACATATATAAATAACTGTGCATAAGAGCCAGTGAATGTGTGAGTGGCTGTATGGATCATTGTGAACTTGTATCAGGGATTGTATAAGAGAGTAAATATGTGTTAGTATATGTTTGAATAAGTAAAGTTTGTATAACTGTATAGTTGAGGAAATGGAGGTGTGATTGATTCTTTGCATGACTGACTAGGTGTGTGAGTAACTCCATGGATGAGTGACAGTCTGTGAGTGTCTGTTTACACTGATTGTATCTAAGGTTATATTAGAGTCTGAAGAGGTTCATCGTATTATCACATGAATGATATCATCAGTGATGTGATCAGTAATGTCAAATGAGATGTCATCAGTGATGTCATCAGTGATGTCATTTGAGATGTCATCAGTGATGTCATCAGTGATGTCACTGACCATGTCATGAATGATGTAATATGTGACATCATCAGCAGTGGATTGCGGGTGCGCGATATATAGTTAGCGCAACTAACTATATATGGAATTTCAAAGGTTTTATGCGAGTAAAATAAGGTTTTGTAAATGCAAATCCCTAACTATATGTGGTCTATAACCTATGGTTTTTTCAGTGAATTTTCAAGGTTTTGTAAATGCAAATTCCTAACTATATATGGTCTATAACCTATGGTTTTTTCAGTGAATTTTCAAGGTTTTGTAAATGCAAATTCCTAACTATATATGGTCTATAACCTATGGTTTTTTCTGTGAATTTCATTGGTTTTTTAAAAGCTAACATCTGTAGCTGTAAAATGTATTCTTCTTTAAATCTTAAAATATATTTTAGATGTTTATTAATAATTTTTTTTTAAATATTTTTTTTCTTCGCTTCCAGTTCGCGAACCGGGAAGCTTTCCGTTAGCTCATCTTGATGCCGCGACCTAGTCCGCGAACCGGTAAACGTTACATTAGCGCAACTGTGACGCGTCGCGGAAGCGCGACGTATCACGTTGTCGCGTAATGCGTCTAATGACGCGCCGCGTTAGCGCTTCCGGAAGTGCTCCGGACCGCGAACCGGAAGCGATGCGGGACGCGGCGCGCACCGCGTAACGTAAGCGGAACAGGTCATGTGACTTGTTTACCAAACTTTTCATTGGTTCATTTCACTTTTGGTTTCCAAATGATGTATGACTAGGTCATGTGACCTAAAAATAACACTTTTCATTGGTTCCGAACTTTTGCTTTTCCCAAATCATGTAAACCCCTCCTTCTTTCCTCACTCTGACTTTCATCTTGGTGAGAGAAAGACCATTTTCCTGGAGTTCAGCAATGGCTTCTATACTTGCTGCAGCTGGTGCACCCCCACCACCACCTCCACCTCCTCATAAGAAGAGAGGACCACCAAGTCAATTCATCTCCAACAGAGAGGAGGAAGAGGAGGAACAAGAAGAAGAGGATAGAGATGAACCAGAATTTATACAGGAGTTGCCCCGTGTTTCTAGAAGGAAAACAAGTTTCATATGGCAGTTTTTTTCCATCCCTCCAGGGGACAAGAAGGTCAATGCTAAATATGCCACCTGCCTCATCTGTAAATACAGATTGTCTAGAGGCACAGAGAAAAAATATAGTATGGGCAACTATACTATGCATCGCCATATGGCCAGGTGGCATCCCTTAAACTACAGCCGGGCAGAGTTAAGGGACCTACAAGATAATCCCCCGACAACTCCTGTGGCAAGATCAACGTCAACTATATCTTTGACAGGAAGAGAGGCACAGGAAACTGTGCCAAACATTCAGCCAAACTTCAAACATATGAAGTTTACCTGTATATATTGTGGTGCTATGCTCTCATATGGGAACATGAGCGTGAACTTGATCAATATGGTGTACGAAAACCATAAGTGCCCTAACCCACCCAAGCAGTAATTTTTTTTTTGCTCCTGTTGAGCCCTTTTCAATGCCTGTTTTTTTGTTGTTTCCCCTCCATAAAAAACACAAAAAAACATAAAACTGTTCTAAAAATACAAAAAAATCAAAAAATGTTCAGAAAATAAATAAATAAATAAAACAACAAAAACAAAAAAAAAAGTTCTTTTCAGAACTACCTCCCCTTTCAAATAAAATTGCTAGAATGTTTATCACTCTGGCAAGCTCTATTTCTTTTGGTTCGCTTTCCCGTTCGCTGCCCGGTTCGCGAACTTGAAGCGAACCAAAAAAATATTTTTTTTAAAAAAAGAAGAGTTAGTATAAGGGAAGTAAACAGAGAGTAATGTTAAAAGAAAGACAGCTATAGGGAGTAAACCAGAGATACTGTTTAATAGATCTATTTATTAATTCAGGATGACGATAAGGTGTGATCTCTCCTGAGGTTTGTTTAAGGTGAGACTTACTCAGGGTTACAGATCAATTTTACACTTGTTGAAGAATACAGAGCAGATAATGCATGTGAAGGCCTACCAATGAAGTAAGTCATGTCCTCTTATTACATCATTCATGACATGGTCAGTGCCATCATCAGCAGTGCATTGCGGGTAAAAAGAGTAGAAAACATTTACCTTATAATTCTTGTTCCCTTTTTAAAATATTTTTTCATACATTCATTTTCCAGCAAATGCTCTTAGCCATGATATCCACTTCCCATTAAATAACATGGCTAAGAACTGCTCAGGGCCCCATGAGGAACGCTTTCCATTTAAAAAGGTAAACATAACATCAAAGACACTAAAATGCCTTCTAAATATGACCCCAAACAACCTATGAAGCTCTAACAGTACATATCAAGAAATGTAATTGATTTGAAAATTCGTTTTTAAACACAGCATATAAATCAATTGTATACCTGCATTCAAGAGGAAAGGACTGAAAATGTCCTAGAGACACAGAAAAACGTTTTCTTGAATGCCCTACCACCATTGTTTGGACATTATTAACATGGCTATGTAACTCCCATAATCAAAATCTAAATTTGCAAAGCACAAGTGGGAGCGTATTTACAAGACACTTGCCCCATGAGGAACACTTTACATTTTAAAAGGAAAACATAACATCAAAGACACTCAAATGCCTTATAAATATGGCTCAAAACAACCTATGAAGCTCTAGCAGTACATATCCAGAAATGTAATTGATTTCTTAAATCGTTTTTAAAAACAACATATCTGTTTCAGCTTACATAACAGACCATGGAATGGGCTCCATGTAGCACAATAACTTGTGTTACTGCATGCCAGAATGCTACACCGAATATGCAATTACAATTTCTCAAAGAAACTAATTCTATTAGTATATCACTAGAGACAAAACCACATTTTAAAAACACAGCTTTCTTCATCATTTTCTCCTTAAATCATACTATTCTCTATCTAAATTAAATAAATCTTTTCTCACCTTAGCAAATATTTTTTGAGTTTTGAAAACAGTCTCAGAAATACACCAAATTGTCTTCAGCAGAAGAAAAAGGATGCACTCCAAAGGCTGCAGCTATTGAAAGCACAGAAATACAGATATTCATTTCACATATCTCTCATATTAGCCAATCATACCTCTTCCCTCACTTTTTTCAAATCAAAACCCTTCCCCCCTCTGCCCTCTCTGCCTTGTTTCCATAGCAACCACCTCCTGGAAGACCTCTCATGTTTGCAAATTCACACAACAATGTTTCAATTGAACTCTGAACTCTCAGTGCACCTGCGTATCCAGTGCAATCTTTCATTAAATGTTTCTTCCTTGACCATTCAAATTACATGTTTCAAAGAACACATCCATGCACCCTAACTTTCTGTTTTCAGAAATGGAAATGCACCAATCACTGCTAATGAATCATTAGCACTGGAAATCCACAGTTTTTTTTCTTTACAAACTCCTACTGTTTCAACTGCCCTTTCATTACCACACTTCATCTGACTGCAGCACAACCTTCTCCCACCATGTTTAACGTCTGGATTGTTGGACATAGTTACATCCACTGGGCTCAAAGGTATGCTGAGAGCAGAAATTTACCTAACCTCAATTTACAAGATGTGGAAATTAAGTGGTTGGGCCAAAGAGGATTAAAATGTCACCAATTGATACCATTGGTGAAAACCTTTATGCATTTGCCAAAACCTGACCTGTTAATAGTGCACTGTGGAGGTAATGATTTGGGCACTTTGACAGGGGTAGGTCTGGAAATGCTTTTAAAGGACACCTTTGAGCAATTAATGGCACTTTTTCCTCAAACTGCCTTGGTATATTCCAATATATGCCAAAGACAGAAATGGAGGTGGTCCAACCAATTTTGTCCACAAATTGAGAAAGCGAGGAAGCATGTAAACAAATCTGTTTCAGCTTACATGAGAGACCATGGAATGGGCTCTCTGTACAACAATAACTTGCGTTACTACATGCAAGATATCTACAGAGGAGATGGAGTTCACTTCTCAGATGAGGGCAACAGAATTTTCATTCTGAATTTAAGACTGTGCATTGGTACCTACTTATAAGTACCTAAATGTACCATAAACCCAAAAGCTCTTCTCAGAGCTACCCTACATCTGATCACTCACAATTATTATTTTTCTCTAACTTTTTTCACTAATTTTCCACAAAATACGCTCCCCGGAGCGCTACCCGGTTCGCTAACCGAAAGCTAACCTCGCGGATTTTTTAAAAAAATGTTTTTTTTCCGCACATATAAGCCTCCTCAGCCACCCTCAGAAAACCTAGGGGGTCAAGATAAGTCTACCATGACCCCTTCTACCCATTCTAAACATTATTTGCCCTCCATCTTGTATCTTAATGTGACCGAAAAACAAAATGGTGGACTCCCGTGACGCTTAAGGTTCGCTAACCGGGCCGCTTTCCGGAAAGCGGTCCTAAAAAAAGGTGGGAAAGTAATTTACAGAAAAACGACTAGAGACACTCTCACCAAATATAGATTAGCTCATACTACATAACAATCCCTTTCATTTTCACAAATTTGATTGAAATTCCATTTAGCCATTAAGCCTGTAGACCTCTCTAAGTACCGTGAGGTAAATTACTTCACAAAACACATCTGAAGTGTTGGAATTGACAACCAATGAAAATGTTACTTTCATTTTCAATTTTGTTTCCTGACATTTGATTGGTTATGTACCTGAATATATATAAAGGAAGAGAAGGAAACACAGCCATTTTGACTACTACTTCCTGAACTACATTTCAAGAGCCTTTTCACCTCCCTGTAAATTAAATTGATAATTTGGAAGTGGCACTTTAAATTAATTTGTAAAAACGTTTTTTGATAATTATTTACTGTCCCCCTGCTATAGTTATAGATACAGATAGACTCCTCTGTTATATTTATTGATTGACTTACACTTCTCTGCTATAATTATGAATTTACTTACTTTAAGTTCACTGTTAAAAAAACAGAACTACCTGTCTGAACTTAAACCCAACAGTGCCCTAACTCTTCTAATTTAATTATTTTTTTTATGCAATTTACAGCAAAAAAATGGAAGGGGAGCAAGAAAAAACTAATGTTTCCTTCGAGATTACATCCGAAGACATTGTAACTGAAGAAAATATGGATGAAGATTTTATGGATCAATCTTTTGACGAACAATTTATTCAAACCTTACAAGAGACAGAAACATCCATGTTTGACGAGATACCAGATGATATAATGCTGGAAGTTTTAATGAACTATGAAAATAATAAATAATTTTTTTTTAAATCAAAATAAATAAATAAATAAAAAAACAAACAAAAACAACAAATAATTAACATACAGTATTAGAAAAGTCTATCATTCTTTTATCCTTAAAGTTCGCTGCCCAGAACGCTTTCCGGTTCGCGAACTTGGCGCTTACCACGCAAAAAAAAAATTTTTTTTTTTGGACCCTCCTAGGCCCTTTTAAAACCTCCACATAAAACCTAGGGGGTCAACGAGGATCTACTATGCCCCCTTATGGTAATTTCCCCCTTTGTTTTGGCCTCCTCTTGTCTCTCGATCCTACCGAGAGACAAGATGGCGGCCGCTCCGGACTGTTTAGAATGTTGACAGACACCGGAGGGCCAATCAGCTTCGCATCGCAAAGTTCCGATACGCGAAAGGTTCGCTAACCGGATCGCTGCCCGGAGCGCTGTTACAGATATATATCTTGATTTAAACGTTAATTTCTCAAAATCCACTGAAGCACATATATTGAGACCTAGCAAAGGCACATCGGGCTAACAGTCCCTACAATTTTGCCAAGTTTCGTGCAAATCCATTCAGCCGTTTGGGCTAAAAGTGAGTCCAACCGCCCTATGGAAATTAACATGGAAAAAACGCGTTTTGGGACCCCCCTTTTTTCTCGGCCCCCCCTCCACAAAACCCCCCCAAATTTTCAAGGGCTGCTTAAAAACAAAATGTGCCATTTTCCTGAAAATTTCAGCCAATTCCGTCCACAAACGCCAAAGTTATTAGGCATAGAATTTTCAGAAATCCCATAGGGAAAAAATCCTAACTATATATACCTACTGGCGACCGCCAGTAGGTAATATATATATATATATATATATATATATATATATATATATATATATATATATATATATATATATATATATATATATATATATATATATATATATATATATATTACCTACTGGCGGTCGCCAGTAGGTATATATAGTTAGGATTTTTTCCCTATGGGATTTTTGAAAATTCTATGTCTAATAACTTTGGCGTTTGTGGACGGAATCGGCTGAAATTTTCAGGAAAATTGCACATTTTGTTTCTGAGCAACCCCTGAAAATTTGGGGGGTGTTCGGCAAGGGGGGGCCGAGAAAAAAGGGGGGTCCCAAAACGCGTTTTTCCCATGTTAATTTCCATAGGGCGGTTGGCCTCACTTTTAGCCCGAACGGCTGAATGGATTTCCACGAAACTTGGCAAAATTGTAGGGACTGTTAGCCCGATGTGCCTTTGCTAGGTCTCAATATATGTGCTTCAGTGGATTTTGAGAAATTAACGTTCAAAAAAAGATATATATCTGTAACAGCGCTCCGGGCTGCGCTCCGGTTCGCATACTTTTCGCGTAACGGAACTTTGCGATGCGAATCTGATTGGCTCTTCTGTGTCTGTCAACATTCTAAACAGTCCGGAGCGGCCGCCATCTTGTCTCTCGGTAGGATCGAGAGACAAGAGGAGCCCAAAACAAAGGGGGAAATTACCATAAGGGGGCATAGTAGATGCTCGTTGACCCCCTAGGTTTTATGTGGAGGTTTTAAAAGGGCCCAGCAGGGTAAAAAAAAAAATTTTTTTTTTTTGCGTGGTGAGCGCCTAGTCCGCGAACCGGAAAGCGTTCCTTGCAGCGTACTATAAGGAAAAAAGAATGATAGACTTTTCAAATACTGTATGTTAATTGTTTGTTGTTTTTGTTGATTATTTTTTTTTTCTTTATTTTTTAAGCATTTTTTTTATTTTGATTGTGTTTCATAATTTATTAAATATTCTAACATTTCATTGTCAGAAATTTCATCTTTGTCATTGAATATATTTTGAAGTCTATGAGGGTGTAAAATGTCCTCATTTTTAAGCAGGTTATCCACTGCTTCCACACATTGAAGTAGTTCCTGGTCCCTACTTTCATCCATAAATTCATCAATGTTTCCTTGGCTGCTCTCTTCCAGTACAATTTTAAATTGAACTTGTTGCTCGCCTTCCATTTTTCCTGAAATTTGGACTAAAAAAATATATATTACTAGAGATAGGGCACTGTTGGGATTAATTTTAGATAGGCAGTTTTTATCAGTGAATTCATCTTTTGGCAGTGTATAGTATCAGAGTGGAAGTAGGACTATAAAAAAGTGTATGTGATTTAACCAAGAGAAGCCTAACTCCATCCATAACTATAACAGAGAAGTCTATCTAAATCTATAACTACTACAGAGGGATAGTATATAACTATCAGAAAAAGTTTACCATATTAAGTTATAGTGCACAATATACTTCAGTTTTAAAAATAACAACTTACCTTCACAAACAAGTTGAAGTGTTTGGTAACTATTCAAATGTAATGTACAACACGAAGTAGCAGTCAAAATGGCTGTGTTTTCTTCTCTTCCTTTATATATATTCAGGTATATATCCAATCAAATGTCAGGTAATAAAAGTCGAAAATGAAAGTAACATTTTCATTGGTTGTCAATTCCAACACTTCAGATGTGTTTTGTGAAGTAATTTACCTCACAGTATTTAGAGAGGTCTACAGGCTTAATGGCTAAATGGATTTTTAAGCAAATTTGTGAAAATGAAAGGGATTGTTATGTAGTATGAGCTAATCTATATTTGGTGAGAGTGTTTCCAGTCGTTTTTCTGTGAATTACTTTCCCACCTTTTTTATTGGACCGCTTACCGGGAAGCGGTCCGGTCCGCGAACCAGCAGCGTAACGGGAGTCCACCATTTTGTGTTTCGGTCGAATCAAGATACAAGATGGAGGGCAAATAATGTTCAGAATGGGTAGAAGGGGGCACAGTAGATGTATCTTGACCCCCTAGGTTTTCTGAGGGTGGCTGAGGAGGACCATATGTGCGGGGAAAAAACATTTTTTTGAGAAATGTTGCGCGGTAAGCTTCCAGTTCGCGTACCGGGTAGCGCTCTTTGAGCGTATTTTGTTGAAAATTAGACAAAAAAGTTAGAGAAAAATAATATTTGTGAGTGATCAGATATAGGGTAGCTCTGAGAAGAGCTTTTGGGTTTATGGTACATTTTGGTACTTATAAGTAGGTACCAATGCACAGTCTTAAATTCAAAATGAAAATTCTGTTGCCCTCATCTGAGAAGTGAACTCCATCTCCTCTGTAGATATCTTGCATGTAGTAACGCAAGTTATTGTTGTACAAGGAGCCCATTCCATGGTCTCTCATGTAAGCTGAAACAGATTTGTTTACATGCTTCCTCGACTTCTCAATTTGTGGACAAAATTGGTTGGACCACCTCCATTTCTGTCTTTGGCATATATTGGAATATACCAAGGCAGTTTGAGGAAAAAGTGCCATTAATTGCTCAAAGGTGTCCTTTAAAAGCATTTCCAGACCTACCCCAGTCAAAGTGCCCAAATCATTACCTCCACAGTGCACAATTAACAGGTCAGGTTTTGGCAAATGCATAAAGGTTTTCACCAATGGTATCAATTGGTGACATTTTAATCCTCTTTGGCCCAACCACTTAATTTCCACATCTTGTAAATTGAGGTTAGGTAAATTTCTGTTCTCAGCATACCTTTGAGCCCAGTAGATGTAACTATGTCTAACAATCCAGACATTAAACATGGTGAGAGAAGGTTGGGCTGCAGTCAGATGAAGTGTGGTAATGAAAGGGCAGTTGAAACAGTAGGAGTTTGTAAAGAAAAAAACCTGTGGATTTCCAGTGCTAATGATTCATTAGCAGTGATTGGTGCATTTCCATTTCTGAAAACAGAAACTTAGGTTGCATGGATGTGTTCTTTGAAAGATGTAATTTGAATGGTCAAGGAAAAAACATTTAATGAAAGATTGCACTGGATACGCAGGTGCACTGAGAGTTCAGAGTTCAATTGAAACATTGTTGTGTGAACTTGCAAACATGAGAGGTCTTTCAGGAGGTGGTTGCTAAGCAAAAAAGGCAGAGAGGGCAGAGGGGGGAAGGGTTTTGATTTGAAAAAAATGAGGGAAGAGTTATGATTGGCTAATATGAGAGATATGTGTAATGAATATCTGTATTTCTGTGCTTTCTATAGCTGCAGCCTCTGGAGTGCATCCTCTTTGTTCTGCTGAACACAATTTGGAGTATTTCTGAGACTGTTTTGAAACTCAAAAAGTATTTGCTAAGGTGAGAAAAGATTTATTTAATTTAGATAGAGAATAGTATGATTTAAGGAGAAAATGATGAAGAAAGCTGTGTTTTTAAAATGTGGCTTTGTCTCAAGCCATATACAAATAGATTTTGTTTCTTTGAGAAATTGTAATTGCATATTCGGTTTAGCATTCTGGCATGCAGTAACACAAGATATTGTTGTACATGGAGCCCATTCCATGGTCTCTCATGTAAGCTGAAACAGATATGTTGTGTTTAAAAACGATTTTTGAAAACAATTACATTTCTGGATATGTTCTGCTAGAGCTTCATAGGTTGTTTGGGCCATATTTATAAGGCATTCAAGTGTCTCTGATGTTATTGTTCCCATTTTAATTGAAGAGCTTTCTTCATGGGGCTAGTTTCTTGTAAATACGCTCCCACCTGTGCTTGGTAAATTTATATTTTGATTATGGGAGTTACATAGCCATGTTAAAAATGTCTGAAAAATGGTGCAAGGGCATTCAAAAAAACGCTTTCATGTGTCTTAAGGACATTTTTAGTCATTTCCTCTTGAATGTAGGTATACAATTGATTTATATGCTGTGTTTAAAAACGATTTTTTGAAATCAATTACATTTCTGGATATGTACTGCTAGAGATTCATAGGTTGTTTGGGCCATATTTATAAGGCATTTGAGTGTCTATGATGTTATTTTTCCCTTTTTAAATGGAAAGCGTTCTTAATGGGGCAAGTTTCTTGTAAATACGCTCCCACCTGTGCTTGGCAAATTTAGATTTTGATTATGGGAGTTACATAGCCATGTTAAAAATGTCCCAAAAATGGTGCAAGGGCAATCTAAAAAACGCTTTCATGTGTATTAAGAACATTTTAAGTCAATGAGGAAACACAGGTGATGTAATTCTGAAATGAGGAAAAGAAACTCCACATTTTTCAATTACATCACTAGTGTTTCCTAAGTTTATGAATAACATTGTGTAGATGAAGTTTAGGTGTGACCACAGATTCAAAAGAGGTCTGCCCTTTGTTGAAGAGTGAAGTGGACATGACTTACTTCATTGGTAGGCCTTCACATGTACTATCACCTTTGTTTTCTTCAACAAGCAAAAATCTCATCTGCAACCGTGTGTTGGCCTCACCTCAAACAAACAAAACAGGTGATGGACCGAATGTGGATCAATGACACACATTCACCCCAGTCCAAAGATCTGGGCCCAAACAAACCTTTAGATAGGCCACACCTTGGGCCTCATTTATGAAAAGTGACGCATCGCTGCGTGAAAACAGCGATGCGTCACTTTTCACTGCGCACTCCTTGCGACACCAATTATGCGTCATATTTAATGTATGACGCATCATGTTGCAAGGACTTACAGATACGTCAGTATTTCTGACGCATCTGTAAGCGCAAAAGTGACGCATTGCTGGAGTGTGTCACAAAAGTGACGCATCTCCAGCAATGCGTCCTTTCACATGGGGAAAGCCCCATGTGAAAGGGCTTGCGTCAGCCTTACGCCTGCTGTGAGGCAGGCGCAAGATTTTGACGCAACAGCATCCTAAAAGTGACGCAGTGAAATCTCATAGATTTCACTGCGTCACTATTACGAGGCTTTTTGCGGGGGAACGCCACCTCTTCATACATTATACCTGACGCAGGTATAATGTGGCACAGGGGTTTAAAAAGTGACGCATCTACCTAGATGCGTCACTTTTTAAATATGGCGCAACAAGGCCAAGATAGGTGTATGCCTGTTTTGTACCACTGTGTGTCACTTTTGTGACGCAGTGGTGGTGCAAAAGATTTGCGATGTTAAATAATAAGTAGGGTGTTAAGTTTTTGATGACTGTTATTCATTAACTGTTTAGTAATAGTGGTTAATAACATTTTTTATTATATTTTTCCACAGATTCAACTGCAGATCATTTCAAAATTTGAAAAATGCCAACTAAAAATCGAATTAGAAAGGCTAGAAAACGTCAAAGACAGCAGGATCATCTATTATTGCAGCAGTCCTCTCCCCCAAAAACTTGTGAAATCACCAAGAAAGCTCCGGGTAAGAGCACGAAATCATTCATAGGAAATATTTGTAGTAAAAAAAGTATTTCTTCCAAAAATGTTTCAGTCCAGAAAAAGAAAAGCAATTTAAATGGAAAAGAAAGACAAATCAAAAATGTTACTGCTAGAGCAAGAGATAACTCTGTGCATGATAGTAGAAGGAAACAACAGTTTAGGGACATTCGAAAACGAATGTTCCGCAACAGGATAATAGTTAATTTATTAAAAAATATTAAGAAAGGCCAACAGAAAGTGGCATTTTATAAGAAGAAGAAAAATGTAGAGAAAATTATTGATCATGCTTTCGAAATTAAGCGAAAGTTATTTATTTTGGTAATCAATAGAATTAGGAAACTAAACAAGGTAATTTCTGATTTCAAATCAAATAATAGATGGAAGAGAGTAGTAAATCGTACTAACTTTTGTGAAGTTTTTTCCGGAGAATGGATGCATAGTTCAAGTTGTGAGGCATTTTTTAATGAGGAGAGTTATTTTCAGGATAATGATTTGGTGTTTGCAGTTGACACCAGTGGTCGAGCTTATGAAGTGAAGGATGGTTGTCCAGTTGAAAAAGAAAAACTTGTGACAACAGAGGCAGACGAGGTGTTAGGTAATGAGGTTTTAGGAAGACGTCCTAAGGTTCCTGTGTACATTTGGAAGTGTAGTTCTATTTGCAGTGTGCGACAGGATTCCATCAATTTGCTTTGTGATTTTGTACGGACATTTAATAAGAAAAGTTTGAAGCAGAAAATGAAGTTGTTGCAAGAATTAGATCCTTGCAGAGTGAGACAAATGACAGGTTTGCGTGGTCATTCACTGGCTTGTTTTTCCAGGAGAGTATGCCAGAGTGTTTTTCATCATTTCAGGATGCTAGCAGTGCATCATAATAAAGTCAGGAAATTAGTCAGAATGTTGTATCATGCTAAGAGTCCAGCAATTATGCTTAAACAATTATGTGCTGCTCTTTTGCATGGTTCTGAAATAGATGTCAAGAATATTTGTGAAGAAATTGAGTTTTGTTACTTTGGAAGTAAAGATGAGAATGTTGAAATTGACCCAGAAGTAGAGGGTAATGTTGAAGATAATGTACAGGTTTGTAGTACAGATAAATTTCAGAAGGAAATTGCCACGTTTCAGATGAAATCAAGTGAGAGGCCTAATTTCACTTGTGTGTGTTGTCGACGTACTTATTACAAGAATCAGATTAAGTTAGTGGATTTATATGCAAAAAGTGAAAGGGAAAATAATAGTGAATGGAAGGATTTTGCCACATACTTGATGGTATAAAATTGTTTTGATTTGGGATCGGATCAACGTGTGTGTACTTATTGTTGTAACAAATTAAACCAAAACCAGATGCCTGCTAGGGCGGTTCATAATAATCTGGAATTGGTTGAGATTCCTTCTGAATTGAAGGATTTAAATACTTATGAATCTTTTTTGATTCAAAGTATCCATCCCTTTCAGGCTATTGTAAGAATGGAGCCAAAGACAGGGAAGTTGCCTCCATCAGATTTACAGAGAGAATTAAAGGGAAGAGTTGTTTATTTGCCTCTAGATTTGAACAAAAACATTAACACAATTGGAGTAGAAAAAGTGGAAGAGGAACCTCTGGTTATCTTGGTTAATGGGGTTCCGACAAAGAATAAGAAAATATGGCAAGATTTAGTGGATGTTAGGAAAGTCAAAAAGGCAACATTGTATTTGAAGAAAAATAATAAGTTCTATAAGAATGTATATGTTGCAGAAGAGAAAGTAAGTGATGAAGAGGATAGCGATTTGTGTGCTGGCCAAATTGAGAAAGTAGAGGCCTCTAAAAGTGAAGAAATATATGAACATTATAGTGTTCATCCTTTGCATTCCAAGGAAGTCATGGGGAATGCTATTGAGTTGTTTCAAATGAAACAAGCCAAAGGGAGTCCCATTAGTGTTTGGGAGGAAAGTTTGGAAGCTCGGTGTTTCCCACAACTATTTCCAACAGGTCAAGGAGGAAGATATGATGAGCGACCTCATCAAATTCCTGCGTCTGAATACCGGACTTTACGATTGTATGCAGAAGATCCTAGGTTTCGTCAATGCATTCCCTATTTGTTTCATCTCCTGTTTGAAAGCGATCTGTCTGGACTGTCATATGCAGTGAACCACATCTTGAAAAGTGGTATACAGATGCGAAACATCTCGGCAAGTGACTTTATGCATAAAGTCAATGTTCAAGACAGTATTTTGGATTCTCACCTAATTAATCTCATGGCGTGTCAGCGTGGTACTAATGAGTACTGGTACCGTCGTCATGGTGATTTAAAATGTATGCTGAGGAACTTAGGAACTCCAACTTGGTTCCTCACTCTGAGCTGTGCCGAGTATGGCTGGGAAGACTTACTTGAATTTCTACGAGAGGCAAATGGAAATATTGAAAACATTGAATTCAAGACACCTGGAGAACTGTGTTCTTTGGATCCAGTGAATGTTAGCAGGTACTTCAATCATAGATTTGAAGCTATGATGTCTTTCATCACAAATAAGAAGAATCCACCTCTTGGAGAGGTGTTGGATTTCTTCTGGAGAAAGGAGTACCAAGCAAGAGGTGCTCCTCATATACATATGTTGCTGTGGATCAAGGATGCACCTAAATTTGGAACAGATCCGGATGACTTAGTGATGAATTTCATAGAACAGTATTCTACGTGTGCTGTTCCAAACGCAACGGAGAAGAAAAGTCTAAGAGAACAAGTTCTACGTTTCCAAAGCCATCGTTGTGGAAAGTACTGTCGTCGTAAATTCAGAAACAAGGACAAGTTCTACACCAAATGTCGTTTCAACTTTCCACGACCGGTGATTTCTAAAGGAAGAGTGAACAGTTTGATGTCTTCGTTGCCACATAATGTGACGAGGAAATCACCCAAAAATACATACAATTTGAAAAGGAACGAAGAGTCCAAGTACATCAACGACTACAACCCAGTGATTTTGTCCATGTGGAATGCTAACATGGATATACAGTTTGTGGCTGACAACTGTATGGCTGTGGCTCGGTATGTGACATCTTACATCACCAAAAAAAAAAAATACAGAATTGAAGGATATGTGGGAGGACATTTCCCATGAAAAGAGCCTCAGCAAGAAGTTGTACAGTTTCAGTCTGAAGATGTTGTCGCATCGAGAAATCGGAGCTTACGAATGTTCTGACCGGTTGTCTTCAGCAAGTCTCTATGCCAAATCCAGAAGTATCGTTTGGGCGAGTCTTGGTCTTGCTGCAACGCGAAATCGAGTTCTAAAACCTGTCCGGGAAATTGAGTATTAGGCGGAAAAGGAACCAAACAGTACCGACATTTTGAAGACCAACATGTTGGATACATATTATCCAAATCGAAGCAGTCACCTTGAGAATGTTTGTCTATATTAGGTTCTACAAAATTATATATTCAAGAGGAACATCAAAGAAGATATTGAGAAAGGAGTGTATGCTGTAATTGGAAGTGAGGGATGTCTGGTCAAGCAAAGAAAATGCCAATTAGTTAACCATCGAAAATTGAGTGGCGAATCTCCAGAAAAAAAGGAGTTTTTCTATTTAGCACTTTTGCAACTTTTCAAGCCTTGGCGTGCAGAAGAGGAACTGCTTGGAGATTTCCTCTGTTATGAAGACTCTTTCACTGCTGCTAAGGAGACCATAGAATGCCCTGCTTTTCCCAAATATCAAGAAATGTTGACTTTGGAAATTGAGCAGGAAGCAACAATTGCAGCCGAGATTGCCAGAGACAGTTCTCAGGACAGTCAGAGTTCTGTTTCATTGAGTCAGGATCCACTAGGAGGACCTATTATCGAAAATGAAGCTGCCACTGCTATGAATGAAGTGGAAAGAGCCATGGCACATGCTCAGGAGGATGCGGTTAACTTAGAAGACTTGGAAAAACAACTCAACGTTGAGCAGAGGAAAATATATGATGAAGTTACCAAGCAAATTGATCATGGATTAAGTCATGAGAAGAAAGAGTGCTCATGTACGTCGTTGAAGCCTGTCCGACTGTACGTGAGTGGAGAAGCGGGAACTGAAAAAAGTTTCCTTAATAAAGCAATTTCTTGTTATTTACAGGAAAGGACTGAGTCATCGCTGTCTTGTGTTGTTACTGCTCCTACTGGACTGGCAGCACATAACATTAAAGGTATTACTTTGCATCGTCTACTGATGCTGCCAGTGGAGCATGACAACAAATTACAATACCACAAGTTATCTGGGGATGCTTGTTGTGAAGTTTCAAGAGTCTTGAGGAAAATGAAACTTCTTATCATTGACGAAGTAAGCATGGTTTCCAATGTCATGCTTGCCTTTGTGCATTTGAGAATGCAAGAAGTTCTTAAAACTGAGTATGATGTGTTATTTGGTGGCAAACACATCATTGTTTTCGGAGATCTTCTGCAGCTGACACCAGTAAAAGGACAACCTGTATTCAAAATACTCACGCATGAAGATACCAGGAAGTGCCTAGGGAGCATTGGCAACGTCAATATATGGTTAAACTTCAATTATGCTGAACTGCATGAAAATATGCGTCAGGCAAAGGATGAAGATTACAAGAATATTCTACAAGATATTAGAATTGGAAAAGTGACCGAGCATGGGAAAGAAGCTTTAAATGCACGATTACTGTCAAATTTATATCCAGAACAAGACGTTGTGCCTGAGAATATTTTTCAGAAAATTACTGAGAAGAAATCCGGAATATGTTTGATGCCAACTCTTGCAGAATGTGCCATCTTCAACAACAAAATGTTGAATTTAGAAAAACAAGAGATTGTGAAACTTGAAGCTATTGACAGAATAGAGCATATGGGATCCACAATTATTTTGTCAGAGAATTTGAAATCAAAATTGGATTCATTAGAGAAGACTATATCTAAAACAGCGGGTTTTGAAAAGACTTTGAATGTGTGTTTAAATTGCCGAATCATTTTGAGAAGGAATTTACATGTTGAAAGAGGTCTGGTAAATGGATCAATGGGTAATGTTGTTGATTTTGAGAAATACAGAAGTAGAGATGGTATTGAATTTTTAAAAATTAAATTTGATGGCATTGAGGAAGTACAGCTAATTGGTCGTTGTTCTGCTAGGTTTTTGCTTGTTAAAGACTTATATGTTCGCCGTAAACAGTTTCCTGTTTGCTTGGCATATGCGGTGACAATCCATAAATCGCAAGGTTTAAGTGTAGATAGTGCATTGGTGAATATTGGCAGTTCTGTGTTCAAAGAGGGTATGGCATATGTGGCATTGTCACGAGTTAGAACTTTATCGGGATTGTACTTTATTGATTGTGATGTCACAAACATTTGTGCGGATCTAGATTGTGTTAAGGAATACAATAGGTTAAGAAGGGAGTATGCGCCACATTTGCCTCAATATCCTTTGTTTGAGAAATGTGTGGTAGGCCGGAAACGAAGAAATATCACTAATAGTAGGGAGGTTGTAGCAAAAAGCCAAAAAGTCGATGAACCGAAAATTGTAAGCAGAAAGAAAACGAATTCTGTTGAAGATGTTGTCGGTTTTCAATTTGAAGACAGTTCTGGTGTCAACTGCTATGCAAATGTAGTGGTTAATGTTCTCTTTTTACTAGAGACTTTAAAAGAACAGATTGTGTTCAATTCGGAACAAAGTTTATGCTGTTTGTTGAATTCTGTGTTAGAGAAATGTAGCACTGATTGGACAAAAGTAGAAAGTGTGTCTGAAGTTCGTTATCTGTTAGATGAATGTTCAGGTCAAACAGACTTCTCTGAAAATAATCAGCAGGATTGCCAGGAGTTTTTAATGTATATGGTTGATGTATTGCAAGATGAGGGTGTAGATGTAGATCACCTGTTTGGGCTTTCTTATCAATGGCAGCATGACTGCGAGAAGTGTATGGTATCAAGTACTACTAGTGTAGACTCAGAAAGATTTATATATTTAACTTTGCCAGACAGTAAATCAGTCTCCTTTAATAAGCTAGTAAATGCAGCTGATCACAACATGGAGTGTAGCCAATGTAAATCTGAAATGATGTCAACATTATTTATACGTAGATATGGCCAGTATGTCATTTTAATGATCCAACGATGTAGGCCTGATGGATCAAAATTGTCAACTTTAATAAAAAAATGTGTTGCTTCTCAGCTGTCAATATCAGGAAGGACTTTTGTAACTGTAGCAATTATCTATCACGATGGTCCTTCAACAACATCAGGACATTACACAGCTTATTTAAAGTCTAGAAACGGCTGGTCATTCTGCAACGTTTCTGTTGTAACTTTCGAGAAAAAATTGCCGTTTGACCTTAAAAATTCTTACCTGGTGTTTTTAAAACCAAAATTTTAAGGAAAGAATCTCGGGATTTCTTCTGAGGAATTGCAAAAGGTTCATGAAGTAGAGGGAATGTAAGTCTGCAATGCTGTCTAGATTATTGGTCCAAAACTTTTAATTATAATGTCATTTTAAAAATCCAACTATATAAACCTGATGCAAGTAAGTCTGCTTCATAGTAAGCAGTATCAGTGTCATAGGAAAAGTAGAACATGAGTGAGCAAGAAGGGTAAGATATTAGTAGTCCAGGATTGTGAAAGTAATCTTAAATGTTTTCTTTTTGAAAGTTGCGAAAATAGAAAATGACGGGATTTGATTAGAAGAATTAAAAGAGTTGTGAATCGCTGCAACTTGATTTGGCCAAGTGGAAACATGTGGTAGAATGTGAGAAGTCTTTTATTGTATGTAACATATTTTTCAAAACGATGGAGGTTTTCTTTCAGAAAGTGACGGCCTGAAAATATTTATAGCACAACACAGTGTACGCTGTTCATAGGACATCCTTTGATGTTATGGAAAGTAAGTTAATTTTAAGGAGTTTTGAATTCAGATTTCTTAGGTTGTATGGGTTTTTTAAACACAATCATTTTGATTGTGTTTTTTTTTTCCCTGCTGTTACATGATGAATACCTTCAAGTCACTGATTTAAGTGAAATTTGATACATTCTGAGAACAGCAAAAATAAACCATTTAACATGTATAATTAATGTTCTACTTTTTGTACTTATGATATACATTTAGAAATGTGAGGTAGATATGGAGAAACTGAGGCTTCTGTAAGTGTCAAAGTTAATGCTTACAGTGCTGCACTTCTGGGTACTGTTTTTTTTTAAAACTGAATAGGCCTCACCTCAAAGAAACCTCTTGAAAGGACACATCTTATTTGCATCCTGAAACAATCATTTAAAATGTTAGACACAATTTTATGATGGCTTTACATCTCTTTTGCGCTGCTATTGCATCACTATTGTGAGACATCAGCAGTGCAAAAGATGCACCAAGTTCCAAAATAGGTCTCAGTTTTTCAGCATCAAGATACTGTTTGTTTAAAATATATATCTTTAGGATTGTGTAGGGGACGTAGAGAAGCAGAGGCTTCTGTAAATGTCAAAGTTGTTGAAAAACTGTTTGTTCTTGAACCTTTTCCTTTGTCTTTTCTAATTTTTAAATACATGTTTTAATATTTTTAAAATGTTTGTTCTCTCTTTTACAGATTGAAAGTATGAAAAAAGAATTCAAAAAGTTAACAAGAATTATAAGGTAAATGTTTTCTACTCTTTCTACCCGCAATCCACTGCTGATGATGTCACTGACCATGTCATGAATGATGTAATAAGTGGACATGACTTACTTCGTTGGTAAGCCTTCACATGTATTAATGCATACACTGCTGCACTTCTGCGTTCTGTTTCATATGCTGGACTACATCTGCACTATGAGATACCTAAGCAAAGGCAACACAGGTGATGTGATTGTGAAATGAGCAAAAGAAACTCCACGTTTTTCAATTACATTACTTGTGTTTTCTAAGTTTTCAAATGACATTGTGCAGATGAAGTTTAGGTCTGTCTATGGACACAGAAGAGGTCTGGCCGTTGTTCAAGAGTGAAGTGGACATGTTTTACTTCAATGGTAGGCCTTCACATGTATTATCTCCTCTGTATTCTACAACAAGCATAAATTTGATATGCAACCCTGAGTAGGCCTCACCTTAAACAAACTTTTGGAGAGGACACACCTTATCGTCATCCTGAATCAATCATTTATTCTATCACATTTAACATCTATTAGTTCTACTGCTTCATTTCTTTAATCCTTACTTTCCTGCGTTTGCTACTTCCCTCATTCCTTTCTCTATTACTTAATTATTCTACTCCTTCCAGTATTTTTCTCAGTCCCTCTCTTCTCATACTTCTTCATTCTTATTCACTCATTCTGTCTCTATTAATGTTACTGTTTCTGAATGATCTCCAAAAAATTTTTAAAACAAGAACAGTAAGTATAAGGGTAGGAAACAGACAGTTATGTTACAAGAAAGACAGCTATAGGAAGTAAACAAAAGATACTGTTACTCGCAATCCACTGCTGATGATGTCACTGACCATGTCAAGAATGATGTAATATGTGACATGATCAGAAGTGGATTGCGGGTAACAGTATCTTTTGTTTACTCCCTATAGCTGTCTTTCTTGTAACATAACTGTCTGTTTCCTTCCCTTATACTTACTGTTCTTTTTTTAAAAACATTTTTTTGGGTCGCTTCCGGTTCGCGTACTGGAGTGCGGACTAGGAGCGAACTAAAAGAAATAGAGGTTGGCAGAGTTTAAAAATTCTACCAATTTTTTTATAATGGGGAGGTAGTTCTGAAAAGAACTTTTTGTTTTGTTTTTGTTGTTTGAAATTTTTTTTATTATTTTTCTGAACCTTTTTTTAATTTTTTTTTGTATTTTCTGAACATTTTGATTTTTTTTTGTTTTTTTTGGGGGAGGGGGGAAACAAAAAAGGGCTCAACAGGAGCAACGAAAAAAAGAAGAATTTATTGCTTGGGGCGTTTCGGGCAAACATGATTAGTAATTGCTTTCATAATTAGAGTAACGCTACTTTCTCTGTAGCAAATTATTTGGTTACAGCGCACGCACACTTGCTTCACTTCCCCAAAGTTCATTTGAATGTTTGGGACCATCTCCCTCGCCTCTGGTCCCGACACTTCTTGAACCACCGATCTTCTTGCCATCGCAGGGGGATTTTGTTGTTCATCACAAAGCTGGGCAGCACTATAATTGTTTGGGTGCCACCTACTCATATGCCTATGCATTGTATAATTTCCGAAGCTGTATTTCTTATCTGTCCCCCTTGACAGTCTTTCATCGCATATACGGCAAAATACATATCTTGCATTCACTTTTTTTTGCCCTTCAGGAAATGTAAAAAATTGCCAAATGTAGTTTTCTTTTCGATTGTACCTCCTGGGCTCCTCTGGCAAAAACTCTGGCTCTTCCTGCTCATCCTCCTCTTCCTGATCTTCCTCTTCTTGTATGATTATTTTAGCAGGTGGTCCTTTCTTCCCATGAGGAGGTGGAGGTGGTGGTGGGGTTGCACCAGCTGAAGCAACTACTGAAGCCATTGCTCAACAATGAAAAAGGGTCTTTTTCTCACCAAGATGAAAGTCAGAGTGAGGAGAGAAGGAGGGGTTTTCATCATTTGGGAAAAGCAAAAGTTCTAAACCAATGAAAAGTGTTAATTTTAGATCACATGATCTAGTATTACATCATTAGGAAACCAAAAGTGAAACGAACCAATGAAAAGTGTTATAACCGAGTCACATGACCTGTTGTGTTTACGTTTCGCGCTTTGCTCCGCTTTCCGGTCCGCTTCCGGGTCCGCTAACCTGGCACGTCAAATGACGTATTACGCGACAACGCAAAACGTCATTCTAACGTAACAGTTACGCTAAAGGAACGTTTACCGGTTCGCGGACTGAGTCGCGGCTTTAAATTGAGCTAATAGGAAGCTGACCGGTTCGCGGACTGGGAGCGAAACAAAAATTTTTTTAAAAAAAATTGTATAAAAAACATGTAAAATATATTTTAAGATTTAAAGGAGAATACAGATATTAGCTTTTAAAAAACCATTGAAATTCACTTAAAAAACCATAGGTTATAGACCATATATAGTTAGGAATTAGCATTTACAAAACCTTGAAAATTCACTGAAAAAACCATAGGTTATAGACTAAGCATGGGCGAATTTTGCGAATCTCGCGTTCGCGAATTTTGCGGATTTGCGAACTCGCAATCCGCAAAATCCGCGAATTCTCGCAAATTTGCGGATTTTTTTTTTGTGTTTGCGCGGGTTTCTGCCAGTTCGCGAGGGTTTTGTACAATTTCGCAAATTGCGAACTTACCTGTCGGGTCGCAAGTTTCGCGAACTTGTTGTTTCTACGTGTCCAGCCTGTTTGGGACACTCTTCTTCATCACTGCCACTCTCTGTCACCACTGCCACTCTCTGACTACTCATGCCACCCTCTGGCCCACCCATGCCACCCTCTGTTTCATCACAGCACCCTCTGGTTGTCCAGTCAGTGTACATTATTGTGGCAACGCAAGCACACCTTCCCTGCCTCAAGTGACCTGAATCATTTTGGGGCTGATTAATGTGTCACAGAATATTTTTTTAGCTGGTACCTGCTTCCTTAGTGCTTCCTGATTAGTGATCTTTTGCACTTGCTAAGTGCTTTCATTGTTGCAAAATTAGTTACAACACCTGCCCTGCCCCAACTGACAATAATGAATTAGGGGCTGATTAATGGATTTGAACTTCCAGCCTGGCTCCTGCTTGTCTCCCTTAGCTGTAATTCAGGACCTTTGTGGCATATGTGTAACTATTCTGAGGTTCAGAGCAGGGTCACATAATATTTGCAACTGGCAACTGAACTCTGGAGGGGCCCCTCAGGAAGCACTACAGGAAATGGCTACTAATGATGAGCCTGAACTTTTGAACCTGGTAAGTAGTTTCAGTTTTGCTAAGATCGTATTTCTGCAATTTTGCACTTATTCGCGGTGCGCGAAGTTGTACTGGGAAGCCGCGAACTCACGCGAACAGTGCGAGCAAAATCCGCTGCTCGCGGATTTGCGGATTTTGCGGGAGATTCGCGAATCTCGCGGATTGCGAATTTACCGAAAATCCGCAAAATCCGCGAGCGAAACGGATTTTCCGCCCATGCTTATTATAGACCATATATAGTTAGGAATTAGCATTTACAAAACCTTATTTTACTCACACAAAACCATTGAAATTCCATATATAGTTAGTTGCACTAACCATATATCGCGCACCCGCAATCCACTGCTGATGATGTCACATATTACATCATTCATGACATGGTCAGTGACATCACTGATGACATCACTGAGGACAACTCAAATGACATCACTGACAACATCACTGATAATATCATTCATGTGATAATACGATGAACCTCTTCAGACTCTAATAAAACCTTAGATACAATCAGTGTAAACAGACATTCACAGATTGTCACTCATCCATTGAGTTACTCATACATCTAGTCAGTCATGCAAAGAATCAATCACACCTCCATTTCCTCAACTATACAGTTATACACACCTTACTAATTCAAACATATTCTAACACATATTTACTCTCCTATACGATCCCTGATACAAGTTCACAATGATCCATACAGCCACTTACACATTCATTGGCTCTTATGCATGGTTATATATGTCAACTCTCACATGTACTGTGTTTTACATATGTACTTACTTTGACATGTTTCACTGAGATATCCATTCACTCACCAATACACTCATGCACACAGTCAACCGCCCATGCAGCTGTTTCCACATGCACTTTTGAACCCATACATCTAGTGAATCAACTGCTCACACATCTATGCACAGAGTCACACACCTCCCAGCCACCCACACACACACTCAGTCTCCCATACAAATACTTGGGCAACCAATCAATAACCCATATAGTTACTCATATAGCTACTGATCAACACATGCAGCAGTTCACAGAACAACAGACATAATGATGCACAAATTAAGACAGTTTAGTCACTAACCCATGCACTCAGTGAGACACATTTAATCACTCACTCATACAGTCAGTCATGCACCTACTAAATCCTTCATCCAGACACTTATACATCCACTCATTCTTCAATATGTAAGACATATTTTAACTTTACAGAAACATACAGTCACTGGGTGTTGTCATCAGTGATGTCATCAGTGATGTCACTGACCATGTCATGAATGATGTAATATGTGACATGATCAGCAGTAGATTGTGGGTGCGCGATATATAGTTAGTGCATCTAACTATATATGAAATTTCAATGTTTTTTTGTGAGTAAAATAAGGTTTTGTAAATGCTAATTCCTAACTATATATGGTCTATAACCTATGGTTTTTTCAGTGAATATATATATATATATATATATTCACTGAAAAAACCATAAGTTTCAGGGATGTTATAGTTAGAAATTATGCATTTAAAAACCTTAGAAATTCACAGAAAAAACCATAGGTTTCACCCATGTTATAGTTAGCTGGACATTTCTCTCATACAAAACCATTGAAATTCCCCCGTTATAGTTAGTTCAGCTAACTATAACTCGCTCGCCCGCAATGCACTGCTGATGACGTCACATATTGCATCACTCATGACATTGTCAGTGACATCACTCATGACATCACTGATGAAATCTCAAATTACATCACTGAGGACATCATCCAGTGAATGTGTGTCTTTATGAAAAAATACATATTTTTATATATGTATATCTAAAGGTCGATGGAAGGATAAATGGGTAAATAAGTGTGTAAATGGATTCTTTTTGTAAAATTGATTGTATAATGCACTCATTAAGTGTATCTTAGTGAATACATGTATTAGCGAGTAATGTTTAAATATGTAAATATCTGTATCAGTGTCTCTCTTTGTGTATAAGTGGCTGCATGGGTTGATGAGTAGCTACATGAGTGTCTATATGGGTTATTAGTTTGTTTTTTGAGTATCAGTATGAGTGTCTGTATGATTTGGTCGGGGGTATTACTTAGCGCATAGATGCATGAATGACTGACTCACTGTATGTATTTTGAAGACAGCATGTGTGCAGTACTGTATTGATGGATGAGTGTATGTATGGGTGTGTTAGCGAGTGAACGACTGTCTCAATAGTATCTTTATAAGTAACTACATATGTTTTAAACTAGTATATGTGAGTATTGATGTATATAAGTGAGTATATGTGAGAGTGTGAGGGATTGGAAGAGTTCCTATATAAATAAGTATGTGTTTCTATAAGTGATTTTTTAAGATAATAAGTATGTGTATGTTTCTGTAGAAGTAAGCGTAGTGGTGTGTGTATAACGATATATGCAAGTAAATGGATGTTTGATAGTTTATTTGTATGTGTGAGTATGTGTGTGAGTAACTCTATGGATGAGTATTGTGTGTAACAGGATGTATAGGTGTATGAGTCCATATGATGAGTGAGTACATGTATGTGTGACTATATAGAACTGTTGGTGAATGAGTGGATGTGTATGTAGATGTTGGAATTACTAAACAGGTTGTTGTAACTGGTATTGGTATCTCCATTGTTTTGAAATTTTTAGTTTCTATTTTTCAATGTGTGTATCAAACGTTATATTATGCTGAGAGGAGGTCTCCCACTCTTTCACCAGGATAATGTCATCAGTGATGTCATGAGTGATGTCATGAGTGATGTCACTGACCATGTCATGAGTGATGTAATATGTGACGTCATCAGCAGTGCATTGCGGGCTTGCAAGTTATAGTTAACTGAACTAACTATAACTGAGGAATTTCAATGGTTTTGTATGAGAGAAATGTCCAGCTAACTATAACATGGGTGAAACCTATGGTTTTTTTCAGTGAATTTCTAAGTTTTTTAAATGCTAAGTCCTAACTATAACGTGCCTGAAACCTATGTTTTTTTCAGTGAATTTCTAAGGTTTTTTAAATGCTAATTCCTAACTATAACATGCCTGAAACCTATGTTTTTTTCAGTGAATATATATAAATATATTATTAGCAATGTTTTCCACCACCATCGCACCACACACCTTGGGTGCCTCCTGTACGTGGTGGTGAGCCTCGTTACACAACCAGAACACAGTCAGTAATAAATCTGTATCAACCGACACAAGCAAGAGCACACTTCAAACAGGTCCGTGAAAAAATGTATTTATTTCATTTCTAGACCCCCCCCCAGCGTTGACAGACGGGTTTCGACGCTCTGCCTTTGTCAATTTCAATAGCTTCAATTAAGTACCACCATTTTAAAGTGAAAAAAGTGCAACTGCAATTGAAAGAAGAAATGGTAAACATAGAAGACAGCATAATATATGCTCTATGCTGTAGTTTCATGTTGGCCATCTTAACATATGATGCAGTATAATTAAAAGAATGAGTCCACAGTGTTGTCTTGCTCGTTATACATAGAGCAAAACACATAATGTCCCAGTGTCAACCATAAATATATACATCAGAATAGTGATTTTAAAAAGAGAAGCACATGTTTACTACTCTTCCCATTTATGTGGAATTTTAGCCCCTTTTCTGTATTATTTAATAGCGACAGTATTGTGTGTGCAATTGTTTTTCAAATATATATTTGCACCACAGTTTCTGAAGAAATGGGACTATTATACCAAACCATTGAGCCCTAAATGGGCTTAAAATGTGGCATGGAGGAGACAAAGTTCGTCTTCATATTAATATTGCTATATGTTGTCAGAATGGAGCACCCAGTAGTTTTTCTATCTAGATTCCTATCTCTAAAGTCTATCTGGCAAGTGAAGGAATGTTACCCCTAATTTCAACCCTAAGAGGAATACACAATTAACAATAAGCAGCCAAGTGTTGTTTGATTCACATATGCAGTGTAGATACTTCAAATAACAACCACACAACATCCTCCATTATTTCATAAATTATGCATTTAAAAAACCTTAGAAATACACTGAAAAAACCATAGGTTTCAGAGACGTTATAGTTAGATGGACATTTCACTCATACAAAACGATAGAAATTCCCCTGGTATAGGTAGTTGAGCTAACTATAACTCGCGCCCCCGCAATGTACTGCTGATGACGTCACATATTACATCATTCATGACGTGGCAGTGACATCACTGATGACATCATCCACGTGAAAATAGGATGCACCTAATCAGACCCTAATATAACACTGGATACACCCATTCTAAAATACAGACTACAATTTTTGAAACCATGAATACACAAATACCAGTTAGTACATATCCACTCACTAATTCCTAGGTCTACACACACATCCATTCATTCACCCATACAGTCACTCATACATGCAGTCAGCCATCAAAACAGCATTATCATATCCAGTCACATATCTATACAGACACTCACACACCGCCTCTCAATCATAGAGTTATTCACACATCTAGTCAGTAATGGAAATAATGAATCACACTTTTATTTACTCACCTGTACAGTTATACATATACCACCTCACTTATTTAAACATATACTAACACATACTTACACTCTAATACAATAACTAATACTAGCACACACTGATCCATACAGGCACTCGCACAATCTCTCAGTCTCATATATAGTCATTTATACACTCCAACACTCATATATACTGCCTTTCACATATGCAGTTACTCACACATGTACCGCTGAGACCTCCATTCACTCACACATAGACAGAACATATTATCACAGTCTAACCATGCTCTAT
Organism: Lissotriton vulgaris; assembly: GCF_964263255.1. Classification (NCBI taxonomy): domain Eukaryota; kingdom Metazoa; phylum Chordata; class Amphibia; order Caudata; family Salamandridae; genus Lissotriton; species Lissotriton vulgaris. Next base: position 1,300,515,467 of record NC_141691.1, read on the forward strand.
GACTCCCTCAATATTTTCTATGACTCCTCACAACTTACCCCTTAAAGACTGAGGCTATTGCCTCTCTTCTTTTGAATATTCTCCACGGAGAGAGAACTGGAGCAGTTGAAAATCCAAGGAATACTCTCAGTATAATATTGGTAGAAGGGACTAAGTAATGTTCTCTACTTTCTAGTGATAGTTTAGGAAAATGTATGTGTAATTAACCTAACCTCTTTCTCTCTGCAGGTAAGACAAGAACCATAGAATACCCCAAGAGGAACAAAGGTTCAGGTAAGTAATATCCTTGATTAAACAATTATTTTTTAAAGTCTTTTAGAAAGTTCCAGGGGAAGAGTACTTGTGTGACTGGATAAACAGGTGCTGGATGTAAGGAATGAAAGACTCTGAAAAGCCTCTGGAATGCTTCTGCTGAGTTTGTCTTGAAAATTCTCAGAACTTCTTCTTAAACTAAACTACTCCCAGCGCGAAGCAAGAAAAACTAAGCTACCGCTGAAAACTGCACAACGGAAACTCTGACTACACTGATACTAAACACGGATGAACGCCTAAGCATTGCTGTTCAACTGACAAGCTCGGTCAAGTGTGCGGTGCTGAGGGACAGCGCGAGCTTCAGCTGAGACCTAGGCCTCCGGCTCTTCATCAGCGAGCTGTAACACCAACCCTGCACTAGCAGCCATCTTGGAGGACCACACATTGATTAAAGCAGTCCAAGACTGGTCGTAATATTTTCTGTGAATGCTGGTCGCATTATCACACCTTTTGTTAAGGGGGACAGAGGTAGATCCAACTAGCTGACATGCTTTTGAATATCTGATACCTTGGTTCCTGACAGAACTCCTCTGCAAGGGGGTTTCCCCAAGTTTTGCCTTAAGGGGGTATTGTTCATGAAAGGCTTTTACTAATCTTGGGGCATGCATTTTTGAGTAAGGTTTCCACAACCTTTCCTCAGGATTATAACCTTTCCAATAGACTAAATAGTACAGTGTTCCATTCTTCCACTTAGAATCAATCAATCAATCAATCAATCAGAATACTTGTAAAGCGCGCTACTTACCCGTGAGGGTCTCAAGGCGCTAGGGGAGGGAGGGTGCCGCTACTGCTCGAAGAGCCAGGTCTTGACGAGTCTTCTGAAGGAGAGTAGGTCTTGGGTCTGCCTCAGGTGGGTAGGAATGGTGTTCCAGGTCTTGGCGGCAAGGTAGGAGAAGGATCTGCTGCCGGAGGTCGTTCGTTGGATGCTGGGGACAGCGGTGTGGGTGAGGCTGGCGGAGCGGAGCTGGCGGGTGGGGGTGTGGAAGCTGAGTCTGTTGTTTAGGTAGGCTGGTGCGGCGTTGTGAAGTGCTTTGTATGTGTGGGTGAGGAGCTTGAAGGTGATCCTCTTGTCGATGGGGAGCCAGTGTAGGGCTCTCAGGTGGGGGGGTGATGTGGCTGCGGCGTGACGATCAGTTGGGCAGAGGCGTTTTGGATGTCTTGTAGTTGTCGTAGGTGTTTGGCTGGTATTCCTGCATAGAGTGCGTTGCCGTAGTCCACTCTGCTGCTGACGAGGGCCTGTGTCAACGTTCTTCTTGTTTCGGTCGGGATCCACTTGTAGATCCTGCGAAGCATGCGGAGGGTGTTGTAGCAGGAGGAGGAGACGCGTTGACCTGTTTAGACATTGAGAGGGAGGAGTCGAGGATGAATCCTAGGTTGCGTGCATGGTCGGTGGGTGTTGGTGCAGTCCCCAGTGTGGGCGGCCACCAGGAGTTGTCCCAGGCTGAAGGGGTGGGTCAGAGGATTAGTACCTCCGTCTTGTCCGAGTTTAGATTCAGACGGCTGTTCCTCACCCAGTCGACGATGACCTTCATTCCTTTGTGGAGGTTGGTTTTGGCGGTGTGCGGGTCCTTGGTGAGAGAGAGGATAAGCTGAATGTCGTCGGCGTATGAGAAGATGTTGAGGTCGTGTTGGCGGGCCATGTAGACATTGAAGCGTGTCGGGCTGAGGGATGAGCCCTGGGGGATGCTGCAGATGATGGCGGTGGCTTCAGATCGGAGAGGAAGGACGTGGTCCAGTAAAGGGCCGTCTCTTGGATTCCAGCCTCTAGGAGGCGTGTCTTTAGAGTGCGATGGCAGACCGTGTTGAAGGCGACTGACAGGTCCAGTAGGATGATGGCTGATGTTTCGCCGTTGTCAAGTTGGGCTCTGATGTCGTCAGTGGCAGCGATGAGGGCTGACTCTGTGCTGTGTTTTCGTCTGAACCCAGAGTGGGACGGGTCCAAGATGTTGTTGTCTTCCAGGTGGCGGGCCAGTTGCATGTTGACGATTTTCTTGATGACCTTTGCCGGGAATGGGAGCAGGGAGATGGTCCGGAAGTTCTTGAGGTCCTTGGGGTCCGCCTTGGGCTTCTTGAGGAGGGCGTTGATTTCAGCGTACTTCCAGCTTTCCAGGAATGTCGCTGTTTCGAAGGAGATGTTGATGACCGTCCGTAGTTGGGGTGCGATGGCAGTGTCTGCTTTTTTGAATACATGGGGTAGGCATGGGTCTGACGGAGATCCTGAGTAGATGGAGTTCATGACCTTCTGTGTCTTGTTGTTGTTGACGTTGGACCAGGAGGTCAGACGGTTGGCGAAGGTGGTGTTCACCGGGGGAGGTGGGGTCTGGTGTAGTCGGGCGGTCTTGGTGTTGAAGCTGTCATGGATGTCAGCGATCTTGCGGTGGAAGAAGATAGCTAGTGAGTCGCACAGTTCTTGTGAGGGCGGTATGTCGTTGGCGTTGGCGATGGGGCTGGAGAGTTCCTTTACGATGCTGAAGAGCTCTTTGCTGTCGAGTGCGTTGTTATCCAGGCAGTCTATGAAGGAGGATCTCTTGGCTAGTCTGATGAGGTGGTGATGTCTGCGGGTGGCATCCTTGTGGGCTGCATGGCTGTCCGGTGTGCGTTCGTGGAGCCATATCTTCTCCAGTTTCTGGCATGCGCGTTTGGAGGTCTGGAGCTCGTCGGTGAACCAGGTCGCTCTCTTGCTGGCGTGGTTGTTGGAGGCTTTCTTCAACAGGGCAAGGGTGTTGGCACAGTCGTCGATCCAATGTCTGAGGTTGCGGGCTGCAATTTCTGGGTTGGTGGGTTCAGTGGGTGGGTTCTGGGCGAGGGTGGTGATCAGCTGGTCTTCAGTGACTTTGCTCCAGCAGCGGCGGGACAGCTGTTGGGTGCAATGGTGCGTGGTTGGTTTCTTGAAGGTGAAGTGGATGCAGCGGTGATCGGTCCAGTGGAGTTCGGTGGTGTGGGTGAAGGCGATGTGGGTGCCTGTGGAGAAGACGGGGTCCAGCGTGTGGCGTCGGCGTGGGTGGGTGTGGTGACGAGTTGTCTGAGGCCCAGGTTGACGAGGTCGTCGATCAGGGTGGAGGAGTTGGTGTTGTTGATGTTCTCGAGGTGGAAGTTCAGGTCTCCGAGGAGGATGTAGTCAGTGGAGGCAAGTGCGTGGGTGCTGGCGAGGTCGGCGATGGTGTCGCTGAACTGAGCTCGGTGTCCTGGGGGGGTCTGTAGATGAGTGTTCCTCTGAGGGTGGTGTTGGAGTCGGTGTGGATAGGGAAGTGCAGGTGTTTGGCAGTGTTGAGGGTGTAGTCTGCGTGGGTGGTGACCTTGAGGGTAGACTTGTGGATGATGGCAATTCCTCCTCCGATTCCATTGGTGCGATCCCTACGGATGATCTTGTAGCCGTCCTGGATGGCTATGGCGATGTCGGGCGCCGAGGAGTCGTTCCACCAGGTCTCGGTCTGGAAGGCCACGTCTGGGGCATAGTAGTGGAGAAGATCCCAGAGCTCGACGGCGTGTTTGCGTGCAGAGCGGGTGTTGAGGAGTATGCAGCAGAGGTGGTTGGGTCCAGTCCTTGGAGGTTTGGTGGCTCTGTCGCAGGTGAAGCTGCAGGTGTGGCAGGAAAAAGGTCCGTGAGTCCATTTCGGGGCAGCCTAGAAGCAGGTGTGGTTTTGGCCGGCGTTGAGTGCGTGAAGGGTGCTGATGTCGTAGCAGAAACTGGTGTTGCAGCGTTCGTGGGGTCCAGGGGTTCTGGCACTGGGCGAGGTACAGGCGTGGACGGGCACAGACGGGCTTGCCCTTGGCACGCCTCTGGCATGGCCGCTGCGTGGCCTCCATAAGAGGAGGAGAGGGACGGAGGAGCAGCTGGGAGGCGGGAGTGGGGTGGCCAATGGGGAGGCAGGGAGCGGGCCGCAGGGACACAGCGGCAGGAGGAGTGTGGACGGCAGGAAAACAGGGAGAGAGGGCAGCAGAATCAGGGAAAACGGCAAGAGAAGGCAGGCAGCAGAATCAGGCAATGGAGCAGCTGGCAGCCGTGTGGTGGCGTGGGGAGCGACCTGCCTGCTAGCTGCGTCAGAGGTCAGATCTAGGATCTAGGATTCTTTTAACTTTGAACTTCTCTCAATAGTCTGTTTGGATAGGCTTTGGAAGTGTTCTGGGCCTCAGTAAATAGACATGAAAAATGAGTGTATTCTTAGTTGTGAAGGTAAATATAATCTAGAGGTCACTGGGTTCATTTTCTTCTCAACTGGGGAGAGGTGTGGTGCTGCGGCCAGGGCGACTGATGTTGGATTCTGGGGATCACGGCTTGATCCCCAGCGCCAGCGGCAGATTAGCCCAGCACCATGTGACTCTGGGCAATAGCTTGCTTAATCTTCCCGATGGCCCCCAGCGCCTAGAGACCCTTACGGATGATTGTTCGCGCTTTACAAATGTGGATTATTATTATTATAATACCAAAAGAAACTATGAAGTGAGGTTGTAATTTCCAATTCCATTTTAGTTTTAAATTATTAGTACTAAGCCAAACCTTGCTCCCAATGGAATAATCTTCATCCTGTCTTCTTTTTCTATCAGCATGGTGCTTGTACGTTTCTTTTGCTTTCTCTAACTTTTCTCATGCTGCCTCATGAGTTTCTCTTAAATGGTGAACTAAATCCTTTGCTGCAGGAACTGAAATTTCACTAGTACTAATCATAAGATTAGGACGTCACCCATAATTTAGGTAAAATGGTGTCTGACCTGTAGAACTATTTTGGGGATTATTGTGTGCGAATTCTGCTGTTCAGAGGAGATCCGGCCAGTCCCCTTACTGCTCTTACAAAAACAATCTTAGGTATTGTTCTAGCTTCTGATTAACTCTCTCTGTCTGTCCATCTGTCTCTGGGTGGGAGCTAGTGGAGAATCTAGCTTCTATATTCAACCCCTTAGTAATAGTTTTCCAAAAATGAGACAAGAATTGAGCACCACGATCAGAAATGAGAACCTTAGGAATTCCATGTAACCTCGCCAAATGTAAACTAAACCTTGTAGCTAATTCCTTAGCACTCTGGATGTCTTGCAAAGGAACAAAGTGAGCCATTTTAGTAAAGGCGTCGACCAAAATCAGAATTGTATTGTAGCCCGACTGGTAGGCAGGTCCACAATCAGATCCGTGGTCACGGTATGCCAGGGATGAGGGGGTGTAGGCATTGGCTGTAGTAAACCCTGAAGTGACTGCCGTGTTGGTTTTCCATGAGCACAGATCCCACAACAATGCACAACAAACAATAGGGTGATCATGACAATCATGCAAAATGTGTTCTCGTAATTCCACAGTAGGCAAAAACAAGGCTCCACCGTGGTAGGGTAAACCATTTCGGCTTTCACAAGACGAGTCTGCCAAAACCCATTGCTGTAGTTCTTCTGGAGTAAATGACTCTCTTATTTTTCAATCTATAGTTTAGTTAGAAGTGGCCCCAACAATCTTCGATTTTGGAATAATCATTTGGTCTTTAACAGCCACCTTTTGTCCTTCCGTATCCATCCTGGATAAGGCGTCTGCCTTTCCGTTCTTGTTTCCTGGTCGATAGGTGATCACAAAGTTGTAATCTGCAAAATATAGAGACCATCTAAGCTGACGCGGCATCAGAGTTCTAGCCGCTTTTAGGAATTGCAGATTCTTGTGATCAGTATATACAGTTACAGTATGTCTGGCACCCAGTACGTAATGCCTTCACTCTTTGAAGGTGTCTTTAATTGCTAATAGCTCCTTTTCTGTAATAGGATAGTTGATTTCAGCAGGCAGGAACTTCCGGGAGTGATAAGCAACTGGGTGTAGTTGACCGGTCTCTTTATGTCTCTGAGATAGAACTCCTCTGATCACTTGATCTGATGCATCCGTTTCTAAGTAAAAGGGCTCTGTAGGATCGGCATGGAGGAGTATAGGCGCAGAAGTTAAACTTTTCTTAAGGGACTGAAAAGCGGCTTCTGCTCCCTTCAACCAGAAAAAAGGAACCTTTTATTGGAATCACCTTTTAGAGAAATCCTGAATAAATTTCCAGTAGAAATTTGAAAACTCAATGAAACGCTCTATCTCATTTACAGTGGTAGTGGATGGACAATCCAACACTGCCTTAATATTATTGTGCATCCATATTGATTCCCTCTGGAGATAGGACAAAACCAAGGAAATCCACTGAACGAACATTGAATGCACACTTTTCAAGCTTGACATATAAGCTGTTTTTGCGCAACTTTCCCACGGTTCCTTTGACATGCTCTTGATGTTCTTCTTCTGATGCTGAGTAAATTATGATGTCATCAATATAGATGATGGCACCCTTGTCAATATATTGATTCAATACGTCATTTATGAAACACTGAAAAGCTGCAGGGGCATTGAAAAGACATCACCTGGTACTCATATAGGCCAAACTTGGTTCTGAACGTGGTCTTCCATTCATCGCCTTCTCTAATCCGGACCAGGTGATATCCCTCTGAGATCTAGTTTTGTATAGATTTGGGTCCCCTTTATCTTATCCAAAAGCACAGAAATCAAGGGCAATGGGTCTCTGTTTTTGATAGTAATTCGATTCAGGGTGCAATAATCTGTACAGATTCTTAGATCGCCTTCTTCCTTCTTTGAAACAAAGAATAACGGTGAAGAAACCAGGGACTGTGAAGTTCTGATGAAACATTCTTTAAGTAGGTCTGAATATATTCTTTCAAATACTTATCCTCCTTCTCCGTCATGGCATAGACTCTGCTGCACAAGATGTTCGCCCCTTGTTCCAGCTCGATCTTACAATCATAAGGCCTATGAGAAGGAAGCTTCTCCGCATCGACGTCACTGAAGACATCCTTGTAATCTTGGTACATTTCTAGCACTTCTTCAGTACATATTACGCACACCGAGGCTCCATTTTCACACAAACAGGCTGCTAGACTGGACTCTTTCACTTGATCCTCGCCATGATAGCAGGACTCTTTACAGTATTCTGAGTTCATCTTAATAGATCTGTTCTCCAATCAGTCTGAGATTTGTGTTCCGTTAGCCATGGGAGACCAAGAATTAGTTGGAATTGTGGTGCATCAATTAACTTAAATTGCAAGCACTAACGATGACCATCCGGCAGAACAAGTTCCACCTCCTCGGTGTGACTCATGATTGGACCTAAAGAAAGATTTGTGCTGTCGACCTTTGAACCCTTCCCTCCTGTTCTTTCCTATGGCTTGTAATACAATCTTCAAAGCGAATTTAATATCACAGAAATTCCCGGTGGCTCCGGAATCTATCATTACCGGGACATCAGAATGCACAGATGTTCTGAATTTCAATGTGGCAGTGAGGGTAAAATGCAGTACCGGCGATTTCATTGTGTTTGCCAACTGATGAGAATCTGAGGTTGTAATTTCTCTAGCATCCACCAGTCCAACTACTCCTACTGGTGGTGCCGCAAGTTTTTCTAGTGTAAAATCTTTGATTTCTTGGGACAGACTCTAACAAAATGGCCGCTGACTCCACAATACATACAAAGGTTATTCAACCTCCTCTTCTCCTTGGGACTATATACTGCTCCAATTTGCATGGCTTCCACAGTTTGATTATTCTCTACTCACATGACCCCTTCTGACCTCATCAGTTCAGACCTCGGTACACTTCAGCAATACCCTCTTCTTTTTTTGCCTCTTCTTTCTGTTTGTCTATAATCCAGTTCTAGGACCAAATCGATGAGAGCGGAAACTTCTGTGGGCCTATTGAGTATTTGTGACAGAGCATCTTTGAGTTCGTCCTTAAGACCCCTGTAAAAAGCGCAGCCCTCTTGTTGTCCGGCCAATCAGTTTTCACGATGAGTTTATTAAATTGAGCCAAGTATGTAACTAGTTCCTTATTTCCTTGTGTTAGCTCCAGTAACTCATTGTCTGTAGCTTGAGCCACCTTTCACAGGTCAAATATTCTTAAAAACCCCTTCTTAAACTCTTCCAAGTCGTGCAAGATTGTTGAATATTTTTAGACTAAAGGCAAGGACCAAGCAGCTGCATCACCACTTAAATAAGGTAGAATGAAGGCTACCCAGGACTATGCATCAGGGAAAATGGCAGGTCGGCACATGAAGTGGAGGGAGCATTGCGTTAGAAAAATGTGGCCTTTTGCGGGTCTCCACTAAAACGTTCTAGAGGGGCTAGAGGAATCACTGGTGACAAGGAGTGCACAACCTGTGCGGTACTTCTAGGTTGAGAAATAGGAGAAGAACTGGGAATCTGGGATTCCTGGGATTCCTGAGATAAGGCTGCAAAGCTTGTACCTGAAAAATAACCATCCATTTTGCTAGCTAGATCTGTAGTTTCTCTTCTTGAAGCCAATAAGTCTTGTCTTAAAATTCTATTCTCATCTCTAACGGCTAACAACACTTTTGGAATGGCTTCTAAAAGCCCACCTACATTCATTAAATCAAAACCATCAGCCCTTCTGCTCAGGTGAGTAATAAGTTGTGGGCACTTCACTCTGTAGGAAGAGTCTTACTTGAAGTTTCTTATGTTCTTAACAGGAGCAGAATGAAGCCTTTTCCCAATGCCTCTCTGAGACCCCCTCCACGCTCCCAAAGGATATTTCCAGAGAGTTTTAAGGAACTGAAAATCATCCCAAATTAATGGGTAAAGGATCTAGCAAATGGATAGGGTTGGCTATCCTAATCACACGATATGAAAAGCATACAGGAACAAAAAATGTCTTTCTTGAGTCCCCTCACTTACCAGAGTTTCCCCACGGTGTTATGCTTCATCATTGGGGCCATCTCAGCCCTCTACTGACTGAGGCGTGCTGCGACTTGCGAACATACGTAGGAGCACTTAATGGAAGACTATGTGTAGTGCAGAAGTGTGGTGGAGTGGGTTTAAGTGAATAGAAATACTTTCCTAGTGGGCGAGTAAATGTATTATTTCTCCTAGATTGGTATATCTAAAACCAGGGTAATACCAGGGATCCTAACTATAATGGGCTAGTGATTCTGGATATATGTCAACTAGTTTTGAGCGTCCCCCAAGCTCTTCCTCAGGACTACACAGGGACCAGCCCTGTGTTTTCCACTCCTAAAATAAACCAAAATGTAGTGCTTTAAACAAGATACAATAACAGTGAAGAACACTGCAACTCATAAAACATGCGTTAATTAAATACATACGATCAAGGCATGTCAGAAAGTATTTCTAGTAGAGCAAGAGTGTGCCCCATGGACCGTGGGGGGCAAAGTACAACTGAACCTATGTTCGTAATGTGAGCGCTTTGCAGGTAATTATCTAGGAACATCTCCCCACCGGACCGCATATTAAGGAACTCCCAGGGGGTAAAGGGGATAGAGACAGAGAAGAGAAAACCTCGTCTTCGTATATTGGTGTCTTCTATACACTGCCACTTGCTTTTTCTTCAATCTACAGACACTGAAACATAAAAGTACATATTACTACAGTCTAACCACGCTCTATGACTCCCTTGGTATTTCCTATGACTCCTCACAACTTACCCCTTAAAACTAGGGCTATTGCCTCTCTTCTAATTATTAGTAATTGGTGAATATTCTGTGCGGAAAGAGACAGAAGTGGAGCAGTTGAATACTCTTAGTCTAGTATTGGTAGAAGGGACTAAGTAATGTTCGAAGGTTCAGGTAAGTAATATATATTAGAATTAAACAATTGTTTTTTAAAGTCTTTTAGAAAGATCCAAGGGTACTTGTGTGACTGGATAAACAGGTGCTGGAAGTAAGGAATGAAAGACTCTGAAAAGCATCTGGAATGCTTCTGTGGAGTTTTTCTTCAAAATTCTTGGAACTTCTTCTTAAACTAAACGACTCCCGGCGCTAAGCAAGAAAAACTAAGCTACCGCTGAAAACTGCAATGGAAACTCTCACTACACTGATACTAATGCCTTAGCACTGCTGTTCACCTGACGAGCTCGGTGAAGTGTGCGGAGCTAAGGGACAGCGCGAGCTTCAGCTGTGACCGAGGCCTTGCGCTCTTTATCAGAGAGCTGTAATGCTAACCCTGCACTAACAGCCATCTTGGAGGACTACAAATTGATCAAAGCGGTCCAAGACTGGTCGCAATATTTTCTGTGAATGCGGGGTCATTATGACACCTTTTGTTCAGGGGGACAGATGTAGACCCCACTAGCTGACATGCTTTTGAATATCTTAGACCTTGGTTCCTGACAAGATCTCCTACATAAGCCTTTCTAAACCCTTCCCTCTGACTTTCCCCCCTCCCAGACTTCCTCCTACTGCTATGATCGCCCCAAAAAACTTTTCTAGAACCATCCCTCTTCTATCCCTTCAATATCTTTTTCAATTCAGCTAACAGACTCAGATGTCTACCGCTCAAATTAATTTCAGATCTCCCTATAATAATTTCCCATCATGTTTGAGAATAATGTGGGACCCGATGAAAAGCTCTTCAACACCTCATCAGGGGTAGCAAGCATTATATAAATGCAAACACTTCTCTCCTCTATCCCTCCACTATCCTTTTTAAATCCAAATAACAAACTTGCATGTCCCCACTCAAATTAATTTCATATCTTCCTATACTAATTCACCACTAATCCTTTTTTGGTTCCAGAGCAGGGTACTGCTTGCTGAAAAGTGCTTCGATGCCTTCCAAGGGGTAGTACGCACTATATAAATGCAGTCACAATTACATCCTGAAATTTCTGGAGATAAGAAGCCAGTCCCAAAAAGGCAAAGTATTGCCTGGAAATTCTTTAGCATCCCGTCTGGTGAATCAAAAACTGTTGCCAAATTGATCAAATGTTCCTTGTGCAACCAACCCTTATCAAGGGGCCCAGCTAAAAAAAATTCTTGTGGTACAACAAGTATGTTGTACCACTTAAAAAACATTCCATAAGAATGATTTGAAGAGGGCACATGAGGAAAGAGAGGAAGACGGGCCATCATTTTCTTGGGCTGCACTATCTTTACCAAGAGAGAGTCCCTCAGGAAGTGAAAAGGCGGCCGCCAGAAATCTGTCCAGAATGATGGCGTATCCCTACCTTTTGCATTAACTGCAACACCACTCTTACAGCAGGAAAGCAGTCTGTTAAAGTCATTCTAGAAACAGCAAAAAAACACAGCTTTTAATTTTTGTTATTTACACAAGTTGATCTACTGATTTTTGTGTTTGTTGCCATCTTATTCAACAAAAATAAAAAAAATACAAAACTTTAGAAAACAAAAACTGTTAAATAAAAAAACTGTTTCAGAAAAAAAGTTCTTGTAAAAACCGCCTTTCATGGTTAAAAAAAAGATAAACTGTATGTCTGTGTGTATATATATATATATATATAAAGAGGAGTGGTTGTATAAAAGTATGAATGAATGTGTTGAGTGGCTGCATGGGTGACTGAGTACCTGTGTGAGTGGCTGTATGAATCAGTTAGTGCCTGTATGAGTGACTGTTTGGTTGCGCAAGTGGCTTTGTTAGTGGCTACATAGGAGAGTGAGTGGTTCTGCGACTGGCTGTATGGTTGAATGAATGGTTGTCTGAGTGGCTGTATGGGCGAGTGAATAGCATTATGAGTGGCTGTATGGGTGAGTGACTGTCTGTGTGAGTGGCCTTATGGAAAACTGAATGGTTGTGGGAGTGGTTGTGTGGGAGAAGGAATGGTTGTTTTTAGGGACTGTATGAGTGAGTGAGTGCCTGTGTTTGTGGCTGTATGAGTGAGCAAGTGCCTGTATAAGTAACTGTATGGGTAAATAACTGGCTGTTTAAGTGGCTGTATGGAGACTGCGTGATTGTGGGAGGGGCTGTATGGGGGAGTGAATGATTGTGTGAGTGGTTGTATGGGTAAGTGCATGGTTGTGTGAATGGCTCTATAGGTGAGTAAGTGCCTGTATGAGTAGCTGTATGGGTGAGTGAGTACTAATCTGACTGGCTATGTGGATAAATGAGTGGGTGTGTGAGTATGTTTGTATGAGTGAGTAGTTGTATGAATGGTTGAATAGGTGAGTGAATACCTTTTCTGAGTGGTTGTATAGGTCAATGAGTAGCTGTGTGAATGACCATATGAGAGACTAAGTTGTTGGGGACTGCCAGTATGGGTGACTAAATGGTTTGTGAGCAAATGTGTGGTTGAGTTAGTGCCTGTGCAAGTGTCTGTATGGGTAAGTGACTGTGTAAGCTGCTGTATAGGAGAATTAGTGATTGTGTTAGTGGTTGTATGGGTAAGTGAATAGTTGTGTGAGTGGATCTATAGGTAAGTAAGTGCCTATGTGAGTAGCTGTGTGGGTGACTGAGTGGGTGTATCAGTACTGTATGGGTGAGTACGTGTGGGTATTATTGGCTGTATGGCTGATTGAGAGGGTATGTGAGTAACTGCATAGGTGAGTGAGTGGATGTGTGAGTGGCTGTATGAGTGAGGGAGTATATGAGTGCTTGTATGAGTGAGTAAGAGGGTACATGAATGGCTGTATAGGTGAGTTAGTGCTTGTTTGAGTGGCTGTTTGTTTTATTGAATGGGTGTGTGAGTAGCTTTATGGGGCAATGACTGGTTTTGTGAATGGTTGTATGTGTAAGTGAATGGTTGTATCAGTGGCTCATTGGGTGAGTGAGTGAATGCATTAGTGCTGTATGGTATGGTTGACTGAGTGTGTGTTAGTGACTCTATTGGTGTGTTAGTGTGTGTATGAGTAACTGTATAGGTGAGTTAGTGGTTGTGTGAGTAATTGTGCAGGCAAGTATCTGGTTGTGTCAGTGGCTATGTAGGTGAGAGGGTTGGTGCATAAGTGACTGTATGGGTATGTGAGAAGGTGCATGAGTGGCTATATGGGTGAGTTAGTGGCAGTGTGAGCAACTGTATTGGAGAGTGAAAGGCTGTGTGAATATCTGTGTAAGTGAGTGAATGGGTGTGTGGGTACTTGTATGGGTGAGAGAGTGGGTGCATGCATGGCTGTATGTGTTTTTGAGAGGGTGGGAGAGTGGCTGTATTGGTGAGTGTGTACATGTGTGAATGACTGTACGAGAGAATAAATAGTTGTATGAATGGTTGCATGGGTGACTGAATGATTGTTTCAGTAGGTGTATGGGTGAGGGAGTGGGTATGCTGTGCTAGTGAGTACATGCATGAGTTACTGCATGTTAGTGTCTGTCTGGGTGTTTACATGTGTGAGTGCCTGTATGAGTGAGTGTGTGGGTATATAATAAGCTCTATGGATTAGTGAATGGGTGTGTCAGTGGTTCTCTGTATGGCTGAGATAGTAGATGAGTTGGACTATGGGTGAGTGAGTTGGTGTGTGAGTAGTTGTTTGGGTGAGTGAGTGTGTTACTGGCTCAATGGATGAATACTTGTGTGTAAGGTTAGCTGTATGGGTAAGTGACTGCTAGTACCAGGAGCTGAGTGAATGGGTATGTGAGTGGCTGCATATGTAAGTCATTATTGTATAAGTGACTATATGGATGAGAGTATGCTAGTGTCAGTGGTGTTATGGTATAGTGCATAGCTGTGCAAGTGGCTATATGGCGGACTGACCACTACTGTGACTGGCTGTATGAGTGAGTGGGAAGTTGTTTGAGCACCTGTGTGGAGTGGAAAACTGACTGGTAGTATTAATAGTTGTATGGATGACTGAATGGGTTTGTAAGTGGCTGACTGAGTAAATAAATGGGTGAGAGTATTTGTATGGGTGAACAAGTGGCTGTGTGAGTGACTGTGTGCGTGAGTGAGCAGTAGTGAGAGTACATACTCTTGTTGCCCGTCAGAGCCCAGAAGAGACCGGGCCGGGCCACATCTCTAACCTGCTCTGCAGTACTCGTTAATACTGTAAGACTGCCAATGTCATTTGTGACTACTGGGGCTGTTCTCTGCGTTTGAACTTAGTTAAGCTGCCCTAGTGGCTACCCATTTATATATAAAGCTCAGCCATGAGTAAAAGGAAGGTAGGGGACAGGGTGGTGGGCACACTTGATGCATTTCTAAATCGGGCTGAGTCGGTTCTGATCCATGAGATCCAGATTGCAGAGCGCAGGCTTTCCATCGAGCCTGTTCTATCGCTGCCCTGCGCTCAGCACCCTGTTGCTCAAATAAGTAATGAAGGGAACAGTACTGGTGATTTTATAGCACCTGATACACTGTGCATGTTACCCGTGACCCCTTCCCTGGATGTCTCTTTGATTTCAGACAGCACCCCGAGTCCAGCTAGGGTAAAAACTAGGGGGAGAAAGGCTCTAGAGGGGACAGTAGTGGAACCACCTAGCAGGAAAAGGAAGGGGCGTTGTCCTAATTTCCAAAACGCCACTGCGGCTACATCAGGCGCTAAAGGGGTTCATTCATTTGGCAAGGTAAATGCCGCTAAAGGCAAACCATCAATGCTCACCTCTGTTCAGCCCACTGCAGAGAATGTGTGTGCTATTTTAAAGGACCAGTTAATAGCCCTTATTGATCCTGTTTTGAAAAGGCTTGACTCTGTTGTTGAGAGGCTTAATCGAATTAAAGCAAGAATCACCTTTAGTAAGCTAACTTCAGATGCTCCTCCTGTACAGAATAGTGGGGTTTTGACATGTAACCAAAAAACAGCGGATGTCATTGCCCAACAAGGCGCAATCCTGCAGGCACCAGTATGTGCTGCCTGGGCCTCTGTTGTGCCGGGCGGTATTACAACTATTAGCACAACCACCAACACGGCCACAAGTGTCAGTGTCAAAGCTACTCCTCTGTTTCCGTGTGATGCCAAAATGGGTCCACCTCCAGACTTCCCCAACTCTGGAAAGGAGCAACTCAGAGTAGTAAGGTAGTCAGGTGAGGGAGAATATATATGAGGGAAGGACCAGTGGGAAGCGGGAGACCTGTAACAAAAGAACACAGTTTTAATACATATCCTGTCAAAGCTTACTACTCTCATATGATCTCACTAGAACTCACTAGTACCTTTCCACTGGCCGCAGAATCCTGTAGCTTTACTTCTAATATTTTGGGACATCAGCTTCTGACTTTGAGCCTTCCTACAACGATAAACCACAATGTTTAATATTCCACTCCACAAGCATACTCTTACTCAGAAAAGGAAAAAATATTATCATACATACCCCGCAACCACTCATCCAGATATAAACTGAAACACAGCTCCAAGAATAGGGCTTCCTTCCCATCCAAGAATGAGATTTAACTGAGCCCAAAGAAAGGTACTCTGCTAGTTCGGAGTACAAGTTTGAATGAGGCAAAAAACAATAAACTCAGGGTCCATAAGAAGGAGTGGATTTCTCCTCGAGTGCAGAAAGCAACAAAACCAGCAGGTGCTTCCTTTAGCGCGAAATATAGAATCTCACAGCTCCTATTGAGCAAATAGTCAAACAGTCTTCTCCCAACAGTGAAAGAGAAAATGAACGGCTTACTTAAGGAAAAAGGAAAACTCCTGAAAACGAAGCGCTTCCTTCAGCGCGAGGATTTGGTAACAAAATGTCTTTTAAAATAGAAATCCGATATATGCTTCCACCAGCGACGATTCCAGGCTGCAAAGCTTACACGGATGTGTTGATAAGCGCTTCCCTCAGCGCGAAGATACCAACACCAACAATGAATATTCAGGCACGGCGGGAGAGGAAAACGAACACCCCTTCCATTTCGTGTATGTGTGTCTTAGAACGGCGCTCCCAGCAGCACCCGAAAGGAAACACCTCCAGAGGCAGAGGAACAGCGCTACCACAGCGCACAAGGAAGGTCCGGCGAATAACACGCAGCTCAGCTGGATCCTAGAAGAGAGAGCCTCCACGCAACCAGCGTGAGACTCAATACTGGAGAACCAGGTACAACGGCAGATTACGAGCACCTCAGCCCACTCCTTGCTGGGTGATATAGATGATGCTCCTCCCTTCCAAGCTTTCTGGGAGATGTAGTCCAGAGCATATGTGACAGTGTTATTGTAGGCGCTCTGAATACTGCTGGATCCAAGTCAGCACCTGACAACAAGGGCCAACCTGCAGCAGTGGAAGGAAGTACCGGGCAATAGGCTCAGGGTGGAAGAAGGGGTAGCTGGAAGTCACGATATGTTACCTATCCTACACCTCCCCCCGGAAGCCACACCCTACACTGTCACTCTGGCAAATGTACCCCCACTTTTAGATGGCACCCGAGAACTTTGGTCTCACCTTAAAAATAAAGCTCTCCATTGTCTAGGAAAAAGAATTGGCAACAGCAAGTCACTGTTTGATGAATTTAAAATGGTGAGGCGCGTTAACTGGGTTGGCCACTCTCACAAGTCTTTGGCGGGAGACTGTGTGGTACTGAGTTTTAGGTCGCCGTCCTTTGTAGAACATATATTAGAGTTGGCTTCCCATCAGTTTCCCTCGTCCAATGAGGTTAAAACTCAAGGGAGCCCTGGGTCCCGTGCAGAGTTTTTAATCAGGTCGGCCAGTCCATTCCGACTTGTAACCGTTTTGACCTCTTATCCACCTTAGAGGATAATGACTGACTAAAGGAAGGTAACGATGTTCTACCACCAGATGCATCAGGGGTTTTGGTATCATCAGGTGGGGATCCACCGGACCCGTTTTCTAGGCAGGATAGTGGTGGTAATTTTATACAGGTAAATGTCTCTACTAATGAAGGCTCTACTGGCGAGTCGATAGCCCAATGTGTAACCACTGCTGGAAACATGGCCAGCCAGGCGGTATGTTTGTGTACGAGAAGCACTCCCACAACTATTTCCTCGTGGAATATAGCGGGGTTAGAGTCAACGCTACATCTACCAGATTGGTCTAGTTTTATTGACCTATCAGACATATGGACCTTTCAAGAAACATGGGCCGTGGAAGGAATCTTCCGCTCGGGCTACATGAACTCTTTCAAATCAGCAGTCAAGGGTCCAAGGGGCAGACCATCTGGTGGCTTGACCATCTGGGTACGCCAGTGTGAAGGGGTAACGTGGTCGAGGTCCCCATCAACTGTCCTGATATTATGGCTGTTAGAGTTAGCTCCACGAAGGGCCTCACAATCCTTATATTTAACATCTATGCGAGGGGTCTTCCGGGAGGTAGGTGTTCTCCTACAATCTCACTTCTGGAAGGCCTTCTCAGCTCAGTGGAGAATGATAGTGACCGGGTCATAGCAGGTGACTTCAATACATGTTTCGACCCCCTGGGTGAGGACGATGGCAAACTCACTGAACTTGAGGATGCTCAGTGGGGTATTTCACAGCTGGACTTAAAGCCCTTAAGCAAATGGACCATGGCTGCCTTGCAATTGAAGGGGCTGTGTCTGGATAAGGGATTGAGAGCGGTTAATGGCAGGTCACGGTCAGATAGGTTGGGCGAACTGACATACAATAACGGCAGATCTGGTAGTCAAATTGACTTCATTTTAGCTAATGTGGAGATGTGGCTGGCCATTGATGACATGGTGGTCATGAACAGACCGGAAAGCGACCACAATCCTCTGATTTTTACCATATTTGATAACAGCTTTAGCAGCTCCCCTATTAATGTAGATGCTCTTGTACAGGAGAAAGTAGTCCTCACCGATGATCAAAGAAGGGTTCGGTGGCCGAAGATAGCTACTAACCAAAGTCTAAGGGCCGCCATACGTTACATGGTTAGTTGCTAAATGGGTAAACCAACTAGCTGTGAGTCCCAGGAGGTGCTTAACAATAAAATGTTGTGCATCCACACTGAATTATTTCTGGGGTTAAAAAAGTTCTTTATTAAAAACCTCCCAAACAATAAAGTCCAAATGCAGAGGTCTTGCACTTGGTACAACAATAGTTGTAGACAGGCACAACGCGCCCTGGCTGCTGCTATCATATCTAGATCACCCGACGATATTAAAAGTTGTAGGGCCACATATAAAGTAGCGCAGACCAATGCCTAGAAAACCTGGGATGAGGACCGTTGGAGGGAGCTTCTACAGGCATGTGACAGTCGAAATATGACATACTTTTGGTACCTACTTAAGTGGGGAAACAGTCCGCAACTTTTGACACCCTCTACCCACGTTGAGCCCCAACAGTAGGTAACTTATTTTGAAAAACAATTTAAGACTATAGATAGGAATGTCAAGGCTGCACCGCCCCAAGGTTTTGATTCGCCTCTGCTATTTGTTCCTAGTGAGGTGGAGACTGTTTTTAAAACAATTCCATGTGGAAAATCTCCAGGGCCCGATTGTATACCTGCAGATATATTTAAGCAAGAACAGGCTCGGTGGGTCCCATACCTAACCATATTAGCCAATGCTCTTGCTAGCGGGGCATCGGCTCCTGATTTTTGGTTTGGAGCTGAGATTTTGCCGATCTTTAAGAAAGGTGATCGCTCTGCTCCAGCCAATGATCGGCCGATAAGTTTAATAGATGCAGCAAAAAAAATAATGGCACGTTTAGTATTGGGTCGTATTCAGAGTTGGATGACCGAAGCAGACATTTTAACGCCCTTGCAGGCAGGCTTTTGGTCAAACGTTGGGACCCTGGATCAAGCATTTAGATTTGTGCTCCTGTACTGGAAGGAAGTTTTTCTTGGGGAGGCCTGCTTTTTGCGGCCTTTGTGGACCAAAGATCCGCGTTTGATCTTGTGCCAAGGGCAAAACTTTGGTAGGTTCTCCTGGAGATGGATATGCCCAGGGAGATTAATGCATTTCTAGTCAATCTCCACGAACATACCTATGCTCAGGTTCGTTGGGGTAAACCATGGGAGGTAACCGAGAGGTTTGAGGTGTCTAAAGGAGTTAGACAAGGGTGTTTGTTGGCCCCACCCTGTTTTCCCTTTTTATAAATGGGGTGGTCAAGTATTTTTCAAAACACCAGACTGACGCACCAACATTAGCTGGCAAGAAAGTCCCACTGCTCATGTTCTCGGACGACACTCTCTTAATTTCCAAGACGAGACAGGGTTTACAATTGGCATTGTCTCGTTTTGAGATGTTTTGCCGCGATCATGAGCTGGATGTCAACGTGGGGAAAACAAAGTTCATGGTACTCCATGGTTCTAGACCAGTTAGTGCAAGGGTACATATGGGAGGCGCCACTCTGGAGGATACATCTGTTTGCATGTATTTAGGTGTCACCTTCAGTGATAAACTAAGCTGGCAGCCCCAAATTGACCTTCTTGGTTTAAAACACACCCAGGTAGGTGGTGCCCTGCTTAAAGAACATAGGCACTCTATGACCAAACCGATTGCCCCATTAGTTAAAATCTATGACACAAAAATCTTACCTGCTGTTTTGTATGGCGCAGAATTGTGGGGATTTAGTAATTTGTTCCCACTAAGGGTTGCACAGAATACATTTTTGAGGTCTGCCATAGGGTTACCCCAATCCTCCACGCACATTGCCCTACTGTACGATCTAGGTTGCAAGGCTGTTGAGGATGTTGCGGAATACAGACCACTGGCGCTTTGGCGGTGCCTGTGGACCACACCAGAACTATCCTTATATGCTATGGCTTTAGTGGAAGTCAAGGGGTTAGGTGGTTCCCATAAGATCCCCTGGTTGGCTGAAATAAAAACAACATTGACAGATATGGGGCTTGGGGAATTATGGGCCAACCCAGACTCAGCAGTTTTTCCATCTAAAAATCTTTTCATGGTACTGGGAAATGATTAAAACAAAAAGATTCACATCCATGGTAGGTAGTTCTCTGACAGCAACATTCCTTGTATTAAGGACGAACCAGGCCTGGAAGATTTTTGGGACACCATTAGAAAGCTTCTAGATCACAAATTGTACCATCAGCTCAGAGTAGGCACACTACCACTTCGTTGGCTATCCAGCAGATGGAATTCCTTAGGAAGCGATAAATGTCCACTTTGTGTGGATCAAGTTGAATCTGTTGAGCACTTCCTTTTCGTCTGCCCTGTGTATCAACAACCTAGACGCATTTGGCTAAAACCTGTTTGCTTGTCATTGGGAACTTGATCAGCGCAGGCTGTGAGCAGAATACTGAAATATGATGCTTCTACTTTAGTGGTTATTGGTGTAGCCAATTATCTGAGCTGGGCATGGTTCCTCCGGATTAAAAAGGTTAGCCCCTAATTTGATCTGAGTTTACGACCCTTGGCATACTAAGCAGTAGTGGGTTTCCTTATGGGAAATGCGTTTTGATTGGAGTTTTTATGTAACAGATGTTAACCTGATGTCTAAGTCTTTTGCTATTTGCACATTTAATACTATTTTAGTAATTATGTTTAGCGTTTTCTGCACCTATTTAAATTTTTTATGAACTTTTATCATTGGAATTACCAAATTTTAGCCTGTATAATCTGATTGACTTGAATGGAATTTTACTCTTGTGTAGCATGTCTTTTATAACGATGAATCGAAATAAAGACTTTTTGACTGACTGACTGACTGACTAACATACTTATTATAAAATAGGCAAATCAAACTAATAGGAAAATGCAAATGTACATTTAAAAAAACTATCCATGGTTATGTATAAGCAAAATATCTGTGGTAGAATAGTTTTTTTGAGACATTTAATGACATTTAACAGCACCTGGTATGGAAAAAGAAAAATAACATTACAATGTGTTAGGATTTCATCTTCCTAATCACAAAATCATATCAATATACATTACTTATACTGTAACATTGTATTACAACGTAGTGAAAATATAATTTCCCCTTTTTCGCTGTTCTCAGATTTCATACTTCTGCACCATAAACAGTGTTCTGTATGAAGCATCACCTTAAAGCAGCAGGGAGAAAACATTCCATGGATTAATATCAAAAGAATACATGCATAGTATAACACTATCATTTAGCAAATCTATGCATTGCACTCAGTACAATTCTTTAATTAATTGCTTTCTGTAGACTTACTTTACTAATATAAACAAACCTAGGTTAAAAATACTTCTTAAATTACTATATCTGGCACAGTTTAATAAATGAATACAAAGTACTGTTCACATTTAGAGATCCTTCTGAAAACATCACCCCTGGTAGGCCAAATGATGTTTAAATAATGATGATCTAAGTAGACAACATCTCATAGTGTAGTTTGAATTCCACAACTAATACGTAGAAGTTTGGGTGATGAAATAAAAAGGGTTCATTTTTTAGTTTGAGAGGCAGTTTTATGTTCAATTTAAAGCTGCTGTAATTGGGGTATGACCATTCAGTGTCTGACTTGAATTACACACTGTAGTATTTAAAGGTGGTTTCAACTCCTTTGTGAAGACGAATATAAAAACAATACCCTCAATAGGACAAATAATGTCTAAAATACTGATGAACCTTGTAGAAGAAACACAGTATAGCACTTTTCTATCCACAATTTCTCCTTAGAACTTTGGCTGAAGAAAGAAAAGAGTTTGGCCATTTGGAAGGAAGTCTAGCTTTGAAACTTAGGTTGATGTCATCACATTCTGCCCATCCAGTTTTATTTTTTAAATAGACAGTGTAGTATCTAAAATGTGTATTAATTCCTTTTTGAAAGATGATGGCTGAAGTAGTAAAAGTTCTTCCTGAAATTGATATTCGTACAGCTTTGAAGTTTGTATTTTGAGTTTCTAATTTGGAACCATCTCCTTTGCATCATTGTAGCATTACTATA
The DNA here is from genome assembly GCF_964263255.1 of Lissotriton vulgaris. NCBI lineage: Eukaryota > Metazoa > Chordata > Amphibia > Caudata > Salamandridae > Lissotriton > Lissotriton vulgaris. The sequence goes on from NC_141691.1 coordinate 1,300,537,250, forward strand.
AGTTATTATCCAGTTCTTGTTAGGATTAACGAAAATGTAAGATCTGTTCTACACTTTAGGCAGGCCATATTTTGGTTAGCATTCTTCAACAATTTGTGAAAAGGCACACTTTTAGAATCTGGTAATGTTAAATACAGAAAATACTTAGATTCTATTTTAGTGGTAGATGTGTAATCACTGTCTTCACAGACATGGTTCCATGTGTAACTCAGTTCAAATAAATCATCAATATATACATCTTTTTCTAAAACTTCACACATAACCAAAGTAAATTGTTTTGCATCTTGTTGACTATTTAGAGTAAACATTACTGATCCACTACATATATCCAAAAGATCTCAAATACCTGAAGCAGAATGTGTCACCGCTCTGTCAGTCAGTAAACATTACAGCAAGTGATAGAGTGCAGAACACAATAATGTATCTGCTTTTCGGTCAATTTGGTTGACTAGATGTGGTAAATGAAACAGTACATTAAGAATAATATTTGCATAGCAGTTGATACCTGAACTGTTTTCCAACTGGTAGCCTACATAATCTCCATAATTTTCCAGTTTTCTCTTCTTAAAAGCTTCTACTTTGTCCTTGTGTCCTTTCTTTTGTTGAGCAACTGAACACTCTTTTGTAATCTTCCATTTTGGACAGATTACCTGGTCCTCGTAAACAGGCTATTGGCCTAAGGAGGAGCATATACACTTCTTAACTTATTGTACTCTCTCACACAACTTGCATCAACACTAACTTTCTTTTCATCAAAATCAAGTAAAAGAAACCAGACAATGTTCTAAGTCGTGACAAGGCTACATATGACATTCCTTCTTTAAATACAGTAGTTCCAATATTTACAAAAGCTGCATCTACACTTAAGCCTTGTGATTTATGGACAGTTGCAGCATATGCTAGAGAGAGTGGGAATTGCTGGCACCACACAGATAAGTCTTTCACTGGCAAAAAATGTACGACACAACGACCAATCTGCTTCACGCCATCAATCTGATCAAATGTTATGGCCAAGTATTCTACATCATCTCTATTTGGGAAATGAGTCTAATCAATTACTTTACACATTGCACTATTTACTAACCCATCCTCTGCATTTAAATTACGACACAAAATTATTCAACAGCTTTTGCTGACATGCAAAATCTTTTCTAATTCTTCAGTTTTTGAGACAGATTTCTCCAAAGTTTCTAATTTTGATTGTAGTTTATCTGTGAGTAATATTGTGACTCCATGGTGTTCCATTTTATCCATTGCTGCAAGTTCAAAAATATCTTCTTTCTCCAGTTGTAGTAATTGTTCATTAAAGTTGGAGAACTTTTGAAGTGTTGGCATTAAACAAACTATAGACTTCTTTTCTTCAATGAAATTGTGCATTAGTTCAACTGTTGTAATATTAGATGGAAATGTTTTCTTCATAAGGCAACTTTCCGAAGGACATTTACCCTCTTTTGTTAGAACTCCTATTCTATTGTCCTTCAGTATATCTGCATAATTTACATCAGCTGCTTGACCCATTTTTCACTAGTTCCTTTTATTCAAAGTTTAACAAAATATTCACACTGTCGATACTCCCCCAAATTTCTTTTTTCACTATGCACGAGTGTTTTGAAAACAGGTTTTCCTTTCACTGGGATGAGTTGCAGTAAGTTACCAAACACAATCAAATGTTTTCCACCAAACAGCACATCATAGTTTGTTCTCAAAATATGCTGCATTCTTAAGTGTATGAAGGCAAGCATTAAGTTGGATACCATGCGGACCTCATGAATGATTAAAAGCTTCAGTTTCTTCAACAACCTTGACACCTCATGGCAAGCTTCATCAGATAGATTCTGGTTTTCCAGTTTATTGTCATGCTCAACAGGTAGCATTAGTAGGTGATGTAAAGTGGTCCCTTTAATGTTATGTGCAGCTAATCCTGTTGGTGCTGTTAGTACACATGAGCAAGTTGATTCTGTAGTTCTCTGTACATACCAGTTAAAACCTTAATTAGGAAGCTTTTTCCAGTGTCAACTTGACCAATGATGTATAGAAATATTTATTTGTATGAAGAACAATCACAGTTTCCTCTCGTGGAGAAATACATGCTCTATTTTATCTTTAACTTTGGTTTTATTTTTGTTCATTGTTCAGTTGTTCTACTAAGTGTTCGAAATCCACAGTTTTCTGTCTTGCTTGCTGCATTGCAGTCTCAACCTCATTCAAAGCTATAGCTGCTTCATTTTGAATAATTGGCTCTCCAAGAGGATCATGACTTGCTAAAGCAAGACTTTGGCTGCTTTGTGAACTCTCCTTAGCTATCTCAGCAGCAATGGTTTCTTCCGGTTTCATTTCATCTTCTACATTTACAGGTAGGTTGGAAAGACTGATCACTCAATGGTGTCTTTCACAACATTGACGGAGTCTTTGTAACAGTTACAGGGTCTACGTAATTTCGATTCTGCAGGCCATGGCTTGAACAACTGCAAAAGTGCCAAATAGAAAAACTCTCTTCTCTCTGGGGTTTGGCCACTAAGCTTTCAGTGGTTAATTTGATTTCCTTTATTGTGTCTGACCAAACAACTGTCACATCCAACTACTTCATATCTTCCTTCTTCTATGTTCTCAGTTTCATTGCTTCTATATGTGTAGTGCTGAAGTACTTTCATATTGACACATACTTCTTGGGTAGTAAGCATTCAACATGTTTACTTTCCAGAATATCTCTACTTTCTGGATCAAATTCTGCAAGATACTGTATTTCTGGGGCAGACTTTAGTACTCTGTTTCCCCTGTTTGCAACACCTAGGCTTGCCGACACAATTCCTCTTGACATGGAGAATAAACTAGTTAAACTCAACCTATTCAAGCATTCTTTTTTGTATAAAACATATTTATATTGGGATTTGTAAACACTCAAGGGCGTACAATGCGACTGTGTAGGAACCAGAGCATATTAAGTTATACCAAGGCCCAAATAAAAGTCTCAGCATATAGAAAATTGTACACCAAGCAAAGAGAGACACAACCACATATGCAGCATAAACCAAACCATCACATTTCTCATTTAGTAAAGACTGCCATATATATTCAGGGGAGTAGATAACTATGATATGGAGCCCAGCCATAGTGAGCCATGCAGTTGAGGATATCAAGTCCCCTGAATGTATGATAAAGGAGAGAGAGAAATGTAATAGTAACCAATGGATTAAACCTATACAACTAGTGCAGGAACTGCATAATACCAATGATCCTGGGAAAGTTGAAATGGTCAAGGTGAAGGAAGGAGGAAAGACAATGTTTGCAGTTAGTGGCCTCAAATACCTGAGGGTATTTACTGAGTGAAGGAATAGCAGGGTGAGGCCCAAGTGAAGGGATGATCCCAGCATAGACCAGTATCTGATAGGTGTGGGACCCCTCCAAATTGATTCCAGTCCAATAAGGAGCACCAGACAATCGCTCATTCAATCATAGGTCTCAGTGACTGCGCACCATTCCCTTCAGGTGTATCATCACAGTCATCAGAACCGTCTACTAAGTCTCTCTCTGGGTATTCCCAAATGTCCAGAACCTCAGCCCACAACCTGTCTGCCTGAGCCTTCATAAGAACCTGTTTATCTGTGGGAAAGCATTTTCAAGCTGGAGCTGTACAATTTTTGGTAAGACTTTTTTCTGCAGAAATCTCCTTCCACGTCTCTTTCACCTCTGTCTTCCCTGATTTTGTTATACATAAAGTCACATAGCGAGCAATAGCAATGGAGGTGTCTGCCACAAATTGTAGATCCATTTTTCCATTACACATCTCCAGAATCACAGGGTTGTAGTCATTGATATATTTGAAAGCTTCTGTTCTTTTCAGGTTGCATGTATTTTTGGGTGATTTCTGTGTCAACGTATGTCTGACTGCAGACAAAAGGATATTAACTCTTCCTTCTGAGATGACAGGTCACGGAAATCCAAAAATGATATCTTGTTTAAAATGTTCCTTTGCATTTGTATTTTCAAATACAATACTTCCCACATCTAAGAGTTTGAAACTGTAGAACTTATTGTCTCAAGCCCTTGTCAGCACTGTCATTTGGGATGGCGCATATTATATACTGTTGCATGTAAGACAAGACAGACTCATCGGTGTCTCTCCAAATATGTGCAGCACCTCTAGCTTGGTACTCTTTGTGGTAAAATAAATCAGTTATGTGACCAAGAGGAGGAATACTTTTGTTGCAGATGAAAGCCATCATCGCTTGAAACCTGTGGCTAAAATATCTGCAAACAATTGCAGGGTCCAGCGAACAAAGTTCTTCTGCTGTCTTCACATTGATGCCTTTTATGTTTCAGGAATTCAAGCAGGCCATCCCATGCATACTCAGCACAAGTGAGTGTTACAAACCAAGTAGACGCTCCAACATTTCTCAACATGAATTTTAGCTCACCGTGATGATGATACCAATATTTATTGATGCCACATATCTTGGGATGGATGTATACACTGTATTAGAATTGATCCATAAACATTATAATCTTGTAGTTCTTGAGGTATTGCAACTAATTCTAGCTTTTTGTGGACTGCTCTAGATGGTGTTTTATGGTCCTCCAACTTATTATAACACTACTTGCATATGATTTGTTGTGTGGAACAATTAAACCGTTCCTTTATGAATAAATAAGCTGCAAATTCTCACCACTTATCTGTGTTGTCTTCTTCAGTTTTCGAAGACGCAACAACATAATGAGTTTGAGTTTTGTAATGAGTGCACTGACAACACATACAAAGACCGGTTTCTTTGAACATACTGTTTTAAACTTTCTAATTTCTTCTTTAAAGTTATCATCAGTTAAACCTGTGTCCTTCTCTGCTACACCTGTAGATACCAAGTCCTCATTTTCCCTACACTCCTCCTCAAGACCAAAGAAATTAAACTGAACATTGTCACAAATTGTTTGTGCCTCTGCTACCATACCATGCAAAAGAGCTCTATTAATTTTACCTAACATAAAACAGGAGTTTTAACATAGTAAAGCTCCTAACTAGTTTTCACACTTCAGAGTGGTGAACAACTAACATTATAAAGTGATGAAAGGTACTTCTGCACACGTTCTTCGATAGACATGCTAGTGAATGTCCCTGCAAATAAGTATACTTCCTTACTTTGCATGGATCTAATCCTTGGAATGTAGCTATGTTCTATTCTGTGGGGAAACATTTAGAAAATTTCTCAACATATCAATAGATTCCTGACGAATCATACAAATAGTGCTACAGTTCCACTTATACACAGGGGCCTGATATGCCTTCTCTGTACCTCTTCAGCTACAACATTCTCTACATTTCTAGGTACCATCACCTTTTTTTGGATTAGAAGACCTGTCTTTTATCTCATTACATGGTCCATATTGGTCAACTGCATGCACTAATTTGTTCTTTTGCAAGTAGCGTTCTTCTTTAAAGAAAGGCTCTGTACTAAAAGTATGTGTCCAATCACCACTGAAAACTTTGCAAACGTTACTTCTATTGACAAGTCTTTTCTTTTGGTTTCTTTTTCTGATACATTGCACTATTTTATCCAGCGTCGTCATTCTGTTTAGAATCAAAATAAATAGCTTTCTCTTCAGAGCGATCGCCTTATCAACCATACCTTCCACACGTTCCTTTTGTCTACTGTCTCCCTTCTTTTATCTATGTAAATAAAAATGTAAATGTTCGTTTGTTCAAAAGCGTAAATCTCCGAAAGTTCTTCACCGATTGCTTTGAAATTTTGACACAACGTTGGATTTGAATATGCGCGTGTTTTTATATACACAACGTTGGATTTGAATACGCGTGTGTCGAATACGCGCGGGTTTTTAATCGAAAGCCCGAACGGACACATAAAAATGTAAATGTTTGTTTGTTCAAAATCTTAAATCTCTGGAAGTTCTTCACCGGTTGCTTGAAAATTTTGACACACCGTTGGAATCCATTAAGCGCGTGTTTATATATACACAACGTTGGATTCAAATATGCGCGTGTCCAATACATGCATGTTTTTAATCGAAAGCCCGAACAGACCCTATCGATTTGGTTGCTATGCAACAACTACAATGGACGCATAGAGACAATAGTATACATATATTAGGATGGGCAGTTGGTGTCAGGATGGCAGACCAGGAAGTGGGTGGAGGGAGGGGGGAGGAGTTGGTTCAGTTTGCAACATAATTTAAAAGAACATGATGCAACAGTGACCTGTGGTTCTATTACATGTTATATATTAAGGATGCGTCCAACATCTACCATCTGTACTGATTATTTCTGTTATGTCAACTGATGTGATGTGATTTAAATATATATCAAATTGATATCGGGAAAAACTGGATAACAAGCAGCAAAAGAAAAATACCTTGAGTACTTGCTATGATACATGTACTACCAACTGTGGTTTTCAATACAGTTTATTATAAAAAAAGAATAACAAAGCTCAGGGCCAATCTTTAGAATTGTGCGGTTTAGATCTAGACACGGATTGCTTCTCACATGGGCAATTATATGTTGTGTGTTTTAGAGTCGGCAAACCAGACAATCTCTATATCTGACAGACAATGGAACAACAAAAACATATAGTATACCCAAAAGCATTGTGAAATTAAACATATTAGAAACGTGCGCTTACTCTTTTCTTTCTTTTCCATTTAACCAGACTGAGCCACAGCAACGCGTGGCTGGGTACAGCTAGTACTTCATAATAATTGCACTTAGATTATGAATAACTCTACTAAGGAACGTTCTAACTTTGATTTCCTTGAATTGCTTCTTGGTTAAACTTTCTTCCTTTTTATTTTATTTTGTATTCTTCATATCATGTACTTGTTCTCCTTTCTTAGTTGAACTCAAATTATGTTTTTTATTTACTTGATTTTTCCATCAAGTTCTCCGCATGGCATTTTAAGAAATGTCTTTGTTCTCTTACCCGCAGTTCTTTTCATTTTCACCACTTTTTCCACATATTGCCCATTTTGTTTCTCAGTTGTGAGGATATAGTTTGTTGCTTTCTTCTCTGACATATTAATGGAATTGTAGCTGTGTGTTCTTAAATAGAAATTGATGCCTGAAAAGAAATAAATAACAATATTTATCGTATCATTATGTACAGTTAGATTGCACATTTAAACTGTTCACCTGATAACCTAAACTGTAGTGTTATTAAAATATATGTCTCTAAATACCTGACAACCTATGTGAAAGACTACAGGGGTATGTTCCTTCATACATAACCATTTCTCTGGATGAATGATGAGGCTCCTTCACTACTTGCCTACATATATGAGTGATTGTAAAAATCAACCTATACAAGTATTATGAGATCTTTAACTAAATGTGTCGGTATGTGACTGTCGCTTTCAGTATCTCAATAGTTTTCTAAATGTGTATGTAAGTGGCCTGACAAATACGTCAGTGCCTCTGTTAGGAAAAAGAGAAGTATATAGTTGCACTATTGGTGAAATACTGTATATAATGCTTGTCATAGGGGTCTGCAAGTGCATCTGTAACTTACTAAAACTCAGAAGGACACTTCTGAATCTTTTAAGCACAAAACACCGTACTTTATGGCATACCTATAACATATCTCAGAGGAAATGTGTACTATGGGCCTCAGGTGTGGGGTCCCCCAGGGCTCTTCCCTCTCCCCGTTGTTTTTCAACCTGTACATTTTTCCCCTTATTTCCGAACTGCGGAAAAGGCCAGTGGTCACCTTCAATTATGCGGATGACCTCCAGCTCTTCTTTAATATTCTTCCCCCACTTCCACGAGAATGTTCAGTCTACTATGAGGTTCATCAGCAGTTGGATGAATGCTAACCCGCTCAGGCTTAACCCGGATAAGGCTGAGTTGGTCCTCACCGGGCCCCCTGGAAACCCCTGGATTCTAATTTCTGGCCACACTCCCTGGGCTGTGCACCTAGCTCGTTCGACTCAGTTAAGAGCCTAGGAGTCACCATCAGTAAGGATCTCTCTAAGAGACCGCAAATTAAATCAGTGCTGTCGGCATGCTTCTTCCATCTTCGCCGCATCAGAAAAATTAGCAGATTCCTTACCCATGACTCCCTAGTCCAAGTTACGCTGGGTTTAGTAATTTCCCGGATTCACTACGTAAACTCATTGTATATTGGTATGCCTGCTTACCAATCCCATCAACTTCAACACATTCAGAACCAAGCAGCGAGACTCAACTTTGGACAACCTAAGTCTAGCTCTGCTAAGCCTCTCCTGAAGAGCCTGCATTGGCTCCTGGTGGTCCAGCGCAGCCTCTTTAAAGAGGGTTGCTTGATTCACCAGGCCCTCTCTCATCAAGGTCCAGCACTTATTGGCTCCCGCCTCCACCGATATACCCCCTCGCGAGCTCTCCGTTCCTCAGATTCTAACCTGCTGTCTACCAGCTCCTTCAAGCGTAAAAAATTGGGGGGGGGTTGAGATTCGCCTCGCAAGCCCCATGTTTCTGGAATGCCCTCCCCCTTGACCTTCGTCTCACCCCCTCCTATCCTCTATTTAGGAGGGCTCTGAAGACATGGCTATTCTCTCAAGCATACAATTAACTTCTCTTCCTCGCAGTCCTGTCTTTTGCTCGTCCTTGAAAGCGCCAAGAAACCGCTGGTGAACGTGCGCTGTATAAGTTCCTTTATCATATCATCATATCATATCATAAAACGTGAATATAAGACCTACCAAGCAGTTTTTCCATGTCAAGCGTAGCTGTCAGTGAGAGTGCAGGGACAGGGTCTGCACGAGTAGGCCTGACCCATGTCTAAAGCTCTATTAGTTTGGATGAATGATGAGGTTGTCTTACTACTTGCATACATATCTGAGTAAGTTTAGAAGTCCAGCTATAGGCAAGCCATGAGGTGTTTAAGTAAATGTACAAGTATGTGATTCTCTGTTTTAGTACCTCAATTGCTCTATAAAAGTTTTTGTGAGTGTGGAAATTAGCCTTTTTAGGGGCCCACTGGTGCAGGGGTTCACCCTTATCTGTTCACTGGTTCTTAAACCAACAAAGAAGAGATTGGCATGGAAGCTGTAATATCAAATAAATAGATTTATTAACCTCTCATGAGTGGGACTACATCTATACAACACCCTAAGACGTTGTATGAGGTAGTCCAAGGAATACATAAGCCATGCGCCTTATATACCCATTTGTTGCCTGGTCAGCATGTAGACTCAAAGGGGAGGTACTGGCACATACAGGAATAGTTATTGACTAACATGGGCATGCAAACATGTCTTGGTCAGCAAAGTGGGAGGGGAGACATTTCTGCTTACATCAGTTAAAACAGCTTGACAGTTACACTCTAAGACAGGTGCATTCTAGCAGCTACAGGCCTTTCTGAGCATGTGCGGTGCTCTGGCTCAGTACTGAAAGAGTTAACTATAGTTGATTACTCAAGCAGAATAGAAAAGCAGGCAACTGTGAAGATGGAAGAAGCACATAGCTAACTTAAATGGATGCCACAAACACAATGGCTTCAGCTTATGCTAACGGTAATTTCTGCGACTTCCACAGAGGGCCATTCTAGAATTAGCTGAAGACATCCGCTATGAATTAATAGAAGCATGGAAGTTATCCTGCACATCTATCCTCATAAATTCATTAATATCCTGATCCATTACTGGGTTGGCATTTACATTTTGCTGATTTTGTTTAACTGGTGAGATACAAGTAGATATACATAGGGAACAGAGCATTGGGTCACATTAAATACAATGGCATCAGGGAAAAAGAGGATCACAACAATTATATATAGGGCTGATAATAGTTTTCAGCCCCAGACAGCAAACAGTGTCCAAAACCAACCAGTCCAAGTCCATGTCCCTGAGTTCCAGTTTGGAAATAGCCAACAGCATATGTTTGATGCCATGTCTAAATAAAATCATTTTATTGATAGACCTTCCGGTGTTCTTCTTAGTGAGGGCTAGGGTACCAATGATATGTTCGGGGGTAGTGGAGTAGTATTTATCAAAGTGTGCACAAAATATTTTTCTTGCAGAAAAAAACAATATTCCAAATGCAAATATTAAAGCAAATATACATATTGTCACAAAAATGATCTTTGTGCTGGGAGACCAGGAGGACCAAACGGGGCCATGGGAATTAGGACTAGGAGCCGCAAAGGGCTGCTCCTCCTCAAAAATAGGACGACCAAAGGGGCACATTGCTAAGAAAAAAGCACTTGGAGAATTGAAGCTGCTGTACAACCAGCCAGTGGGGAGTCTTCTCCCTGTGTCCGTCTGAGCCTCACAGGCAGGCTCTTATCGTTCATCAAATGTTCACTTCTCCCACGGTGGAGCTGCACAACTAGCAACTCAGGAAAAACAATAACGGCCCTAGCTGAGGGAAAATACTTTCTTTCAGGATGGGGCAATCACCCTCCAGAGCAAATACCCTCAACGATCCTGTCCAGTGTCTCAGGCAGTGCACCAGTATCTCCACTCTAATCTAAGAGGCACTAAAGGCACAGCACCTGTACCCTGAAATCGAGTCCTTCCCTAACTTCTGTGTTGCTCCGTTGGAGCACTGCTCTTTCGCAGGGCCGCAGATTGTACCTGGTGCACCCAGGCACCTCTTGATCAACAAACAAAGGTGCAGACTTGCTTTCACTTGGGGACCTGAACTCAAAGGCCTGATGGTGGAGTATCTGAAGCAACCCTTGTTTCAAGGGGGTCACCTCAAGCAAAAACCTCCTTGGCGCCCTTTTTTGTCTGTGCATCTCTCAGCTGGGCATCAGGAAAAAAGGGACAAAGTAAGGATTCAGCTTTCCATCCTGATTTGTGACCCTGTCTTTTCACCCATGAGTCGTATGGCAGTGGCAGGGGTACATGCTTCTTCTGGTCTTCCACCTTCACCGCTGCTATAGTTGCCAGCAATGCCTGTGCTAGTTCCCTTTACCTCGGCTCCAAGTTGGACTTGCGCTGAATCCTCAGGCTGGATCTAATGTCCTGACCCCTCTGGCAATGGTTTAAGTATGAGCAAAATTTGCGAATTCGCGGTCAGCAAATTCGTGCGAAAGTGAATTTGCGGTCCGCAAAATCAGCGAATTTGTGGATTTTTTTATTTTTGCGTGTTCGCGGGGCGCTTTGCGTGTTCACGTTTTTTTTTTCAGTGCACCGACCGCGAAGTTACCCATGCGGTCGTACATGGGTGTGGACATCTTGTTTTCAGTGTTCACGTTGCGTATTTCCGTTTCCGGGCGCCAGTTACATGCTCGCGTTGTGCATTTCCTATGTGTGGGCCGCAATTACATGTTCGCGTCCATTTTTGCGTTGGAAATATCGCGCAAACTTACCCACGCGGTCGCAATGGGCACGGCCATCTTGTTTTCCATTCAGTGCTATGGTTCTGGGCATGCTTTTTCTATCCTCTTTTAATCTCTGCAATCGTTTGCTTTTTTTAACTTTTTAAAAATCTTTTTTAATCATTATCTATCACTGTATTTTTCTACATCTATATTTTGTAGTTTTTTTCTACTTTTTCTTACTTAATTACTACTTTTTACTCTCTCTTTTTTTCTTTTATTTTCATTTTACTTTTTTCCTATTCCTTTTTTTGGTTTTCCAGAACCATGGCAAAGGGAGTCAGTTCTAGCAAGGGGAAGAGTCCCGCACTTGACAGCCAGGGAGATCTTAAGTGCGGTGGAGGAGGCCTCACTTATCTTTTATGTGTAGCGCCACCTCCCGAAGACCATCGCAGCAGGCGGCAGGCCCGGTACAGGGTATGGCCTCCGGGAGCTTCGCCAGCTCTGGGCTGAGGTGTGCCGGGCCATGTTTAGGGAGTCGGGGGTCCGGTGCACCTACAACCATGCGACGCACCGGTGGTCGGACATCCTTGACCGGGAGCAGGACCTGCTCGACCTGCTAGGTGTTTAGATCCCTGGCCTTGGTGAGTAGCTATTTAATAACTACTTTATTTTCTTCTGCTCTGTGTTATATTGCTAACATATGTTTTTCCCGAAGAGCAAGAATGCTGCAGATTCGATTACATTGTAGGTAAATTAATGTTTTAATAGCTTCTGTGATTGCAGGTGCTCACCTGCTCAGTGGCGTTGCTACTATGCTTACTTGTTTGCAACTTTGTGCCTGATTATGTATGAGTGTAGTACTTTACAGAACTGCGTAATGCTAGAGAGACTAGAGACTCAAGTCTAGTCCTTCCTTTGTACTCCTGCTGCCACTAAGAAGAGATAGTGGTGGATTGATAGTTTGAGTATATTATTACTTGTTATTTAGTAGTAGGACATTTTTTAGTGATCTGCAATCATGATGACGGACTGTGTCTGTCACGTCGCTAGCTGCTGAGTGCTGCCAGTCGTAGTAGAACCTTTTTGTTGTTGGTTTAGTTAGTGATTTACATAACTTTCCAAGTAGACTGTCTGCGAAACCAGCAATACTGTACTATCCTCCTAGTTGACCATATCAGATAGGTCAATACATGTAGTACAATTGTTGGTAATTTGTTTCCCCAAGATAATTTTAGATTGTGGTCAAAGAAATCAAATATTTCAAAAAAACAATCATCCATGTTTTTGTTTATTTCATGATCATCAGCAACTCCCAGGGGCAAGACGACAACAGAGACGCCGGCGGAACAAGGTGGGCAGGATCGGTTCTCCGAGGTCTCTTCTGCTGGCCCCAGTAAGTTGCTCTGTTGTTATTATTAATAATTATACTTCCCTAACTTTTACAGCACCTATTCATTCCAAACTGTTTCCTAATTCTAGTTTTTACAAAATAGTCTTTGATCTTCTTGTAGACTGTTTCTACATTCTTATTCCGCCTCTACTATCACTCTCTGTGTTACTACTATTTACTATTATTATGAGTCGGTCTGTGTAGGTAGCTAAGCTTGCCCAGTCGGCAAACGGTGTTTAACAAAACCCTGATCCAGCAATAGCTCTAGGCTCTGAGTGCAGTCCTCTGGGTTGCCCTTGCTGTCTATTCCAGTCTTCTTAATGTTAGTGCTTTGACAATTCCCAACAACAAAATTTCAATGTCCACCAAGAATAAGCTAATACTTGGATCGCAAGATGGCGGACTGCAAGTCCGAGTGAGGGGCAAGAGGGCGGACTGCAAGTCCGAGTGAGGAGACGCTGGTTCAAGCTCTCGCGTGGTTCACTGCGGTATGCCGATTTTCTTTCACTAAATCAGCGGATTAATTAAGCCATCGCTAAGCCATTTCTGGGAGAATACAATTCCCGGTTTCCCAGCTCCGAGCTAACCGAGCTCCGAGCTAACACTTCACATCCGTAGCTGGAAAGAGCGTTGGGAGTGCTGGGGAAGGGCTGGAAAAAGCTACGGGGACAGTGACGGCGAAGCGCATATACCGAGCTCGGCTATGCGCATTGACTTGTGGAGAAGTTATACACGAACTCTCCGCTCGGCGTGGTCACGCCCGATTTCTTTCCTCTCACCGTCTTCACCGTCTGCCAGAAACACGCCAGGAGCAGGAGCTGAGACGAAATCTTCAGTAACACGCCGACACCAAATGCTAAAGGAGCGCCTGCGAGAACAAAAGGAACAACACGGACGACACGGAAACATTGTATCAGCTTCCCCAGCTTCAATGGCGCCAAAGAACCCGACGGGAATTTCACGGCAGCAGAAGCCAAAAACAAGAGCTGACACCGCAGCAGCCCAGGATACAACCCAGTCGGTGGCCTTGATAGACGATAATACCCAGGCTTCTATTATTGTGAGTACAAATGCCCCTCCGAGCTCAAACATTGAAACTATATCAACTGTCTTAACTTTGGCTGAGGGGGTGCATCAAGCTGTGCCACATTCAAATAACTCCAATGCATCTATAGCAAGTGCTGTTGAAAACGTGGTGGATTCTGGGAGTTGTAGGTCAGGAGCTATACCAAAAATCCCTGTTATGTTCAGGAAAAAAACCTGTTAACCCTGATATGAATCAGAAGACCTTAGACAAACAATCAAGTACTACTGAAGGGTCTGCCAAAGGGGGGGTGTCCAGCGGTGGTAGAAATTGTGAATTAATACAAAAAGCATCGACCACTGTTGAGACCCGAGGTGATGACACAGAGTCCTTGGATTCAGCAGGTAACTTTTACTCTATGACTGATCTATCTCAAGCGTTGGACTCTGATAGTACAGATGAGATGGTACAAGACACTGGGTTATTGCAGGAGCAAGAAAAATCCTATTCTGATTTAGGCCAAGAAGAGCTTAGCATCTCTGAGGAGTTAGATTCAGACCCAGAGGAGTCCCCGAATAGACCTGAAAGGGGGCGGGAAGAAGAAGCGGAAAACTTTAATTCTAATTCTACATTGCGAGGACCAAATAGGTCTAATTCACCTCAAACACTTCTAATTCCCGGATCTCACAATCCATCTGATGAATCACCTGAAATAACATTGGAAGTATTATATCGTGTAATGCTACACCACAGAGAGGAAACTAAAACTGAAAATCTCCGAACCCAGGGAGCTGTAAAAAAGCTACAAAATAATCTGAGGAAAGTAATGAAAATTTCTAATGATACAATTCTAAGAGTTACTGAGACGGAGAGTAGAATTTCACGAATGGAAGACTCTATGGCACAGCAGAGCACACAACTGAAATCAATGGAGGGTCTGAAAGAGGAGATTAATTGGAAACTCGTGGATTTGGAAAATAGATCTCGCCGCAATAATCTCCGAGTCCTGGGTATACCGGAAGGGAAAGAGAATGCAAATCCACGTCATTTTATGATAGATCTTTTCTCTGCTGCTTTCCCTGAGTTAAGTCAATGGAAGTGGGAGATCGAAATTCAAAGGGCGCACAGATTTCCGTTCCAAGCAAGACAAGATACAGCCTCAGCCTCCAAACCACGAGCTATCCTGATTTCATTGAATAATTTCCTTGCAAGAGAAGCTCTTTACGACCTAGCAAGACCTAATAAAAAGCGCAAGGCTCAAGATATTGAGGTCTTTGTACGACCGGATTATTGTCATGCTACGGTGCAATTAAGATGGCAACTGAGACAGCTAATTACATTATTCCAGGCAAAAGAGCCCAAGCATTTCTCTTAAACCCGGCCAAACTTAAAGTGATACATAAAGAACGGTCTATCTTCTTTACCTCTGAGGTAGCAGCCAAAGAATTTCTGATGTCTCTTTGAGAGGATTATGAATTATAAAAATATGAGCTATGAGCAATGAATCATGAACAAAGTTGAAAACTTGAAAACTATTTAATCTGCTTTCTTCTCTTTCACTCGGTTAGGAGTGTAGTAAGAAATCGATGTAATATGCTAATAAGGGGGAAAGCAGGTATGTTAAAAGTTAGTAACTGATATAACAAGTGAATATAGCAAATTAAGGATAAAATTTGCTCTGATATTATCAGGCATGATTGACTGATCTGTGGCTCTAATGATTATGAAGAGAGTATAATAATCATGAGTCGAACCACACGATGAGAACCACCTAGCATTAATCACATCATCAACATGAGGGACAGTATGTCCCTCTGCCCTGACAGCACTGAGGGGTAGGGAGGGTGGGGGGGCTCAGGGGGAGCCCAGAGGGGGGTGTGGGGAGGGTGGGGGATAAAAACGAAGTTGCAAGTAAAAACAGATTGTCTATTATTTTGTTACGTGTAGCTATTCTGTTATGTTCTGATAAGTTTTTGTCAGAGAGAAAAATTTGAAATCTCATTTGATTACACACTCATATTCTTTGCTTAAGTTGGTGCCTTATATGCGAAGCAAATGCTGTTATAAATATTGTTATAAATGGGAAAGTTACGTGTGTGTTCTTGGAACATATGTGGTTTGAATAATAAAAAGAAGAGGGGAATAGCGGCACAAATCTTACAGTCTATGAAAAGTGATATACTGTGTATTCAGGAATCACATATAATGTGGAAGGATAGACATCTATATAAAGATCAAGGTATGCAGCTAGCTGTATGTACATCTCAAGGCTTAACAACAAAAGGTGTTGCTATTCTATTTAGGAAAGGTATAGGTATACTAATTCGACACAAAGCAGATAAATATGGCAAATGGGCAATAGCAGAGTTTAAAATTAATAGTGTATTATGGACTATATGTGCTGTATATGCTCCAAATGATGATGATTTAGCTATTCTGGATTTCTTAAATCTGGAACTACCCAACTGGTCTTCATCATTAATACTTTGCGGTGACTTCAATATTCATCTAGATTCTAATAAGGATATTTTTGATGTATCTTGCTATCAGGGAGTCAAAAAGAAGTCATTTCTGCCTTTACGGTCATTGGCTCTAGATCATGGTTCAGTCGATGTAGTCTATGAAAAAAACCCATTATCTCCCGTTTTTACATTCTTCTCCCATCCACATAAAAAATTTGTACGTTTGGATTACTTTCTCCTTAAAAAATTATTTATTTATGACACAAATTTTGAGTTATTTCCACGCATAATTTCTGACCATAATCCAATACTGATTGAAATCAAAACTGATAAAACAATTATTCAACCGAGGCCCTGGACTTTTGACCGTAAACTATTATTTGATCCTGACTATCTAAATATATTGGCTTTGTGGATGAAAGAATTTTTTGATATTAATAAAGGAACCGCTTCTATTCAAATTGTTTGGGATACGTTCAAATCAGGGATAAGGGGAGAGACTCTTTCTTATACTATTAAAAAACAGAAAATTATGCGTGAAAAGAATGATAAGGCATTTGAGAAAGTATTATTTTGGGAGAAGGAATTAATAACAGCAATAATACGTCAACAACCAATATCGGATATAGAATCAAGTTTAGCGATCAGCAAATCTATTTGTTATGAATTCTTTGCAGATAAATCAGCATAATTGATGGCAAGTCATAAACCCAGATATACGAGATAGGTGAAAATACAGGGAAAATCTTAGCAAAAAGAATTAGACAAAAAGAAGTCTATAATGCCATCAACATAATTCAAGATGAAACAGGGCAAATGCATAATAAACAAGAGGAAATTCTGGAAGTTTTCCGTAAGTTTTATCTCAAACTCTATACACAAGAGGATGACCATTATTTATCTGATATATGTTTGAACTTTGCCATGGGAAATCTTCTGCCATCTCTTTCTTATGAGCAAAAACTAGCGTTAGATGCCGTGATTACATGGGAAGAAATTGAAAATGTACTAAACTCACTAGCAACAGTTAAAGCAACTGGTCCGGACCTTATTCCACTAGAATTCTACAGGTCCATTAGAAAGTACATAAAAAGCAATATGCTTGCTATATTTCTACAGGCACAAAAAGGTATACCACCAGAATCTTGGGCTACATCAGTAATTATGACGTTTTTAAATAAAGATAAAGATCCACTTAACCCAGCCTCTTATAGGCCAATATCTTTAATTAACGCCAACAGTAAAATATACTCGAAAATACTTGCCACAAGACTATCAAAGATTATACCATCAATTGTTTCTCGCTGGCAACATGGTTTCATTCCTAATAGAGATACGGCTGACCATATACGTAGAATTATAGCTATGATGGATTGGTCAGAAGCCTCTAATACACCTATAGGGATTACTCTGCTAGATGCTGAAAAAGCATTTGACAGAGTAGCGTGGCCCTATCTCTGGGACTTGTTATCCATGAAAGGTTTCGGATCAGGAATAATAAACGCATTCAAAGCATTATATAAAAACCCAGTTTCAGCAATAAAAATAGGTTCTAATAAGTCTGCATCATTTCCTATTCAACGAGGAACACGCCAGGGATGTCCATCCTCTCCTCTTCTTTTTGCCATATACATAGATATCTTTCTTAATCAGTTAAATAGGGACGAGAATATAGTTCCGCTACAGCTAGGAGGTACGACATATAGAGCCCTTTGCCTATGCAGATGATCTGGTAGTGGTTACTAAAGATATTGAAAGAACTTTTTTGAGGATTGAAGAACTAGCGGGTATATTTGGATCCTTTTCTGGATATAAATTAAATTTGTCTAAAACGCAAATTTTGTTTATAGGATCAAATCCACCCCCAATTAGAAATATAGTCACTGAGGCAGTTTATCTAGGAATCAGATTAACGACACCTATTTAAAAAATACCTAGTATAAATTACACCCCGATTCTCAAAATGGTTATTTCAACTCTGGAAAGAATAAACCACTTACATCTGTCTCTCCATGGTAGAAACAATGTCTTAAAGATGCTCATACTGCCGAAATTTCTTTATCTATTTAAAACAATCCCTTTGGAATTTCCCTTAAGTTTTTTTCAAGAAATTGAAAGAAGCGCAGTAAGATTTTTATGGGGCTATAGAGGTATTAGGAGAGCATATAAGAAGTTGATTACACCGAAAGATAGAGGGAGCTGGGCCGCACCACATTTTTTATTCTACTATTTAGCAGCCGTATCTATGAAACTGAATTGGGCACTGAAGCGAATCACCATCTGTTAAAAATAATAGAGCCAAGCTACTATAAAAAAACAAAATTTAAGATATTAGCAGCAGCATACAAAGCTTAGCAAATTATCAAAAAAGTGGTTGGAATTAGAAAAGTCACAAGATACACTCCATTAAATTCAATTCATTGTTTCCCATCTATATTTAGAGACCAGGTGATGAAAAAATGGAATATTAAGGGGATCTTTTTTCTCTCTGACTTATATACAAATAACTATGAAACACTACTTTCTTTTGGTGAACTTCAAAATAACTTCAAAATTCCTTCTCATGATTATTTTAAATATTTACAGATCCTCAGCTTTCTACATTCACCCTTCAACATTGCAAGACAGGATCTAATGCCAAAATTGCTTATAGATAGTTTAAATAATAAAAGAAGAATAGGGTATTATTATAATACTCTAATGACTTATCTTCTGGATGACCTTAACAATTTGTGTGACAAATGGGAAGAGAAATTAGGTACAAAGGATTTATTTTTAAAAGAGTCAATTAAAATGGCTACCTCTATCCTATTTTCTGGGCGTAATCGTACTCAACATTATATGATTTTGTGTGACCTTTATTATACACCTGCAAAAGTTTTGAAATGGGGGTCTATTGTTGGAATCAAATGTAATCGGTGTAATCTAAGAGGGGCTGACACATTACTTATGTTTTATTCGTGTGTAAAGCTTGATAGGTTAATTTCTGATATTCATAAATTTATCGAAAACATTCTTTGTAAAACTATTGTTATATCACCTGAATTAATATTATTTGGTGTTTCCAAAGACTCAATAGACATAGAACAAATCAACCTATTATTTATCATGATGGCTGAATTACGTGCTTGTATTTCACAGGATTGGATTAGCCCAGAACCGCCATCGTTTTCCACATGGAGGGGTCGTCTTTTAGCTAGATATAAACTTGAATCAGCAATATATGCTACTAAGGGAAAAAGAAGGAAACTACTTGGCTTAAAAATTTGGTCAACAATTCAAAAATGGACTGATGGAGTAATGACATAATGAACCTTTTCCATTTTGTTATTTATTCTCTATTCTTTATTCTGTATTTCTTCCGAATATATTTTATAATATGCATTTGAATACTTTGTTAAGAGAAAGATATGCCATAATCTGTATAAACTTGCAACTCAAATATCAATAAAAAAAAAAAGGAAAAAAACAATAAGCTAATACTTGGCTTTTTGATTTGATAGGAGCACATACAATACTGCTAGTGTTTCAGGGACTATTCTGCACATACAGAAGTATGGACAAGAGAAATAGGACATTGTTGATGATAGGTGCAGTTCGACTTTCCACATACCTTAGTCTGAACAGAAGTTGAACCCCCAATCCCCTGACCGACTATCTAGTGTCTCGGACCAATGATTATATGAATTAGAAGAACAGAAGAAGACTACCGAGTCCCGACCTATCAGAGTCACGGAAGCATGCTTGCAAAGTGCAGTAGTGCAACTGCAAACCCTTCCGAACAAAAACCACTCAGTGTTTTTTAGTTTTAAAGTTTTATTTTTAAATAAGAAATAAAAAAACAATTTCTTTATTTTTAATAGCGCAGTATTCCCAGCGAGCAGTGGTGATAGAATATACTTCAACTTAACATATCTAATTATTATAATAACTGTACGGGAGCCCGCACCTTGTTTGAACTTCAAATACTGGTGGTGATGAGGAGTAGGTGGTGAAAATTGAAAAGCTCTTGTTGGCAGAAGGGCAATGGAATGTTCTGTCTGTAAGTAGAAAAATGGTGCACGTTAAAAAGTAAGCATTCATCAGTTGTGCCAAAAAGTGTAGCATGTTATGGCTAAGCATATAAAAAGTTAACACCCTCCCCAAAACGGTCACTTTTTTTCAGTCCCAATATTTAAAAATTGTTTATGTATTAACATTTTCTTCCATTACGAGACGAAATAGGGGGTGGTGTATGGCATCTAAAAATATGACATGTTTTTTCTAGGCGTCACAACATCGGATGCAGCACCTATCACCACCACTGCCCTGGCCAGCAGCACGGAGGTGTCCATTCCAGGGGCTGATGCGGTGGTGCCACAAGTGCCACCAGGAGGAGATGCTGTGGGGGATGGTTCAGCAGCGGGGGACGGTGGTAAGTTATTATACTCCTTACTTATAGACATTTTAGAGTAGGCTCGCAAAGGGGTGTATGATGTACTGTACAGTAGACAGTACACTAGTACAAGTACACTGTACTGTTAAGAACAGTTAATAATTTAGAACTACATTTTTGCCAATCACGGAGAAGACAGTCACCCTCTTGACTTAGCAATAGCATTAGCGGCGGTAGTTCTCGAGTAAGCAATGTCCCCCTCTATTTGACTTCAACTCAGCTGTGAAACTTTCATCGTGAAGCCAAGTCAGTTCAGATAAACTTGAGGGATGTGATGGACTAAAAGGGAAAGAAGGATGTAAGGAAGGACAAGCGAGTCGTAACATTTATGACTGTAAAGAATGATACGTGTTTTTAAATGCATGCAGAGGTGGCTGATAGGAAGGAATCAGATGCATGGCTGCTTGAAGCAAGGATGGTTGGAGGAAAAAGAAAAGGTGAATGCCTGTGTTAGTGAATCAGAAAATGCATGTGTGGTGTGCATTGCAATATATCATTTGGGTGAAACTCAAATGCAAGTCAAGACGGTGGGTTGCCAAATAAAAAAAAGGGTGTTAGTTGGTTGTTGAGAAAAAGTAAAGTTGGTCCAGTTGAGACATTAAGAAGAATGATAGACCTTTACTTTGGAAGCCTGGGTGGTATCTTCTTCCTCATAGATAGCAGAGGTGTATGTAGAGCAGACGCTCAGTGGATGAGGAGTGTTACTTTGAACAGCATGTCCATGCCAGAGTAGCAAAGCAGAGGAAATCCAAATACTAGAAGTTGTGATTGTTCGGAATACTCCCTTGACTAACAGTACAGTAGTTTACTTTGCAAGCCCAGCATATATTGTGTATGTATTGTATAGTTCACATTATATCAAGTCAAGTCCCTTCCTCTGGCAATTATGGGTACCACACTCACTCCCTATGGTAATAATTTTCTTTCAGCTGTGTCAATCATGGGTGGCCTATCTCTGTTGTTCACTCAATCTATCAAAACAAAGCACCTAAAGTCATCCATCATATAAGCAAAGATCATGTGATCAGCTGGATATATGATCAGAAATGAATAATCTTCATTTTCCTTTTGTAGTAGTCAAGGCCCGGGGGAGGCAGTGCGAAATATAAATTGCATTGAGCAGTAGCCCTTGATGTAACCGAGTATGGCCAGTAAGAGCTTCCCTATCCCCACCTGCATGTACTGCTTAAAGTAATGCGAGTCTGCGTCATCATGCCTTGTGTCTGTTTTTCTTGGGTGCAAGCTGACTGAGCTGGCATTATGCCGGCTACCACAAGTTCACGTGCGAGTGATTTTTTTCGCAAAACACGAGAAAAAAAGAAGAAGACTGGTGTACTCTCTGACTTTCTGACTATGTAGTGAGTCCATAGTGCTGCTAGTAGAATTCCTGAAACTCCCACTAATGTTACAGGTCTACAAAGACGGCGGAAAGATACATGCCAAAGTGTTATACTGTGCTTGCAAGTTGCTAGTGTTACTGTGAGACAACTTTCTGTTGAATTATTTTGTGTTAATGTTAAAGAGTAGTGTTTACAGTATTTTTCTTTCTTTCTTCATATAGATGCTCCACAAAAAGTCAGCCGGAACGAGATGGCTGTCCGGGCCAGGGCCCGGAAGCTGGAGGCCATTTGTGCCAAATATCGGCGGCTGGTGGCTCGGGAGCAGGACGAGGAGGCGGCAACAGCTGCATCCTCCTCCAGTGCC
The DNA here is from genome assembly GCF_964263255.1 of Lissotriton vulgaris. NCBI lineage: Eukaryota > Metazoa > Chordata > Amphibia > Caudata > Salamandridae > Lissotriton > Lissotriton vulgaris. The sequence continues at coordinate 1,300,559,511 of NC_141691.1, forward strand.
CCTGGGTCCACCAGCCAGCAGCCTCCAGTGGTACTGCGCCGTGGTCCGACAGCCTCCTGCCGCCGCCGCGGAGCAGCAAATAAAACAGCAGCTGCCCCCTCCAGAGCCTGGATGGCACGTCAGCGCTGTCTCCGCCGGAGAGTGGACTACCTGGAGCGCGTGGTTGAGAAGCTGAAGCGCCAGCTCCAGGACCTCCGTAAAGAGATGCAGGACCACCTGGCCACAGGACACCGCCAGAAGTGACTGTCCCTTGTTAAAGACTGTTGGGGGGGGGTGGGAATTGGGCGTAGGGGATTCAGAGGGACTTTTGAGGGACATTCCTATGGACATTGGTTGGGGTTAGGGAGGAGGTGGATTGGGTCTTTTGAATAGTTTATTTTTGTTAGGGGAAATATAATTATTTATTTTACATACTTCAACATAGTGTACACGTTCAAATTATTTTGTGGGGTGGTGGGCGGGGGTTACTGTACGTTTGGTTTCCTCAAACTTACCAGCATGAATTATCTAAAACGTCCAAAAATGTAAAAAAGTGCCACTAACAGAGTTAGTGAATTCAATTGCCCTATTAGTACTTTACTAGTACTACTGTCAGTCTCTCCTCTCCTCCGAGTCCTAGCCTTTTATTCTACCTCCCCAAAATGCTTATCTTACCTGTGATTCGTGTTTGAGAAAAGAGCTAGGCACAGTGCTGGCTGCATGGCAAATGGCGATTACGGTTGACCATGAAATCCATCCAGGACAGAAATTCCATTGTTGTGGTGGTAGTAGGAGTGGTACCACACTAGTAGTAGCATTATATGAAAAAAAAAGGAAATGAGACATTGAGTGGCCTGAGAGGAGTATTAGAAGGAACAGTATATTTGTAGCCTAAGCAATGTTGAAGATAAGTATGGGAAAATAATATTTGCATGGATGATTATGGCTACAACAAGAACAGTGACACAGCAGCGTAACCTTTCTTCACGTGTAGGAGGATGCTGTTGATGATGGATCCAATCGATGGTGGGCATGAAATTCAGAATTGCTTTGAAAATACTCATTGGTGTCTTTTTAAGCAGAAATACAATATCCTAGGATTCATCTAGCTACCTTAAAATTGATCTGAGGAGGTTGCTTGCACCTTATCCTCCCCAGCAAGCGAGTGAAATTATTGGTGTCATTTTTAGTCACACCTCAATAAAACAAAACAGCCTGGGGGAAGAGGGTTAGGGTTGGAAAAATGGATGGGAATGGGGGTTTTTGGGAAAGGTTTTTGAAGAAAAAAAACACAGTATGCAGGGACAAATAAAAAAAGAAGAAAAGAGAAAACCCAATCTTTGCAGACGAACAAGTCATACATCTTTGAAGGGACAGAAAGGAAATGCATGCATGAAGTGGTTTGCTAACTGGATGGGTTAGGTTACTGAAGTAGTACACTACCTACTAATAATAATAACTAGTGCTAAACAATTAGACAGTTGAGGGCAGCAGTAATAATTACACAATTTAACTTGCCTATCTGCCCTTAGAGAGAATAAAATCTTAGTACATTAGTTTTAAAAATAGCAAATAAACTTATCAAATAGCTGCAGGTATGAATTCGAAGCAGAGAGCAAACACACACAGTCGGGGTCATCGAATTTAAAAAACAATAACATTATTTAAAAGATAATGAAATGTGAATACTGTAACTGTCTGTTGTTGTAGTAGTCCTGGTGAAATTGGTCATTTGTATGCCTCCATTCCTCTTATTCTCGGTACTCCTCCATTCAATCGGGCGCTCCATCGAACAATCTTGGGTGATCATTGACACATTGTCCAGTCCACTGCCTGCCTGGCAGTTGCAGAATTGCGGATTGCTATGGAAAGTGTGTTTTAATGTTTTCACACCGCACAGGGTAAGTGACGGCCTGTAATGGACAATGGAAAAACAAAAAGGGATCTCAACACCCTGGATGAAAAAAATAAGGTACAGTGTGTAGTGCAAAACAAACACTTTCATGGGGAAACAGTATTACATACATACAAATACATGCCTCATGTTGTCAGTGCCTACTCTGAGCCTCTCTTTCCAGGATACTTAGCACAGAGCAGGCCAAGAGACCAGGCGGTTAAGGCAGGCAGCATTGAGAGAACCAAGATCAATGTAGCTTACCTTCTCTTTCTATAAGACAGACAAAGCAAGCAGATTTATTATTATTACTATTCAACAGCATAAATAGCACCAACTTCCCAAATTAAGTGACAAGGTTATTGCACTGTTGTCACTCATACCACTGCAGTAGGTCGACCACTCCATCTCACCACTGCACACACATGACAACATGTAGGTCAGCAGTGCACTATGCTGTGGTTGTTGTTGACTTGTTTCTTTACCTGTTTGCCAGCCACTCATGAAACGGGCACGGCCATATTTGGTTGGTTCTTCCTTCATTCACCCCCGATACATTCAAGGGATTGACTGCAAAGATATTCAGTAACAGGGTAAGGTCTGGACTGTAATTGTAAATAGGAAAACAGAAAGGGATAATTTGATAAACACAGTAACACACCAAGGAGGAAACATTAAATAAACGGTAGGGTGTGCAGTGCAAAAAGAACACTTTCAGAGGTGACACAACGACATACATGCATCATCATTTCTAAAGTGCTTGCCTACTCGGAGTATCTGTTTTCAGGATAATACTTAGCACAGAACAGGCCAGGGCCATGCAGACGGTCATGGCAGGCACCAGTGAGTGAAGTGAATCAACCTCCATGTGTGTAGCATACCTCTTTCACAGAGACAGACAAAGCAGTTATATTTTTATACAGCAAGCAACATAGCAGAATTTTGGGAAATTCAGTGACCCGCTGTCTGGCATAACCTTACATTGGCTCGACCACTCCTCCACACCACCGCTAGACACTGACAGACTGTTGTTGACGTTTTTACTTGTTTGCCACTCAGGAAATGGCCAGAGTTCTTCTGTTAATCATCGATGGTGATCCATCACAGTGAAATGCAATGTAGTAGTCACAGTGGCCCCTGCAGTAGAAGTAGAATTTGCATTAAACAAGGTAAACAGAGTAGACTTGAGTAACATTTAGTGTGTAGAAGATTAAATAATAATAGAACACATAGATTTCATTCCAGGCACAACAAACAAACAGCATTTGCTCAGAGCCAGACTGCCAGTGTCCAATGTATGACATCTCATTATTCATTACCTGTTCCACTTCCGTGTCAGCTTCGTATTCATAAGTGAAGGGCCACTGTGCAGCCACTCATTGTCAATTTCTGCAGTTGTCCTCAGCATAGTCATCATCATTCATCAATTATCCTGTTCCACTTCTTTTGTGGGGACTCGTTGAAGAAGCAAACAGTTCAGTTTCTTGATTCTTTGTAATCCGGCCAGCAACCATGAGGGACATTGATCGGGGAGGAGGATGGAGGAGCTGGAGCATGACTAAGTTGTGAACTTCTGAAGGTCAGGATGCAGACAGCTGCACCTTCAATATGGATGGAAATAGCAGAACAAAGACAGTGCTGCAGATGGATTTGTTGTGATTAAAGTTTTGTTGTGATAAAAGTTGCAAAACAAAGAAAGACATACAGAAATAAAAGTGAATAAGGAAGGGGAAAAAAGTAAGTAGTTCAAGAGACTATGTGTCTGGGAAGTAGAGCTCGTCCTCAAACTCTGTGAATTGAACCTGGAGTAGGTCAGCTAACAGAGAAGAACTTCCGTCACCTAAGTCGGTGTCCTCTTCTTCCTGTGTGGATTCACGTATTTTGTAATCTGGTGGTATGAAGTGCAGATTCATCTTGATCATTGTTAACCTCTCCACATTTTTGGGCGAGAGGCGGGTCCTTTTTGAAGTTACAATGGCAGCAGCAGCACTGAAAACACGTTCAGAAGACACACTTGCGAGTGGGCAAGACAAATAATTTAGAGCCAGGTTGGTGATCAGTGGCCATTGACCCCTTTTCCCATACCAATAGAGCAATGGGTTATGATCAATGAAGACCTCTGTTGGGTCATCCAGATAGCCCTGCACCATCCACTCAAGGTCATCCAGGGGTGCTGAACTTTGCGTACCATCTGAGGCCTTTGCATCAACACTGGAATGAGCAAACCCTTGATGAGTTATCCAATCCGCTTCCAACAATATTATGGCTGGGACTGTTGCAGGTGAAGATGATGATACGGTTGCTGGTGTCGGTAATAGCTGTGAGGGAAAGTGACTGCCTTCGGCCACAGAAGTGGACCTTGACACTGGATGGCCTGCTGATTCAGTAGTGCTTTTGCCGGTTCCTTCAATTTCCTGCCGCTCTTTTTCGAACCAAGTGGCTGACTGAGCTAGCTAATGTTTGTACTTTGAAACATCTTCTTCAGTAAAAGGAATGAATGCATTGCTGGCCAGTGCCTTTTTCTACCGTGGATCCAGAATAGTGGCACAAATGTAATGTTGTTCTGTAAGTATTTTTTTAAGCTTTTAAGCCTTTCATTGTCAACTAGGGGGTTAATAAGCTCTCCGCCAACTGATATGCGTCTTGCTTGTCAGTATCATCTTTGAACGTTGAAGACAATCAATGCCTTCAGTTGGTGCTCTAGCATGCGCAACAATGGGATAGCTTTGCCCAAAGTACAGTCCTCCCTGCTGACTTCACACATGAAGGCCTCAAAAGGACGAAGCATGTCTGTCAGGTTTTTAACTAGGTTCCATTCCTCCAACTCTAGCCTCATGTCTTTCATAGAAGAACCACGTGCAAAGACATACTCATTGATTACCAAGCACTGCTCAAACAGACACTCAAGCATGTAGAAGGTTGAGTTCCAACGTGTTGCCACATCCTGGATGAGTCCTCTGACTGGCACTCTACGTTCACGCTGAATGATGCTCACCTGCTTCCGGACCTTAAAAGAATGGTTGAAATGTGTGCAGATTCTTTGGCAGGTGGTTAGTAACTTGCTGACTTTGTTTTCTTTTTTCAAGAAATCTTGTACAACTATGTTAATACTGTGCGCCAAACACGGCACTCTGAAATAGCCACCATCATTCATGGCCCTAACTATATTACTGCCATTATCTGTGGAAACATAACCAATCATGAGCTTTCTTGGATGCAGCCATTGAAAGACCTTACTGTTAACTCCTCCAAAATGTTTACTGCAGTATGAGATTTCTCCAGGGCAAACATGGCTACTGTTGCATGTTTCCCACTAGCTTGAAAAATTGAAAAATTGTGTCACTGCATACATCTTGTCTCTAACCCCTGCAAAAGATACCCAGGGTGCAGTGATGCACATGTAATCAAGGGCTTGGCAACTGGTCCACATGTCTTTTGTCAGGTGGATAGTGTGAACAGCACTCTTCTGCAAAGCTGCCCCAATCCCCTCCAGCACATCTTGATGTAGTGCTGGATCCGCAACTCTGGCAAAATAGGACCGACTAGGAACCTTCAATTTAGGGCAGACTGTTGCCACAAATTCTTGAAAACCCACCCCTTCCACAAAAGAAAAAGGGAGAAGGTCCAGCGCAGAAATTTTAGCCAGCATTGCATTATAAAGACGTTGTCAGGATCCATGGCGGCTTGAAACCAAAGTCCAGACCAGTTTGGAGAAAATTGTGAACCTTCAACTGATGAAGTTTTGGAAGAGGCCTCCCTGCTCCACGATTCTCAGTTTGGCTTCCGTCCTCGACATTCGACGGAATCAGCACTTCTTATGGCAGTAGGGGCTTTACAACACCTTCGTCACCTTCGATCCACCTACAAATCACTCTTGACTGTGCCTCCTTTCAAGAGGAAACGCCACGGAGGCAGCTGCTTCGACCACCAAGCTGCTGTACTCTGGAATTCCTTTCCTCTCCATATAAAGCAGATTGATAACATACTTAGCTTTAGGCAATCTCTGAAGACCTGGCTGTTTTCTCAAGCTTACTACCGATAGCACTGCCTGTCCTTCGACTGTCCTGTTTGGTTCCTTCTACAGCGCCATGAAGCCTCCGGGCGTACGAGCGCTTAACAAATCCCAACTAACATTAACATTAACATTAACAACAGGGTGTGGATGAGGGCCAGACTATGGCCCTGATCCTTCTGGTCCTAAGCACAGCATTCAACACTGTAGCACATTCCATCTTGCTACAGTGTCTGAATGAAGGAGGGGTATCAGGAGCTGCGCTTGGATGGATCCAGTCCTTCCTGGCAAACAGATGTGTTCAAGTCCGTCTGGGAGACTGCTACTCTAGGGAGATTAGTTTGGGCCAGGGCGTGCCTCAGGGCTCGTCCCTGCGCCCAACCTTGTTCAATCTCTATGTCTCCCCGCTGGCGGCAATTGTAGAAAGACATGGTCTGCGCCTAGTGTCCTATGCCGACGACACGCAGTTGGTCATTTCCCTCTCACGTATGCCTGGTCTTGGGGCAGACATTTTCAGAGTTTGCATGCAAGAACTGGCAACCTGGATGTCGGCCAACTGTTTGAAGCTAAACGGTAGCAAGACCGAGGTACTCGTGGTGGGGGGAGGGCCGTCTGTTTGGTCATCGGCATGGTGGCCTCCTTGCCTGGGAGAAACCCTAGTCCCCTGCCAGGAAGCAAGGAATCTCGGAGTGTGGCTTGACGTTGACCTGGCCTTTGGCCCCCAGATTGGCCGGGTGGCAGGGGTATGCTTCGGTGTCCTGAAAAACTTAAGGAAGGTCTTAGACCTCCTACCTATCACAGCGCGCCGAACGCTGGTGCATGCCCTAGTCACATCGCGCCTAGATTATGGCAACTTGCTGTATCTGGGGGCCACGGGAAAGGACATAGGCCGCCTTCAGGTGCTGCAAAATGCAGCCGCTTGCTTAGTCCTGAGGCTCCCCAAGAGATCTCCATCTAAAGCAGCGCTCCAGGCATCACACTGGTTCCCTGTCAGAAGAAGGGTGGAGTTTAAGGCTCTCTCTACGTGTCACCGCATCCTGAGTGGCAAAGCCCCTGCTCCACTACAGGATTTGGTTACTCGCTATGAGCCTATGCGGGATCTACGCTCCTCCCGTACAGGGCTACTGAAGGTTCCAAAAATATAGAAGGCCCGAATGGGGGGCAGATCTTTCAGATATCTGGCCGCCAAGCAATGGAATGCCCGACCTTTGGAGTTACGTGTGGAGCCTTCAGAGTCCATTTTCAGGAAAAAACTTAAAACTCACTTATACGGGAGGTAGGCAACCATGAGGGCGGCTCGGACTGTTTACTCCACTTATCATAGCGCGGGGACACGCCGGTGCGCATAACCAGGCGCTCTATAAATTTCCCTAATAATAATTTGCGGCTCAAGGTTCTCTCGTTGTCGAAGTTGGAGAGCAAAACCAAATAGGAGCCCGATTTGGACTCAAATGTGGCAGGTACGGAATTCCAAGATGGCCGCCACGGAGCCTAGGTTGGCGGTCTAGTTCTTCTAAAGTTCACCCGGGGAGAATTGAGGGGACACGCGCTCACCTGTGAAACTGCGCACTTCACCAAGGTATTCGCCCAGTATGGTCCAAAGTTTTCGGTGTTCGTCAGCAAAGTATTTTCTTGAGATATATTAAGGAAAGGAAATTCCCCTAGTGTTCTTTCCGACTCTCAGAGGCTCACCGTGGAAAGAATTAAAAGCGCGTCTCTTCTGGTTTCAACTCATCTTGCCTCGAGTCTCCTGTCAGACGTCGAGTCACCTCAGCTGCAATGGACAAGAAAGAAGCCTCCTAGTGGAAGAAAAAACAAAAGACAGGAAGCTAAGTTATTTTTGATAACTCTGTAGAGAAAAAAGACGGTACACAAATATTTCTGTTGCCCGATATAAGCTTACCTGATAAACAACTTGAGTCAGAGCCTTCTCGAGTTATGTTTATGAACCTGGATATAAGAGACAAAAGACAATAGTTAAGTCAATAACGACTAGGAGTTTATTTGACAAGAATTTTGGTAAATTTAGAAAAAAAGGGCTTTAAACTTACCTGAGTCTTCATCAGAATTACTAAAGGAAAACCTCCTAGAAGAGAAATAAGGTTAAAGCAAGAAGATATTTAAAAGACAAACCAGTCAATTGGAAATACAGAATACTTCATTGAAAATATAGAAGAGAACAACTATAATAAGCTGGTAGGTTATTGATTAATACAAGAAATAATAATAGAGTAAATAAAGGAATAGGGATAACCACAGTTAAATGTTTTGCAGATGTTGATTCCAGTATGACTCAATAGGAACAGCGTCAGACCATAAGAAGGGAGGCAGGTTACTACAGGACCTAGGGTAGGTTATTAGAACAAGAGAAAAAATTAGAGCCAGAGTCAGAATAGAGCAGGAGGAGGGAACTTATAATACTTGTGTGTGTTTAGTTTCCTTAGGAATCTTCAGTAGGCTGATCGAAAAGCTGACAGAAGAACCAGGCGGAAACCACAGGGTCCAGGACCAGTCTCTTCTTGTTCTTTATTATTTTATCCAATTCCCCTTTCCCCCTTTTGAATTAATTGGAGTTTAGATGTCATTCTGGCTCTGAGGAATTCGTAGGTGGGAGTTGGGACTTAGCATCTTCTTCTCCTGTGCAAGTAATAGAAGACAACTATTGGTAAGAATTGTGGACTCTGACAGAGGGAAGTGTCCACGTTATAAAACTTGCACCCGAGCAGAATAGTTGAGGGAATACATTTTCAGACCTTGGGGCGGTTTTAGAAGCTATACAGAAAGAGTTGGTAGCGGTAAAGGAAGAAAATCAAAGTTTGAGACAGGAAGTCATGAATTCCAGAAAAGAAACAGCAGAGTTAGCTCAGAGGATAAGACAGCCATATAACACTGATAGAGAGAGCCCCACCACTGCAGCTGGAGACACAAATACGTTAACTACGCAGGTTATACACTCCTTGTCCCCCGTAATACCATTGGCAGCTCCAGAAAGATTCAGTGGGGATCTACAGAAGGAACAAATATTTATCACGCAATGCTCTTTGCATTTTATGTGCCGCCCTTCTATCTTTCCTGACGCGCAATTTAAGGTAGCCTTTATCTTATCATACTTGAGTGGAGACGCAGCAGCGTGGTCAATGCATACAGTATCACAAGATGATCCTCTTTTACAGAACTATGACAAATTCAAGAAAGAATTCCTGCGGATATTTGACCGAAGGCGAATCTCCCAAGCGGTGGACAATGAGTTGTTGGAGTTGAAGCAGGGAAATAGAGATCTGGTGGCTTATCTGGCCCAGTTCAATAAGCTCATTATGGAAACAGACTGGCCAGAGAGTAAAAGGACAGCAATATTTTATCGAGGTCTGCGTGATGAACTAAAAGACGGACTGGCACAGATACCGAACCGCCCTACTGAAATCTCAGCTCTTAATGATCTGGTATTGGAATTGGACTTCCGTCAAGGAGAAAGAAGAGGGGAGAGAAAACATGAGTTTAGAAATGTAGTTCCCCGGTTTGACAGAGTAAAATCAGACTCTGGAAAGATTAATGAAGGATCATCAGGACCAGAACCTATGCAGATAGGAACCATAAGGGGTCCACTCTCCAAGGAAGAAAAAGGACGAACCAGCAATTTGTGAATGTACTGTGGTTCGAGTGGACATTTTGTGCGAAACTGTCCAAGAAAACCTAAGGGTACCTTTAATCCGAAGGAAAACTCGCAGCAACCCCTGTAGAAGGAGTTGTACAGGTGGATGCGAGTCTAGAATCACCTCCACAAGAGCATCGATTGGCAAACACCTTGCAGTCATCCTCACCGCATTTGATATTATCCATGACTATAAAGTTCCGTCAGGAGACCTTGGAAGGAGTGGCGGTGATGGTTGATTCAGGAGCCACTGGTAACTTTTGTGACTTGAAGTTTGCAGCAAGAGTAGGACTTAGAGCGATTACCAAGACAAAAAGTGAACCGGTTAGAGCAATAGACGGAACAAATCTCGCGTCAGGACCCATCGTTAGTCACACAGAACTGGTACATTTAATCAGGGAAGATGGGCATAAAGAAGACATTCATTTTAATTTAATTGATGCTCCCCAGTTTCAGTTAATCCTAGGACTTCCTTGGCTCACTGAGCACAATCCTACCATAAATTGGAGCGCCAGAATGATTGAAATGAATTCAACGTATTGTAAACAGAATTGTTTCAGAGATAAAAATGGAATAAATAAAGAGAATCCAGCGCATTACTTATGTTCAGCAGAAGTGTCTGTGTGTGTGATCAACACACAACCAATACCACAAGCGTACCGAGACTTCAAAGATGTGTTCAGCGAGAAGGAAGCCGAACAATTGCCACCTCATCGTGTGTACGACTGCAAAATAGATCTTGAACCAAACTCAAATATGCCATGCAGTCGCGTCTGCGCTTTGACGGAGAAGGAGCATCAACATTTGAAGGAATATATTGACAAATATTTGGCTAATGGATTCATTCATCCATCTCAATCACCGGTATCCTCGCCTCTGTTTTTTGTGCCTAAGAAGGAAGAGGGAGAGTTGAGAAGGTGTATTGATTACCGAGCGATCAATAGAATCACAAAGAAAAATCAATACCCACTTCCTCTAATTTCAGTCTTGTTGGATCAGGTGAAAGGGGCGCAAGTGTATATCAAGTTGGACTTAAGGGGAGCCTACCACCTCATTCATATCAGAGAAGGTGACGAGTGGAAGACTGCCTTCAGGACTCGATTTGGGTTATTTGAATACCAAGTCATGCCCTATGGGTTATTCAATGCTCCTGCGGCCTTTCAACGTTTTATCAACGATGTTCTTAGTGAATTCATTGATCAATGAGTAATTGTGTATATTGATGACATTTTGATCTACTCGGCTAACACGCAGGAACATCAAGGACAAGTCCGAAGAATTTTGCAGAAGCTTCGTGAGAATAGACTGTTAAACTGGAAAAATGCGCCTTTGATGTCACTCAAGTGGAGTTTTTGGGCTACACAATTTCACCAGCAGGAATCAATATGGACAAGCGAAAGATTCAGGCTGTTCTCGAATGGAAGTCGCCAACCAGTGTCAAGGAAGTACAAGCGTTCATCGGTTTTGCAAATTTCTATCGGAGGTTCATCAGTGAATTCTAACGAAGAATACTACCACTCACTCGGCTACTAAAGAAGGGAGCACGTTTCGAATGGACTGAGGAAGCTGAGTCGGCTTTCAAGGCTTTGAAAAGAGAATTTACCTTGGCACCCATACTTCTTCATGTAGATCCAACGGAGCCTTTTTATGTCAAAACGGATGCTTCAGATTTGGCGGTCGGAGGAGTGCTTTCCGAAAGAAACAAGAGAACTGGCCAACTGCACCCAGTCGCCTATAGGTCTAGGAAATTGACCCCTGCAGAAGTAAACTACACAATCACGGAAAAAGAGCTATTGGCGATAAAAGACGCTTTCAAGGAGTGGAGACATTACCTTATGGGGGCTCATCATGTAGTGACAGTTTTCACGGATCACCACAATTTGAAATTTTTTAAATTCAGCCAGAACCCTAACTCCTCAACAACTTTGTTGGTCACTGTACTTTGCGGATTATGACTTCACAATAACTTACAGGCCAGGAACTCAAAATGGAAAGGCGGATGCCTTATCACGAATGGGGACTGGAGAAGACAAGAATCAAATGCAAATTCAAGCCATAATTCCAGACTCTAAAATAATTTGCGCCACAGATACCTTGAATCTCAAGGAACAAATTGCTCAAGCATTAAACCCAGATGAAATGCAAGAATGGGTTCTGCAAGAAGATGGAAGGGAAGTTCTCAATGTCTTACCATATAATGGAGAGGCATTATATTTACCGATGCAAGCATTGCAAAAACAAGCTCCCAAGGGGTTATTGCAACCTTTGCCCACTCCTCCTTTTCCCTGGCACACGATCACCTTAGATTTAATTACTGACTTACCGCCCTGTCAAGGGGTTAACACAGTGCTGGTGGTAGTGGATGCATATTCAAAAATGGCTCATTTTGTAGCTTTAAAAGGAATCCCAACAGCAAAGCAGTTAGCTAATCATTTTAGTACACAGATAGTAAAATTGCATGGCATTCCCAAGGTAATTATATCCAACCGGGAAACCCAGTTTGTATCCCATTTTTGGAGAGCCTTCATGAAGGGGCTAGGAATTGAGACACGATATTCCACCAGTTTTCACCCTGAAACTGATGGGCAGACCGAAAGGGTGAACCAGGAGTTGGAACAGTATCTAAGGTTATTTTCATTGAAACTGGATAGGGAATGGACAGACTATTTGTGGAAGGCAGAGTTCTCTCATAACAATGCAAAAAATTTATCAACAGGGTATTCTCCATTCTATTTGAATTATGGTAGGCACCCCAATTCCACAGTGCAAGACTCTGAAATCACTGTCCCATCAGTTAAGGATTTAGTGACTCATCTAAGTCTAGTTCACAAATCTGCATCTCAGAACCTAGAACAGGCTAGAAAAAGGTATAAAACTTATGCTGTTAAAAAGAGAAAAGAACCCCCTCCGTTGGAGATTGGAAATGAAGTTTGGTTGAATACAAAGAATCTTAGGTTAAAAGGTAACCGTAAATTTCTACCTAGATTTATTGGTCCCTATCAAATAGAAGGACAGATAAATCCCGTAACTTACAAATTGAAATTACCAGCTAAACTAAAAATTCATCCCGTGTTCCACGTTTCCCTATTGAAAAAGGCAGTTCCAGATTTAAGAAAAGAATTACCTACAAGGCCCATCCAAGTAGAAACTGGATTGGAGTTTGAGGTTAAAGAAATTCTGGACTCTAAGTGGTTGAGAGGGAAACTGTATTATCTGATTGACTGGAAAGGCTATGGTCCAGAGGAGCGGTCTTGGGAGCTTGAGTCAGATGTTCATGCCCCAAGACTGGTGAGACTTTTTCATCAACGATACCCAACCAAACCAGGATTGGGAGAACCTTCTTTGGTGGGGGGTACTGTCAGGATCCATGGCGGCTTGAAACCAAAGTCCAGACCAGTTTGCGGCTTAAGGTTCTCTTGTTGTCGACGTTGGAGAGAAAAACCAAATAGGAGCCCGATTTGGACTCAAATGTGGCAGGTACGGAATTCCAAGATGGCCGCCATGGAGCCTAGGTTGGCGGTCTAGTTCTTCTAAAGTTCACCCGGGGAGAATTGAGGTGACGCGCGCTCACATGTGAAACTGTGCACTTCACCAAGGTATTCACCCGGTATGGTCCGTAGTTTTCGGTGCTCGTCAGTAAAGTATTTTCTTGAGATATATTCAGGAAAGGAAATTCCCCTAGTGTTCTTTCCGACTCTCAGAGGCTCACCGTGGAAAGAATTGAAAGCGCGTCTCTTCTGGTTTCAACTCATCTTGACTCGAGTCTCCTGTCAGACGTCGAGTCACCTTAGCGGCAGTGGACAAGAAAGAAGCCTCCTAGTGGAAGAAAAAACAAAAGACACAAAGCTAAGTTATTTTTTATAACTCTGTAGAGACAAAAGACAATAGTTAAGTCAATAACGACTAGGAATTTATTTGACAAGAATTTTGGTTAATTTAGAAAAAAAAGGGCTTTAAACTTACCTGAGTCTTCATCAGAATTACTAAAGGAAAACATCCTAGAAGAGAAATAAGGTTAAAGCAAGAAGATATTTAAAAAACAAACCAGTCAATTGCAAATACAGAATACTTCATTGAAAATATAGAAGAGAACAACTATAATAAGCTGGTAGGTTATTGATTAATACAAGAAATAATATTAGAGTAGATAAAGGAATAGGGCATCTTCTGCTCCTGTGCAAGTAATAGAAGACAACTATTGGTAAGAATTGTGGACTCTGACAGACGTGCCGTTCAGTGGTTGCGTTCAAATGGCGCCTCCGACCAAACCATGCATTTATTGGTGGTCTGGACCGTTTTACGTGATGATGATGATCCAGACTTGTTCAAGCCAGTTAGGCTCATTGATGTACTTTTTCGCATTAGTGTCTCTCCCAGACTCTTAGTGTGCCTCATAGATGTTGCTGGGGTAGAGGGTGTGCGCACTACCACTGCAGTGCTGCTGCCAGGGGTTCTGTGTGTACCAGAAAAAATGTTGCTCGCTTCTGAATCTTCACCTCCCCCCTGACGATCTGCTCATCGTCATCAGAATCAGATGCAATATCAATGAATACATTTAGATTTGTACTTTTGGCTTTCCGGATGTTACTTAGGTGCGCCTCCCACTGGATGATGTGGTGTTTTTGGAGATGACCTCTCTGGCCTACGGTACCATAGTTGGTACCAAGCTTACCCCGACTAACTACTTGTTTACAAATCGAACAAATTACTAGGTTTTCTGCCTTTTTGCTAATACTAAAGAAGTCCCAAACTGGGGAGTTGAGATTTCTGGTGGTGGTGGTGGTGGAGGTGGTACTTTCAATGCCAGATGAAGTGGAGGATGGGCGTGGCCGAATTTGACTCTGGTGTGCCCTTACAGTTACAGCACCAATACTTGATGTAATGGAGGTCGAGCTGGATGGAGGTCCCTGCCGGCCCTTCTGAAGAGAAAATATGGCAGCTGTAGGTCGTGTTGGTGTAGTAGTTACCTGTGTTGGTGGTGGTACCAGTGCCATATCGCCCACATCCCGCTCAGCAGCAATTCGGGATAGGGTAAAAATGTCTGTCTGCTGCATGCCCGCTTGGGCTGGAGTGACGACTGTGATGACTGGGTCGTCGTCAGACTGTTCATCAGCAGCAGAATACACCACTTCTACTTCTTGTTCGTTGTCATCACCCATAAGTGAAAGCCTTGCGGGAACCTTCCTTTTAGGCTTAGCTACCTTTGTCGGCTCATGGCGTGCCTCACTCTCAGACTGCATTGGTGGTGGGGTCCAATCAAGATCTAGATCATCAGAAGGAAGGGGGCTTGAAGAAGAACTTGTAGTAGCCCTCCTTGACCTTTTTCCTGCTGGGGATCTGGAAAACAATGGATCATCAGGAGGAGTGGCTTCCTCGGATCATACCTCCGCTTGAATCTCGATTTCCTGATGTGCACCTACTTCTGGAGGAACAAGCATTGTGGGCAGTTGTGCCTCTCCATGCGCCTCTACTTGCGCCTCTCCATGCGCCTCTCCATGCGCCACTCCATGCGCCACTCCTTGCCCCTTTACTTGCGCCTCTCCATGCGCCTCTCCCTGCGCCTCTCCTTGCGCCTCTCCTTGCGCCTCTACTCGTGCCTCTCCTTGCGCCTCTCCTTGCGCCTCTCCTTATGCCTCTCCTTGTTGCACCTGTGGTTGTCGTTGCGGCTGTGGTTGAACACTCGTCAGATGAGTTACACCCTGCATTGATTGGATGCTACTTTCTTTCGATGAGTCAACTCCAACATCACTGGTCGATTGAGCAATTAAAGTGGCTGCCTCTGCGGCCCTCTTGGCCTTGGGCCGAACTTGGCGTGGTGGCACTGAGCACAATGAAGCGGAGGTGCTGCTCCCAGCTTGGTCCCTGGTGGACCCCGCTACTACAGTCGTAGTTTTTTTTCCCCCAAAAAAATGTCTTTGGGCACACCAGTCTCCTTGGTAGGTGGTGCCACTTTTTTCTTCTGCTCCTTCTTACTCGCAGTGGCACTGGCAACTATCTTGGTAGAGGAGCTACGGCCACCGTTCTTTGGGCCCATATTCTTCAGATGTCAGAACAGCAGGCCGCAGTTGCACGAGTTGCAGAGTTGTCTGTGGCCACACTTGACATCACGTGACATTGTGCTGCACACACCGCAGCAGGACTTCTTCCTGGCACTGATGATGAACAATGAGGCTGATTCGTGGTTCTCTTTGTGTACCTAAAAGCAAGGGAAGCCAGAGGAACATCAGTTAAATAAAAATGTTGCATATGTCGTGCTTAAATTAATATTTGCAACTAGGCATTTATTATTATTACAACACACCCAAAAATGGAAAGACCAAAAATAAAAATTGCAATTATTTCTCATCAAAAATTGATGTTTACATTAATAGAAGAGAGACCACAGAGAGAGAGAGTTGTTTCATGCACCACTGAGTACCCCCGGGCATAATGGATGAAAGCAAGGCATACTGGGAGCAGGCCTATGGCACAAAGCACACTGCCTGGCTTCAAAATGGCCCCTTGACTCCCACCCACAAGGCCGGGCCCTGCCTGGACCAGGCCTCAAAATGGCCTCCACCCACATGGCCATGCCCCAGCAACACCACAAAAAGGCAAAAAACACACAAAAATAACCACAATCCAATGCCATCCATGCCCTAAATGAGGTTTAAATTAAAGACACCCCACAGAAAGACTTGGTCCATGCACCACTGACTACCCCTGGGCATTATGGATGACAGCAAGGCATACTGGGTGCAGGCCTATGGCACAAAGCACACTGCCTGGCTTCAATATGGCCCCTTGGCCCCCACCCACATGGCCAGGCCCTGCCTGGACCAGGCGTCAAAATGGCCCCCACCCACATGGCCAGGCCCCAACAACACCCCAAAAAAGCGAAAAACACACAAAAATCATCCCAATCCAATGCCATCCATGCCCTAAATGATGTTTAAATTCAAGACACCCCACAGAAAGACTTGGTCCATGCACCGCTGACTACCCCTGGGCATAATGGATGAAAGCAAGGCATACTGGGTGCAGGCCTATGGCACAAAGCACACTCCCTGGCTTCAAAATGGCCCCTTGACCCCCACCCACATGGCCAGGCCCTGCATGGACCAGGCCGTAAAATGGCCCCCATCCACATGGCCAGGCCCCAACAACACCCCAAAAAAGTGAAAAACACACAAAAATCACCACAATCTAATGCCATCCATGCCCTAAATGATGTTTAAATTCAAGACACCCCACAGAAAGACTTGGTCCATGCACCACTGACTACCCCTGGGCATAATGGATGAAAGCAAGGCATACTGGGTGCAGGCCTATGGCACAAAGCACACTGCCTGGCTTCAAAATGGCCCCTTGACTCGCATCCACATGGCCAGACCATGCCTGGACCAGGCCTCAAAATGGCCCCCACCGACATGGCCAGGACCCAACAACACCACAAAAAAACACAAAACACACAAAAAATCACCCCATCCAATGCCATCCATAACCTAAATGATGTTTAAATTCAAGACACCCCACAGAAAGACTTGGTCCATGCACCACTGACTAGCCCTGGGCATAATCGATGAAAACAAGGCATACTGGGTGCAGGCCTATGGCACAAAGCACTCTGCCTGGCTTCAAACTGGCCCCCTTGACCCCCAACCACATGGCCAGGCCTTGCCTGGACCAGGCCTCAAAATAATCCACACCCACATGGCCAGGGCCCAACAACACCCCAAAAAGGCAAAAAAAACACACATATAACCACAATCCAATGCCATCCATGCCCTAAATGAGGTTTAAATTAAAGACACCCCAGAGAAAGACTTGGTCCATGCACCACTGACTACCCCTGGTTATAATGGATGAAAGCAAGGCATACTGGGCGTAGGCCTATGGCAAAAAGTACACTGCCTGGCTTCAAAATGGCCCCTTGACTCGCATCCACATGGCCAGTCCCTGCCTGGACCAGGCCTCAAAATGGCCTCCACCCACAAGGCCAGGCCCCAGCAACACCCCAAAAAAGCAAAAAACACACAAAAATCACCAAAATCCAATGCCATCCGTGCCCTAAATGAGGTTTAAATTAAAGACACCCCAGAGAAAGACTTGGTCCATGCACCACTGACTACCACTGGGCATTATGGAGGAAAGCAAGGCATACTGGGTGCAGGCCTATGGCACAAAGCACACTGCCTGGCTTCAAAATGACCCCTTGACCCCCACCCACATGGCCAGGCCCTGCCTGGACCAGGCCTCAAAATGGCCCCCGCCCACATGGCCAGGCCCCAACAACACCCCAAAAAAGCGATAAACACACAAAAAATCAACCCAATCCAATGCCATCCATGCCCTAAAAGATGTTTAAATTCAAGACACCCCACAGAAAGACTTGGTCCATGCACCACTGACTACCCCTGGTTATAATGGATGAAAGCAAGGCATACTGGGCGTAGGCCTATGGCAAAAAGTACACTGCCTGGCTTTAAAATGGCCCCTTGACCACCACCCACATGGCCAGGCCCTGCCTGGACCAGGCCTCAAAATGGCCCCCACCCACATGGCCAGGCCCCAACAACACCCCAAAAAAGCAAAAAACACAAAAATCACCACAATACAATGCCATTCATGCCCTAAATGATGTATAATTTCAAGAGACCCCACAGAAAGACATGGTCCATGCACCACTGAGTACCCCTGGGCATAATGGATGAAAGCAAGGCATACTGGGTTCAGGCCTATGGCACAAAGCACACTGCCTGGCTTCAAACTGGCCCCTTGACCCCCACCCACATGGCCAGGCCGTGCCTGGACCAGGCCTCGAAATTGCCCACACCCACATGGCCAGGCCCCAACAACACCCCCAAAAAGCAAAAAACACACACAAATCACCACAATCCAATGCCATCCTTGGCCTAAATGAGGTTTAAATTCAAGACACCCACAGAAAGACTTGGTCCATGCACCACTGACTATCCCCAGGCATTATGCATGAAAGCAAGGCATACTGAGTGCAGGCCTATGGCACAAAGCACACTGCCTGGCTTCAAACTGCCCCCTTGACCCCCACCCTCACGGTCAGGCCTTGACTGGACCAGGACTCAAAATGGCCCACACCCACATGGCCAGGCCCCAACAACACCCCAAAAAAGCAGAAAAACACACACAAATCACCACAATCCAATGCCATCCATGCCCTAAATGAGGTTTAAATTCAAGACACCCCACAGAAAGTCTTTGTCCATGCACCACTGACTACCCCCAGGCATAATGCATGAAAGCAAGGCATTCTAGGTGCAGGCCTATGACACAAAGCACACTGCCTGGCTTCAAAATGGCCCCTTGACCCCCACCCACATGGCCAGGCCCTGCCTGGACCAGGCCTCAAAATGGCCCCCACCCACATGGCCAGGCCCCAACAACACCCCAAAAAAGTGAAAAACACACAAAAAATCACCTCAATCCAATTCCATCCATGCCCTAAATGATGTTTAAATTCAAGACACCACACAGAAAGACTTGGTCCATCCACCACTGACTACACCTGGGCATAATGGATGAAGTCAAGGCATACTGGGTGCAGGCCTATGGCACAAAGCACACTGCCTGGCTTCAAAATGGCCCCTTGACCCCCACCCACATGGCCAGGCCCTGCATGGACCAGGCCTCAAAATGGCCCCTACCCACATGGCCAGGCCCCAACAACACCCCCAAAAAATCAGAAAACACACAAAAATCACCACAATCCAATGCCATCCATGCCCTAAATTATGTTTAAATTCAAGACACCCCACAGAAAGACTTTGTCCATGCACCACTGACTACTCCTGGGCATAATGGATAAACGCAAGGCATACTGGGTGCAGGCCTATGGCACAAAGCACACTGCCTGGCTTCAAAGTGGCCCCTTGACCACCACCCACATGGCCAGGCCCTGCATGGACTTGGCCTCAAAAGGGCCCCCACCCACATTGCCAGGCCCCAACAACACCCCAAAAAAATCAAAAAGCACACAGAAATCACCACAATCCAATGCCATCCATGCCCTAAATGATGTTTAAATTCAAGAGACCCCACAGAAAGACTTGGTCCATGCCCCACTGAGAACCCCTGGGCATAATGGATGAAAGCAAGGCATACTGGGTGCAGGCCTATGGCACAAAGCACACTACCTGGCTTCAAAATGGCCCCTTGACCCCCACCCACATGGCCAGGCCCTGCCTGGACCAGGCCTCAAAATGGCCCCCACCCACATGGCCAGGCCCCAACAACACCCCAAAAAAGTGAAAAACACACAAAAAATCACCTCAATCCAATTCCATCCATGCCCTAAATGATGTTTAAATTCAAGACACCACACAGAAAGACTTGGTCCATCCACCACTGACTACACCTGGGCATAATGGATGAAGTCAAGGCATACTGGGTGCAGGCCTATGGCACAAAGCACACTGCCTGGCTTCAAAATGGCCCCTTGACCCCCACCCACATGGCCAGGCCCTGCATGGACCAGGCCTCAAAATGGCCCCTACCCACATGGCCAGGCCCCAACAACACCCCCAAAAAATCAGAAAACACACAAAAATCACCACAATCCAATGCCATCCATGCCCTAAATTATGTTTAAATTCAAGACACCCCACAGAAAGACTTTGTCCATGCACCACTGACTACTCCTGGGCATAATGGATAAACGCAAGGCATACTGGGTGCAGGCCTATGGCACAAAGCACACTGCCTGGCTTCAAAGTGGCCCCTTGACCCCCACCCACATGGCCAGGCCCTGCATGGACTTGGCCTCAAAAGGGCCCCCACCCACATTGCCAGGCCCCAACAACACCCCAAAAAAATCAAAAAGCACACAGAAATCACCACAATCCAATGCCATCCATGCCCTAAATGATGTTTAAATTCAAGAGACCCCACAGAAAGACTCGGTCCATGCCCCACTGAGAACCCCTGGGCATAATGGATGAAAGCAAGGCATACTGGGTGCAGGCCTATGGCACAAAGCACACTACCTGGCTTCAAAATGGCCCCTTGACCCCCACCCACATGGCCAGGCCCTGCCTGGACCAGGCCTCAAAATGGCCCCCACCCACATAGCCAGGCCCCAACAACACTCCAAAAAATTAAAAACACACAAAAATCACCACAATCCAATGCCATCCATGCCCTAAATGATTTTAAAATTGAAGAGACCCCACAGAAAGACTTGGTCCATGCACCACTGACTACCCCATGGACTACTGGGCTTTACACGCACCCCAAAATAAAAAAAAATCCACATATAACAGTGAGCTAATCAATTCCATGACATAAATGATATTTAAGTTCAACAAAACTCACAGAAACAGTTGTATCATGCACCCATGACTAATCCCGGGCCTACTGGATACTGTGCCTACCCAGAATATATTTTTTTAAGTTGTGAAAAAGTTTAAAAATTGTAGTTGCAGCAACTGCAATGCCCCAAACAAACAACACCAACTTACTTGTAAAATGTAAAATCCAAAAGTAATCCAAAAGTGATCCAAACAAAAAGTCCTCAGATACAAATATCCAGCAGCTGACACAAAAAGTGATCCTTCCAGCTCCAGATCCAAATGAAAAGTGACCAGGACATGAACAAAGCACTGGGAGAAGCCTGTTGGACAGGAACAGGAAGTTGGAGACTCTGGGGCACTTCCTTCCTCTCCCACCCCCCCAAAAATGGACTCCTTGCACAAAAAAGTGCAGCCAAATGTCAATCTGAGGACTTATTCTGATCCAAATCATCATTTTCAGAAGGTTTATGCTGCCTGCGGTACATTTCTTGTGCAGAATTGCAATTTGTGCAAGTTCGGGAAAACAAGCTTTTCAAATCTCCCGCCGGAAGTCAGCTGCACGTCACATCTACGTGTTCGCAATTCTGTACTCCTGCGATGCGTGATCGCGGGCCTTTATGACGTTGTCGCGTTCTCAAACTCTCGCAGTGCAAGGCCGCTATGATGTACTCACAGTCGAAAAGTCTCGCGTGATCACGCGGGCAGATCCAAAATGGCCCAGCGCTGGGGCAAGATGGCCGCTGACGGACCGTAGGACAGTCGCACTCTCCTTCTCTCCCGTCATGGTATGATAAAGCGATACCCTGAGTACCCTGTTTAACCAGACACCGATGACAAGAGCGGATTATGCAATATGTTACAGAGTGGTGTACAGAGCAGAAATAAATGTAAATGTATGTATACTTGTAAAGCGCACTATCACCTGACTGGCATCTTGGCGCTGTATACCGCTGTGGAACCCGTCCTGGCTTTCCCTGTGAAATGCTCCCTACTGGGCACCCTCAAGGTGAAACCAGGCATCCTAGTGCTTTAGGGCCGTTGTGGAGATTAAGCAAGCTATTGCCCAGAGTGAGAACCTTGGGGGTACCAAGGCAAGAATTATCAAGTCCATCGACATTGAGCCCAAGACCCCGCCGCGTCGGGAATTGAACCCTGGTCCCGGCCAGACCTCTGCATCAGGGTCTGCCGCTCTAACCATTGAGCCACACTTACAGGTCACAAGAGCCCAGACAAACAAACGCTTACCTGAGTGCAGCGCTCCTGAGCGCAGAGCGGAGCTGGGGGTGTCTCGTGGCAGGCAGATCACGGCTGTGGTCAGAGCTGAGAAGGCTTTGGCAGCGGCAGCGGTGGAACACGCAGACAATGGCACCCAGGGGAGTGAAGCTTAAGGAGGCTAAGGAGCAACCGTTGGCTGCAGGAGCGGGACCTGAAACACCGGGAGGTGTCCTCCACCTCCACCTCAGTACGGGCGGGGGCAGTGAGCAGGAAAGCGATAGCGGCATCAAAGAATACTGGTGCTGGCACGGCTGGTACGGCTGGAGTAGTATTGATGTCTGCCGATCGTGGCGCTGGTGGAAAGCACACGGCACTCGAAAACGTCAAGAAGGTTGTCAGAGGTTGGGTGCCCGCTGTTGGAAAGAACAAAAATGTGACAGGCAAAGAGGCGCTCCGGCAACCAACGCTGCACAAATTTTTTCCCCCAGTCTGAACGTTGTCAGCGTCAACCCCATGGAAAACACCGGCCCAGATTCTTCGTGGTATCAATAAGGATGCCAGACAAACGGAGCAGAGGAAGAGGAGGAACTTGGAGATGCCGAGGCGGACGGCTTGAACGAGCTGAATGCAACCAGAGTGAATGGAGGCATGGAGGTCGTGGCAGAGGCTCCAGGAATGGGAATCAGGAGCAGGAGCATTGGCAGTGGAGGCATCAGGTCAGTGGGAGCACACAGAAGACCAAAGCCAGCAGGAGGTAAGAGGCTCCACAGAAGCAAGAGATACTGAGGAAACGAGTACATACATAGGGCAGCAAAGGGCTCAGGGGCAGGAAGACAAGCAGGAGTGGCCCCCAGCAGTAACCTCAGTAGAGATAACTCTGGCTAGTAATATAACACATATACTACCCCAAGCCCAGGCACAGGCACAGGGGCTAGCAAAGGCACAACAGCAGCAGTTAAGAAAAGACAAGGACAAAGTACTAAAACTCACTGAGACCGGGAAAGGGGGAAAGACAACAGTACAGACAAAGATAAAGGAGGCTGCAATTCGCCTGAGGGAGGTTGAAGGCAAAAAGCATGGGAAATCAAGAACCAGAGCAAACTCCGTCCCGGATACGCGGGGCTTGGGCGAAGATTAGAGAAAGCAGCACCAGGTTCTCCGAGCGATGATTGCTTTTATTCACTAAATGAAGACACAGGAGTTTCAGTTTCTAGTAGGGGGAGCTACACAGATGGTTCAGACCTAGAATCTGAATCAGGCACAGACTCTGACTCGGAGGCTTCCACTGCATGAGCACCTCAGACCACAGAGGATCTATCGGGACAAGGCGATGACGAGGAGGATCTAGGGCCAAGCAGAGGAAAAGGTTCAGCCCCCAACAAGGAGGGATAGTTAAAAGGCTGCATTGGGATTATTCTGCAACATCTCAGTTGTATTTAGAGAATGGAGTCCCGGGTGCACAGCAGGGAGAATCCGATAAAGGGGCCTCAAATCCTCCCACCATGGAATTGTTATTAACCACCCTTAAATAAATACAGGGAGAGGCCAGGGCTGAATCAAGAAAGGCCAGGCAAGAGTCGAAGAAGATACAAGGGGCTCTAAGGAAAATGAACACACTTTACGCAGATATGGCGGGAAGAGTAGCCCAAGTGGCAGAGTGAACGGGAAACTTAGAGGATGAAGTATTTAAGTGGCAGCAGTTCAAGGAGGATCAGGAAAATTTGGCTGAAGACATGAGGTGGAAGCTCAAAGATTTCGAGAACCGCCAAAGACGCAACAATGTAAGACTCCTGGGAATCACCGAAGGAATTGAGGGACAAGAAGTGCGGGCCTTCGTGATTAACTTATTCAAAAATGCTTTTCCAGAGCTGACAACTTGGAACTGGGAAAGCGAGATACAGAGGGCGCACAGGTCCCCCTTGTTCCAGAAGAAGGGTTCTGCAGGTGCGGGAGGCAGCAAGCCTAGAGCAATCTTGGTCTTCCTCGGGAAGCTCTGGAACTTGAGGCTTATTTGCTATTTCCATCAAGGCTGAAGGTTTTGATAAACGGGGTGGTCAGAATGTTTTCCTCAGAAATAAAAGTACAGGAGTTTTTGACGGAATGCAAGGGAAAATGTGGCAGCGAAGGCAGCAGAGCTCTACACAGCAAGAAAGGAGCATTGCCATGAGTATAGCGAAAGAGTGGGACACACCTTGGCGGTCAGGACTAGGCAGAACGAGGCAAGGGGGAGATAAAGGAAATTACAGATAGCAACAGGAGTTTGATTACGGAAGCATCTGGAATCAGAGAGGTGTTCAGGCAATATTATACCAGACTTTATAATAAGGATCAGGAAACTGATGAGGTTTTCACCCAGGACTACCTGGCAAACATAGTAGCGCCATACCTTACACAGGAAGATAGGGATGACTTGGACTCACCAATACGGGAAGAAGAGGTGATGCATGCGTTGGCAAGCCTACCGGCAGGGAAAGCTGCAGGGCCGGATCAGCTGCCAGTGGAGTTTTATAGAACCTTTCAGGCAGGAATTTTTAAGCATATTTGGGAAACAGTGCAGCAGGCACAGGAGGGTCAGTCAATACCGAAGTCATGGGCGGGGGCAGAGATTGTAATTATTCTTAAGAAAGGCAAGGCACCGACAGAGGCAGGCTCTTACAGGCCAATCACACTCTTAAACGCAGATGCCAAAGTTTACTCCAAAGTACTTGCCACTACACTTTCAAGGGTGATAGACACTATAGTGATCCAAACACAGCACGGTTTTATCCCAGGGAGGGGTACGACGGAACACATACGGAGAGTAATTACATTATTTGATGCCACAAAAGTCTCAGGGGACCCAATGTCGGTTATGCTACTAGACGCAGAGAAAGCGTTTGACCGAGTCTCCTGGGACTATCTGTGGCCATCTTTGCGCTGGGCTGGCATAGGGAACAATTTTATACGGGCTATTCGGGTGCTTTACGAAGCTCCAATAGCACGGGTGAGGGTTAATGGGGAATATACGAATACGTTAGAAATCAAGCGGGGCACTAGACAGGGATGCCCATGCTCCCCACTGCTCTTCGCCGTGTATTTGGACCAGCTGCTGCATAGATTAATGGAGAATAGGAGAATTGCACCAGTAAAGTCTATCGGGGGTGAAAATAAGGTGTTGGCATACGCCGACGATGTTGCTGTTATTTCATCGGCTCCTATGAAAGCGATAAGGGAATTTGAGGGAGAAGCTGTATTGTTTGGCAGAATAGCTGGTTACTCCTTGAATAAAACAAAAACGCAGATTATTATAAACAACAAGGTTCAGTGCTCAGATAGCCGAGTGGTAGATTCAGGTATATATCTGGGGGCAGAAATGACGGGGAATCTAGATAGTGTGGTGGAAAGAAATATTGAACCAATAATTAAAAAGGCAAAAAGAGATCTAAATAGATGGCATAACCTACATTTCACATTAGTGGGGCGAGCAAATGTAGTAAAAATGATGCTGTTGCCAAAACTGTTATACATCTTTCGGGCAATTCCGCTAACATTCAATCAAAAATGGTATACTGCTCTGGAGCAGATGGTAAATAGGTTCCTATGGGCGCACGGGAAAACAAGGCGGGCCCAGAGATATATGACACTCCCTAGAGAGAAAGGTGGGTGGGCAGTTCCAGATTTTAAAATGTATCACTGGGCGGTGGTTTTTCAATATATGGTGGAATTAATCGGGGGGCACCAGAGCAAGTAGGCGAGGGTACTTCGGTATACGCAGTATTGATGGGGGGAAATAAATAATCTATTTCTAAAGTACACTGAAGTTAGTTATTACAAAAGGACGAAATTCAAAACTCCGATTGCGGCATATAAGATATGGATTAGGAAGATACAATGCATACACACGACTACTAGACAACAAATTGCTTCCGGCAGAGATATTTGCTGACTCAGTATTTAGAGAGTGGGGTCAGAAGGGCATTGTGAGCATTAAGGATTTGATGGGGGTATATGGAATGCACCAATTTGCAGACATACAACAGCTTTATGGTGTTGACACAAAAAGTTTTTATAAATATTTACAAGTGAGGAGATTTTTGGCTACAAAAAAGGGGGGTTCAGCGGGATTCAGTAAAAATATGGTGCTCGAATATTTTGAGAAACAAGGGGGCTGCACGATCAAAAGAATTTACTTTGAATTGATAAAAAGCAAAGAGGATGATTTAAGGAAACAAGGAGATAAATGGGTAGAGAGATTGGGGGTAGGGCAGGAAAACTTTCAGCTCTCATTAGAATTAGTTAAGAATACCCTATGCTGTGCAGCCCTGCAGGCGCAACACTACAAAACCATCTTTTCACTCTATTACACACCAGTAAAAATTGCACAATGGGGAGGTAATTCTGGAATCACATGCCCGCGCTGTAATAGTTCAGAAGCTACCTGTCCAATATTGTTACCATTGCCTAAGGAAATAGAAAAGTTATTGGAAAATGCGATGGGTATTATTACAGAGCTGACACCAGCAAGGGTGGTCCTGCGAGTGGATAGGCAGTGTGTAGCTATTAAATTTTTGTTTGTTGCAAGGGCTGTGTTGAGACTCTGCGTGGCGTCAGCTTGGAAAGACCCGGCACCGCCCACTTTTCATCAATGGCTGGTAAGGCTACTCACTATATATAACTTGGAGAGTGAGATTTATGCAAGGAAAGGTAAAAGGGGGAGGAATTTAGGCTTAAAAATATGGGAACCTATGGAAACCTGGAAGAAAAGATAGAATGGCGGGAAGATGGCAAGGTTAAGCTTTCCTTCTCAATAGGGGCCTGGTTTATGCTTTATATGTTTTTTTTGTATTTTCTTTTTGTATTTTCTTTTGTGATAACCTCATGTATTTGCTTTTATGAAAATTCACCCTCTTTCCTTTTAGTTTTCTCTTCTTTTTTCTCTATTTTTTGCTTCTTATTGCAAGTACTGAATTTGTATATGTAGAACAATAGCAGTGTTTTGTTGTTTGTAAAGTGTCATGCAGACAGGGGGGAATATGGAGTAAATACCTAATAAAAATATTTAAAATAAAAAAAAAAATAGCCTAGCGCACGCAAACCAGGAGGAAAACCAGCTCGGCGAACTCATAATCACGGTAAGTCAACGCCGCGCGTGCGAGATTGTATTTTTGAAACGCGACCAAGCAAAAAAATCAGCTAGCTTGCAAATTGCGAATTTTTTGACAATTTCGCGTGATTCGAGGACCCGAAATTGCCAAAAATGTGCAAATTTCGCGAGCGTAACGAATTGTCAGCCCATACTTACAATGGTTGTAAGGCAGCAGATATCTGTTGGTGAACTGAACAGAAATCCTTAGACATAACATACAATAATCAATCAAAAGAGGATATTCTATTTCAGAAATGCCCCTATATTATTTTTCTGAAGAACCTCATAAAAATGGAATTTTTAATACAACTATTCTTTTAACTAACTTGGACTTATAAGTCATCACAATACAGCTTCTACTTTGTGGACCTTCACTATTGTGCAAAACTGCAGACACATCTAAAATTATTTTCCTTGCATAAGAACAACCATGTTTTGCCCTTTATGACCATGCTCTCATTTTATAGGTGTAGCAGGAAACTCTAGAATTATGAATGTAACAGAGATCCATGAATAACTGATCAATTAATCCAAGCATAGTGAGTACATAAATCTCTCCAGCAGAACTTGGTTGGGGCAGTCAAGAAAACAAGCAAAGAACATTTTGCTATTGAATATGTGTGCTAAGGGCATATGGGC
The DNA here is from genome assembly GCF_964263255.1 of Lissotriton vulgaris. Classification (NCBI taxonomy): domain Eukaryota; kingdom Metazoa; phylum Chordata; class Amphibia; order Caudata; family Salamandridae; genus Lissotriton; species Lissotriton vulgaris. The sequence goes on from NC_141691.1 coordinate 1,300,587,330, forward strand.
TTCTTTCCTAGCATTGTGACACATATGAATCATACTTTTCATCATCTGGGCCATGTAATATCATACTCAGGGGAAAAACCTGTTTGCCAGCTCTAGTAAGGGTTGTCAGCTCGATTATATAGACTAACTAATGAGGAACTCGTGATGCCTCTGCGACTTATGTAATGCTGTAATAACATGAACAATTATGGTATTGCCACCTGGGAATTTTAGAACAAAAACTATTAACATATAGTTCCCCTTAAAGGTCAAATAAGGGAACATCAGTCTAGTCTACCCATCCTTTCATTCTTATCTAATTCCATATTACATCAGTTTACAGATAGGAGGGCTAGTAACATGGCATATTTATTTATTCATTTTGTTAATTCTAACAATTTGTTCAAACAGTATTACTTAATAGCCAATTAGACATGCACTGGTGAGGTGTTTTGTCTCTATTTATTTAAGAACATATTCACAGCCTCCTGTGAAAAGAATGACTAAAGCGAGCCCAACCAATTGTCTCATAGCCGCTTCCAGACAGCTTAGACAGGCTCGAGGAAGAGCGAGAGAAAGAGAGAGAACACAACAACAGCTGCCCTGCGTACTTTCCACGCAGAATAGCTCACAAGAATACACATAATAGGCACAAAAACAAGAAAAAGGACAATGTGTTACTTAATTTTGCTTACCCTTAATTTGCTCAGGCGCTAGTCTCCTATCCCCCTTCAACAGTAGGTAACCTAAGCAGGTGACCTCCTGTCGACAATACACACCCCTTTTGGCAGCTGGGCACGGACAGACTTGTAGGAGATAGAAAACTAGGAGAAACCACATCAAAGAGGCCATGTCCAATACTATTGGACTATACCACTTTCTAATTTTTGGTGTACAAGCACATTGGGCTAACTAGAAAACATGAATCCAATAACCACCTACCAATTCCTTTAGCTTATTGAACTGTGTAATGTAATAGCGCATTAATGCAAACTTTATTTCATGGCCTTTTTTATCTGGACCTAGCACAACAATTTTAAGTGGAAACTATTATTTCTGTATGCATGGCAGAGCTATTCTCTACACATGGCTCACAGACGCTCCTGCCCCTTGATAATGTTATTCAATAGGATAAACCCCGCCCTGCATATCTCCTACATTGGTATTATTTCTTAAGAAAACAGTGATATCCCCAGCTTCTCCTAACGGAATATGCAATATTTCCTTTAGCTAATGTTATCTTAAACAGATATGTGGTGTCCGATCTTGTTCCAGGAAGGCTTAATCAAGGTCATAAGTTCATTTAAACAACTAAGTAAGTTCTTCCATTTCTTAAATGTAGTTAAATTTCTAATGACGATATCCTAAATATTATTAACATGAATTGAGAATTAATTCGACCCTAATTTTCCTTGGCACATTATAGCCTCATACATCATTAGAGCAAAGTTTACATTACCTGTAGGTTTTATCCTACAATGTTAGAATCAGGAAATGTAATTAATACAAAGGAATTCATTTGTTAAACTAGTCTTCAACATTACAAGCAGGTATTATATCTATGTTTTTCCTACTTAGAACAAGTGGCACTGAAGTGTGCGTTTGCTTAACATGTGTTATTGGCTGTAGACCAAAATAGAAGCAAATCTGCTGAAAAGGAATATGTTCCCCGTTCAATCAAATACAGCCCTGTTTATTTATTTATTCGTATTATTACTACAAGGGCTATAGAATAAATGTATAACTTGAATTTACACAATTTTATATGTACATGTACACATCAAGAAATGCTGTGATGCTTTCATAGTGTAATGTAGAAATCACACACTGTCACAGTGGCTAACCTCAGAGAAAAAAATGCTCCAACACTCCCTGCGTGGACATTTTATGTTCAGTAGTGCTGGTCAGTTCTATCAACAGAACTTAGCTTCTGACCCTTAAACCTGTTCTCCCCTGTCTGAGCAAGGCTATCCCCATGTGGCTACCACAGTTCCAAGTAACTCTCCGCATGACTGAAGGCATCCCTGCTCCGTGCCTGTGTGCTGATATTTTTTAAAGGTAGGATGCAACATTTGCTGTCTTAACATTTTTTCATGGTTGTGCACTGTGCTTTTCTAGTACCTAAAGAACTTGCTCAAAATTTCAGCTTTCAGAATGCCACAATGCGCTCAGAACTATTGTGCATTAAGGCGTGCGATGTAATTCACATGTCTCTAAAGCTGCTCTTTGCATGACTTTTAATAGCCTTTGTATTTGACACTGCAGCCATTAGGCCACACTACATTTTAAGTTTGTCACTAAGTGACAGTAATATTGGTGTTGTTAGATTAACTAGTATTCAACTTTTTAATGTGGTGCAACAACATATTTTAACCAGTTGGAGATAGAAATCTTAATGTGCACATTGAAAGTACAAAGTCTATAGAAAATGCATTGAGAGAAAAACCCATTTCGGGACACCCTCCCCCTTCTTTTGCTCTCCTTGAATGAATCACCATGACAATTTGCATCATCAGCCAAAGTAGAAATAGCAATAGGTCTACAAAGTGTCATGGAGATGCATCAAATGTGGGCAAAGTTATTATGTATAAAAATCTGAAGAATTCCTATCTCTGGGAATCTTAAGTATAATTACAGAGTGGCTACCCCAACTCTGTAAAATATAAACATTGATTAAAAGTAAAACTATGTTTTTGGTCTCGAAAATCTCACATTGTCATTGTATCTCAGGCACTTAAGAGAACTACATCATGTGGATGAGCTTCCTGATTGAGAGATGAATGCATTCTCATAAAGTGAAGTTAGCCAATGGCTGAAGTGGGCTGAACCATTGCCCCAAACTAGCTACTGTAGTGGGCATAAGAAACGTGACTAACACAACAATAGACCAATGGATGAATGGATGTAGATGGCTGGCTGAAAACCCTATGCGTACGTATATTACATACATAATTATGTTAAAATCAAAAGGTCTTGGCTAATGCCAGACCTAAAGAGTCCCACCCATCAAATCAACAGTCGAATGATACAAGTTATCCAGTTATAATACTGTGAGACTACAATGGTCCTGGGTGGGTCAAACAGATGACTAGAGAGGAATACATTGAATTAAAGCAGTTACCTGAGGTGGACAGCAAAGCCATCCAGTCATGAACAAGTGTCTGACCCAAAGCCCACTCTAAAAATATGTTATGTATTTTAAACAATAGGTCTTCCAAAAGACAGTAAAGCTGTCTGTAGCTGAGATTTAAAAAGAAAGCAACATTGATTGAAGAGGAAAAATAGTCCTTCCCCAACTCTGACCTAACGCAAATTAACTATCACCTCAGTCTTACCAGTGTGGTATAAGCAGATATGTAATGCAAAAACCACAGTAGGTGGACAGAATGCAGAACAATGTCATACATTCACTCCAGTACAGAGATATGGGCCTAAATCCATCGTTTTTTGGCACTCCAAACCACCCCAGTTCAGACATGGCCATATGCAAATCAGTCTGACCCTGTGCCTCATGGGAACAGTCCAGCCCCAACTGCCAAGCCATGCCTTCCCTGGACCGGAAACAAGCTTCCGAGGACCGGTTTCTGGCATAAAACAATGGATTTAGGCCCAGATCTCTGTACTGGGGTGAATGTATGGCATTGTTCTGCATTCTGTCCATCAAGAGTGGTTTTTGCATTTGTCACCCCGAGTGGGATGGGTATGCTCAGATGTGAGTCCCATGCTCTCCACACCACTGGATTCAAGCAAGCCGGGCTGAAGACGGCTGGAATGCCAGAAACCGGTCCTCGGAAGCTTGTTTCCGGTCCAGGGAAGGAATGGCTTGGCAGTTCGGGCTGGACTGTTCCCATGAGGCACAGGGTCAGACTGATTTGCATATGGCCATGTCTGAACTGGGGTGGTGTGGAGTGCAAAAAAACGATGGATATAGGCCCAGATCTCTGTACTGGGGTGAATGTATGACATTGTTCTGCATTCTGTCCATCAACTGTGGTTTTTGCATAAGCAGATATTTAATACATGAATATTGTTCACTTTTCAGACTATACACACTGGGGTGCATATTTACAATCCTCTATCACCACCGGTGTGTAATTTTTTTTTAATGTTCCAGTGGCGTGGTATAGCGTAATTTTCCATATTTACAAGGTGGGGCTAAGCCTGAATATGAGTATGGCAGACTTGTTACTCCATCACAAATATGACGGATATCCCGTCTGCCCTTTTGCAAATTCCATTATATCCAATGAAACATAATAGAACTTGTAATATGTCGAACTGGGCATCCAATACTTTTGTGATGGAGTAAACAGTCCACCAAACTCATAATTAGGCCCTTAGCATGAACTTAACTCCACCACGTAAATATGCCCCTTTACGCTGCAGTACTCTGTGGCAAAGGGGTGTGCAATGGGTGTTGATGTGGTCATTCGACTTCAACACCCACTGATTTTTTACGCTGCCCCAGATTTACAAGGCTGAGGCAGCACCAAAAATGAATGGCATGGAATACCAGTCATTAGAAAGGCGATACAAAGAGAAAATATTAACTTTGCCTCATTGTTTGCTTTTTCTATGTATGCTGTATTCTGCAGCACACATAGAATTAGCAAATTGCCATTATCAATTGTTTATGTGCAGGAAGGTATCCCTTCCTGCAAATAAAAAATCATCCCTGCAGCGCAGGCACCCTTGCAACATAGCGGCAGGGTGCCTGCACTGGCGTTAAGCAGCATTTTCTGCGCCAGCGCAAGAGAAAACACAGGGGTGCACTGTATTCTTGTGAATACGGCACATCCATGCATATTAAAAATGTCAGAGTACACTGCTGTCAAATTTGGCACAGCTCAGCGCTCCAACATTTTTTCTAAAAATGCCCATTTGTGCCATATTATGGAATCATGGTAAGGTGTGTGTAGTAATGAAGTTCAGATGTGGAGAGGATGTTCAGATGTTTATTTGTAGTTAGTTACAAGACATGTAGTTACGTCCAGTGCAGACGAGGACCAGCCAGCATGCTGCTCAGCCCTTCTCAACTGTAATTTCTGACTCCAACATTCTGTAATACATCATCTACTGGCAGAGCATGAGGTGACATGAATAACATTAAAGACAGGATACTATATATCCCCTTTTCTTCTATATAAATTGCAATAATGAAGATAAACAGATAGGAAAAACCTAGATTGAGGATAGACAAAAAGGAAATCAGAAACATCACAAAAAAAGAAGAGAAGAGAGCAACAAAGACAGAACACAAAGATATATGTAAGAGAAACAGAGAAACTGGTACACAGTCAAAATATCGAGTTGACAATATCGAAGCACCATATTATCGAGTCCTAAAAGTCGATGGTAAGAAATATCGACAACCAAAATATCGTTGTAGAAAATATCGATTTATGTGTGTGTCAATATTATCGAAGACATGAATTTCGAAATATGTAATATCGAAGCTTAAAATATCGATAGGCAAAAATATCGATATTTAAAAGTGATGTATTAAAGTATGTTAAGTAATGATATAGTAAAATGTTGTCTATATATAAGGTAATTTATACATATAATTTCAATAATTTTAGTTATAAGTGTAGGAGCGGGATGTAGAGTTTATAGGGGATAAGGGTGGGTAGTGTTTTAAAAAAGTATAGTGTAATTATGGAATAATAAATTTCGTTTTTTAAGTAAAATTTTAAAATGTCGAAATTTGAAATAAATATTTGTAAAAGGCGAAATTTTATAGAAATTTATGGAGTATTGTTAAATTTATTGTAGTTTGCTTTTGTGTATGTAGTAAAAAATGTTGTAAATATATATTTATTTTTAAATATTTACGAAATAATTGTATAATAATTTTAGGAGCGGGATGTAGAGTTTATAGGGGATAAGGGTGGGTAGTGTTTTAAAAAAGTATAGTGTAATTATACAATTAAAAATTTTGAATTTTCATTGAAATTTCAAAATTTCGAAAATTGCAATAAATATTTGAAGAAGTCGAATTTTTTTCGAAATTTATGGAGTATATTAAAACATTTTTTAGTTTGCTTTTGTGTATGTACTAAAAAGTATAGCAAATATAAAAACATTAATATATTTTTTATAAATATTTGTATAATAATTTTAGGAGCGGGATGTAGAGTTTATAGGGGATAAGGGTGGGTAGTGTTTTAAAATATATAGTGTAATTATAGAATTAAAAATTTCGAATTTTCATTTAAATTTCTAAATTTCGAAAATAGAAATTAATATTTGAACAAGTCGAAATTATATCGAAATTTATGGAGTATAGTACATAATTTTAGAGTTTGCTTTTGTGTATGTACTAAAAAGAATAGTAAATATAAAATTATTATTATATATTTAATAAATATTTGTATAATAATTTTAGGAGTGGGATGTTGAGTTTCTAGGGGATAAGGGTGGGTAGTGTATTAAAAAAGTATACTGTAATTATAGAAGAATACATTTCGTATGTTATTAAATTATTTCTACATTTCGAAATTTTAAATATATATTTCTTAAATGCGAATTTTTATACAAAATCATTTGATTTATTTTCTTTTTTGGGCTTTTGTGTATGTAGTAAAAAGTATTATAAATATATATTTTTGTAGATATTTCATAAAGACATTTATTATAATTTTAGGAGCGGGATGTCGAGTTTCTAGTGGATAAGGGTGGGTAGTGTTTTACAAGGGGTATTTTTAGGTTTCAGGGTCAGTTTTTAGTTTTTGGGTAAAGGTGTATTTTTAGGGTTCAGGGTCAGTTTTTAGTTTTTGGGCAAAGGGGTATTGTTAGGGTACAGGGTCAGTTTTTAGTTTGTGGGTAAAGGGGTATTTTTAGAGTTCAGCGTCAGTTTTTAGTTTGTGGGTAAAGGGGTATTTTTAGGTTTCAGGGTCAGTTTTTAGTTTTTGGGTAAAGGGTTTTTTTTAGGGTTCAGGGTCAGTTTTTAGTTTGTGGGTAAAGGGGTATTTTTAGGGTTCAGGGTCAGTTTTTAGTTTTTGGGTAAAGGGGTATTGTTAGGGTTCAGGGTCAGTTTTTAGTTTGTGGGTAAAGGGGTATTGTTAGGGTTCAGGGTCAGTTTTTAGTTTTTGGGCAAAGGGCTATTGTTAGGGTTCAGGGTCAGTTTTTAGTTTGTGGGTAAAGGGGTATTTTTAGGTTTCAGGGTCAGTTTTTAGTTTGTGGGTAAAGGGGTATTTTTAGGTTTTAGGGTCAGTTTTTAGTTTGTGGGTAAAGGGGTATTTTTAGGTTTCAGAGTCAGTATTTAGTTTTTGGGTAAAGGGTTTTTTTAGGGTTCAGGGTCAGTTTTTAGTTTGTGGGTAAAGGGGTATTTTTAGGTTTCAGGGTCAGTTTTTAGTTTGTGGGTAAAGGTGTTTTTTTAGGGTTCAGGGTCAGTTTTTAGTTTGTGGGTAAAGGGGTATTTTTAGGTTTCAGGGTCAGTTTTTAGTTTGTGGGTAAAGGGGTATTTTGGGGTTCTGGGTCAGTTTCTAGTTTTTGGGGTACAGGGGTACAGGGAAAAAATAAATTAACATTCATTTTAAATGTAATTAATTAAATGAAATGAAATTAATTTATATTACATTAATTATTTTTATTTACAATTAGTTTACAATAGTAATTTATTATGAATTAATGTCCTGCACTTACTCTAATTAATTGGTGATTGGAGTTGGAATAGTAAATTAAATAGGTTCTGTGTCCAGCACTTACCCTAATTAAATGATGATTGCAGTTGTAATAGTAAATTATTTAAGTTTTTTGACAAGCAATTACCTAAAGTAAATGGTGATTGGAGTAGGAATATTAAAATTATTAATTATGTGTCCTTCAAATATTGATATTATATGTATATGGGTGTATGAATAATAACTTGTATAGGTTCAGTGTATAGTATGTACTATAATTACATGTGGTATATAGAAATAGATAGAACATTACAGTTATAATACATTTGCAAAAAGACATAAAAATGATTTTGTAATAGGTAATAGAAAATAATTACACAATTTTTGTTGACAATAATTTTATTTATTCAACAATTGAAAAATAAGATCGCATATACATTTTATCAAGCTATGTTTGGTATAAATATTAAAAAAAAAGAAGGACAATGTTGTTTTAATAATCACATTTTTGAGTAGTTTTCTAGAAAAGTACTTTTAATTTGGAGAGAATAAATGGTTAGTTAACATAATGCAATGTCTGATATTATACATACATAATAAACATTTTGTTTCATAATAAAACATTAAACATGTGAAATGAAATACATAAATCAAAAAATGTAATAACATATAGTGTTATACAGATGATGATATTAACATATGAACACTTTTACATGCATACTATAATATAAAGATCTGGATTAGAACATTTACATCATCATCAATGATTGTTTTAACAATACAATATTGTTATGTATAATTATTATTATTAATAAATACCTTTTAATAATAATAATTTTCACATATTAGTCATATTGTAAACAAGTAAATCAGAAAAACAAATACAATATTACACATTTAGTTATATAATAATTTTAATAAATATTACAATAAATATTTCAATATTTTCATACTTAATGTAATAAATATTAAAAGTATGTAAAATATAATTAATATATAGCAAAAATGATTTTCATTTCACAATGTACTATACAATTTTTTGTACATTATACATAATTTCTAACTATATATATAACAATGATGGACATTTATAGTAGTACTTTTCACAGTTGCATATAATTTGGTTCATTTATTTTGTAACCACTCTTTGTCTTTTTGCATTATTTTGGGAAAGGGAAAGTCGGGGTTGAAAGCAGGTTCACGTTTGAGTAGGTACAATGCTACTTTTATCTTTTTAAAGTATTGTAACTAAAAATTAAAGGTAGTCCTTTGTTATTTAGGGGTTGGTAATTAAAGTATGACTATTTACATATAATGGAGTGGACTCAATACGTATTTCCGTTATCGAGTTTTTGGGCCACTTTAAGTAGTTGGAGTTAATGAGTATGTTGTATGATTTAATTTAAATTTAAACAAATAGGAATGTTATGTTTATATATTATGGTGTACTCGTTAGTGTTATGTCGGTGGGATTGTTTTGCATTTTTTTGACTCGTATTTTGAAACAGTTATTTCCGTTTCCGATTGCTTTTTTTGGGGGGGAAAGGAAGTGTGTTTCAGTTGTTAGAACGGAGATGTATAACATTCTTCCTTTATTGTTTGAGTTCTCAGAAATATTTATCACTGTTTAAGTTAACAGTCGTCATTTTCAATGGCATTTAAAGAGTCGTTTTATTTGGCTGATGGATAGTTTTTGCACAGTTAATAGAAAAATATTTAATGATTTGTTGTATTAAGTCTTTGAGATTTACACACTGTATTGTCGGTAAAGGATTAATGTTTATGATGTTGTATTTAAAGGTAAGTTATTCATTTTTTATATTTTGTTTGGATGGAAACAGTATTTAAAAAAAAAACAATTGATATAATGACATATTTATTTAGTCTTTTTATAATAGTGTAAAAAAATAAATTAGACTAAATAAATATAGATTCATTATATTAGAATATGTGTGTTATCATATTAAGGATATTGTTTGATGTTTATCCATTGATTTACTTATTGCAATTAGTTTAATGTTTTGGCTATCAATTTTAGATATTCCAGTCCTCTTGTTGTAGGATATAGTTTTTATTTATTTATTTATTTTAGCGATTTCTAAAGCGCCTGGTGACCCAAGGGCATCCCCGCGCTATGTAACTTGAATCCTATTGAGAGGGGAGGTAGCCGAGGGGTATTATTTGGGGAACAGATGGGTCTTTAGTTTTTTTCGGAACGCAAGGATGTTGGATTCCAGTCTGAGGGCGCGAGGGAGTGCGTTCCAGCCCTTGGCCGCCTGAACTGAGAATTGACGACCTCCTGTGCGGACTTTTTGTAATCTGGGGATGCGGACAAGATTCTCATTTTGAGATCGTAGCGATCTGGTTGCTGTATAAGGAGTGATCATTTCACTAAGGATCGCAGGGCCAGATCCGTTGTAGAGCTTGTGTGTGGTACACATTGCTTTAAAGTGCACCCTTTGGCGCACAGGCAGCCAATGCAGGGCTTTAAGGGCTGGCTTGGCGGATAATCTGGAGGGGGTGTTGGTAATCATGCGTGCTGCCGCGTTCTGTGTCCGCTGGAGTTTCGTGAAAGTAGCCTCTGGGGCTCCCAAATAGACCAGATTGCTGTAGTCCAGACGGGACAACACTAGGCCCTGGATGAGGAGCTTTCTGGACATGGTTGGGAGTAAGGGCAGAATTTTACGGGTCGTACGCATTAGCCCAAAGCATGTGCCCGAAGTTTTGGTTGCCTGGGTCTTCTTGTAAGCTGTGGCTCTAGCCATACCCCGAGGGGGGGGGGGGGATTTCACCGAATACATCGGGCCATATCGTGGGAGGGATGGTTGTCCATTGTTTGCCGAGTAACATTACCTCTGTCTTAGTCCCATTCAGTTTCAATGATGATTCGTTCATCCAGTTGTGGATGTTTATGAGGCAGTTGGTAAGATTTTCAGGATGGTCAATCAGCTGGGACAGGGAGACGACTAGTTGGGTGTCGTCAGCGTAACTCACCATTTTGATGTTAAAAGGTGTTACCACGTCCTCGAGGGGGGCCATATAGACGTTAAAAAGCGTCGGGCTTAGGGAGGAGCCCTGGGGGACGCCGCTAGTGAGTGGGAGGGTGGATGAGTGGTGGCTGTCATCCCATACTTGAAAGGTGCGTCCTGTAAGATAGGATTCGATCCATTTGATAGCTGTCCCAGTAAGTCCTGCATTTGTCAGTCTACTCAGAAGGACACGGTGGTTGACCGTGTCGAAGGCTGCACTTAGATCCAGGAGGATCACTGCCACTGATCCTCTTGAATCTAGTAAGCCCCTTGCCTCTTCAATCACTGCAAGGAGTGCGGTGTCAGTTCCATGGCCTGGACGAAAATCGGTTTGGGATTGTCGAAGCAGTTTATTTGTTTCGAGGAACTGGGATAATTGGATGTTTACCAATTTCTCGGTGACTTTACTAACGCCTGGGAGTAGGGATATTGGCCTATAGTTGGACAGGTCCGATGGATCTAGCTGGGGTTTTTTTAAGAGTGCTTTAACCACAGCACTCTTCCAGCTGTCGGGGACGGTTCCATGGGAGAAGGAACAGTTGATAAGGTCCGTAATGGTGGGGACGATTACTGAGGCTACGGTCTTGAGGAACCTGATAGGGGCTGGGTCTAAAGGGGAACCACTTTTCATTTTAACTAAGGTTCGCTCAACCTCTGCGTGGGTGACAGGTCGGAAAGTCTGAAGCGTAGAACGACAGATGCTTTTAGTCGGTTCGGGGGAAGTGCTACTTTCCGTGAGGTTGGGGGAGCAGGGGGGAGGGAGGGAAGCCAGGATCCGGGTGATTTTCTCGTTGAAAAAGTTGGCTAGCTCGTTGCTTCTGTCAACTTTGGGGGTGATGAAGGAGGAGGTGGTGGGGACTTTGGTCAGCTCTTTGACGATCAGAAAAGATTCTCGGGCTGAATTGGATGCTTCTTGTATACGTGTGTTGTAGTAGGAAGCTTTGGCTGATTTGATAGCCTCTTTGTAAATTTTGACCGCAGACTGGTAAGCTTCTTTGTTGGCATGTTGCCAAGTCTTTCTCCAGAGTCGTTCGGCCTTTTTGCAATTTTTACGCAGTGTTCTCAACTCTGCGGAGTACCATGGTGCTGAGCCATGTTTGCCGTTTTTATTCTCTCTATTTCTGAGTGGAAGTATAAGGTCTAGGGAGACGGTAATCCAATCTTTTGTCAGCCGTATTTGGGTCTTCGGCCTGGGCAGGGATGTTTTTTTCCAGGGTCTGAGCCCATTCGTCCGTGGAGAGTCTGGGCCAGGTCCTATCCTTACTGAAGGTAGGGGGTGTACGGTTTGTCGTGAACGTTCCCGGTAATTGAAAAGAGACCAGGAAGTGGTCTGTCCAGGGGAGGGGCAAGGCCTCCTTGGCAAGCATTGAGGACGAGTTGGTAAATACGGGGTCTAAAAGGTGGCCCTTGGTGTGGGTGGCTCCGGAGTTTAAAAGATGGATATCGAGAGCCACTAGATCTTGAATCAGATCATGGTCTACCGAGTTGGCCGGGTCTTCTAGGTGGATGTTCAAGTCTCCAACTATCATGTAGTTTGATAGGGAGTGGGCTTGCGTTGTGACTAAGTCCAGAAGCGAACAGGTGAAGGGACCCGGGATGGCGGTAAATGAGGAGTCCTGTAAGGGAGGTGGTTGGGTTAAGTGTGACAGAGAAGTGCAGACTTTCTGCGTTGGTAATCTGTGCGTCGTGGGTTTTGCAGTGGAGGTGTTCTCGATGAATGATGGCTAACCCGCCTCCTCTGCCTAGAGGACGGGGTAAGGATTGAATACAGTAGCCCTGTGGGGTTGCTAGGACCATGTCAGATTGAGAATGAGGGCCGAGCCATGTTTCCGTGAGGAAGAGTATATCAATTCCATGGTCTTCTATGATGTCGGCAATCTGAGTCGCATGTTTGGGAAGTGAACGGCAATTCAGAGAGGCAAAGTTAAGGGTGGCAGGTTTGCTGGGTTTAGAGGGTAGCGTGAGCTGCACTGGTTTACATGAGGGGCAGCAGGTGAAAGGTCCCTTGAGATTATAGATGTAATCACAGGAGGGTGGGGAAGGTCTGAGGCTCAATAGATCTCTGCGGGAGTACTTTATAGTTGGGTGAAGGGATTTGGGCAGGGGTTCTGGCCCAGGGCCCGGCCGTGCGCGGACGGGCGCAGACGGGCTTGCCTTAGGCGCGCCTTTGGCGCGCAAACGGCGCTCCCGCTGCGCTCGTCCGCTGCGCTGGGGAGGTCGACACATTTGTAAAGGATGTAATGGGCGTGGCCTCGCAGTGGGCGTGGCTCCGCCTTTGGCGCGCTGGCGCTGATGTCGTTTCCCTGAGGGTGGGGGTCTGAATGAGCGCGTAGCAGCAGCGCTTTCAGCCAGGTGAGCAAGAGCGTTTTGTGGTTTTAAAAGCAGTAATAATTCGTGACAGTTTTAAAATAGTGAAGTTTAACAAAACCTCCGGCTTCCGCCTCAGAGGGGTTCAATGAATGAGATCGTTGCGCTTTCAAGCGTTTAAGTAGTCGGTCGGTGGGCGTGGCCTCGCAGTGGGCGTGGCTCCGCCTTTGGCGCGCTGGCGCTGATGTCGTTTCCCTGAGGGTGGGGTTCTGAATGAGCGCGTAGCAGCAGCGCTTTCAGCCAGGTGAGCAAGAGCGTTTTGTGGTTTTAAAAGCAGTAATAATTCGTGACAGTTTTAAAATAGTGAAGTTTAACAAAACCTCCGGCTTTCCGCCTCAGAGGGGTTCAATGAATGAGATCGTTGCGCTTTCAAGCGTTTAAGTAGTCGGTCGGTGGGCGTGGCCTCGCAGTGGGCGTGGCTCCGCCTTTGGCGCGCTGGCGCTGATGTCGTTTCCCTGAGGGTGGGGGTCTGAATGAGCGCGTAGCAGCAGCGCTTTCAGCCAGGTGAGCAAGAGCGTTTTGTGGTTTTAAAAGCAGTAATAATTCGTGACAGTTTTAAAATAGTGAAGTTTAACAAAACCTCCGGCTTTCCGCCTCAGAGGGGTTCAATGAATGAGATCGTTGCGCTTTCAAGCGTTTAAGTAGTCGGTCGGTGGGCGTGGCCTCACAGTGGGTGTGGCTCCGCCTTTGGCGCGCTGGCGCTGATGTCGTTTCCCTGAGGGTGGGGGTCTGAATGAGCGTGTAGCAGCAGCGCTTTCAGCCAGGTGAGCAAGAGCGTTTTGTGGTTTTAAAAGCAGTAATAATTCGTGACAGTTTTAAAATAGTGAAGTTTAACAAAACCTCCGGCTTTCCGCCTCAGAGGGGTTCAATGAATGAGATCGTTGCGCTTTCAAGCGTTTAAGTAGTCGGTCGGTGGGCGTAGCCTCGCAGTGAGCGTGGCTCCGTTGGCTAGTTGGACTTGCTGTTGAAGATATAGATACATTTGAGCAGTTTGTCTAGAGATTTTTGGTTTAAGTTGTATGACAGATTGCTCCATACGTAGTTCCTGAAAGCTTTGCTCTTTTTGTATAGCTGTGAGTAGCTTGTGTAATGTGGGTGTTGTACGTCCTGTAGAAGAGAGGAAGGCATTGTGCCAACCTTCAACAGCATTGTTCGTTTTTGCCTCTTGGTTCAGCGTTGGTAGATATACATTCCACCAGTGAATACAAAATTTAGGCTGGCGTCTGTGGCCTGACCTATGTAGTCTTCCTATCCAGTTGTCCTCAAAGTAATCTAAAAGTGGGGCAAGTCTTTGTTCATTTGGGTGTAGAAAGGACTTTCAATTAATAGATTGTAATGTTCTGCCACATCAGTTACTGGTACATATGCCAGAGCAATGAGATGTTTGATTTGGTATGCAAACGTTATATTTGTTGCATACACTAAGGGCAGATTTTTGTAAATGTCTCCAGAGACATTGATTGAAATGAAAATAACATCCTTGAATGGATGTGTGTGGGTAACTTTTCAAAATAGAATTAATCATAGCTTGTTCGAAGTCTATGATGATTTTCATTGGGAAGTAGTCAGAAGTTTGTTCTTTTATTTTTTGCAAAATTTCTGAGTAAGTTGTGGCTTGTTTGTTCGGTAATAAACAGTATATGAAGGGGATACAGGTATTATGATATTGCCCATGAATTGTGTATAATTGGTAGAAAGGTTTTGGGCATATAGAAAAAGTTCCATCCATCATCCAAGTAGCACTTTCTGTCAGTTTTTTCATATTGTTATTAGTTGCAAACATGATTATTCTTTTGTCCTTGCTATGATTATCATAAAAAATAAATGGCTCGTCATTATGAGTGATTACAAGCTCAGGCGGAATTATGACTTCCTCAAAAGTTTTAGGAGTTGGTATTTTGGGTCTACTTGCTTTCTTTGTCCTTGCTATTGTTCTTTTAATGGAAGCAATAGATGGTAGCTGACCTCTTGCTTCTCTGGGAACTTTAGGTAGTAATTCTTTCAGAATTACGTTGGTAGGTAATTCTGATCTGCTACTTAATTCTGTGATATTCTCAAGAGTGTATCTCACTTCGATTTCCGAGATGTTAGGTGGGTGATTATGTTCAGTGGTATTAATAACACTAGTTTCTCTTGTTGTAGCACGGCCATAGCATTTATTGGAGTAATATTTCGTACATTTCCAATTCACTTTAAGGTCTTTTTGTTTCTCCTGAGTATAAATGTAGCCCATATAGCATAACAAAAATTTGCCTTTCTGAGATGTAATAAATGTTGCATCATCAGTCATTCTTGAGTTCTGGTATCTAGAAAAGTTAATATACAAATATTAACAAAATGTGAAATGTATACAAGATTTTAAATAAAGCAAGTACTATTTCTAGTAATTTACTTACCAGCAATAATGTTCTATGTATCGAAAGTAGGTGCTTGTTCAGTCTGATGTTGTGTTCCTATTGCCACGGTCTGTTGAAAAAAAAATAAGTATGTTATAGGAAAAGTTACAATTTTTATTTTGGTAACATTTTTGGTAGTTTATAACGTCTCTAAAAATACTTTAGTTTATTTGGATTTTAAAAGAGACATTTCCAAGATAATACTAACAGAAGCATAAAAAGAGTGATTTTTTGTTCGAGTATATTCTATAGAGTTTATAAAGACTTGTTATGTTTTATTTCTGAACTTACCAAGAGAATTATAGTAGTAGCAGAATGTTTGTTCTTTGATGTGAATTATCTGTTTTCTGTAGCTTTGAGGTCTGTTTAAGAGAAAGTTTATGAAAATTACCAATGCGTTTATATGTTCCATAAACAATAAACACTTGTTATAAAGCATTGTTACTTCTTTGGTGAAAAGAACCTGGGATGACACATGTATTATGAGTTAAAGCAAAAGAAACATATTTAAGAACAGGAATAAATCATTTTTAACACAGCATTGTAACGTTTTTTTCCCTAAACATTCTGGCTTCACAATATGTATTAAGAGTTTGACATTAGAACACTAATTGTCTAATAACGTTAAGTAAATACTAAAAATATGTAGATACCTTTTTAAAATTTAAAATGTCCAGTATCTTGAAGTTGAAGTATAACTTGATTTGTTTGTAGAGTCTGTTTAAAGGCAAAGTACATAAAGAAACAACAATTTAGGTTAAAAATCTTGGTCTATAAGTAATAGTAAAAAAACATTAGAAGTTATTAACAGAGCTATATGATTACTTACTTGTAGTTTCAGGACGAATTTTCTTGCACAGAAGAATATAGATGGTGCACCCAAAATTGGCAGTATGTGGTCACGAAGAATATTCCCTGCAAGTTGTATGGCTGTTTGTGACTGGTTTATATAGTCTATGTGTAATTAATTTTGCTATCTGATTGGTCAGATATGTAAAGACGAGTTACTATTGGTTAGTTTGAATTTTTTTTAACTTAAACATTTAAGATATATCTTATTATATTGTTTATCTAGAGGAACTGAAATGATATATTTATGTTATAAAAAACTCTAGTAATAAATATAGAATATGTACAATGAGTACTAAGTATAAAAAAAGTATGTTTACAATGAGTTTATATCCAAATATTGTTAGTGCGCAAAAACACAATTTTCTATAGTAAATGTTACTTAATAATTTGAAAATAAATTAGTGAAGTCTTTTAAAATGTGTGTATTACTAAGAGAATAGATTTATTGGTGTTATATATTAAAAATTGTGTATTATTTAGCAATCAATATTTTTATATAGACGAAAATAGTGCTATCGAAATTTTAGTATTCGATATTATTGTAGTGTGCTATATGTAGTATTGAGTGTCGATATTATGGTAGTCGAAAATAATGTTAACGATATTTGTGTAGACGATATTTTTGTGCATCGATACAGTTTGATCGATATTTTTGTCATTTTCATGTTAAGTATAGGGTGTCGATATTAGTGAGATCGATGTTTGAGACTCGATGTTATAGTAGGTCGATTTTTGTGAAATCGAAATTCTGTCAGTGATTCAGAGAAACTACAGGTGAGGAAAACAGATAAAAGTTAACCATCCTCGCTTCTAACATAACAGAAACGAAAAGAGAAAACACCAATGACTACCTCAAGACATACTTGCTGGCCAGGCAGGCATAAAATGAGACAAGTCATAGCACAACATAATAACCACAGAACAACGACCAGACACTAACAAAGAGAAGAATAAGGGAAAACCTCAAACGGACAAAAAAAACTCACAACGGTATGAGAAAGATGGAGAAAAACTAACAACAAGAATATAATCCAGAATCCACAGATGCCAAGAATAAAAGACATCACAAGGAAAACTGAACTGTAAAAGGAAAATGAGAGAAAATTAAAATAAGATCCCTCATCCAACCCCATTACTATATCGGCAAAATATTACAATATGAACAGCATTACATTGAAAAAACGTCTATGTGAGGACACACCTCCTGTAGAGGGCATACGTTGAGCACCGTACTGAATATAAGGAAAGCACAACATGGAAAAAATACACCCTATGTAAGGGTAAGGAAGTACCCTATGTACTTGAGTATGGGACTAAAACCCTTGCAATACTAACTCTTGAGGGGACAACGTAATGTGGAGTTGACATAGTGTGGAGGGAAGTGATGGGACTAAAATCTATACAACACATATGTAAAAACATGAAATTGAAACCCCAGACCAATGACAACATCAAACAGGGGTTAACTAATGTTAACAACTGAACATGTGTCTGAACCTATGACCTATCCTATACAAAAGGAAGGTAAGAAAATGTTAACTACTGTACATGAGAAAAGTGGCATGTGCATGTTACAAAGGAGTACCAAACACAGGTACATGGATAATACTGCAATAAATGGCAATCACTCCAACCACAAGAACACACTGGGAAGGCACTTCCACAGTCATGGAGAAAAGAATTTTCAATAATGAAAGTTCTTCCTTCAGATAATAGAGAGGGCGTGAATTAAATTTAGAGGTGTCTTTGGAGGAGGAGAACTTTGAGGTCCGTTTTGAAGGCCTGGGAGGAGGTGGTGGTCCGGAGCTGAGGCTGAAGTGAGTTCCAGATTCTCACTGCGTTGCCTGAAAAGGATTGGGCCATCGATCTTTCCTTCTTGAAAGTGGGAGGTTCAAGCAATATATTTTCCGCATTACGAGATGGTGTAGAGCCTCCAGAGAGTTTCAGTTTATTCACCAGGTAGCGAGAAGAGGAGTGCAAGGCTTTGTGGGTGATACAGGCAGTCTTGTAGATAGCTCTAGCCTCGATGGGCAGCCAGCGGAGGGTGTATAGCATCGGTGTGATGTGGTCGCTTCTTTTGGCCCCATAAATGAAATGAGCTGCTTAATGGAGAACAGATTTAAGGGGGGACAGGTGGGATTTGGGGAGGCCAGTAGGAAGATAATTGCAGTAGTCCAGTCTGGAGAGGACCAGCGATTGCACCAGGGTTTTAAGGTCTTGCTCCGGGAAAAAGCGGCGAATTCCCCAAAGAAGGCGCAGTTGGTATCGAGCAGACTTTGCAATTGAATTGATGTGGGAGATTAGATTGAGTTTTTTGTCGAGTATGACACCAAGGGATTTTGCGCGGTCGACAATGATGTGTCCACAGGGTGTTGTTTACTGGAGTGGCTTGTCACCCGAAGTCAGACAGAAGAAAAGATCCAGAAGCATTGTCACCGGAGTCCATCTGATTATGGTCAACAACACACCGCATTGTCCCCAGACTCCATCTGGTTTTGTTCAACCTTTATTGCAGCAGGCAAAAAAAACAAAAACAGCGTGGTTGGCAACATGCAGTCAGATCACATCATAACTCCAATGCTTCAATGGGAGATAGACTGCAGCCACCAAACACAAGATGGCGGCACATTTCCATACGTCCCGCCAGATGGCTCACAGCATGTCGGTGCACAAAAGCACCCCAAAGCAGCGCAAGATTGCTGCATAGCAGCTGTGACGTGGTGAAAGGCTGTTCTGTCACAGGAGAAGAAAGTGACTCCGCGCAGCTCCCAAAGAGAAGGTAATGGCGCGCGCTTGCAACACTAAACTCGTGCTACTGTTTTGAAATAATGAGCAGCAGTTGAACCGCCAAAGTTGCTTCAGGCTTGAAAACCCACTAATTTGTCTGGCAACATAAGTTAACGGTTGTACATATGGAATTGGCTCACCTGGAACTGAGCAAAGAAACTTCTTCACACAAGTTACGCCCATTTCACCAGCACTGTAAACATGTAGCGTTGTAACAATAAGAGAGTGAAAATAACTCTCATACCAAACGACCGTAGTAGTGCTTGCATTCACCACAGCTGCAGAAAGTTTACACCAATTTCGATCCAGAATAGCCATTGCCACACAGTTTCTGTGTGGTCCCAATTACGTGCTCACATTGGTTTAGCTTCCAAGATGCCACAAATTCACAAATGACAGTTAGGCACCCAGAGTGATCCACCTGTGCAGCTACTGCATGCAATTTTAGTGACTTCTTGATCCAGGACAGTCACAAAGATGATGAAACAAGACATCAGATACAGACCCCACCAGGAGCAGCCAGCATGCTGCTCATCCCTTCTGAACTGTAACTTCTGACTCCCAACATTATGTAATATCATCCTTGGAACATTCTACTGGCAGAGCACGAGGGGACATGAATAACATTAAAGCCAGGACACTAAAGTGTGCGTGTGCAAATATTTTTTTACACACCATAACACAAGTGTGCAAGAGTTTTTAATGCTAGCCCTAATGTGAAATGAGGAGCAAATTACACATTAGCACTGATGCCTTAAACGCATGTGCTTTGAGATGTGAACATTTTCAACTCGTGCATCTTTCCACAATATCATCCATTGAGGAATCGGACACGAGTGCTAATATCTGTTTAAGTTGGAAGGAAACGGCATGTGCATATGAACAGGGATTGCAAAGCATGCTTAAGGTTTCTTTTTCTGGGTGCAAGTTTTAAAACTTTGTTGAGATCAGGAGTATTTGGCATATCTGCTCTTCCCATAACTGCAGGACAGAAACAGTTTCCAAACCTTACTGAATTAGCCATGTATGGTTGTATGCAGTGTCTGGAAAGTTAATAAAATTCACATCGCACACACCTTCCACTGGGAATTAAGGAACTGTTTTCCGCTGTCGAAATTATGTGTGTGGTGGCTCACGCCAATGTGAACTAATTTAATGGCTGTCTCGAAAGAACAATACGAAAATAATGGCCTTCATAAATTTTTTAGAACTATGCTACGCTGGCTGTACAGTTAAGAAAACTAGAGAATACCTTTCAGAATTGAAATAAAAATCTACATCAGTGTTACTCATAGTCATTCTGTTATTTTTTACGAATTAGGAAGGCTGCAAACAATTGTTGACTTTCATTTTGCAAACGGATTAAATTTGCACAGAAGTGTGCCGGAAGCTTTTTTGTTTGCCTCACACTTTAGCCTCAACCAAAATGTTGGTTCATTAAATAATGGGCATGCTATTTACTGATTACTCCTATTCACACTTAACCATTTTGGCACTCATTGTGTAATAATTACCACCTGTCAGGACGGGTGGTGTTTCTCGTTCCTCATACCACCACGGATGACGATGATTAAAGTAGAGAACCAAACGCTATCGGCCCGAGTATTGAAATAGGCTGCTTGGATTGGATTGGATTCTGCCTGCATTAGTTGTGCACGCTACTGCAGCGCATCAGTACTACCCGCTATGCTCGGAAAAAGGAAGTTGTGTGGTACGCACACAGTGTATGGCTGCACTTGGGTCCCATAAACATGTCAGATGTTTTTGTTTTGACCCTGGTCAAAAATTGTAGCTGGTCTGAAACACCCTAAGTACCTGTGTCCCTCTGTGAGCCCTGACCAGGTCCCCAGCGCCAGGAAGCCGCTTGGCCGCAGTGCGCTTTATTAAATATCTTTTTCATTTCATTTCATTTCATTTCACCTGTTCCAAGTTGAAAAACGTCTTCTAGAGAAAGAGAAACACGACAGCTCCAGCATCTGGCGCCATCTTGTGGCATTAATCATGTTAGCTACCTAATAATTATTAAACAGGACAGGCTTGCTTCAAACTATCTAAATAAATGTGGGAGCACAAGTGATGGTCCCTGAAAAACTGTGGGGTCTGAGCAGGGGAATAGTGCTCTGTCTTCCGGCCCTTTGACAGCCCTGTCCATAAATAGGGAGGTGTATTTGAGAGACTATCATAATATGGGACAGAAACATATCAATTAATAAGAGCATAAAAAGGGACTCTAATTTTGTGGCATTTCTCACCCTCCACCTTCTAGCAATTCAATAGGTCTTTGGACATTCAATGAATACAAGCGTGCTTGTGAATGGCAGTATGCATTCTGTCCACAAAGAAAATATAGTAACTTCCATCTCCATTAGGGTCTTAGAATGATAGACGCGTTGGTTTGTTCGTAGGTCTTTTCCTGTCAACCCACCACTTGTTTAACCATTTGTTGATCGATTCAGTAATCAGCAGACATCACCAAAAAATCTTGGCTGTCTGAAATATTTTGTTTATCTTTGACATTCTCCCCTTCCCAACAATACCTCCTCCATAACATCGGAGCTCGAGGGCTGAGCTGTGAGATCAAGCATCTATTCAGTGAAATGAGCCAACCGGTTTATTTCACTTTCACTGTCAATGTAATTACTTCAGTGCATCATGCAATCGGATCGTCATTGCGAACAAAAAAAACATTTGCAATGCAATAGGTCTTGCATTAGAGAACATTTTAGCTATTGCCGTTGAAAATGCTAATGTTTGTTTTTGGGGTTTTTTTTGGGTTAAAAAATATCCCAGCAGTTGCATAAGTAATCCCAGATATTCTAGGAAGCAAGGAAAGCGTGCAGTACCACAGGCGGTTACTAGGTGTCCCTGTGGAGTTGTAAAGGGACCCCTATTAGCCACATAAAGTATTCTAGCCAATAGTAAGCAATGAACTTAATGCACTCCCAGGAAAGCATTGTGTATAATCTCTAAGAAGATGTTAGCAAACCAGAGAGCGGCGCTGTCTGGTAGGCGCCTAAGAAGTTGTTAGCAAACCAGAGAGCTGCGCTGTCTGGTAGGCTCCAACCTAATTTTTAGAGGGAACACTTCTTGGAGTTATTTAAAGTATTTTCAAGGGTGAACTCAAAAACAAAACATGGCTACCTCTTTTGATATAATTCGCTGGTATTTGTGAGGTGCTCCTGATTTTCATGCTGAAAATGTATCCAACTGCATAAGCCGAGCAGGGGGGAAGAGGGGGGGGCAATATATTAAGAGAAAAACCCAGGTTACAAAGAGGCATAAGAACAAGTCGGAGTACCATTTAATCCAAATATTTATAACTTTGGAGATAAAACGAAAAAATATGATGTCCTATGGTGCGCAAAATATCTGAGTTTATAACACAACCCAGAATGGTAGGATCACCCCTGAAACAGTGGGACTGCGATGAGGAGATCGAAGATTGAAGAGTTGAAAATATGAGGAGCCGAGAAGTATGCCCTGGGCTAGGACATGGCTGGACAGGCAGAGTACAGTCTGTCCACTATAGTGGTGCTGAGAAGTGTACCCTGGGCCAGACCAGGAGCTGGACCGGCAGAGTACGGTGAGAAGTTGGCAAGGCATATGCTGTCCACTATCCTAGTGGGCACCTTGCAACAGTCCGAATGGACCCTTTATTGATGGTAGGTTAAAGACAACCTTTATAGAAATCTATCCTAGTGGTTGCTGTGGAGAGCAGCCTTCAGGCTAAGTCTTGTAGGAATGTAAGCAGCTTGTTTTACCAGTCTATAATCTCGTGAATGACCAAATGAAGGAGAACCACACCAGGTATATATATACAATATATGTATTTATTCTAAACACATCCCCCTAGTCACTTTATGAGGCTAGAGGCAAAAGTACATTCAGTAAACTTAATAGCATACAGTAAATTAGCACAATATACGTTGAGCCCTACCGGCGTACTAAACCATATATCAATAAAGTGGTATAAGAACCACGACTTGCATAGATACAAGGCTGAGAGCATTAAGAACAGCTGGGGCCACCAAGAACCATCCTAGGTAGTGACACAGGGGACGCATGGGGTACGCGTGCAGTGTCTAAACACAGCCTCAAATCACCATTAGCTTCTATGTGGAAAGTCGAGGTTAGAGATAAAGGACACTTAGATGGAAAACCCTTGGAGCAAACCCCTTTAGACCTAGGAGGTTCTAGAGTCAACACCCATGGGAGCACTGGAGTACTCGAGTTACCTCACCCAGGGAAGCTGGGTGCATAGGTGTCTTTTCGTGTCGGGTTTCGTCGTCGTTTTCAATGGCGATCTGCCGCAAAGTGCTGCTGGCGTCCAAGTGGAAAGTGTCCGGATTGATCCAAGCTTGGATCAGAGATGTGAAGAACCTGAAAACAGAGGGCACAGAGTCTGGGTCACTTGCCAGTGACCAGGAGGACGATAGGCGGATGCCCACTGATGTTGGGTGATTTCAAGTGAAGAAGGTGAAGCTTGACTCTTCAGCCACGAGGTCCCGGAGATGTCCACGACAACCAGGAGATGGATTTGAGCTGTCCCATAAAGGATGTCGAGTGCTACGGTATCGGTGGCCAGATTGGACCCAAAAAGCCTTGGCAACAGCAACCCATGCAGAAAGCAGAGATAGGCTTCTGTGCAGACCAGCAAGGTCTGAGGGACTCACTACTTGGTAAGGAGTCAGGGCACATCTGGGGCAACCAGGAAAGCCCAAGGAAAATCAGAATGGCCTTCATGGGGACCCACCAGTCAACAGACCAGGGATCGCAAAGGAGTGTTGAGCGGAAGTGCAAGAAGCGGACTCACTGAACACTCATTAAGAGTAGGCCCACAATCTTCAGTGCAGATGATGCTTGGGGCTTGGGCTACAAGTAAACCAAAGCACAACTTCAGGAAAGCTCAGGAAGTCAATTCACTAAGCAAATGTGCATGGTGTCCAGGGGTTTCGGTTCCACATCACTTGTGAGGGCTGCAGGTCTCAGCTTTGCTGGGGACTCGGGTTGACCTTCGAGAAGTCTGGAAATCCTCTTCCTGGGCTGCAAATACTTCGGAGTATGGCGGGAACTTCAGAGGTGCAGACTGGTAAATGTTTTGTTGGTGCTTGTTTGTATAGGGGACTCACTCCTTGACCCCAAGGGAGATTCTTCCGTCCTCTAATTGTTAGTAGAGTATTGAAGTTCCAGGATTCAGTTTCAGAGTTTCATCCAGGTGTAATCTAAATTCCTGTTGCAAGGGGTCCCTTACTTACACTAAGAAAAGGGGTTGGAAATACTCTGGGGATCAACCTATGGGAGTGTTTGGAAAGAGGGGTGGCTACACCCATTTCCTTTGTCCAGTCTCGCACCAGAGTAGGGGCTGAGTGCCCATGCAACCGGTTTGAACTGGACTATGCACAGGAACAACAAATGTGCCCCCACTGCAGACTAAGCATGAGCGGATTTTGCGGATTGGCAATCCGCGAATTTGCGGATTTGCGAACTCGCAATCCGCAAAATCCGCGAATTCCCGCGAATTTGCGGATTTTTTTTTTTTTGTGTTCGCCCGTGTTTCTGCCAGTTCGCGAGGGTTTTTACAATTTCGCAATTTGCGAACTTACCTGTCGGGTCGCAAGTTTTGCGAACTTGTTGTTTCTACGTGTCCAACCTGTTTGGGACACTCTTCTTCATCACTGCCACTCTCTGTCACCACTGCCACTCTCTGACTACTCATGCCACCCTCTGGCCCACCCATGCCACCCTCTGTTTCATCACCACACCCTCTGGTTGTCCAGTGTACATTATTTTCGGCAAAGCAAAGCACACCTTCCCTGCCTCAAGTGACCTGAATTAATTTGGGGCTGATTAATGTGTCACAGAATATTTTTTTAGCTGGCACCTGCTTCCTTAGTGCGCCCTGATTAGTGATCTTTTGCACTTGCTAAGTGCTTTCATTGTTGCAAAATTAGTTACAACACCTGCCCTGCCCCAACTGACAATA
Source organism: Lissotriton vulgaris (assembly GCF_964263255.1). NCBI lineage: Eukaryota > Metazoa > Chordata > Amphibia > Caudata > Salamandridae > Lissotriton > Lissotriton vulgaris. Next base: position 1,300,612,348 of record NC_141691.1, read on the forward strand.
ATGAATTAGGGGCTGATTAATGGATTTTAACTTCCAGCCTGGCTCCTGCTTGTCTCCCTTAGCTGTAATTCATGACCTTTGTGGCATATGTGTAACTATTCTGAGGTTCAGAGCAGGGTCACATAATAGTTTCAACTGGCAACTGAACTCTGGAGGGGCCCCTCAGGAAGCACTACAGGAAATGGCTACTAATGATGTGCCTGAACTTTTGAACCTGGTAAGTAGTTACTTTCAGTTTTGCTTAGATCGTATTTCTGCAATTTCGCACTTATTCGCGGGGCGCGAACTCACGCGAACAGTGCGAGCAGTGCGAGCAAAATCCGCTGCTCGCGGATTTGCGGATTTTGCAGGAAATTCGCAAATCTCGCGGATTGCGGATTTCCCGAAAATCCGCAAAATCCGCGAGCGGAACGGATTTTCCGCCCATGCCTACTGCAGACATCAAAGCACTCTCAAAGTGCACCCACCCAGCCCCAATACACTAAAGCTTGTCTGGGAGGTGAACAATTGTGAAACGATGACCAGGTATATAACAGGCGCACAACAAGAGTATGGCATTTAGTGTTAGACTCCCTATAGAAAATGTGCTACAAAGCAAAGAAAGGAAGGTCACCACTCTTCCTTACAAACCCAGAAGTACACTTCCGGATGAATCATTCAATACATATCCTTGCTGAGCACTTCCAATTACTGCTATGTGTGTACAACACTATTCAATCAGTCCAAAAAGATTTAGTAATTGTCCACAGTATTTAGATCCCAGAATATTATCCAAAATCAAATACAAGTTAGTGAGGCCACCTCTATTGAAAGACCAAGGTATGTTGTTACAGCATCTTTTCCAATCTTATTTCATTCCTGTCTTCCATCAATCAAAATTGGCAGCCAACACGTGTTTCGTCTGGCATTGATGTCATGCCTTTCGACTTCTTCAGGGCTGCAAGCCAAGAAGGTGGTGGTAAAACGCTATTTACAACTAAAAATTTATAACACTTCTTTCATTAAATGAAAAGGGTAAGGTCAACACCTACGTGTAGGATCAACTTCATAGGATACCTGTGATTTATAAAATAACAAAGTTGAAAAGCACCCGAATATGATAGTGCATACCCTGGTGTAAAGATAACACAAGATAAGACCCAAAGTCCCAAAATTGTCAGTAGTGTGAATATAAAAGTTATTTACCAGATTAAGCAATCTTCATCTATATAAGATTTCCAATGATATAACCAAAATAGGGCTCTGAAACGATAGGAGGCCATCCTCAGTTCCGCAAATAACAAGAGCTTCCACATTCTAAAATAATATTTTTACTAATAGTATGCTCACTCTAACGAAAGTAAAGTCAAAACGTGTATAAATCCCCACTTGTGTAAATCCACAATAGTATTTCAATCGCTATAAATGCACCAAACAATTCCTGTAACAAAATAAGTACAGTAACCTCAGTGAAACGTCTTGATACTAAAGTGTCAAGTTAGTTAATAAATTATCACTCATCGTGTCACTCACCTCTATTTGAAATAACTATCCCCACAATGTAATCAAAACATCCTTATTGTTAAGTCACATATTTTTCGTATTTTCCTGTTTCACGCAAACACAAGTACGTGTAGCATTGCTAGTATCAAAAGAGAGAAAAATAACATATAGTTCTTAGATACCATAATAAGGTAGCTAGAATTAAGGCAAAGTCTCACTAATAACCAAAGCTTACCTCCCGTAACTGGCGAGTACGCTCACATCGGACTCACATTCGGCAACTGGCGTGCAACACAGGCGCCATTTTCATTAAATAGCCGGTTTACAAAATATCCCTAAAGTGGTCGCCATCTTGTAGTGGCAAAAAATCAGTATATAGCTATTTATTTAGATGCCTACATGTGTAAGTAGTCTTGTATTTATGAAAAAATCTTTCTCCCATTACAAGCATACCGTATTCCTACTCCAAGTACGGGCAAAGGAATTCTATCTCTCCATATGCGAAAACGCAAAAACTATAATGGTCAATCACGAACGCCAACATTTACATCGTATTTCCAATTGTTTCCAATAGATAGTAGCTAACTCAATTACCACTACAAATATGGTAAATTAATCAATGATGAATATCCACTAATTTTAGTGTCAAAATAAAATAATCATAAATAGTAATATAATGTAGCCATCGCAACAGGTATTCGAACCTTAGTAGTATTCGTAACACATCGATGCTCCAATGTGTGATGCCACCACCGCCGTGTAATCCCGAAGAGGAAGTGTAATGTACAACATACTAACAAATTTACAAAGATGCTGTAAGTCAAATGTGTAACTTCCAGCACCGCGAGAACTTCGGACTACCCACACACGCTCCCGAGATCCGACCCCGGGTATACTTGGAAATCATATTACAAAGTATGTGTACACAGATAGATAAACACGGGGGGATAGTGCAAGGGTGTCACATCGAGGAACACAAGTGAAAGGCAGGAAAAAGCAAGTAAGGTATAACATTACTATAGTAATCAGAAAATGTTTTGTAGCTCCTGCATAAACAATATACATGGTCGTAATATAATGAATTGTATAATGTCACTTGTCTAAACGATCACTAATTTCAGATAAACAGAGGTTATGGTAAGGCAAAAACATCTCTAGTATTAAATACTATACAGGAAAGTTAATTTTTTCACAAACTGGTCTATTTCATAATTCTGACATTTCTCTTACACCAGTCAAGATTGGCAATCTAATCTCCTAAAAAAAAATGTAATTCAGGGTCTAAATTTAATCCTTCCTCAACTGCTCGTAAGACCATAATCCATCTTGCTTCTCTACGTCTCAGTTTCAGGATTCTATTCCCGCCTCTTCTATCTAATGTAACATGTTCTATTCCATGATTGGTAAATTTATGGTTAAGAGGGTCATTCCCATTTTGGATAGCATGGGAGGCAATAGGGTATCGAGTATCCCCATTCTTAAGGGCACGAAAATGTTCCATCATCCGATCCTTCAATCGTCTCACAGTGCTTCCAACATAAATTTTTCCGCACGTACATACTATTATATAAATAACAAACGTGGTCTCACAATTTATAAATGATTGAATCTTAAAGGTACCTGTATTGTTATATTCAAAAGATAATATCTTTTTAGTGGCCCATCTGCAACAGCTGCAGAAGCCACAGTAGTAAAAACCTACCGGTTTTGTACGTAACCAATGTTCTGTCTGTAAGGGTTTAGTTGATTTAGGGTAACTCGGACTCACCATATTTGCAATTGTAGTACCTTTGCGAAATGTTAAGCTGGGCTTGTCTGTTAAAAAGGGTACTATGTCACCATCTGTTCTCAATAGATGCCAATGTTTATTAAGGATTGCATAAAGTTTGTGACTCCCTGCTCCAAAATTGGTAATCATCATCACCTTCTGTAAATTTTTAGTCCCCTCACTTTTCTTCTTAGGTTTTAGTGTATCCTCTCTCCTGAGTTTAGAAGCTCTGTCATAGGCTTTCGTGATAACCTTATCTTCATAGCCTCTGTTTTTAAATCTTCTGGCCATATCCCTAAGATTTGTATTAAAATCCACATCATTAGAACAATTCCTCTTGGCTCTCAACATCTCACCAAAAGGAATAGCATCAATTTGGCTTTTTGGGTGGCAACTATCTGCACGTAAAAGTGCATTACAACTAGTTTCCTTCCGGAACATTCTACTACATAGTTTGTTGTCTTTCACAAATAGTTCGATATCCAAAAAAGTAAGATGTTTATGATCAAAGTGAGTAGTAAATGTCATATTCTGATTGTTGGAATTAAGATAGGAAAAGAATAAGTTAAGTTCCTCTGGGGTACCCCTCCAAATCAATAGACAATCATCAATGAATCGTCCCCAAAAATAAATATGGTCTATCCAATTCTGACCCTTTGGGCCCCAGATCCACTCCGCCTCTAGGCGTCCCATGAACAGGTTCGCGAAAGAGGGAGCGAATCTGGAACCCATCACAGTCCCGAGTTTCTGTCTATACCATGTATCCTCATACAGAAAAAAGTTATTCTCCAATACCAGGAGGTTGGTTATACCTCTGCAATTTTGGGGCTTCCTTCTAACCTTGGCCCATGATATTCCCTTAGCAGGACACCTAGGCCAGAATAAGACTTGGGACAGGCTTGTCCCTCACTTTCACTGGCCTCACATGTCTGAAGACACCAAGGAGTTTTGTCGCTCCTGTGTAAGCTGCCAAGCCAGTGGTAAAGAAGGTGGCACAACAAAGGCCCCCCTGATACCACTACCTGTGGTGGGGGTTCCCTTTGAAAGAGTGGGGATTGATATTGTAGGTCCAATGGATCCCCCTACAGCATCTGGGCAAAGATTCATACTGGTGGTGGTGGACCATGCCACCAGGTACCCAGAAGCAATTCCCCTTAGGACCACAACAGCTCCTGTTGTGGCCAGGGCCTTACTTGGAGTTTTCTCTAGAGTGGGGTTTCCTAAGGAGGTAGTATCTGATAGAGATGCCAACTTCATGTCAGGATACTTGACAGCTATGTGGAAGGAATGTGGTGTCAACTACAAGTTCACCACCCCTTATTATCCACAGTGTAATGGGCTTGTTGAAAGGTTTAACAAGACCCTAAAGGGTATGATTAAAGGATTACCTGAAAAGCTCAGGCGGAGATGGGACATCCTTCTACCCTGCCTTCTGTTTGCTTACAGAGAGGTCCCACAAAAGGGGGTTGGCTTCAGCCCCTTTGAATTGTTGTTTGGGCACCCTGTAAGAGGACCCCTATGTCTGGTGAAGGAAGGGTGGGAGCTACCTCTCAAAAAGCCTAAACAAGACATAGTGGACTATGTACTTGGTCTCCGCTCCAGGATGGCTGAGTATATGTAGAAGGCATCCAAAAGCCTTGAGGCTAGCCAAGAATTACAGAAAGCTTGGCATGACCAAAAGGCTGTCTTGACTGAGTATCAGCCTGGACAGAAAGTATGGGTGTTGGAGCCAGTGGCCCCAGCAGCACTCCAAGAAAAATGGTCTGGACCCCATACTATTGTTGAAAAGAAGGGACAGGTTACCTACTTGGTGGACCTAGGAACTCCCAGGAGCCCCCACGGGGTGCTCCATGTCAACAGACTGAATGCATATGTTGACAGGGCAGACATGGGCTTGCTCATGGCTACAGATGAGGGGCAGGAGGAAGAGAGTGACCCTCTCCCAGACCTGTTAACTCAGAACCCTGAAGATGGCTCAGTTGATGGTGTGGCCTTAGGTGGCAGCCTCACTGAACATCAGCAACATGACTGTAGACAAGTTTTGCAGTCATACAGACATATGTTCCCATTGACACCCAGTCAGACTAACTGGTGTACCCATGTGGTGGACACTGGTGACAGTCTTCCTGTGAAAAGCAAGATTTACAGGCAACCTGACCATGTCAGGGACTGTATAAAGACTGAGGTGCAAACGATGCTGGAATTAGGTGTTATTGAGCCTTCAGAGAGCCCCTGGGCTAGCCCAGTGGTTCTGGTCCCCAAACCTCACACCAAAGATGGCAAGAGAGAGATGAGGTTCTGTGTGGATTACAGAGGACTCAATGCTGTCACTAGGACAGAGGCACACCCTATTCCAAGGGCAGATGAGCTCATAGACAAGTTGGCTTCTGCCAAATATTTGAGCACATTTGATTTGACAGCTGGCTATTGGCAAATCAGATTATCTGAGGACTCCAAAGCCAAAACAGCATTTTCTACCCCAGGAGGAAATTACCAATTTGTGGTGATGCCCTTTGGTTTGAAAAATGCACCTGCCACCTTCAAATGGTTGGTGAATCAAGTCCTTACTGGGTTGGATGACTTTTGCGCAGCATATCTGGATGATATTGCTGTCTTCAGCTCCACCTGGGAGGATCTGAAGGAAGTGCTAGAGGCTCTGCAAAAGGCAGGCCTCACTATCAAGGCCACAAAGTGCCAGATAGGGCAGAGTAAGGTTGTGTACTTGGGCCACCTTGTAGATGGAGGCCAAGTTCAGCCACTGGAGAGTAAGATCCAGACCATAAAGGACTGGTCCCCTCCAACTACCCAGACTCAGGTCAGAGCTTTCTTGGGCCTGACTGGGTACTACAGGAAGTTTGTTAAGAACTATGGGTCCATTGTGACCCCTTTTAATGATCTGACATCCAAGAAGATGCCCATAAAGGTTCAGTGGACAGTAAACTGTCAAAAGGCATTTGATGACCTGAAGAAGGCCATGTGCTCTGCACCTATCCTGAAGAGTCCTGACTACTCAAGAGAGTTCATTGTCCAAACAGATGCTTCTGAGTTGGGAGTGGGAGCTGTGCTTTCACAACTTAATGTAGATGGTCAAGACCAGCCCATTGCTTTTATTAGCAGAAGGCTGACCCCCAGGGAGAAACGTTGGTCAGCTATTGAGAGGGAGGCCTTTGCTGTAGTGTGGGCCCTGAAGAAGTTGAGGCCATACTTGTTTGGCACTCACTTCAAGATTCAGACCGACCATAAGCCCCTCTTGTGGCTTAATCAGATGAAGGGTGAAAACCCCAAACTACTCAGGTGGTCCATTTCCCTACAGGGGATGGACTCTACAGTGGAGCACCGACCAGGAACTGACCATGGTAATGCAGATGGTCTCTCCAGGTACTTCCACTTAGAACATGAAGACACAACTGGTCAAGGTTAGTCTAATGTCCCTGCGTTTGGAGGGGGGGGGGTTGTTTAGGAGAGTTGGGTCTGCTATCCTATGGTCACCCCAAATTTTTGCTTTTTGCTTCACTGGTTTATGACTCAATGTGGCTGTGGGCCTGCTAATCAGACCCACAGCCTGCTGTTCTCTCTCTAAATTATTGCCAATGCACTCTAGGTGCATTACGAATTGGATCTGGTTCACCTTATAGGCCCCTGTAACAGTGTACCATAGGTACCCAGGGCATAGGTGTAGCCAAGGCCTACCAGAGGCTGCAGCATGTATTGTGCCACCCCTGGCCTGGCCTCCATATTTGACACAACTGGCTGATCACTCAGCTGGGGTAAGTTGGTGTAATCACCTCTTACTTAGATATAGTATCCCTATATTTAAACCTATCTGGACACATGTTAACCTATAAGCCACTCCTATGGAAGGCCTCGACAATCCTGGAGGCAGAGTGCTTGGTTTCATGTGAGATGGTGCTCTGGCACGAGCTGAGCCCATCTGCAGCTGTCGGGAACAACTCCCTTAGCTGTTCCGGGATATTGCCATACCATATACTCTTAAGTGCATTATAATCCTCGCGGTTATTTGCTAACTTTGGTTTGGCTTTATCAAAACATGTTGAGTAAGGTGTCATACGAATTGGGATACTACCCCCTCGCCAATTCTGGCGACGGGGGTAGCATTCCACCCTTCTAGAGGGACATGACATGTACATAACCTTAACCCTGGTTAAAGTTAAACTTGAGCCTCAGCATCACAAAACGGATGCTGCCACCACAGACCCAAGTCTGACCTCCTGCTGCTGGGAGTCCTTCCAGCGAGGGAGGCTTGGACAAAGGGTTTCCTGCCTTGGGAGGTGCAAGCACCACCCCAGACAGGATTTTGTGTATTGGGTAGGACAGGGCTGAATAGAATGAGACATGCCTGGGGCACACAAGGTGTCCCCGTGCATAAGCCAGTCCAAACCGGTGCTGGGCCTTTCCAGCCCCAGTCCTGGCGCGGAGCTGGACAAAGGAAAGGATGTGTAACCATCCCCCTTCCTGGTCCCACCCAGAGGAGGGACCTAGCAGGTGATCCGGCCCCCAGATTTGGAACAAGAGTAGGAGCTGTGTCCCAAGACGTCAGATCATCCTGAACTCGACTTGAAACTAAGAAGAAAACTGGACTTCGACATTCTGCTGCACAGAAGACTGAAGAGCATCTCCCTTGTGGCCAAGGAGTGACCACCCTGAGAATACAGGCACCATCCAGCAACTCGACGTCTGCTTTGCCGCCGCCTCCCGCTGGAGCCCGAGCCTAGAGCCGACAAGACCCTGATTCCAAGTTATCTCAGAGCCCGATCCACAGTCCCTGAAAAGAAGAGACCCATGGAGGCACCGAGAGACGTGGGACCGGACCTCTTGAAAGACCCCCGAGAAGCTGACTGCGCAACATCCGAGGCACCCTCGATGCTATGCTTTGGGGTTTGAGAAGCCTTACTACCGGAGAATCAACAAAGTAAGTACAAAGTTCCCCAACAAGATTAACTAGAGAAACTCACAATGGTCTTTCTCTTCCAGGGTGTGACATAGCAGAGAGTAAAGTAATCCCTTTTCGGAATCTAGGGTGCCTCACACATACCAAAGGTTGAATGGCTGATGTCATCCCACCCGATGAATGTTCAGTATCATCATTGGCACCCTGCTCCAACGGCAGGCTGGCGGTGCAATGCCCGTCGGGCAGCACAAAAGTGCCGCTCTTTTACGGAGATCTTTTATTCCTTATGCCAGTGGGTGCATGTGTGTGAGGGGCCTAGAAAAGTGCAAAGGTGAGCGTGGGTGAGGTTAAAACAGGTCAGTGGAGTCCAAAGAGGGAAACCTTTAATTGCATGGCTCACTGCCTCATTAAAAAACGTGAAGAGGTGAGGGGTACTGAGGCGTGATAGTTAGGGTAGTCAGGCCTCATTCAACCCTCAGTCCAAGTGCGGTCGACATGTTTCATGCCCAACAGGGCAATTCATCAGGACCTTAAGTGCTCATAAATTGCTATAGTGTTCCTTAAGAATTAAGGACCTAGGTATACGACCTGGCTTGTGTCGCAGGATCACCCCTTCAATGAAGCCCTCCCTGGGACCGCGGTCCCTGGGTGGTAATCCTCCCGGCAGACCTGGTGGGGTCAGTGCTGATAGCCTAGCACCTGACTCGCTGCTGTCTCAGGCATGTAGACACCTACCCCGCCCACGTCGGTTCTCACCGCAGGAAAGCCGGCTTTCCTGCGGTGAGAACCGACGTGGGCGGGGTAGGTGTCTACATGCCTGAGACAGCAGCGAGTCAGGTGCTAGGCTATCAGCACTGACCCCACCAGGTCTGCCGGGAGGATTACCACCCAGGGACCGCGGTCCCAGGGAGGGCTTCATTGAAGGGGTGATCCTGCGACACAAGCCAGGTCGTATACCTAGGTCCTTAATTCTTAAGGAACACTATAGCAATTTATGAGCACTTAAGGTCCTGATGAATTGCCCTGTTGGGCATGAAACATGTCGACCGCACTTGGACTGAGGGTTGAATGAGGCCTGACTACCCTAACTATCACGCCTCAGTACCCCTCACCTCTTCACGTTTTTTAATGAGGCAGTGAGCCATGCAATTAAAGGTTTCCCTCTTTGGACTCCACTGACCTGTTTTAACCTCACCCACGCTCACCTTTGCACTTTTCTAGGCCCCTCACACACATGCACCCACTGGCATAAGGAATAAAAGATCTCCGTAAAAGAGCGGCACTTTTGTGCTGCCCGACGGGCATTGCACCGCCAGCCTGCCGTTGGAGCAGGGTGCCAATGATGATACTGAACATTCATCGGGTGGGATGACATCAGCCATTCAACCTTTGGTATGTGTGAGGCACCCTAGATTCCGAAAAGGGATTACTTTACTCTCTGCTATGTCACACCCTGGAAGAGAAAGACCATTGTGAGTTTCTCTAGTTAATCTTGTTGGGGAACTTTGTACTTACTTTGTTGATTCTCAAGTCATAGGACATGTACACTGGACCCCGGTAAAAATTGTCCACCCCTTGTTCCCTCTCTTTGATACAAAGCCTTACTACCGAGCAGCATTTGCACCGAAGATCAGCCCCCCAGCATCTCCACGATCTGCGTGGGGCCCTTTTGCACTTTTCCACTCGACGCGCCATCCTGGCCACTTGCCACGTGTCTACCGGCCATCGTGGTGATGAAACCTACAATCAGCATCACTGGTCTGGTTGCTCCAGACTGGCCCTCGCTCCCCTGAAAAGGAGCACCCACTCTGACCTTGCTGGTCCGAGTGAGAAGCTTGCATCGATTCCTGCGCGGCTTGCATTAGCCAAGGCCTGTTTGCTCCGATCAAGAAGCCGACACCGCCATCAGCTAGAGCCTTTGTGGGACAGCTCGTGACCAACGCCTGGACATCCTCAACCTCTTCGTGTCTACGTGGCTGCAAAGACAATCTTCACCTCTTCGCCTGTTTGCACCCGACATCGCCTGGTTCCATCCTGGTTCCACGGTAGTCACTGGCTAGTGACTTTGAACATTGTCCCCTCTGCTTTCAGGTCTTCACCTCTTCAGATCCACCCTTGGATCCACCGGAACTCTCCACGACGACCCGCCTGCAGCATCTTCATCTACAGGCTCCATAGACCAGCGCGACGAAACCCAACACACTTTGAGACAGATGCACCCGCTTCCTGTGGGTGAGGTAACCCTGGCACTCCGGTGCTACTGTGTAGCAATACACCTCTAGTGTCTATGTTCCAAGTTGCTAGGTTCTAGGTCATCCGGAAGGTCCCCTTTGCAGTAACTTTGTAACTTTTACGCAACATTGACTTTACATTGGTGTATGCGTGTGCTTTAAGCGCTGCACCCGAGTCCAGCAGGCCTTTCCCGACTTCTTCACTGTTAGTCCCGAACAGTTCCAGCGATTCCCCAGGCCCTAGGCCTACTTCCTTTCCAATTAGTGACTCTTATACCACTATTTTAGTATATGGTTTAGGTGGCCCCTAGGGCTCATCCATATTGTGCAGCTTTTGTATATTTAAACTGTGTTTTGTTTTAACGCTTTTGCTTCGGTGCTCATAAAGAGTATAGGGGATACTTGTAGTAAATAAATATATATATATATTTTCAATATATATCTGTGTGGTGTCCTTTCATTTGGTATTCAAGGGGATTGTGTATGGTAAAACAGCTTGCTTCACATGCATTTACAGAATTTAGCCTAAGACTGCTTTGTCCACGCTACTAGGATAGCTGGTCTATAAGGTTGACTTACAACCAATCATCATAAGGGTTGCTTGGCATGGTACAAGTTGATCACTAGAACTAGTGAGCATCATATACCAGGCCAACTTCTCACACCCTTGACACACAACTCTAAGTTTAGTAGCTTGTTTTATATGTACCTCTGGTACGTTTAGTGGTTTTCAAATGATCAATCACTTGAGATTATCTGTTAAAACAAGGGCAAGCTGGAATCCCACACGCTGCACACCAATTTGAGAAGTTGGCCTAGCATATGCTGTCCACTATTCTAGTGGGCACCTTGCACCAGTCCAAATTACCCCTTATTGATGGTAGGTTAAAGACAACCTTTATAGAAAGCTATCCTAGTGGTAGCTGTGGAGAGCAGCCTTCAGGCTAAGTCTTGGAGGAATGTAAAGCAGCTTGTTTTACCAGTCTATAATCTCGTGAATGACCAAATGAAAGGAGAACAACACCAGGTATATATATAAAAAATATGTATTTATTCTAAATACATCCCTCTAGACTTTTTATGAGGCTAGAGGCAAAAGTACATTCAGTAAACTTAATAGCACATAGTAAATTAGCACAATATACGGTGAGCCCTAGGGGCGTACTAAACCATAAATCAATAAAGTGGTATAAGAACCATGACTGGCATAGATACAAGGCCTAGAGCCTTAAGAACCGCTGGGGCCACCAGGAACCATCCAAGGTAGTGACACAGGGGACCCATGGGGGACGCGTGCAGTGTCTAAACACAGCCGCAAATCACCCTTTGCTTCTAAGGGGGAAAGTCGCGGTCGGAAATTTAAGGATAAAGGACACTTAGAAAAGGACTTGGAGCAAACCCCTTTAGAACTAGGAAGTTCCAGAGTCAACACCCACGGGAGCACCGGAGTACTCAAGTTACCTCACCCAGGGAAGCCGGGTGCATAGGTGTCTTTTCGTGTTGGGTTTTGTCGTCGTTTTCAATAGCGATCTGCTGCAAAGTGCTGCTGGTGTCCAAGTGAAAAGTGTCCGGAGATGTGAAGAACCTAAACGCAGAGGGGACAGAGTCTGGGTCACTTGACAGTGACCAGGAGGACAATAGGCGGATACCCATCGAAGTTGGGTGATTTCAGGTGAAGAAGGTGAAGCTTGACACTTCAGGAATGAGGTCCCAGAGACGTTGATGATGACCAGGATCTGGATTCAAGTTGTCCCATAAAATATATCGAGTGCTGCAGTGTTGGTGCCCGGATTGGACCCAACAAGCCTTGGCAACAGCAACCCACACAGAAAGCAGAGATAGGCTTTGGTGCAGACCAGCAAGGTTTGTGGGACTCACCACTTGATAGGAAGTCAGGGCACATCTGGAGAAATCAGGGAAGCCCAAGGAAAATCAGAATGGCCTTCGTGGAGACCCACCATTCAAGAGACTAGGGATCACAAAGGAGCCTCCTATGGGAGGGTTTGGTAAGAGGGGTAGCTACACCCATTTCCTTTGTCCAGTTTCGCACCAGAGCATGGGCTGAGTGCCCCTACAACCTGTTTGAACTGGACTATGCACAGGGACACCAAATGTGCCACCACTGCAGACATCAAAGCACTCTCAGAGTGCACCCACCCAGCCCCAATACACTAAAGCTTGTCTTTGAGGTGGTTACACCTCCCTGTGACAGGAAACCAATTGTCCAGGCCTCCCCTGCCTGAGTTTTATCCAGCAGCAGGAGGTCAGATGCGTGTCTGTGGCGGCAGCATCCATTTTGTGATGCTGGGGCTCGTTTAAACTATTACCGGGCAGACCAGTGTGTACATGTCTCTCCCTCTAGAAGGGTGAAATTCTACCCCCACCGCCAGGACTGGCGAGGAGGGGGGGGGGTAACATTCCAAAGTGTATGACACTAAACACGACATGTTTCCGTGCAGACATTCCAAAGTTAGCATTTACCACAAGGTTATAATGCACTTAAGAGTATATGGTCTGGCTGCATCACAGAACAGCCTCAGAGAATAAATTCCGAAAGCTGCATAGGGGTCCTGCTCATGCATGGGCACCCTCTCACACAAAACCAAGCACTCTGCCTTCCAGATTGATAACGATTCAGAAAAGGGGGGTGGTGGTTGATAAGGCCTGCCATAGGAGTTGAATGATAGGTTTACATTAGTCTAGTGATTAAAGGTAAATATAGGTAACCTATATCTTAGTAAGGGGTGCATGCACCACCTTACCCAGGCTGCAGTAGCAGACCTGTGGTGTCATTTCGGAAGGCTTCCCAGGGGTGGCATAACACATGCTGCAGCCCCTGGTAGGCCTCTGGGGGTACCTATGCCTTTGGTACCTAAGGTACCATATACTAGGGACAAAAGGGTACCCCAGTAACCAAGCTGGAGTATGCCTAAAGTACATGCAATCATTTTAGAGAGGAAGCAGCTAGGCTGGGGTCCTGGATAGCAGGGCCCAGCCAGACTAAAGTTGAAAAACAGTGAAACACCAGCAAAAAGTGGGGGTAACCATAGTAAGCAGATCCAACTCTCCTACAGGTACAGTGAGTTCATAGCACTATAGTGGACTCGATGCACTGAGATGTATCCTGAACCAGGATTCCCTTGACAGACTGTGCACCGAATATACTCCACAGACAGCAGCAGAGTACAGTGTGCACATAGAACTAGAGTGGACTTGAGGCGCTGTGAAGTGTGCCCTGAGCCAGGAATGTGACGGACAGGCAGAATACAGTGTGTACATGGCACTAGAGTGGAGTTGAGGTGCTAAGAAGTGGGCCCTGGGCCAGGCCAGAGCTGGACAGGCATAGTACAGTGTGTTCATGGCACTATAGTGTACTCAAGGTGCTGAGAAGAAGCCCTGAGCCAGGGAAGGGCTGGACAGACAGTGCACAGAATGTACTCCACAGTCAGCAGCAGAGTACAGTGTGTGCACGGTATGTGCATGGCAGTAGAGTGGACTCGAGGCACTGAGAAGTGTGCTCTGAGTGAGGACAGGCTGCTCAGTGGACTGGATGTACCCTATGTTTATTCTGCTGATCCTTGCACTTTGCTGTCTGAGTCAATAAAATAGTTTGTATTGAGAGCCGGGTTGGGGGAGGTCCTTCTGGCGCAGATGCTGAGCCAGATCCGACAGAGGGGTGGTGTGTCTAACATAGGTCCAGAATGACCTGATCCATGCCTGATTTTCAGGATATTGATATATGATAAATTGACATACAACAAATGAAAATGTAAGTAAGTTAAGTAGTCAGGGGATATCCAGAAATCAGTCATCTCTCCGGCCCTCCTGGATATACTTTGGATCTCTGCCCTATCAAACATTGATAAAAAGCACAGGGTGCTACAACACAGCATACTGATATAATTTTGAAATCTGTAGTTTTATTTTTTGATTAACCTATCTGTCACAAAGTTCTTGGGGCACACCGTCACGTAGCAAATCTAGTGTACTGAAGTTAGGGGGATGCTCTTTGCCTTTTCATTTTCTTTGGTCAATATGAAATAGGACCTCACCACCCAGATAGTAAACACTTTAGCCCATGGATGAATAATGAGTTTTAGTGGAAGTAGTAAATCTGCATAGAGATTAGGGATACGTCATGAAAGAGTGGCCTGTTTTCTTTTTTTATGCATAAACATATTAAAAAATTGCAGAAATGACTTGATCCTTACAATATGCACGCTGCATAACTGCGCCAGAACACATAGACACAAAAAGGCATCTATGCCTTCAACTCTTGCATCTTTCATGTGCCTTTTCGTATTATTTGTAGAAACTGTACGCTCCCTATGGGCTGCACTTTGAAAAAGTTCAGCATCAAAACTGCCCCCATGCCTCACCCTGCACCAGGTGTCTTCAAACTGTGGGGCACGACCCCCAGGGGGGCTGTGGAGTGAAGTAAAGGGTGTCGCGCCTTGCCAGTCACACTTCTGCCCAGGCCCAAGGGAGTCTTATCTCCGGCACGCCAGAGTTTTGCACAGGTCTTTAAAGACCATTTGCATATTTACATGCCTTTGTCAACTGTTTACAGAGGCTTCGTTTTTTCCTGGTTCCAGTACTCCCTAGGTCCCCAATCTGCCTATTCCTTACATTTGTATTTTACATTTACTGCTGCAGTGTGAGTATGCATTTCATGAAAAAGAATATAAAGTAGGGTTGCCAAAAGAAAAATGCCTGCCGTGTTTTGTTTAAAGAGCCTGCAAAGGCCTCCTCTTGACTCTAAATAGACAAATAAAAAAGTATGTATTCATTATGTGACTTTTCTGTCTTTGTTCTCTTTAATTATCAGTCATGGATCATTGAGGCAGCCCTAGAACACAATTAAAAGTGCTTTCTACTTATATATTTGCTGTTCGAAGTATGCACAGATAAGTGCTGAAAATATAGCTTTAGGTCACTGCCTATTTTTGTACCGATTGGGCCATCAAAATAATCTGCTGACAACCCTAACCATAGGACTGTAAGTTTGTTGCAGGATCAGCACAATATTTCCTCCACCCTCGATCCCCGATTAATGCCATAATGGCAATAGTTTAACTTAGATCATAAACCCTACGCCACCGTCAATAACATGCTGAGTTACTTCAAGTGTCTTGGAATGCACCCTGCATTCAAACAACTCACACCTCATTCTCGCCCTTCACTTTCACGCTCACCCTGCACTCACAACGATCACTATGCACTCACACTGATCACCATGCACTCACACCATTCACTGCTCACCCTGCACTCACAGTGATCACTCTGCACTCACAATGCACTTGCGCTGTTCACCCTATACCTCACCCTGCAGTCACACGAGTACACTACTCATTCTGCACTCATGTGACACTTCACTCACCTGTCCCCCTCACTGTTCAATATGCAACTCACTCAAACAAGTCCATCAGTAATCATACATTAATTCGTCCCATTCTGAACTTGCATCCACACCCAAATTCATACTCCACCTCACTCATCCTGGAGTCACTCGTCTTACCCTACTCTCACACTGTTGCATTGCTCACCGTGCACTCACATGGGCACTCTTTTCACCCACACAGTGCAGAGGGTTAATGTGCCTGCTACAAAGAATATGTACCAAGCAGATCACAGAAATGAGTGTGAGTAAACTATGAGTAGCACTATAAAAAAAGAAAATGTTTGTCAGAAAGGTGCTATAGAGAGATGAGGTGCATTGTTGGTGAGTGGCAGTGAAGGAATTCATGGAGAAGGAGGAAACTGGGGTGGGGCACCAAAAAAGACTGTTGCACCGTGTGCGACCAGTGTTAGGATCAGCGCTGGATGGGAGTGTTCGCCTCCCCTCTGAAGTTCTGGTCTAGTGACTCCCCTGCTTCTGTCTATTATTATTATTTACATTTGTAGTGCGCTACTGTTACCAAAAGATCTCCTGGGGCTAATAACCATCTGCTCCTGAACACAAATAGGAACACACAGAAGGAGAAAGAGAACCAGCCAAATAGTAAACATGGGCTGAAAATTCGTTCCGCTCGCGGAATTTGCGGATTTGCAGCGAGTTCGCAATACACGAATCTCGCGAAATCGCGGTAAAATCCGCGAATCAGCGGGCCGAATTTTTAGCCAAGCACTTACAGGGTTACAGCAGCAGGTGCAAAAGTTGAAGCAAATTTTTTGTAACCTTTCACAAAAGGGTTACAAAGAAATTAACTTCAACTTGGGCACCTGCTGCTGTAAGCCTGTAAGTGCTTCCTGGCGCCTCGTTGCCTACTTGCAACTATTCTCTGACCCTGCTCTGACTCTTGAAGCAGGGTCAGAGAATAGTTACAAGTAGGCAATGAGGCGCCTGTCACGAAAATTAAACCTCAATAGGAAGCACTGACAGATATAAAAACAAGCATTTGCAATGCAATAGGTCTCGCATTAGGAAAGTTTGAGCTATTGGTCTTGTAAATGACAATTTTTTTTATTTATGTGTTGATTTTGAAAATAGCTAAATTAATAGCTTTGTCATTTACAATGCCAATAGTTATAACTTTCGCAAATGTGACACCTATAGCATTTGTGATGCAACATGTTTTGTATTTACGTGACTTAGCTGTATTGATATTACAAATTACAATGGCTTTGAATTGTTTTAAATAATTAATACTTAAATAAAAGTGTTTTTAATTTATAATGGCAATAGCTTAAACTTTTGTAAATAACTTTTGTGAAGATTATTTTCAGTGTATTTTATTGTGACGAAAATCCAAGAACAGAAGTGAAATATTAACATCTTTTTGTGACATTTGTAATAAAGTTTGAAACATTGAGAGAACATATTTGAACCAGTTGTTGTTGAATGGTTTCGCAGATTGATGCTAGGGTGGCGCTTAGTGGTGCTGTGGTGGTGCTGAGTGGTGCTGTGGTGATGCTGAGTGATACTAGGATGGTGCTGAGTGATGCTGGGGTGGTGCTGAGTGATGCTGTGGTGGTGCTGAGTGGTGCTGTGGTGGTGATGAGTGATGCTGTGGTGGCGCTGAGTGGTGCTGAGTGATGCTGTGGTGGCGCTGAGTGGTGCTGTGGTGGTGCTGAGTGATAATGTGGTGGTGCTGAGTGATAATGTGGTGGTGCTGAGTGATGCTGGGGTAGCGCTGAGTGATGATGTGGTGATGCAGAGGGCAGAAAGGCACAAAAAGCAGTCTAACAAAGGGCAGACGGGCAGAAAAACAAGGGAAAAACGAGTCTAACAGAGGGCAGAAGGGCACAAAAAACTAGTCTAATGGGGCAGAAAGGCACAAAAACGAGTCTAACAGAGGGCAGAAGGGCACAAAAACAAGGGAATAACAGAGGGCAGAAGGGCACAAAAACGAGTCTAACAGAGGGCAGAAGGGCAGAAAAACAAGGGAAAAATTAGTCTAACAGAGGGCAGAAGGGCACAAAAAACGAGTCTAACAGGGGGCAGAAGGGCAGAAAAACAAGGAAAAAACGATCAAACAGAGGGCAGAAGGGCACAAAAACAAGGGAAAAACGAGTCTGACAGAGGGCAGAAGGGCACAACAAACGAGTCTAACAGGGGGCAGATTGAATCCCGCCCTGCGTGTTTGCCACCTTTTTGTGCAATACCTCTACTCAACTGGAGTACTTTCTACTGTCTAATCAGTAAGTGCTCCCTCGTTGGCTAAATGTATAGGGGCAGATTTACAATAACTGGTGCATCCCGAGGGATGCGCCAGTTATTGTGTGCCACAGCTCCGCCACCCATGGTGCGCCGTATTTACAATGCAGCCCACCATGTGGCAAAAACAGCACAGATGCGTCACGCATCTGTGCCGTAAAAGCAGCACATTGCTGGAGCTGCGTCGAGCTTACAACGCAACTCTAGCAATGCTCTGGGGGGCCCTATCTCCCCAATGCTGCATCAAGCCTTGCGCCTGCTTCAAGCAGGTGCAGGGTTTTGACGCAGCATTGGCCTAAAAGTGACAGAGTGAATTCTTGTAGATTTCACTCAGCCACTTTTAGGAGGCATCCCTGCGCAGGAACGCCTTCCCCTGCGCTGTAACGCCTCCTGATGGTGCAGGGCTTTACAATGTGACGCATCTCTCAGATGCGTCACGTTGTACCCAGCACCATGGCGCATCTTTTGTGCTGCCGCTGCGTCACAAAAGGTCTCGGTAGAGGGTGGAAGTGGTGAACCAGAGGGTGGCAGTGATGAACCAGAGGGTGACAGTGATGAACCAGAGGGTGGCAGGGGTGAACCAGAGGGTGACAGTGCTGAACCAGAGGGTGACAGTGCTGAACCAGAGGGTGGCAGGGGTGAACCAGAGGGTGACAGCGATGAACCGGAGGGTGGCAGAGGTGAACCAGAGGGTGGCAGTGGTGAACCAGAGGGTGGCATGGGTGAACCAGAGGGTGGCAGTGGTGAACCAGAGAGTCGCAGTGGTGAACCAGAGGGTGGCAGTGCTGAACCAGAGGGTGACAGTGGTAAACCAGAGGGTGTCAGTGGTGAACCAGAGGTGCTGTGATGAACCAGAGGGTGGCAGTCGTGAACCAGAGGGTGGCTGCAGTGAACCAGAGGGTGACAGTGCTGTACCAGAGGTGGCAGGGGTGAACTAGAGGGTGCTGTGATGAATCAGAGGGTGGCAGTGGTGAACCAGAGGGTGGTAGGGGTGAACCAGAGGGTGGCAGTGGTGAACCAGAGGGTGGCAGTGCTGAACCAGAGGGTGGCAGTGGTGAACCAGAGGTGCTGTGATGAACCAGAGGGTGGCAGTTGTGAACCAGAGGGTGGCAGTGGTGAAAAAGAGGGTGACAGTGCTGTACCAGAGGGTGGCAGGGGTGAATCAGAGGTGCTGTGATGAACCAGATGGTGGCAGTCGTGAACCAGAGGGTGGCATTGGTGAACCAAAGGGTGACAGTTCTGTACCAGAGGGTGGCAGGGGTGAACCAGAGGGTGCTGCGATGAACCAGAGGGTGGCAGTGGTGAACCAGAGGGTGGCAGGGGTGAACCAGAGGGTGGCAGTGGTGAGCCAGAGGGTGGCAGTGCTGAACCAGAGGGTGACAGTGGTTAACCAGAGGGTGGCAGTGGTGAACCAGATGCTGTGATGAACCAGAGGGTGGCAGTCGTGAACCAGAGGGTGGCAGTGGTGAACCAGAGGGTGACAGTGCTGAACCAGAAGGTGGCGGGGTGAACCAGAGAGTGGCAGTGCTGAACCAGAGGGTGGCAGTGGTGAACCAGAGGGTGGCAGGGGTGAACCAGAGGGTGGCAGTGGTGAACCAGAGGGTGGCAGTGATGAACCAGAGGGTGGCAGTGGTGAACCAGAGGGTGCTGTGCCTATACACGACCACATGGGTAACTTCGCCATGCAAGCGGCCCGCGAACACGCAAAAAGCCCCGCGAACACGCAAAAAACATGCGAACTTGCAAAAAACCCTGCGAACAGGCAAAAAACCAAAAATCTGCAAATTCGCACGAATTCGCGGATTTTGCGGATTGCGAATTCGATTTTGCGCCAATTTGCGTAACCCGAATTCCCAAATTTCGCCCATACTTACCAAATAGTGTAACCTACAGAGCATAGAGAAAGGTGTTTATATCTTCCTGAAAGAGAATAGATTCTTGGTGGGGTGAAGCAAAGGAGGGTGCATGTTCCATAACTGCGCGGCCTTCACCAAAACAGCGAGACAGATAACTCATGCCTTTTTGAAGTAGGGAACAATGTGCAGAGTGGCACAGGCAGAAAGGAGCATATGGGTCCGACCCGTATGCTTGGTGAGGAGAGATGAGAGGATGAGAGAGGACAGCAAGGGAGTGAGAGAATTCGATTGAAGAGGTCAGGGATGAGAAAAAATGTGAATTGACAAAGAGAAGTGTGGACACTCAAGAAGTGAGTGCGAACCAAAGGTGAGGGCTTCTGTTTGAACAAAGGGGAGATGTGAAAGATGAATGGGGGGATTGGATAGGTGTAAGATTCAAATAGACAAAAATTTGAATGGAGAGACAAGGTGAATCAGTAGTGCTGAGGGGCAAGGGAGGTGACGGGCCAGAGAGGCCATAAGATAAATGCAAGAGACTGTTTGAGATGAGGGAAGTGAAAAGACAGAATGGCAAGAGGTGATTAAAGGTGAAGTGAGAGGTTGAATGGGGAGAGTTCAGAAGTTGTAAAAAGGGGTGAAAGAAAATGGCCTGCAAAGTGAGAGACATTTGGATTCACTCATGTACCAAAAATTAAAGACAAAGAGTTAACCTTTGATGAGTGAATGAGATACCCATTTAGTGGCTAAATTGCAGTGTGAAACTGAACAATCTAGCATCAATGCTGGCTTGAAAGCATATCCACGGGTCTAATGTGTCAAAACAGACCCTTAGTCAACTAACAACCTAAATATCTGTGATCTTACTACCAGAGGAAAATCCTTGAAACAGGACAATCCTTAAAAAAGGACGGATTCCCATCCCTCACTGAAGTGACAAGCATCATCCTCTGGGATCTCCTCCTAGGTACACACTGGTGAAACAAAGGACTGCAACCCTCACACTAAGACAGGGGAGCTCACAGATTTTTTTTGTCTAAGCAATATGTTGTGAATAGAGCTCTTTACGATCCAACAGATGTGAAAGCGAAAATAAATGAAGGAGTGATGGGCGCATTGCTTGAAAGTGAAATGTGAAAGTCAAAGTGGACAGCAAGAGAAAAGAAATGTAATAAGTATCTCTTATTGTTCAAGATGAAAAACAGTGCAAAAGCAGTTTCAACAAAATAACTGCAAAGATGTAATAACTGGGTCTACATGTTTCAGCCATCTGGATTAACAGTATTCCTTGGCCTTCCTCAGGACCACAAAAGGATATGTATTGCTACTGCGTGGTGATATAAAACATATAAACAAGATTGGAACAAACGCAACCATGTAACCTGAAATGCGGATATTCAAATCCTCTGTACTCTACAGGATGCTGGTGGCACCTGCAAAAAGGTTGATTTTAAGAAAACAGGAAAAGTAGGTCCAGCGCTAAAGGAGACTGTTAATATAGACCGTGGAACAAAAGTGACCATCAGTCTGTATGTATCTAATTAGTATACAGTTCATTATTATGTATAAGATTGCGCTTACCCATATTGAACGTGGAAAGGACCTTACCTGGCGACATCTCAGGAATTGGGACCCACTCTAAGGACAAGAAGGAAAAATTACAAATGACAAACAGACACAGAGCTTATCCCCAAGTCTGTTCTATAATTTCGTTCTATATTCGAAAACCTGTGTTGTGCGATCCTGTATGAAACTTTGAAAAGGTAATTTCTCAGTGGTTTATCTAAGTAAGAGATGTCTACGTGCATGAAAAAATGTCGATCTCAATATCAAATTCTGAGATATGAACACTGCAGGTAACCGTAAACTGATCCAGAATCACCCAGGATATCTGAGAGAGTGGCTAATCCTTTTAGTAGTTATAAAGAAACAATTAACAATAGCTTGGTGTATAGCTAACTACTATACCAATCAAAATGTTATATTAGCACAAATTGACACCAAGAAAGCAGACTGGTATTCCTAGCTGCTATGTGGATATGGACTTATTTGTGATTAAAAGGTCTTTTCGAAAGACTGCTCCTAAAGTGGTATTGAGCGTATAGATATTATTACGCCAAACCTATTTACTGCTAATAAAAGCGGCACAGAGGGCGTGCTCTCTCTTGAGCACCTTTATTCTAGATGCCTGAAAAACTTTGCTGCGGGACTACCGCTCCTTAAGCGTTAATGAGCGTGAAGATAACATTCCGCCGAATATATATACTGCCAATAAAAGCAGACCCAAAGGGTTACTCTCTCTTAAGCGCCACTGTTCTAGCTGCCTAAGAAACTCAGCTACGAAAGTGTCCGATCACACTAGTGTGAACACCCAACATATCTACAGACAACAACCCACAGTTTTTACACCATAAAGTACATTCAAGACTGTCACATATACACTTACCTGTCCTTCGGTACCCCAGGCCACTTCTGAGCCGTATGCGGAGGTACTGATGTCAGGATAGCTCTGCTTTTATTGCGTCAAGACTCCACAGGTGTCATGCATTGCGTACCAGTATGCACATTCTGATGACATCACTGAACTCTGAACTACAAAAATATCCAAAGACTCATTTGAAATATAGTTTCAATTAATGCCGCATACTATCTCGTGTGTATGTATAAACGCTAACAGTGAGTCGGATAAATCTCAGATAGAAACAGAAAGCAAATCCATCTATTCACAATACACGTTGGCCTCAGAAAGATGTGTTTCCGAGTATTAGTCACTACACCTCTCTTTTTTGTGTATACACAGAGTACGCTAAAAAGGGTCTTAAGAAAACTGAAGCAAGTCATATATTTTGTATTCAAGGCTCAATGGAAAGAACCTTCTAATCAAGGTAGAATGGAAAAACCAGTGGACTAATATATGTATCTCTCATGTATACCCTATACTGCATCATGCCACCTACGGTCTACTAATACACGTATTGTATTTGAGTAAATGTTATGCTAAATATAGGATGTTACTCAAGAGTGGAACAGCCAGCCCCACTATTCATAAAGAAGGTACTCTGGGTACTTGGTTTCGAATGCTTAATAAAATTGATTAAAATAGGGAGGAAAATTAGTCTATGATTGGAAACGAATTACAACAAGCTCATAAACACTGTAACACTGGAGTATATACTCTGCCCAGCTCTCACTGTTAAATAGACCCATGAGATGGTGTGTGCCCTAATAGTCTGCAGAGAAGAGATCATAAAGAGGTCCACAGTATCTCATCATTGAGCCCCTGTTTATCACTCTGCAGTTTAAAGACTCACCTCTGCACTTTGGTAAACAGAAATTTGGACACACCAGTGATGTGGTTCGGAATGAATGGTTGTTCGAGAACGGTCCATATGAAATCCTCAGCTTTGTGTTTCAGGTCTATAAAATGTTTTGCCAATCTAGTAGCCTGTTTTTTTTGCACCTGATTGTGCTCTAGAATCCTTAATTTGACTTATGAGTAGTCGTGCCTACATACTGGTATTTGCAGGGACATGTTATCAAGTAGACAAGGTTATCGCAGTTGCAGTTTGTGAACTTATTTTGTACCCAAGGTCTATTAGTGCCTATGTCCACTGTTTTGGACTGTTGATTCTGTGGGCACGCCGCACATGACCCACAGAGGAAGTTTTGTCAATACTGTATAAAAACCTCTTGTGATTGTTTTAATGGATGATAGTGTTACTCCATGTACAATAAGAATCAGGGCCACACATAGTGTAGGGGAGTCTTTGCACCTAGCTAAGGAGACCTTTGTGGGACGCTGTCCACCTACCTACGCTCTGCTCTGCCGCTACGACTGGCCGCACCCGCTTTGCGGGTGCCGCTGTGCAGCTTTGAAACACCGCCTGGAGAGTCTGCCCTGGGTTTAGGAGTGCGCTGGGTGGAGAGGCTTCATCACCGGCACAGGAGTGTTGCGCTGCAGGGACTCGCTCTTCCAGGAGTCCCTGCCTGACCTCAGTCAGCTGGTCTGCGCCCCCTGTTAGCCCCGCCCCCTGGACGGCACATATCCTTAAAACTGACTTTCTTCCCTGGTGTAAGCGGGAGTCTTTGCACCTAGCTAAGGAGACCTTCGTGGGACGCTGTTCACCTACCTACGCTCTGCTCTGCCGCTACGACTGGCCGCACCCGCTTCGCGGGTGCCGCTGCGCGGCTTTGAAACACCGCCTGGAGAGTCTGCCCTGGGTTTAGGAGTGCGCTGGGCGGAGAGGCTTCATCACCGGCACAGGAGTGTTGCGCTGCAGGGACTCGCTCTTCCAGGAGTCCCTGCCTGACCTCAGTCAGCTGGTCTGCGCCCCCTGTTAGCCCCGCCCCCTGGACGGCACATATCCTTAAAACTGACTTTCCTCCCTGATGTAAGCGGGAGTCTTTGCACCTAGCTAAGGAGACCTTCGTGGGACGCTGTCCACTTACCTACGCTCTGCTCTGCCGCTGCGCGGCTTTGAAACACCGCCTGAGGAGTCCCTGCCTGACCTCAGTCAGCTGGTCTGCGCCCCCTGTTAGCCCCGCCCCCAGGTCGCCTGTGAATCGCAATATAACTGCGTCAATCACTCGCTGCGCTAGAGCGCCGGGCTAAGCCCGGGCCAAGGGCGGGCCCGTCCTATCCCGTCACAGACCGGAACAGACTGGACTGGGCCCCCCCTCCAACATCTTCTATCACTCACAGACACGGGACGCTTAACTAGCTGGTCTGTATATAGACATATAAGGTGTAAATTATCCCTAACGTGTATCCACCATTTTAGCTGTGCCTGTAATCATTAACATGTCTCCTAGAGGTAGTCGTAGCAAAACAAAGCAACGTATGGCAGAGTTTACAGGTCCTATCGACCAGTTCATCATTAAAGCCAACGAAGCCATAGATCAAGGGATAATACTGTTGGATAGAGGAGTCTCCCAGGATTTAGTACAGGCAAGACGATCCTCACTCGGGTCTCTGGCAATGGCCCAGACTCCCGCTAATGTTAGAAGTGGATGCAGATGTACATGGTATTCCCAGTTTAGTTGATCTCTCTGCTACACTGTCTATGTCGGACTCACAAACCACCGAGGCCCTTGAAAAAACCCCTGACATCTTTTGACCCAATTGCTAACTGACCAGGCACAAGCTGCAGAAAAGGGAATTAAGGAGGGCGCTATCCCAAAACAGAAAAAGCCAACCAATAAGAGAAAGAAAACAAAAGACTTAAACTCAGGTAACACCTGACATAAATTGCAATCTAACATCCAGGGGAAGGGTAATGTTATGTCAGGCCCAACAACGCACAATTCTAATTCACCTAACACGGATAATGAAAGTATAAACCTCCTTTCCACGGCTGTGGATCTTAGCGTAACAAATAGAACTACAGACGATCATGCTAATAATGACATATCGGGTAATCAAACGGGGGGTGGCAACCATACATGTGGTGCTGACCAATTCTTGCTAGCTCAAATTAGAGAACTAATAAAAACGCAATTACAGCCGTTCCAATTGAGTCTAGCAATTATTGAAAAACAACTAGCAGTCCTAACGTTAACTTTGAAGCCATCTTCCCATCAGAAGAACTTGGGGGCGACAAATGCAGGAGAACTGAAAACCAAGGACACCAATCTTAAAAAACCGGAAGGCATAAAGAAAATTGCCTCAGGATCCGCTACCCCAAAAATGTATGCCCGAAAAGAAACTGCTAATAAGGTCCCTTTACAACAGAAAAAGTTACCCCCAGTAGCTACCACTCCTGTAACTCCAAATCCGGCTCCAATCCTTTCCAAACCAGCTCAGACAAATAATGCCCAACAAGACCCTCCACTAAGACATAGTCAGCTGGGACAAAGGCCTAAGGGAGGGGGGCGCAAACTGATAAATCTCCCCCCTGAAGCAACTCCTTACGTAGTCGTGATGACAGGGGTCCCTGAATTGACCCACAACAGTGCGGAACCAAACTGGTCCCTAAAAAATAAGGTCCAGTATTGGTTGAACAATAATAGACCACTCCCACAAAACTGTACTAGTAGGATTACTGCAGTGCGTAGAGTCCCCTGGATAGACCATCAACCAAAAAAAATCTCAGGTGACTGTATTATAGTTAACTTCGATGACCCACATACAGCGGATCACATCTGCTCGTGGGGCTCGATGAGTAAACCTGACGGGATATCAACTAAACGATTGTCTTACTTTTACCCACCAGCATCCCGCCACAACGAAGGGCTATATTGGCCCTGGCATGAACCAGTTAATTATCAATGGGGTGGGGACACAGAATACACCAGGCAGGGGAGGAACGACTGGGCAGTATGGGCAGGTAGGGATAGGAGAAATCTACCATATAGGGACACCTGGGGAGGGATACCAACATTTAATAGATACAGTGGCCTGGAGATGGTTGATTGACCACTATTAGATAATAAATATGATAGTTCAGGTCCTATGCACTTAAGTAAACTAACACCACACACAGTGAAGGAATCCACAGGCCTCATTGAAAACTATTATACTATAGTTGTCCCAGAAAGCTGTTCCACTACTGCAGTACCTGCAAAAGATAGTCCCAACCTCATAGATAGTACTCTGAAAGTAACTACTGAGACACGGAGGGTAAACTCTCCTATGACATTGACTAATGAGCTGTCGCAGACGCTACCTAGATTATCTACTTCGGTAACTTCTGACAAACAAGTCACCTTTCTTTTTTGGAACATAGCAGGTTTAGCCTCTAAGCACACGGAAACTAGTTACCTGCAGACTGCCAACTTAGGCAATATTATCTGCTTACAAGAAACGTGGCTTAATGAACCGATACATCTTCTAGGCTATAAGACCTACTTCTCTCCAGCTAAAAAGTCCACTGCTGGTAGGAGAAAGGGAGGGCTAATTACTTATATCTCAAACCTTTTGCCCTGCTATGATATTACCCCTGTGAAAGTAGAACTTAATTACCAACTACTTACCCTCCAAAGACCTACCCAGGAAGTGTATTTCTTAATTAATTTCTATAATAATCTGAACCCACCCGATTTCATATTATTGGTAGCTGAGATCTTTGATCCGCTTCAAGCCCTGCGTTTAAAATACGCAAGTAAGACATACACCTTAGTCTGGGGAGGGGATTTCAATTTGCACTTTTGCAAAAAAAGTAATACCCCTAACTGTGGGATTATTGATGAACAAGATAATGGGCTCACACATTTCACACACACGCCTGAGGGAATAAAAATGTACGAGACAATGGTGGAATTAGAGATCGGCTTTGCCAATGAATTAAAAACCCCAGCAGCTGTATTTTCCCCAACTTTTAATGGAAGAGGTGCACAAACTGTGATTGATTATATTTTAGTTTCCACTAACAAAGCCCCTCACATTAAGACCTTTCAAACTATTAACAATGCACTCAGCGATCGCTCTCCTTTAAGTGTGACCCTTCAGACTGGAAAAAGTCAAATTAACGAAGATTCACTGCAGTCCAACGTCCTGGACCAGCAAGAATTAGTATTGGATCGCTTGAATGGTTACACTTCAAAAAATGGGGCAAATTAGACCAGAAGGCTGTAGTGGCAAAAATAGTGGAGGCAAGCAACTCTCATATAATGAAGTGTCTTGACCCTTTGGCTACCTCGGTCCAAATTTTAGCTAGCTATGCTGCGATAGTTGAAGTTATAAAGAAGGAACTGACCAAAGTCTGCAAAAATAAGAAGAAGCCTAGCAAGGGATGGTTCAGTCCCGCATGCACTAAAGCATACACATTATTAAGAAAGGCCCTAGCTAAGGAAACGAGAGATAAAGACGAGATTATTAGCTTAAGGAAGGCCTACTCCTTAGCTATAAAAAATAGAAAAAAAGGAAATTAAAGCCGATCTATGGGACTAATTACAGAAGAGCAGTGCCCTAAAGGATAGTGCTGCCTTCTGGCAGGTAGTGAGATCCCCTTTCCTCCTTGCTCAGGCAGACGTTCCAACTTTAGACGTTGCTATTGACGCCAGAGAATGGGTTGAGTACTTTTCGGAGGTCTTTCATATGGAGAATCCCCATGAGATGGCTTCAATCGAAGCTCTCCCCATGTTAAATATCCATTAACTCTCTGTTTTGATCATAAAGAGGTACGAAACGCATTAAAATTATCTAAAGGGGGGAAGGCACCAGGTCCAGATACATTCCCAGTAGATCTTTTCAAACATAATCCAGACCTCTGGACCCCGATCCTTACAAATGTATTAAACGCAGCCAAAGAGGTTGGCCTGGTAAAGTCGTGGTCAACCTCGATTCAGGTGCCCATTTACAAAAAGGGCGATAGGAACAGTCCATCCTGTTATAGACCCATTTCACTCCTGGACTCGCTTGGGAAGATGGCTGGACGCATTCTTCTCGAGCGACTCCAGGAGTGGACAAATCAACAAAATGTGAACTCGGATTTGCAATATGGGTTCAGGGAGGGACTGGGTACGGTTGACCAGGCACTGAATCTGACGCTCTTGGCTGAGAAATATGTACATGCTAAAGGTGCCTCTCTCCATATGGTATATGTTGATTTGTCCGCAGCCTTTGATTGCGTTGTGCACTCAAGGCTGTGGACAATCATACTACAGATGGGCATTGATCCATCGATTGTAGATTTCCTGCGAGAGCTGTATACGGGGGCTACAGGGAGAGCTAGATACGGAACAAATTTAGTTAACGGATAGCTTTCGGGTGGAGAAGGGGGTCAGACAAGGGTGTGTTCTGGCCCCCTTCCTTTTTACCCTGTACACAAATGGGCTTGAGGCTGCTCTACTCGAGGGCACGGATGACCTTCCAGCCATTGGTCGTCGGCATATTCCAGCCCTATTATATGCCGACGATGCGGATCTCCTTGCCCGAACCCCAGTACAGCTTCAACGGGTCCTGGACAAGTATTGTTCATTCATGGCCGGCCTGAACCTAAAAATAAACATAAAAAAACCTATGTGATGCATGCTGGCTCAAAACACAGAAACCTGAAGACAATTTGTGTCAACAAAGTACCCCTTGAACAAACATTAACATATCCTTATTTAGGAATTTTAATTGATAATAAGTTTAAATGGAGGGAAGCTAATAATTCTCGTAAGTTAGTATTTCTCAGAACTGTAACAGCGCTCAAATCCTTTGCGCAAAAGCTAGGGAAAAGACCACCGTCAGAAATGATTAAAATATATAAGGCAAAGTGTATAAGCGCAGCAACTTATGGGGCAGGGATCTGGGGAGAAGCTAATACGGACCAGCTCCAACTAATTGAGAACTCTTTTCTAAGGTACTTGCTATCGCTCCCGAGAAGCGCGACTACATACGGATGCCATAATGAACTGGGACTAGACTACCTCTCGGATATTATAAAAATTCAACCACTTATGTTATGGCGGCGAATTTGAGTTACGGACCAGTGCCACCTGACAAGGGCAATTGTGCAGGATTGTCTGAAGCTTGATAACATGAGGACGATCAATTGGCTGGCCTATGTTAAGACATTTCTTAGGGACATGGGCCTCGAGAAATACTTTGACGATCCCCCCGCAATAGCGGACATAACAAAAACTGAACTAAGAACAGCTTGCCTGTCACACTTGAGCGAATTGCGCCTATCGAAGGAGGCCGGGAAAACATCAGTCCAACACTATCTGTTAATCCAATCTGCGCCCACAATTCAGCCGTACCTAAATTACAGTATAAATCAATATGGGAAATTTTTGTTGACCCGCTTTAGATTTAATTTGCTACATCGTTTGCTTTCCTTTCCACTTCAAAATGATTGGTCCCCAAACCTATGCCCCTGTCCCTGTGATTCCACCTCCTTACATTCTACCATTCATGTGGTATTTTTCTGTAAGTTTTATACGGCTCCACGCAAGAGGTGGGTTGTTCCTATTCTGAGGGCAATGGGGTTGCGGCAGTGCCGCCCAGCATATCTGGCTCTCCAGCACTTGGAACATGAATTGATTGCTAAATCCCTAGTTTATTTCTTCAAATTCTGTGTTAGCCATCGTCGCAACCTATGATGTTTGTTCGTCCATAGTACCCTGTGATGACACTAGTATGAGTTAAGTGCTTCGTGATTAATTTTTAAGTGTAGGCTAAAGTAGTTTTTTATAAATGTATAATATTTTAAATTTTTCATCCGTACACTTATGTATAATTAGTTTTTAAAAGCTGTGTAAAATCCAAATCGCTTTTTATCATTTTTAAACATCTATGTAAAAGTTGCAATGTATTTGATGTACTTTTATGGAATTTCAATAATTACGGAAATCCGAATAAAGACAATTTGATTTGATAGTGTATGCATGACAGCTGACTTGCCTGTCAGTTCAGTAATAGCGTTGTCATTGTGGGGGCAGAAATATTCCAGTGTTTATGTTTAAAAACTCAAATTTTTGATAAATGCATCTCAATGCAGTGATGTAATCTGATGTACTAGGGTGAAACTCTTCCGCGTAATACAGTATTAATATTTTTTTAATTTGTTAAGATAATGCTTGTTACATGATTTCCATGTTAAATCTTTCCACAGGTTCGGCTCATGGACGGGTCCTTGGAGCCACAGTCAACATAAGCCTAGTCTCTGACTCAGCTCTCCCTGTGAATTTGTTGTGCTCGCTCACCTTAAAGCATTAGTATGGAGAGTACTGGGGTGGGCAAGCCTCAGAGTATTGATATTTTATCACTGATTTCTGGTCAACTCACAAAGGTTTGAGCTCTCCTAAATGCCTTTGTGAATGCCCATGCACTGTCCACTATTCTCTTTCAAGCCCATTTGAAAGCAATGCTCAAAGAAAATGATTCTATTTGGTCAACTGAATGTTGTGTCTACTTTTCTGGAGTCAGTTAGAGCACATATGGTGAATGCTCAGTAATAATGACACAGACTGTCAAGATTCTTCCAATTTGACCTATTGCCCATTCTGTACCTTTCTGTTATGCTGCGCTTTAGGTATACTGTTTTTCTTAGGGTATTTCTGTGTCCATGATACCTGACACCTTAATGTTAGCACTCCTTGTCCTCTCGAGTTTAGACTCTTGAAAGGGTTCCACATTCTCTTACATATCCATTGCAGCTCAATACCAGTGCCAATGATCCAACCAAAATATACAGGTTAGTGGAAGTGACATAACATGCCCTTTGACCTCATAACATCACAGGAAGTAATAATGCATGATTTTGACCCTGATGGCATCACAGGAATTACCAACTAGAAAGTAACTTTGAGAGCTACATTAGTATGCAGACCTAAAAACATTATATGCCCATTGTACAACCATCATAGACCAGTTGTTCCACCTTCATGAGACATAAACAATCACAGTCTCAAATGCTAAGGCACAACAATTATATGTGCAGACACAATCATCACATGGCCAGATATATACTTGATTGCCAGACACAGTCCCTATTTGCCCAGGCAAAGTCATCATTTATAATCACTAAGGAGAGGAGAATGGTGCATCACATCAATCAACCTCCCTGTTAATCACAAAGCACAAACTAGAATTGATTAGGAACTGAAAAGTGTTCCCATACGCTTTTGAGGTTTCACTCTTTTGAAGTATTGCTCTCATACACTAATTGTGACATGCTTCATCACTGGGTATGCTTCAACCCCCTTTGTGCATTGTTAAGTAGAAATGGTGGAGCTTGGTTATTCAGGAGGAGCTCAAGATAATACTGAAGGATCTGGAGCTCTTGAAAACTGTCTATGAAGGGTATCAATTCATTTTGAATGTATTATTGCGTTCCTATGTCAGGATCAAAACAATGCTAATTTAATGGTCACAGGGTACTTATCACCCTACCATCCCTGAAGCAATTTCGGCATGTTTCAACCATTTTAAAACCGCCCATGTGGGTTGATGGCCTTCTTCCAGACTGGAAGATCTGTATTAAATCTTTGCTGTGGTTACAATATACACTAATGGTGTGTAGTTCCTAAGAATACACAGGATCTGCGTGTTTGGACAACCTAAACTAAGGGATTGGTGTCCAGACTGATTCTGGACACCCCCAAAGGATATGTTAGCCCTTTAGACCAGCTAGCTCATAGTGCCACTATAAGCCCCCTGGCAACCATCAAACATGACAACTCTTGATTCTTCCGGGATCGTGGAAACAGTACAGTATTTTTGGCTCAGTCAATCATGCTCACTCAGTCTTAGAGAGATACATAGAATAAACATTGGAATAAGCATTTATTGAACCAGCGTCATTCTAGCATAAAACATGTCTGCTGCGACAATCATTAGACAGGCGGACGTGCGCGGGCCCGGCTGGGTGGTTTAGCATACAAGATGATAAAATATACCAGGGATGCTCTTCTATCCCTTTGTCACACTAACAGTAATTGCATTAAGGTCTTCCCCAAACCGTCCCGGTCAAATAACAGGTGTTCGGCCTGTGGCTGGCAACCAGGTCAGGGTCGTATCGCTTCCCTTACTCCTCCGTCCAACAGTACTAGTTGCCTTCTGCTTAACACAAGGTCTTCAGGCAAGCACACGCTTGATGTCTATAACCTTCTGATAGACTCCAGAGCCGACTGTCTATTTCTGACAGAGACGTGGCTTGGTGAGGGTGCAGGGCCTGATATTGCCACTGCCATCCCCCTGAGCCATGTCATCCATAGGAAAGACAGAGTCAGTGGGAAGGGGGGTGGTGTTGCCCTAGTTATCAACAGGCGCATCGCCTGTTCTGTCCTTCCCTCGGATAACATCACAGGGTGTGAAGTACTTGCCTTCTTTCTCTCCCTATCACCTCAGCAGTCATGCATAGGACTGTTGGTCTATAGGCCCCCTGGACCTATGGGCACTTTTTTTGAAGACCTCCACTCCGTGATCTCCTCACTGTGCCTCAGGTCCAACCACTGTTTGCTCCTTGGCAATTTTAACATTCATATGGACAAGGTGGGTGACCCGGACAGCATTAAGCTAAATGACATCATCTCATCCTTAGGTTTTGTTCCGTACCTTCGGTCCCCCACACATTGTAAGGGACATACATTAGATCAACTTTTTTCTACCGTTCCAGTAGTTCTGTCCGCCCTTGCTCCTGTCCTGTGGTCCGACCACTTTTTAGCAGAATTTGAGATTCCTCTCATAAAAAAGAGCGCAGATAGCGGACAATGGCGCGAAGCGCTTCCCTCGAGAGCCTTCCACCGAGTCTCCTCAGCTATGCTGTCTAAGGCCTTAGAGACCCACCCTTGCATGTTATCAGGCTCACTGGAAACGGACCTTGATCATCTCCAGGGTTGGCTGACCCAACGATTTGCTGACTTAGCCCCCCCCCTACCCCCTAGGACACTATCGGTGAAATCCTCTGCCCCTTGGTTTTCCTCGGCTCTTGCAGACAAACGTCGGCAATGTAAAAAAGCCGAAAGGATTTGGCGTAAACATTATGATGCCAGCTCTAGGGAAACCTATAGGTCAATGATCAGAGACTATCACCACGACATCACCGCTAGCAAAAAGTCCTATCTGGCTAGCAGAATAGATGAGGCCTCTAACTCCTGCAAAGAAATTTTCAGGATTGTCAAGGATTTTATCTCCCCTCCCTGGACCAATCCCAAAATCTCGTATTCCGAGTTCTGGATTTCCGAACTCGCCGATTTTTTTGCAAACAAAATTAGGACTATCCAGACTTCCTTTGGCACCTCCTATACGAGCAACACTCCAATTATATGGTCTCTGGATCCCTCTCTGACCGCGTCAGGGCCTTTCCTCTGGAACTTTCCTTCACTGTCCCTCCAGTCTTCCTTGGACCTCCTCTCCAAACTTAAATCGGGCTCACCTCTCGACCCGTGCCCTGCTAAATTCCTTGCGCAACTGGCCCCTACCCTCAATCACCTCATCAACCCGATCCTTAACCTCTCGCTCAGCTCAGGTGAAGTGCCTCAGCCTTGGAAACAGACACTCATTTTGCCTTTACTTAAGAAAGCCAACCTGAACCCTGAATCCCATGCCAACTACAGACCCATCTCCCTTCTGCCTGCTCTTGCGAAAGTGGTTGAGAAACACGTCCACACTACCCTGTCCCACTTTCTAGAGACGAACAATATACTACACAAATCTCAGTCTGGTTTTCGCTCTAACTTGAGCACCGAAACTGCTCTGCTCGAGGTCACCGAAGCGATCAAAGCAACCTTGGACAGGGGAGGAAAAGTTATGCTGGTGATGCTTGACCTCTCTGCATATATTTACTGTTTCCCACCATGCTAGAATTTTACCTTAATTTTATTCTGTTGGTGATTTTAATCTTTTATATTTGCTTCTGTTATGTTATGTTAAATGGGGTGCTTCTATAGCGCACGGCTACTCCGAGGAGTGTCCCGGCGCTGTCAGAGCCTCACAGGTCTAGAGTGGGAGAAAAACGGGACGAGCGGAAAGAGCGTAGCATAAAAGGGATGGAGTTATTGCATGAACAGCAAGGCCTTCAGATCTTTCCTAAAAGCCAGCAGATTGGAGCTGGATCTGAGAGAAAGAGGAAGATCGTTCCACAGCTAGGGAGCAAGATGTTTGAAAGAATGCCCCCCACAGCGGGCACAATAGATCCTAGGAGTGACTGCCCTGGCCTGAGTCGAGGAGCGTAGGGATCTAGAAGGGAGATAGAAGGTGATCCATTTTGGAGATAGCGGGCACCTATACCATTAAGGTCTTTAAAAGCAATGGTTAGGGCCTTGAAAGCGATCTGCTTCTTTATGGGCAGCCAATGAAGAGTTCTGAGGAGCTCAGAGGCCCTGGCTCTCCTAGTGATGATCCAAGTTATGAATGCCATCTTCAGCCATTTCTGGAGTTTTAGCCAATCGCACATTGCAAGCCTGTACTATTAAGCTCATACGAAACAAAGTGAAATTAAAAGTCCTAAATGCTAAGTGCTGATGTCTAACAAGCCAGGCCTTCCCGAAGGTGCTAAACATAAAATATGGCCACTTGTCAGCTATGATCATAAAATAATCCTTAAAATCAATCATTCGATCCTACAATATTACATAAATGCACCACTTTGATCCAACGATGTAGGGTGAGCTATTCTGACAAGCAAAGAGCTGATTTGGCCCCAAAATACCAGGATGTGGTTAAAAAAAGAGCTTACCCCACTTCTAGAAATGGGCTAGGGAGATGGTTACATGGAAGACATATTTCTTTTCTTTTTCCTAACTTGTGCTGATGAGGTGTGTAATGACAAACAAGTTTCGCTCCTCCCCTTGAGTCACAGCTGCCAATAAGAAGATACTAAGAGGCTGATTTAAAAGCCCCTTGCACCACTTTTGCGCCACTTTTCCCATGTTGAAAATGATGCAAATGTGGCGCAAGGGCCTTGTAAATAAGCCCCTAAGAGACCAAGGTTGGGGCAAGAGGTGGCATTCTCCATTCCGTGCTCCATCTTAAGACCATTATCAGCCTCCTATTTACTGCTGAGACTCAAGGAGAAGGACTATGGGGAAAACAAGGGAACGTAATTTGGGTTTTTAGAAAGCACCTTACTGTCTTTCCAGTCTATTCCCAGTGCTGACCAAACCAGACCTCACAAGGATGGCATTAGAGGTCGCAAAGGAAAATCTAGAGGTAGCAGTCATTGAGAATAAAGGTCAGATGTAGGTGGCTAAATACCAGTCAGTAATGCCAAAATTTGCAGAATTTCAGCTTTACGACCGGTATTTAGCCATGTGCAATGTATGTAACACCAAACGCCATCGCAAATAAGGAATCAGTAAACATAAGGGGAAACAGTTACTGATTCCTTCATTTCCGATTAGCAGATACCGAAACCCCTAAATACTGAATCAATAAATAAGAAATCCTTAAATAATTGCAAATCCGATGTACCAAAAATTGGTAATACTGGATTGTTGAATTTTCGGTATTTAGGAGTCGCTAATTATCACTGACTCAAAGCAGGTGGTAATCAGGTGCACTGCATTTAAACAGCCCCAAAATGCACCAGTGTGAACAAGGCGGCTACATTTGCAAGCAGCAGGACTGAGGATCTGGAGACGGGAGGAGCGCGAGTACAGACTGCGCGTTACACTCTTCAAACTGACTGAGGCTGAAATCCATGAGAGGTACAGGCTACACCCCCAAAGTAAAATTATAACAACATGTGCCATGCTGCATAACCTTGCCACAAATAAAGGAACAGCAGTGGAACTAACTGACTCTGAGGACGAGGATGAGGACTGTCCACAGCCAGAGCAAAGCGCAGCAGGTGTGGCAGCAGCACCAGATGGGAGACACAGATGGGCTGAGATAACACGCAACTATTTCTGAGTAAGTAAGGTGACACAGCCATTTACTGTAAGTGAGTGACGGTGTTTAATTAGCATAGCACACCACCACAACATGAAGGGCTTCACATGCCAGGCCAAATTTAAATGCAGATTACAAAACCAAAACGGGTTACATCACCCATTTCGGTGAACCATGTGATGGTTGGCATTACTTCCTTGTCCCACGTGCAGCACTTCTGCGTTCCTTGGGCACACTGTCCTCACTGGCAGTCTGTCCTGTGGCAGCGCTGTGCCATTCGCTGCGCCTCCTAGACTCTGTTATAGGGGGCGTGATGCTACTGCGCCTAGTAGCCTCTTCACTATCCCCTATCACCTGTAGTGGCTAACTGGTTTGTCTGTAGCACTTCTAGTGCACTGGTAACCTTGACCAGACCCCTTGCCACGTCATGGCTGCAGTGGGCCATCTCCTCCTGCAGGGCCACCGAGCGCCTGCAGAGCAAAGAGAGTTGGCAGTGCAGAGGCGGTTCACCGCCTTGGTGTAGTTGTCAAGTTTCTGCCTCTCCCTGCACCTCGCCAAACAGTCCTCATCCATTTTGCTGCACAGCAGCCTCGCTGCCTCGGACATGTCCCTCATGCCCTCAGCCACAGTATTGTTCATGCTACTGATGCCCTTCTCGATTCGCAGCATGTGCCCATTCATTTGTACCATCTACCGCTGGACTGACCTTATCGCTTTGCCTTGCAGGCGCTGCACCTTCAGCATGGTCCCCTCAAGACTGGCAAACACACTCTGATCTTCGCCCTGTAAAGCTGTTCTGGCTGCCCTTGGCTTGCGGCATCTGGCACCTGTGTGGGCGCGCTCGGTGGGGGAATGTGAGCCTACACCATTGGCATCCTCTGCCACCGTGGACTGTTGGCCTCCCATGCTGTCCTCATCAGACACCTCCATCTGTTGGAGGCTAACCACTGCATGGCTCCTGGCTCTCCGTGCTGGTGGCGTTGCTGGTGGGGGTGGTGATGCTGGAGATGGTGGTGATGGTGGTGGTGGTGATGGTGGTGGTGGGGTCGTGTGTCCTGCAGGAGACAGGACCTCCTCCTCCTGTGTCCTCTCTCTCCTGGGTGCCTTTCCTGTACTCCCCTCTGCAGCCCTGCGCGATGGCTCACCTGTGGAGACAGAATGTACATTTGCTCACTTATCTGGCAGCATTTGCATAATAATACATTTCATGCCTGCCAAACAAACTGACTGTCCTCTGCTTGCTAATTGCTGATGTGTGTCACATGCATTTGGGTACAGTGGACTGACTGTTCTGACATGCTTTACTTCTGACTACATCTTCCATAATGCATTGCTGGTTTTTAGTAAAACATGTACTGGAGTGGGATTCACAATTCCTGATTGGGGATTGGGGTTAGGGAGTGGGGGGCACAGCATGCAGTGAATGCATCTTACCTTGTTTGTTTCCAGCTCTAGCTGAGCTGTCTGCATCCCCAATCCCACTCACACTCTCCAGCTGGAGGGTGGACTCGACCAGGAGAACCAGTGCAGTTGGTGCAGGTGCTGTGTTTCTCCCTCCACCTGTCAGGTTGGCTTGCTTCTTTCGCTCTGTCAGCCTCTCCTTTGCATGCTTCCTCAGGTCATACCAGCGTTTTTTGAGTTCCTCAATGGAGTGCTGGGTTACTCCAATGGCATTGATCTTTTCTTGGATGACCAGCCATATCAGCCTCTTCTGGGATTAAGGCACGTGCAGAGATTGTTTCCCAAAAAGTTTATTGTGGTCCTTTGAGACATCCTCAATAAGATCTCCAGCTCCCTCTCACTGAATTTGTTTTCTTTTGCGTTCAGCTGCCTCCTTCCTCTCCTGGTTGTCCATATTTGCTCAGTGTTCTAAGCAAAAACTTGGAGATGTTGCTCCTGGCTTGTTTGCTGTGCTCACTGCCTCTCAAACAGCTTCAGGATCAGTGCAGCTGCATGGGTGTGGCCACTTCCTAGTTGTGATGTAATAAGGAAGCACAGGATACAGGATTGGCTGATTCGACAATTACCGATTTTTTGAACTAACCAATTCGCTAATTACCAAATCGGTATTAAGGAATCGGTGATAATGATTCGGTAATGGGGAATCTGTAATTATTTTTACCGATTAATTCCCATTAGCTAATTGTTACCAATAATTACAGAATCTGTAATTTTTACCGATTTTTTACATACATCGGAAATACCGACTTCTTAATAGCGAATCAGTAAAATTTGCTATTAAGGACTCTGTATTTCAGAATTACCTACATCTGGCCCTTAATCCCCTTCTTGCTATTTGTTTAAAGGGCCTTTAACTAAGCTAAAAGAGCTGTTTTTAATGTGTATTATTACTTCTTGGCCTCGGGCTGTTGTTTATGTTTCAGCTTTGGTGATGAACATTCCTTGAAAAAGCTAATACCAGAAATGCTAGCTCTAAAATTAACAACAAAACCTGGTGTTCATCTTCATTTAATGCTGTTTTAAGTACTAGGCAAATGGTGCACATGTCAAATGCCATCTTAGGCCACGATCACTGAGGAGCAATGTCTACCAAGGACATCAGCATGCCGGCACAAAACATGCACGTATAAAGTAAACAAATAACAGCAGCAGTATCCGCCCCGTTGTTTAAAGTCTTTATATAACACAATATTCTCGTAGAAATATAATATAACGATCCATTTTTCTGGCAGAATGTGGACAATAAATGAAATAGTAACTGTGCCCCTAATATCACATTTCCCAGGCATGGGGAGAGGATGTAGCCTTACGGCTAGAGCGGTATACCTCGAAGGTGAGGAACCGGGTGCGAACTGCCAGGGACGCTCAACATCCTGTGATTCTGGGCAAATCACTTAATCTCTTGGTGCCTAACAAAAATGAATGTGTTCATCTGTAACAAAACTGGTGCTCTTATAAAGCGCTCTGATACCTGATATCTTTGAGTCGAGTTTGCGCTATAAAAACTTAAAAAAATTAAATTAACATGCCACCTTTACCTGCCTGCTTCAAACTTCTAATGAATATAGCTGTTGCCAGCATTATAAGCATTCTGATTGGTCGAATCAATCTTGACATTCCTTAAATTGTGCCAACAGTGCTAGTTGACCATGCCTATTTTCTATGAAGCATCTCCATTAGTGTCAGTTAGCGAAAGACAAGAATAGTGGCAGCTGTCATGAAGTCAGGTTGGATGGAGGAGAGTAGGTTTGACGGCAGTGTCCTGATCAACTATTAAGTGTCCCTCATTGTGGCCGGGAGCCTCTGATTCACCTAAGAAGCATTAGCCAACTTAATTGAGGTGGAATTGCTGACTGGCACTCTAGTAGGGGATACCGGCATACACTACTAGGTCGCCCTTGATTGTCCCCGATAGGGGACAAACTGACTTTTGTTCCTGATGAAGTGCTGCCTGAAGATTAGGCCCACATGGCAAGAAACATGGGGACCTCATGATACTAGTGACCATTTTTGACTAGTAGCTACCTGGTACCAAAGGACCACAAGATAGCACCACTGTTTTCACCTAGTCCTGATTCCCTTTTCTCATTATATCAGTTGTTTGTGGGTACCAAAGCCTATCTTAAGTCACCACTCACTCACTAATTTCACTGCAACTTTCTCATCTGCATTCATCATTACAGCATCTCCCGATCAAAAGATCTCTGATAAAGAAGCCCCCAGGCCCATCAGGCGTTGCAGCGCCGGCCAGACGAGGAATGCCTAATGATGAAGCATGACACCCTAACAGGTGTGTGAGGGCATTAAGATCTAATTCTCAGATCTCCTAGCGACACGTACACTAGCCATCTGGTGCAACTGTCTGTGTCCACTTGGCAGAGGAACTAACCTGATGTTGATAATAACTATACTGTTTCCCAGGAGGAGCTAGGGGGTAGGACTTCATTAAAATATTGTGCTCTTCCGTCCCCCATTGATTATTGATTTAAAGGTAGGTGGATTGACATTATGTAATAAAAGTGCAATTCAAGGGTGTAACTACCATTGGTGCAGTGGTATACAATGCACCAGGGTTCAGAAGTGGGAGGGGGCTCAGTCTGCCCTGCTCCCGTTGATGTTTTGGTGGCTGTTCTGATATTTTTTTAGGCACTGTGCGTGCCAGGGACCTGGCTGTGTTTAGTTTTCTGGGGGAGGGGTACAGAGGGAGTAGAGGTGAAAGGAACAATATAAAAGAGAGAGGAAAGGAATACAAGACAACAGGAGAGTTTAAGAACAGAGAGGAGGGCAGGAAAAGGTGACAGAATGGGAGAAGGAAATAAGGTGGAGCGAGAAAGAGACAGAAAATAAGGATGAGCCAAGAGGGAAAGGGAAAAGGAAAAGAAAGGAGCCAGAATTAAGAAGAGAAGGGAGTAAGGAGATGAGGATGAGTGTGAGTGTGAAAGAGAAGCAGGGACAGAGAGAGCCTGAGAAAAGGTGTGGCGTTGAGATAAAATGGATGAACAAGAACAGAGGAGAGTAGGGTGGAGATGTGGAGGCGAAAAGGATAAATGAGTGGATCGCGGAATTTAGAGACCCATACATTTCATTATTATGGCAGGTGGGGTTCAGGGTTGTGATGGATCTGCTGCTACTCATTTATAACAGTATTCTAAAACTGTCTGTGGGTCCTAGTTTATTACTTGCACTAGGGCCCATGACCCCTAGGTTACGCCACTGGTCCAATTTCTTTACACTATTTTCTACGCCTTGACATTTGTCAAGCTCCTCAGCAGCAAATAAGAACACAACTATAAATGACACCTTGTCCTTACATCTTCCTTTGGTGGCTGCTCCTTTAGTGGTGGTCCTTATGAATGTTCCAGCCTTACGGGAAGGATGGACTGAAACTACTGAACAACTGTTACTCAAAGTCTTGCACTGGTTGAATATGCAATTGACGGACGCTGGGATTTGGGATGGATATATCATTAATCATATGATTATGGCTAGACGTACACCACGGATTAGCCCTTCGAGGAAGGAAGGGAGGAGTGATTGTGTAGTTGTAAACTTCAATAACGAGAATGTATCTAGATTTTTACTAAACAATTTGGGTAGCAATGTACGAAGATACCCGGATAAAATATCTGTTCTGCCGCTAGGGTTCTTCTATAAACCAGACCTCCATTCCCTAACTGGTTTGAGCTGTCCCAAAGTAGCTGGACAGACATGGGCACCTATAAGACCGGTACATAGATCATTAGAGGTTCAACTTACTAACAGATTTTCCCCTTGACCTACGTGATTGACTGCAACTACCAACCCCTAATCTGGTAGAGAACATAGATAGCCCACCCATCCGCCCCAGGCAATCACAGCAGGATTGCAGGTAACACAGGCTAAGCATTTGGATAGTATGGAGATTTCAACCCCCTCTGAGACGGGTGGGAGAATATCCCCTTTCTCAACCTCCTTCCTATCCTGGAGCATTGCTGCTTTACTCTCTAAGGTTACGTCAACTGATTGGTCAAACTATATTGAGGGTCTTGATTTTATTGCCTTACAGGAAACATGGTCAGTAAATATGATTCATCGACCAGGCTGTAAGGCATAAAGGGAGACCAAGTGGGGGTTTGATTACTTGGGTCAAGCAACAGACATACTATCAAATAGAAGAGATACCAATTGATAGTCCGGATATTCTCGCCATTAATTCTCGATCAGACTATGAGCCAGATTTCATACTGTTTAATGTGTATGCGAGAGGGCTAGTAGGTGGAAAAGCATCACCAACCATTGCCCTTTTGGATACACTCATTTATGATCTCCAAGGTCCTAGCCGATTGGTGATAGCAGGTGATCTAAATTGTACATTCGAGCCCCTCGGACATGACAACCACATTCTTAGCATGGACGAGGACTTAATTTGGGGATACCATCTTTATTGTTGCACCCAATTGACACATGGACCGAGGAGGCATTAGAATTAACAAGCTTATCCCTGTTGAGGGGCCTTAGGGCAGTCAACGGGAGGTTGCC
This sequence comes from Lissotriton vulgaris, assembly GCF_964263255.1. Lineage (NCBI taxonomy): Eukaryota > Metazoa > Chordata > Amphibia > Caudata > Salamandridae > Lissotriton > Lissotriton vulgaris. Next base: position 1,300,654,488 of record NC_141691.1, read on the forward strand.
CTTGGACCTTGTCGCCAATAATGCCTTCAATAATTGGACAAGAAGCTTAGAGCTATGGTCGTGACTCATGGACATGGTGGTCGGCCATAGACCAGAGAGTGATCATGATCTATTACTATTAACCCTAGCAAGGAATGGTACGGTTCCCCAAGGGGCTCGCTCTGAAATAGCTACAGGGAATGTAATTATGTCCCAAGATTGTCAGAGGTTAAAATGGGCAGTGGTAGCAGAAGATGAGAGCATCTTAAATCTGATAAAGCTAACTTTAGAAGATACACTAACAGTTCTCTCCTCTTTAGATATTCACGTTTATTGTTTCCCAGCCTTTATGAAGATACAAGGGGACCTTTTTGTAAAGTTAAAGTCCATTTTTATTAAAAACAAAAGAGCAGCTAGGCACGTAATTAAAAAATCAGCCAAATGGTATGATGAGGCATGTGGGACTGCATTTAGGCACCTTTCTTGAGGAATTAAGCTGGGAGTCCCACAGGAGGTCAAGCCTGCAAGGTTCGAATACAAAAAAGTCCAACAAAGGGCTAAGAAGAATTTTGATGAAAGCAGTTGGAAGGAACTGATCCATGCAAGTAATGGGAAGAACTGGAGGGAATTCTGGCAAATAGTCAAATGGGGCAGGGGAGAAATGTGACCAGTAACAGTTAATAACGTGCCACCTGAACTCTAGGTCTCGCATTATCAGGCCCAATTTGCTTCTCCAATATATAGCCTAATAGATTACTAATAGATTACCCTGAGATTATTTCAGAAGTTGTTTTAACGTTTGACAAAGTGGAGATAGAAAGAGTCCTGGATGTTGTACCAGCAGGAAGGGCCCCTGGTCCGGACTGTATCCCAGCTGATATATTTAAACAAGATAGGAAGAACTGGATTAAATATAACGACATCATCTCTAATGCCCTGACCGGAGGCGCTCCAATACCTGAAACCTGGCATGGGGCAGAAATTATTCTCTCTTTTGACTGTAAATGACTATTAAATATGAATTATCACTTTGGAACTAAAATAAGTTAGTTTAGAGTCATTTTTCTGCCAGAAATTGGTCAAATTAGAAGCTTCTGAGTAGGAGGAAAAGTCTGTAAAAATGGCAATTTTGGTCACTGTGAGACTTTAAAAAGTGGTTTTTCAACATGAGGCACAATCCAATAGACATTTTGAATAATTTTTTCTACAGTTGAAAAAATCAATATTTAGATAGATTTATTGTTTTTTGCAACGACCATGAACTAGCAATTAATGTTGATAAGACCAAGTTCATGGTAATGCACAAACATAAAGTAATAAAAAGCAGAGTAGAAATCAATAATGCATCCTTGGAACAAACTGATACCTTTATATATCTGGGAGTAACTGTGGGTAGGAGGATGAACTGGAAACCCCAGATAGATTTGTTAGTTCTGAAGCATAATCAACTAGCAGGAGCCCTACTTAGAGAACACCGACCTTCATATACCACACCGGTCGGGCCAGCACTAACAATCTATAAAGGGAAAATCTGAGCATCGATAATTTATGGTGCAGAGCTCTGGGGATTTGAAAATATTTCTTTAATAGTTCTTGCACAACATAAGTTTTTGAGATTGTTAACTGACCTGCCCCAATCAACTCCTGTCAAGCCACTATTGCTAGACTTAGGCTGCACTCCTTTCGAGGAGGCTGCGGGTTTTAGACCCTTAGCATACTGGAGAAGGTTGTGGGTGACCCCAGAGATAGCAGCCTACGCCAATGCAGCAATGCACATTAGGAAAGCAGACTTGTCCTAAAATATTAAGTGACTACAAAAGATTGAGGGCACATTATTTGAAATGGGGCTTAGCCACTTGTGGGAAGACCCAGTAGGGAACACCTTCCCTAGCAAAAATGAGTATAAAGCACTTTACTGAGACTTGATCAGCAAGAAGACTATGTCTCTGGTGAGTAGTAGTTCTTTAACAGGTATCTTCCTAGAGCACAAGTTTGAAATAAGATCATAAAGCCTATTGGGATATCATCACGAGACCCGGCGATAGGAAACTATTTGACTAATTCAGAGTGGGCGCTCTGCATATAAAATACTTTAAGGCAAAGTGGAACAACGAATTAGATGTTAGTTGTTCCACATGCCTAACTATGGAATAGTCGATGACTCACGTACTGTTTGTGTGCCCGACATATAAGGGTCCCGGACACAAGTGGCTAAAGCTGATTTGCTCCAATCTTGGCACTCAATCATGCAAGATAGCCCTACGTATCTTGAAAACAGATACAAGTGAAGACATAGTCATAGCTATGGTGAAACTTCTTAGTTGGACCTGGCCAATTAGAAGTTCTACTTTGGAGTCTGCACCTGGAACTTTTCTCACTATTTAGCTGGTATGTTTAGTTAGGTGGTGCACTTCTTATCATAGAATTTCAGGAGATTTGTATATATATGGAGCCTCAAATTATTATCTTTTTAATTGTTTTGATATTAATCAATTATTAGGTAAATTTATTCAATAAAAGATGATATTAACTTTTGTATAGAACTGTATGATTTTAAAGGTATGATATTTTATGACACTTTTATGTCTGTGTTTGTGTCTTTTATGATTGAAATTATCGAATAAAGACTAATTGAACTTGATCTTGATGAAAATACCATGATTGTAAAACAGCTGAATATAAGCTTCCCAACTATCCCGGGTCATCAGCTATCTCTTCAATAGTATGCTATATGTTTACTGAGTCTGTTAGTTTAGTCTGTTAGAGCATTAAGTCAAAAACGCCAAGGACATACTTTCAATCAGTCTCCAAGCAAATACCAGATGCTCCTTTAATGTTGAAAATAGATGTATTATCTTCTGTATCATGTTTATCTCTAAATTTCCTTTGAGCATAAGCTGGTAGAAGGATTAGATGAATAAATTGAATATTAGTTGATGAATTTTTGTTTATTGCTAAACCACATGGAAAAAACGTTAATTTTTTTGAAGTCATAATAGTTTCTTCATGTTGATAACATATAACTATAGCTTCAAGGTAAACCGCGGAAATTAAACTTTCCAAATCTCCCGGGTTCACTATCATTAGTATTTGTTCATATTTTTGTACTCCAGGAGTTTACAGAAACTGGCCTGTTAGCTCAGCTGGTTAGCGCGTGGTGCTAATAAGGTCATAGGTTTGATCCCTGAATAGACCAAGTTTAATTGTTAGAAAAAAGTTTCTTTTTCTTGTGTCTCATTTTTGACTGTTTTTCTCCTTGGAGCAAACGCTGCTTGAAGGATTGGAGGAATCAATTTCATATAGATGTAGAATTATTTATTATTCTAAGAGCTGCTGAAATATCTATTAATGGTTCAAAGTTCTAACACCAAGTAACTAAATCACTTATTTATTGCAATTTATTGATTTCATTTTCGTTTTGTCTTGTTGATAATATATAAGGATACTATGATTGTAAACAGCTGAATATAAGCTTTCCAACTATCCCGGGTTAACAATCAGTAGCACTTCATCATCTGCTGTTTCTTCAATAGTATACTATATTTTTAGTGAGCCGGTTAGTTTAGTCTGTTAGAGCATGAAGTTAAACACGCCAAGGACATACTTTCAATCAGTCTCCAAACCAATACCAGATGCTCTTTTAATGTTGAAAATAGATGTATTATCTTCTGTATCATGTTTATCTCTATATTTCCTTTGAGCTCAACCTGGTAGAAGGATTAGATGAATCAATTGAATATAGTTGATAAATTGTTGTTTATTGCTAAACCACATGGAAAAAACGTTAATTGTTCTAAGTTCTAACGTTTCTTCATTTTGATAATATATAACTATAACTTCGTGGTAAACCACTGAAATGAATCTTTCCAAATCTCCCGGGTTAACTGTCATTAGCTCTTCTTCATATACTGGTCCTCCAGTAAGTTGTTTAAAATGGCCTGCTAGCTCAGATGGTTAGAGCATGATGCTAATAACGCCGAGGTCACAGGTTCTATCCCTGTACAAGCCAAGTTTAATAGTTCGTAAAAAGATTAATTTTTCTTTTGTCTCATTTTTTACTGTTTATCTCCTTGGAGCAAACGCTGCTTGAAGGATTGGATGAATACATTTTGATGTAGTTGTAGAATTAATTATTATTATTTAAGCGCCTGGAATATCTATTAATGGTTCTAAGTTCTAACACCAAGTACCTACATCTCTTATTGATTGCAATTTATTGAGGTCATTTTTGTTTAGTCTTGTTGATAATATATAAAGATACTATGAATGTAAACAGCTGAATATAAGTTTTCCAACTATCCCAGGTTAACAATCAGTAGCACTTCATCATCTGCTATTTCTTCAAATGTATGCTATATATTTAGTGAGCCTATTAGTTTAGTCTGTTAGAGCATGAAGTTAAAAATGCCAAGGACACACTTTCAATTGAATACTTGATGCTCCTTTAATGTTGATAATAGATGTATTGTCTTCTGTATCATGTTTATCTCTTTATTTCCTTTGAGGAGAAGCCAATAGAATGATTAGATGAATAGTTAACAGTTCTAAGTTCTATCACTAAGTATGACAATCTCTTTTGTATTGTAATTTTTTTGAAGTAATATTAGTTTCTTCATGTTGATAATATATAACTATAACTTCATGGTAAACCTCTGAAATTAAGCTTTCCAAATCCCCCTGGTTAACTATCATTACCACATCTTCCTATGCTGGTCCTCTAGGAGGTTATGCAAAATGGCCTGGTAGCTCAGATGGTTAGAGAGTGATGTTAATAACACCAAGGTGACAGGTTCGATCCCTGTAGAGGGTAACTTTAATTGTTCAAAAATAAATCAAGTTTTCTTGTCTCTCATTTTTGACTGTTTATCTCCTTGGAGCAAACGCTGCTTGAAGGATTGGATGAATATATTTGATATTGTTGTAGAATTAATTATTATCCTTACAGCGCCTGGAATATCTATTAATGGTTCTAGGTTCTAATGCCAAGTAACTAAATCATTTATTCATTGCAAATTATTGAGGTCCTTTTTGTTTGGTCTTGTTGATAATATATAAAGATACTATGAATGTAAACAGCTGAATATTAGATTTCCAACTATCCTGGGTTAACAATCAGTAGTACTTCATCATCTGCTAATTCTTCATTAGTACGCTGTATATTTAGTGAGCCTATTATTATTATTATTATTATTATTAATCGGGTTTTGTAGAGCGCAAACAACCCGGAGGCCTCGTAGCGCTAAGTACCGTCATACTAAAAGGGAAAGAATTAAATGAACAGGTAGGTTTTCAGATCCTTCCGAAATTTTAAAGGGCTAGGTTCACTGCGAAGGGAGGTGGGCAGAGAGTTCCATTCTTTCGCGGCATTCCAGGAGAAGGAACGTCCTCCCCATCTGGTCCGTCTGATTTTGTTGACAGTAGCCAGGAAGGCAGTGCTGGATCTTAGGGATCTGTGTGGAAGATAGGGTTTTGCCAGGGAACAGATCATAGTGGGGGCATTCTTCCACATGGCTTTATGCATAAAACAAAGAGATTTAAACAGCACTCTGGCCTTAACAGGAAGCCAGTGCAGTTTCCTCAGGGCAGTGGTGGCTGATTCTCGTTTGTTGAGGCCTAACAGGAGGCGAGCTGCAGCGTTTTGGGTCACCTGTAGCTTTTTGATTGTAAATGCGGGGGCGCCTAGATATAAGGAGTTCCCGTAATCCAGGCAGGACAGTATAATGGCTTGAACCATTATTCTGCGAGCTTCAAAAGGGAGAAGAGGCAGCACTTTTCTCAGCATACGCATTAGCCCAAAGCATGTGGCAGAGAGAGTAGTAGCTTGCTGCATGAAGCTAAGGTTGGAGTCCAACCAAATGCCTAAGCTCTTTATATGGCACTTTGGTTGGGGTGTGGGGCCCATACACGGTGGCCAGTCTAACAGTGGACTGGGAATGGTTGGATTGCCTAACACCATGAGCTCAGTTTTCTCGCCATTTAATTTTAAATGCGAGGTAGCCATCCACTGAGCCACCGCTACCAGACAGTTGCTTAGATTGGAAGGGGAAGAGTCTGCCTGATTCATGGATACGACTAATTGCGTATCATCGGCGTAGGTTATTATGTCAAGGCCGAAAGAGTGCACTATATCAGCTAACGGCTGCATATAGATATTAAAAAGAGTAGGGCTCAATGAAGAGCCCTGAGGTACACCTTGATCCAAGGGCCAGACTCTTGAGTAGGTTGTACCCTCAACTACCCTGAAAGAGCGATTCTCCAGGAATGACTGGAGCCAATGCATGGCCTTCCCAGAAATTCCCATCTGGTTGAGGCGGTGAAGAAGAATGCTGGTGTTAACGGTATCAAAGGCGGCACTAAGGTCGAGCAACATAATTGCTGTAGTGCCGCCTTGATCCATTTGCTTCCTGGCCAACTCAGTTACCGCCAGGAGGGCCGTCTCAGTTCCCAATTTTGGACGAAAGCCCGCCTGGGAATCGTGGAGGAGATGATGGTTCTCTAAGAATTGAGTGATAGACGAGTTGACGTGTTTTTCTAGGAGTTTGCTGATCCACGGAAGGAGGGAAATAGGCCGGTAATTGGCCATATTATCTGGGTCCAGAGTGGGTTTCTTCAGCAAAGCCTTAACCTGTGCACATTTCCACGTGGTAGGTACTAAACCTGTGGAAATAGACATGTTTAATATGTTAAGAATGACAGGTTTAACAATGTTCTCAATTTTTAGTATCTGATGGGGAGGAGCAGGGTCTGTGGGAGATCCTGATTTTATTTTCGTCATGATAACCGCAAGTGAGTTCAGATCCAGCAATGGGAACTCGTCTAATTTTGGAGTCATGACGTTAGATGAGCTGGTTCCCATATCCTGGGATAGATTAGGTGAATTAAAGGCAGAGGCAATTTTTTGGATTTTGCTATAGAAGTACTCAGCTTGACTTTCACAGCGAGCCTGAGCTTTACTCGGGTCAGCAGGAACCAGGGGGATGTCAATCAGGAATTTTGCTATCTGAAAGATTTCTCTAGTTTAGTCTGTTAGAGCATGAGGTTAAAAACACCAAGGACATGCTTTAAATCTTTCTTCAAGCCAATACTTGATACTCCTTCAATGTTGAAAATCGATGGATTTTCTTCTGTATCATGTTTATCTCAATATTTCCTTTGAGCAGAAGATGATTGAATGATTAGATGAATCAATTGAATGTAGGTGATGAATATTTATTTATTTCTAAACCACATGGAAAAAAGGTAATAGTTCTAAGTTCTAACATTAAGTATGAAAATCCCATTTGTATTGTAATTTTTTTGAATTCATATTAGTTTCTTCATGTTGATAATATAAAATTATAACTTCATGGTAAACCTCAGAAATTAAGCTTTCCAAATCCCCCTGGTTAACTATCATTACGACTTCTTCCTATGCTGGTCCTCTAGGAGGTTATGCAAAATGGCCTGGTAGCTCATATGGTTAGAGAGTGATTTTAATAACACCAAGGTGACAGGTTCGATCCCTGTAGAGGGTTACTTTAATTGTTCAAAAATAAAATAAGTTTTCTTTTCTCTCATTTTTGACTGTTTATCTCCTTTGAGCAAACGCTGCTTGAAGGATTGGATGAATACATTTGATATAATTGTAGAATTAATTATTATTCTTACAGCGCCTGGAATATCTATTAATGGTTCTAAGTTCTAATGCCAAGTAGCTAAATATCTTATTTATTGCAATTTATTGAGGTCATTTTCGTTTTGTCTTGTTGATAATATATAAAGATACTATGAATGTAAACAGCTGAATATAAGCTTTCAAACTTCCCCAGGTTAACAATCAGTAGCACTTCATCATCTGCTATTTCTTCAATAGTATGCTATATATTTAGTGAGCCTGTTAGTTTAGTCTTTTAGAGCATGAAGTTAAACACGCCAAGGACATACCTTCAATCAGTTTCCCAGCCAATACTTGATGCTCCTTTAATGTTAAAAATAGATTAATTTTCTTCTGTATCATGTTTATCTCTACATTTCCTTTGAGCAGAAGCTAATAGAATGATTAGATGAATCAATTGAATATAGGTGATGAATTGTTATTTATTGCTCAACCACATGAAAAAAACGTTAATGGTTCTATGTTCTAATACTAAGTATGAAAATCTCTTTTGTATTGTAATTTTTTTGAAGTCATATTAGTTTCTTCATCTTGATAATATATAACTATAACTTCATGGTAAACCGCTGAAATTAAGCTTTTCAAATCTCACGGGTTAACTATCAAAAGCACTTCTTTACATGCTGGTCCTCCAAGAACTTGCTTAAAATGGCTTGTTAGCTCAGATGGTTAGTGCGTGTTGTTAATAACGCTAAGGTCACAGGTTCAATCCTCTTACAGGCAAAGTTTAATTTTTCAAAAAAAGATACATTTTTCTTGTGTCTCATTTTTGACTGTTTATCTCCTTGGCACAAATGCTGCTTTAAGAATTGGATGAATACATTTGATATAGTTGTAGAATAATTTATTATTCTTAAAGCACATGGAATGTCTATTAATGGTTCTAAGTTCTAACGCCATGTAACTAAATCTCATATTTATTGCAAATAATTGAGGTAGTTTTCGTTTTGCCTTGTTGATAATATATCAAGATACTATGCCTGTAAACAGCTGAATATAAGCTTTCCAACTACCCCGGGTTAACAATCAGTAGCACTTCATCATCTGCTATTTCTTCAATAGTATGCTATATATTTAGTGAGCCTGTTAGTTTAGTTTGTTAGAGCATGAAGTGAAAAACGCCACGGACATACTTTCAATCAGTCTCCAAGCCAATACTTGATGCTCTTTTGATGTTGAAAATAGATGTACTTTCTTCTGTATCATGTTTATCTCTACATTTCCTTTGAGCAGAAGCTGATAGAATGATTAGATGAATCAATTGAATATAGGTGACCACATGGAAAAAACGTTAATGGTTCTAAGTTCTAACAATAAGTATTAAAATCTCTTTTATTGTAAGTTTTTTTGAAGTCATATTAGTTTCTTCATGTTGGTAATATATAACTATAACTTCATGGTAAACAGCTGAAATTAAGCTTTCCAAATCTACCGGGTTAATTATCATTGCACTTCTTCATATGCTGGTCCTTCAGGAATTTGAGGATAATGGCCTGTTAGCTCAGATGGTTAGAGAGTGGTGCTAATAACGCCAAGGTCACAGTTTTGATCCCTAAACAGGCCGAGGTTAATTGTTCGAAAAAAGATGAATTTTTCTTGTGTCTCATGTTTGACTATTGATCTCCTTGGAGCAAACGCTGCTTGAAGGACAGGATGAATACGTTTGATATAGTTGTAGAATTAATTATTATTCTTAAAGCGCCTGGAATATCTATTAATGGTTATAAATTCTAACGCCAAGTAACTAAATCTCTTTTTTATTGCAATTTATTGAGGTCATTTTTCTTTTGTCTTGTTGATAATATATAAAGATACTATGAATGTAAACAGCTGAATAGAAGCTTCCCAATTATCGCAGGTAAACAATCAGTAGCACTTCATCATCTGCTAATTCTTCAATAGTATGCTATATATTTAGTGAGCCTATTAGTTTAGTCTGTTAAAACATGAAGCTAAAAACACCAAGGACATACTTTCAATCAGTCTCCAAACCAATACTTGATGCTCCTTTAATGTTGAGAATAGATGGATTTTCTTCTGTATCATGTTTATCTCCATATTTCCTTTAGAGCAGAAGCTGATAGAATGATTAGATGATTAGATGAATCAATTGAATATAGGTGATGAATATTTATTTATTGCTAAACCACATGGAAAAAACGTTAATGGTTCTAAGTTCTAACACTAAGTATGAACATCTCTTTTGTATTGTAATTTTTTTGAAGTCATATTAGTTTCTTCATTTTGGTAATATATAACTATACCTTCATGGTAAACCGCTGAAATAAAGCTTTCCAAATCTCCAGGGTTAACTATCATTAGCACTTCTTCATATGGTGGTCCTACAGTAAGTTATGCAAAATGACCTGTTAGCTCAGATGGTGAGAGCGTGATGCTAATAACACCAACCTCTCAAGTTCGATCCATGCAGAGTCGAAGTTTGATTGTTTGAAAAAAGATGAATTTTTCTTGTGTCTCATTTTTGACTGTTCATCTCCTTGGAGCAAACGCTGCTTGAAGGATTGGATGAATAAATTTGATATAGTTGTAGAATTAATTATTATTCTTGCAGCGCCTGGAATGTATATTAATGGTTCTAAGTTCTAACACCAAGTAACTAAATCTCTTATTCATAGCAAATTATTGAGGTCATTTTTGTTTGGTCTTGTTGATAATATATAAAGATACTATGAATGTAAACCGCTGAATATTAGATTTCCAACTATCCCGGGTTAACAATCAGTAGTACTTCATCATCTGCTAATTCTTCAATAGTATGCTGTATATTTAGTGAGCCTATTTGTTTAGTCTGTTAGAACATGAAGTTAAAAACACCAAGGACATACTTTCAATCAGTCTCCAAGCCAATACTTGAAGCTCCTTTAATGTTAAAAATCGATGGATTTTTTTCTGTATCATGTTTATCTCTATATTTTCTTTGAGAAGAAGCTGATAGAATGATTAAATGAATCAATTGAATATATTTGATGAATATTTATTTACTGCTAAACCACATGGAATAAAGGTAATAGTTCTAAGTTCTAACATTAAGTATGAAAATCCCTTTTGTATTGTAATTCTTTTGAAATCATAGTTTCTTCATGTTGATAATATATAACTATAACTTCATGGTAAACCTCTGAAAATAAGCTTTCTAAATCCCCCTGGTTAACTATCATTGGCACTTCTTCCTATGCTGGTCCTCTAGAAAGTTGTGCAAAATGGCCTGTTAGCTCGGAAGGTTAGAGAGTGGTGCTAATAACACCAAGGTCATAGTTTCGATCCTTGTAGAAGGTACCTTTAGTTGTTCAAATTTTTTTCTTGCGTCTCATTTTTGACTGTTTAACTCCTTTGAGTAAACACTGCTTGAAGGATTAGATTAATAAATTTGATATAGTTGTAAAATTAATTATTATTCTTAAAGCGCCTGGAATATCTATTAATGGTTCTAAGTTCTAACATAATTAACTAAATCTCTTATGTATTGCAATTTATTGAGTTCATTTTTATTTTGTCTTGTTGATAATATATAAAGATACTATGAATGTAAACAGCTGAATATAAGCTTTCCAATTTCCCCAGGTTAACAAACAGTATCACTTCATCATCTGCTATTTCTTCAATAGTATGCTATATATTTAGTGAGCCTGTTAGTTTAGTCTGTTAGAGCATGAAGTTAAACACAGCAAGGACATACCTTAAATCAGTCTCCAAGCCAATATTTGATGCTCCTTTAATGTTAAAAATAGATTCGTTTTCTTCTGTATCATGTTTATCTCTACATTTCCTTTGAGCTGAAGCTAATAGAATGATTAGATGAATCAATTGAATATAGGTGATGAATTGTTATTTATTACTCAACCACATGGAAAAAAAATAATGGTTCTAAGTTCTAATACGAAGTATGAAAATCTCTTTTGTATTGTAATTTTTTTGAAGTCTTATCAGTTTCTTCATGTTGATAATATATAACTATAACTTCATGGTAAATCTCTGAAATTAAGCTTTCCAAATCGCCCGGGTTAACTATCAGTAGCACTTCTTCATATGCTGGACCTCCAGGAAGTTGTGCAAAATGCCCTGTTAGCTCAGATGGTTAAAGCGTGGTGCTGCTAAGGCCAAGGTCACAGGTTCGATACCTGTACAGGCCAAGTTTAATTGTTTGAAAAAAGATACATTTTTCTTGTGTCTCATTTTTGACTGTTTATCTCCTTGGATCAAACGCTGCTTGAAGGATTGGATGAATACATTTGATATAGTTGTAGAATTAATTATTATTCTTAAAGCTCCTGGAATATCTATTAATTGTTCTAAGTTCTGACGCCAAGTAACTAAATCTCTTATTTATTGAGGCATTTCTTCATATGCTGGTCCTCCGTAAACTTGCGCTAAATGGCCTGTTAGCTAAGGTGGTTAGAGCGTGGTGCTAATAACGCCAAGGTCACAGTTTCAATCCCTGTACAGGCCAAGGTTATTTGTTCGAAAAAAGATGGACTTTTCTTGTGTCTCATTTTTAACTGTTTATCTTGTTGGTGCAAACGCTCCTTGAAGGATTGGATGAATACATTTGATATAGTTGTAGAATTAAGTATTCTTCTTACAGCACCTAGAATGTCTATTAATGGTTCTAAGTTCTAACGCTAAGTAACTAAATCTCTTAATTATTGCAAATTATTGAGGTAATTTTTGTTTGGTCTTGTTGATAATATATAAAGATACTATGAATGTAAACAGCTGAATATTAGATTTCCAACTATCCCGGGTTAACAATCAGTAGTACTTCATCATCTGCTAATTCTTCAATAGTATGCTGTATATTTAGTGAGCCTATTAGTTTAGTCTGTTAGAACATGAGGTTAAAAACACTAAGGACATACTTTCAATCAGTTGCCAAGCCAATACTTGACGCTCAATTAATGTTGAAAATTGATGGATTTTCTTCTGTATCTTGTTTATCTCTATATTTCCTTTGAGCAGAAGCTGATAGAATGATTAGATGAATCAATTGAATATAGGTGATGAATATTTATTTATCGCCAAACCACATGGAAAAAAGGTAATAGTTCTAAGTTCAAACATTAGGTATGAAAATCGCTTTTGTATTGTTAATTTATTTAAGGTCATATTAGTTTCATCATGTTGATAATGTATAACTATAACTTCATGGTAAACCTCTGAAATTAAGCTTTCCAAATCCCCCTGGTTAACTATCATTAGCACTACTTCCTATGATGGTCCTCCAGTAAGTTATCCAAAGTGACCTGTTAGCTCAGATGGTTAGAGCGTGGGTCTAATAACACCAAGGCCCCAAGTTCGATCCATGGAGAGGCCAAGTTTAATTGTTTGAAAAAAAATAATTTTTCTTGTGTCTCATTTTTGACTGTTTATCTCCTTGGAGGAAACGCTGCTTGAAGGATTGGATGGATACATTTGATATAGTTAATATTCTTAAAGAGCCTGGAATATCTATAAATGGTTGTAAGTTCTAACGCCAAGTAACTAAATCTCTTATTTATTGCAATTTATTGAGGTCATTTTTGTTTTGTCTTGTTGATAATATATAAAGATACTATGAATGTAAACAGCTGAATATAAGCTTTCAATTATCCCAGGTAAACAATCAGTAGCACTTCATCATCTGCTAATTCTTCAATAGTATGCTATACATTTAGTGAGCCTATTAGTTTAGTCTGTTAGAGCATGAAGTTAAAAATGCCAAGGACATACTTTCAATTGAATACTTGATGCTCCTTTAATGTTGAAAATAGATGTATTCTCTTCTGTATCATGTGTATCTCTATATTTCCTTTGAGGAGAAGCCGATAGAATGATTAGATGAATCAATTGAATATAGGTGATGAATATTTCTTTATTGCTAAACCACATGGAAAAATCGTTAATAGTTCTAAGTTCTAACACTAAGTATGAAAATCTCTTTTGTATTGTCATATTAGTTTCTTCATGTTGATAATATATAACTATAACTTCATGGTAAACCACTGAAATTAAGCTTTCCAAATGTCAGGGGTTAACTGTCATTAGCTCTTCTTCATATGCTGGTCCTTCAGAAAGTTGCCCAAAATGGCCTGATAGCTCAGATGATTAGAGCCTGGTGTAATAACGCCAAGGTCACAAGCTCGATCCCTGTACAGGCCAAGTTACATTTTTTGTAAAAAGATACAATTTTCTTGTGTCTAATTTTTGACTTTTTATCTCCTTGGAGCAAACGCTACTTGAAGTAGAGAGGGTGGCAATCTTAATTAAACAAGGAGCTCCCTGTGCTATAAAAAAACACAATCAGATTGCACTGGAAAGTGGTTGGTAGCTCAATTAGCATTTGAGAAGGCAGATTTAACATGTGCCTCTTTCTATGGCCCTAACATGGACGATCCAATGTACATATACAAATTACAGTCAGTATTGATATTGGAAACACCACCCTATGTTATCGGGGGCGACTTCAATGTTTTGTTGGATCCGTTAAAAGACAGATCCAATTTGAGACATTATATAGGAGCAGTCAAGATACGTCGAGCGTTATTGAATATGATGCATGATATGGATCTGATTGATCTATGGAGGGCCCAAAGAGGTGATCAACAGGGTTTTACATTCTATAGCAAAAAAACACAGTCACTCCTCAAGGATCGACTATGTCTTCTCAGATAGACTGTCATCAGATAACCTATGGGGGATATCAGTTTTGCTGAGCCACCTTTCCGATCACACATCTTTACAATTCATATATCAGAGCAAAGAGTTACAGTGGCAGCCGCTGAGATGGACTCTGAATAGGGCCAAGCTTCTTGATCCTGAGATCATTGAGGCAGTGCAGGCTTCCTCACTGGAATTTTTTTCATTGAATACGGGCTCTACGACATTGGATGTTAAATGGGATGCATATAAGGCTTGGCTAAGGGGAAAACTCCACGGAATTATTTGTTTTAAGAATAGGGTTGAGGCGGAGGCATTAAAGAGTACAGAGGGGAAGATAATCAAACTGGAGAAAGAAAGAAATGGACTAAGTAATAGGGAGACAGAGCGGCTTTCACAAGTCTTGAAGGATTTAGATGAGGAAAGATCGGAATATAGAGGGAAGTTAGATGCCAAATGCAGAGCACAGTGGAACACCAGAAAGATGCAGAATTTTGAATATGGGGAGAAAGCAGGTGCTCTCTTGGCCTGGAAAGCGAGAACTGATCGCGCCAGTAATGATATAAAAGAACTGATCATCAATATTAACGGGGAAACTTCAAGTAAGATCGAGGATATGAAGTCATGTCTTCTTTCCCTTTTTTCGAAACTGCATAGAGAGGATCTTGCACCTTTACAGAGTGCGATTCAGTAATTTCTGAGTAATAAACATCTCCCCTCCCTGTCGGAAGAAAGTAGGAATGAATTAGATGCTCCCTTTACTTTAGAGGAGATAGCCGATCAAATAAAAAAATCCAAGAATAAAAAAGCTGCAGGCTAGGACTCACTTCCGAGTGAAATTTATAAACTCCTCGCAGAGGAGTTGATAACTGCAATGGGAGTTACCTTTAACTCAGTCTACTGTCAACCGGAAGGGTGCCCAAATCTTGGAAGGAGGCAACGATTGTTTTGACTTTAAAACCAGTTAAGGACCCTAAAAAGGCAGACTTCTACCGTCCAATCTCCCTGCTGAATGCCGATTATTAGATCTTTATGGGCATATATGCAGGGAGATTGACAAAATTGATTCCGAAGTTGATACATTCGGATCAGAAAGGATTTGTTGCAGGAAGACTAATTCAGGAGCAGACACAGCTATTAATAGGCAATATAGATCTGGCCATTCAGAGGACTGAACCCTTGGCCGTAGTCACTTTAGACACGGCCAAGGCTTTTGATAGAGTCTGTTGGGTGTACCTCTGGGAGGTTCTGATGGCAATGGGGTTTGGTTCCATCTTTATCCAAACCTTGCAGAACTGTTACCAGGGTGCCTCTGCCCGAATCCTTCTAAATGGGCTACTAACATCGAGCTTCATATCCAGAGAGGGACCAGGCAGGGCTGTCTGATCTCGCCCCTCTTATTTAATATATATATGGAACCATTGGCACAGGCGATGAGATTATACGATTTAATTCATCACTTCAGATCTGAATGATATAGTTCTACAATAGCCCTCTATGCTGGAGATCTAATACTGTACACGAGTGACCCTGAGGCGGTGATTCCGAGGGTAGAGGAGCTCATAGGGGAATTTGGATCCATATCTGGGTATTTAGTTAATAAAACAAAGACAGGGGTGATGTGCTGGAACTTGGAGTGGACAGGAAGGGTCAGCGCAGAGCTGAGATATCTGGGGATCTATATTGTTAAGGATTTGGAAAAAATACCTCAGATTAATCTCAACAGAGTCATTAAAGAAATAGAAAGCCTCTTTAGTAGATGGAGGAACCTTCCCTTAACCATCTATGGAAAAACTATTTGGTAAAGATGGTCATTCTTCCTAAGCTGTCTTATTTATTTTCCTCTATACCATTAACCTTCACGAAAAAAGCCTAAGTAAGGTGCAGAGCAAGATTGGGAGCTTTCTGTGAGGAGATAAAGGGTTCCGATTGGCATGGAAAAAACTCAGACGTAGATTAAAGAAAGGCGGGCTAGCCCTTCCAGATGTTAGGTAATATGCAGCAGCATTCCAGTTTAAAAGCATCCGGATGCTACTTGTCAAACCAGAGGAGTCAGCTTGGGGCAGGCTGTTAGGAGAAATGGCGAGAGCGGAAGGAGGAGGAGTCGGTGAGGCATTTTTATATAAGTTTGGATCGCCAAAATGTTTTAAGCGGGTAAGTCTGAAGGTTTTGAGGGCGGCCTTGGAGCTATGGTATAGGCTTAGATGTAGCTGGGGCAAAGGGTATTATTCGAACAATGCCCCTGTTTGGGATGCACCAGGAACACCGGGATGCCTCAGAGACAGTTTGGCGTTGCCTATAAGAAGGGTGGGCATCACTACTTGGGCCGAGCTAGTAGACTCTGGGGGGATACACCCATGGGAATACCTAAGAGCCAATATTGGGCCAGGGTTCTCCAGATTTGAATACCTACAGTTGGTGTCATGGTATGGCACAGAAAATGGGGAAGTTAGTAAGTATGAGCGTAAAATCCGTTCCGCTCGCGGAATTTGCGGATTTTTGGCAAATTCGCGATCCGCGCATTCTCGCAAATTTGCTGAAAATTCGCAAATTCGCACGCATCGGATTTTTTTGCTTGGTCGCGCTTGACAAATACAATATTGCGGTGCGCGGGGTTCACTTACTGTCATTCAGCGTTTGAAGAGTTGTTTTTCTCCATGTTTGCGTGTGCTGCGCCATTTTGGATCTTGCTGCGTGATCCCGTGGGAGTTTGTCGACCGTGATTACGTCATCGCGCCCGCCACCTTGCACAGCGAGAGTTTGTCAACGCGAGTACGTCATAAAGGCTTGTGATCACGCATCGCGGGAGTAAAGAATTGCGAACACGTAGATACGGCAGGCAGCAACAATCTCGCACTCGCAAAATTGCAAAATTTGCAATTCTGCACAAGAAATCCACCAGCAAGCAGCATAAACCTTCTGAAAATGATGATTTTTATCAGAATAACTCCTCAGGTTGACATTTGCCTGCACTTTTTTTTTGCAAGGAGTACATTTTTGGGGGGGGGGGGGTGGGAGGAAGGAAGTGCTCCACAGTCTCCAACTTCCTGTTCCTGTCCAGCAGGCTCCTCCCAGTGCTTTCTTCATGTGCTGGTCACTTTCATTTGGAAGGATTACTTTTTGTCGATGCTGCTGGATATTTGGATTTGAGGCCTTTTTGACTTTCTTTGGATCACTTTTGGATTAGAAATTTCACAAGTAAGTTTGTTTGGGGCATTACAGATGCTGCAACTACAATTTTGGAATTTTCGATTTTTAGGCTGTTGTTGGGGCCTTTTGCCCAGGGGTAGTGAGTGGTGCATGGACTGAGTCTTTCTGTGGGGTCTCTTTAATGTAAACACCATGTAGGGCATGGATGGCATGGGATTGTGCTGATTTTTGTGTGTTTTTCGATTTTTTTGGCTGCTGTTGGGGCCTTTTGCCCAGGGGTAGTGAGTGGTGCATGGACTGAGTCTTTCTGTGGGGTCTCTTTAATGTAAACATCATGGAGGGCATGGAATTGTGCTGATTTTTGTGTGTTTTTCGATTTTTTTGGCTGCTGTTGGGGCCTTTTGCCCAGGGGTGGTGAGTGGTGCATGGACTGAGTCTTTCTGTGGGGTCTCTTTAATGCGAACATCATGGAGGGTATGGATGGCATGGGATTGTGCTGATTTTTGTGTGTTTTTCAATTTTTTTGGTTGCTGTTGGGGACTGGCCACGTGGGTGGGGGCCATTTTGAGTGCTGGTACAGGCAGGGCCTGGCCATGTGCTGGGGGGCAAGGGGCCATTTTGAAGGCAGGCAGTGTTGTCAGGCCTGCACCCATTTTGCCTAGCTTTCATCCTTTATGCCCAGGGGTAGTGATTGGTGCATGGGTCTAGTCTTTCTGTGGGGTGTCTTGAATTGAAACATCATTGAGGGCATGGATGGCATGGGATTGTGCTGATTTTTGTGTGTTTTTTGATTATTTTGGCTGCTGTTGGGGCCTTTTTTCCAGGGGTAGTGAGTGGTGCATGGACTGAGTCTTTCTGTGGGGTCTCTTTAATGTAAACATCATGGAGGGCATGGATGGCATGGGATTGTGCTGATTTTTGTGTGTGTTTCGATTTTTCTGGCTGCTGTTGGGGCCTTTTACCCAGGGGTAGTGAGTGGTGCATGGGCCTAGTCTTTATGTGGGGTTGATGAGTAACAGGCCTCAGTAAGGCCTGCGAGTGTGAAAGGGTTGGCCCTTCTGCACACAGAGTCCTCAGACTTACACAAGAATTTGGCACGGAAACTGGAAATACAAAAACATAGTTTAATAAACCTTCAAAGGTGGTACTACAGCCCACACAACACTCTACAGTATTGTACAAGGTAGCACAAAGAACTCGAACATGCGGTCCCCTTTTATACACAAAGAAGGGGCTCATAAGTGGGCGGTTACAGCTCAAAACATGATTTACAACCATATAAGGACATTTCTTAAACATGATCGATACATGGGTGGAGTTAACGGTTCGTGAAGCCCGCCGAATGCACATTCCAATCCCCATTAAGCAGAAACAAATGTTACACGTACTGGGCATGTGCCAGGCAAGCTGGAACTATTTATAGCCTGTTGCTGGGCAAACTTCAGGGGTGACAATCAGCGAGGTAGGACTTGCCTCGTGGCGAGCACATGGCGATATGTAGCACATAAGATGGACGCCAGAAAACAAAATGGAGTCTGGCCGTATTTCGAGTAGGAGCGGGAAAACTAGGACAAAGACATGATAGCCTGTCTTCAGCGAATGCTTAATACTATCGCTGTTTTATTTACAACAGACGACCCTTTCAGCATTTGCTGAAGACATTCGGTTTTCTTGGATAATCTAAATACTCATCGTTTATTTCGATGCTCATCTTATTCGCTATCTCTCTAGTTATAGTTTTCTTATGGGCAGCATCCGCAACAGCTTGTTTATTAGGCACACAAAATGAGACACATAAGGAACATATCATTGGACTACAAGCTCCACCCCTATCTGCTAACATTACATCGAGAACCATTCGGTTCTGCAAAGCAACAATCCTGGTAATTTGCAGTTCTTCAGTAAGATTCCCAAGAGCCGCAGCAGTTTGATTAGTAACAGCTTCCACTACTCTCGTTAATCGTCGTATCTTTCTGCTGTTCAAAGCAGCTCCCACAAAGAAAAACAATCCTAGGTTAAAATCTATTTACTGTTGTAGACTAGTGGCCGTCTGATCAACATCATATACAGATAAAGTTCGTTTAAATCTATTTACAGTTACATTATTCAATAATTTCAAATCTTTATGATATGATGCAGGTGCCAAAAATACAGGTGGCAATAAAAATGATACATAACATACTCCAGACCATCCGGCTCGTAATCGATAATAGCCTTTGTTCCCGCATACAAAATAGGTGTTATGTGAGGCAAGGAAAGTACTGTTATCCAGGCAATCAATGTTCAATACAACAATACAATGACTAACACCTACAGGAATATGGCCTACACTTTGTACACATAAATCAGCTTGTGCTTGGGCTACTGAAATCACAAACTTCTCTTGTCCAACAGTGTCTCTAGTGTTCGTAAAGATATAAGGTGTTGATTCGTTGTCCGGTCGATACTCCTCCCACTCCCATACAGTTCCGTTGGCTTGTGGATAGCCTTCTTTGTCTTGGTGACATTCTTTATTCAGTTTAAAAAGCAGTCTTCCTACTGTAGGCTTTCTCGTAGCAAAAAGCAAAGTATACCATGGTCTACAAGAGCCATTATGAGAGAAAGGAAGAGGTATAAACGGCGTTCCCCCTTTCTTTTGTTGCGCTGGTATCATCCCACATATCCAACAGTCTGTAGCATTTGTAGTAACTTGGGTATGATGCAACATCTGAATGAAAGAGTTATTCAAATACGACTGTTGATGTTTCAACTCTTGATATGGGAGTGTATAGAAAAAGTGCTCATCAGGGACTGGAGTGGAAACAACATATAGCTCACGGGCAGGAGCTTTTTCCTCACAAACCACATGACTGTAGCGATAACTGCTATGACAATAATGAACCCTACAGAACCGAAAATCTTCCTCTTATCCATTTGGGCAAATGTACACAGTATCTTCCTGAAACTAAAGTGTTGTCAGAACTCTTACCCCGTAGGTAGCTGTTGTTTTCTTCACCAGCGGGCCAAGACGGGTGTCACTACACTAATGAATGGCTGAACCACTCCCCCTTGCCTCATTGGCTCTCCGTTTCACTGACCTAGGGACCGTTCTGACAACTTCTCACACAATTGCAGATTCTTTTCTTGGTCGCAGATTGTATCTTCTTGATGCAGGGATTGTCTGGTCCGGGAAGAACTCCTCAGAATCATCAGGTACCACAGCACGGCCTTTCTCCGTAGTCAGGATATCTCGATGGTCGGTCAAAACAGCAGGTTCCACCAGGTCAGGTTGTACTTTCCGGCAGTGAATGGAGTGGATCCAGTTCCTGCGATTGGTCACCCGCACTGCTGTTCTAGTCGCTAGGAGGATCTGTTCAGGACCGCACCACCTCGGCTCCAGGCTACTCGACCTCTCAAAGGACTTCACAAGGACAAAGTCCCCAGGCCGGAGATTATGGCCTTCTCCTGTGGACTGGTCAGGGAGTGCTTCTCGAACCTGTTGATGAATGGAAACCAAGCTGTCAGTTAATTGTGCCAAATAGTAATTCATTAAAACACAAGGTACATCGTACACTGAACTTGATTTGGGCACCCCCATATATTCATGGGGCGTCCGAAAACAATCTCATAAGGCGTTAAGCCTGTCCGAGAATGAGGTACTGATCTGATAGACAACAATGCCAAAGGCAAAGCATCTGGCCAAGTCAGAGAAGTAGAAGCCTGTATTTTCGCTATTTTCAACTTAAGCGTACCATTGTACTTTTCCACCAATCCTGCTGATTGAGGGTGGAACACTGCATGAAATTTTTGCACAATGCCTAATCCCATCAGGACATATTTAATAACGTCCGCCACAAAATGGGGCCCGTTATCACTCCACAACAATCTACAAACACCGAAACGAGGAAAAAATTCCTTCAACAGCACCTTAGCAGTAGTCATTGTAGTATTGTCCTTCATAGGGTATGCTTCAATCCATTTGCTGAATGCACAAACCACAACCAGAACATACTTCAGATTATTGCAGCGTTCCAGCTGAATATAATCAATTTGCAATACTTCAAAAGGTGCCGTGGGTGTTGCAGTTCCTCCTGCCGGAGTTCGTGTCCCTTTTCCTGGATTATATTTAAGGCAAATCATGCAGGACTGTACTACTCTCTTAGCTGTGCTAGCAATTTCTGGATGCTCCCAAACTTGCGTAAGCAATTTCACAATTGCTGAAGCTCCAACATGTGCTAGCCCATGTGCCATCTGAACCATAGGTTGTACGAAGGCTGTAGGTAACTTCCACCTATCCATCTGCTTATTCCTCCAACAGCCTTCATTGTCCAATTCTCCATCTTTGGACCATTGCTCTCGTTCTTTCTCAGTAGTAGTCTTTTGCATCTCTAGCACTTTTTTCCTAGCATCGTGCCACCGCTCAGCTTGTGACCTCACAACATACATTGGAGTGGAGCCAGGCTGCATCGCAGTTTCACGTGCAACTCGATCTACAAAAGCGTTTCCTTGTCCCACTTTATCTGTCACTTTCTTGTGTGCACTACATTTCACTATAGCTATCCTTTTAGGGCAGGTCAATGCAGTCAAGAGATTTTGCACCAATTCTCCATACATTATCTGTGTTCCGTGTGATGTCAAAAAGCCCCTTTCCTTCCAGAGCAAGCCAAAATCATGCGCTACTTCGAAAGCATAGCGGCTGTCTGTATATACATTCACACATAATCCTGCACTGAGCTCACAAGCTTGTGTGAACGCTATTAGTTCTGCTGCTTGAGCTGATTTCTGTGGTATGCGTGCTGTCTCCACTATTGTATGTAGCGTAGTGATTGCATATGCTGCGGAGGTGGTCCCATCTGGTAACTTTAAACAAAACCCATTCACCCACAGTTCTCCATCCACATCTGTAAAGGGCGTATCCTGCAAATCGATACAACCCTTTGTCTGTTCTTCAGTCACAAAGACACAGTCATGTGTCTCTTGCACCTCAGACTGAGTCGCTGGGAAAGGCAACAACGTGGATGGATTCAGTGTTGCACATCTCTTCAAAGTAATATGAGGAGCCAACAGCATCAGCTCGTATCCTGTCAGACGAGCACTGGTTAAATGCTGCGTCTTTGTCTGATTCAAAAGAGCATCAACAGCATGGGGTCCAACACAAACAGCTTATGAGATAACACAATTCCTTCACTCTGGCGTATTGACACAGCTGTTTCTGCAACTGAGCGAAGACACCCAGGCAACGCTCGGGCGACAGGATCAAGCATTGCCAAGAAGTATGCACAAGGGCGCTGCTTATCACCGTGCATCTGCACTAACACTGATAACGCGCATCCATCTCTCTCATGCACATACTATGTAAAGGGCTTCGTATAATCAGGGGTGCCTAACACTGGTGCTGAACAAAGGGCCTGACGTAATTGCTGAAAAGCATTCTCACATTCATCTGTCCAGGGAAGGGGAACTGGAGTGTTTTTTGTCAAAAGGGCTAACAGTGGTTTAACTATGCATGAAAACCCTAATATCCACTGTCTACAAAAGGAGGTGAGACCCAGAAAAGCTCGAACATCTGTCTGCGTGGAGGGTGCTGGTGTGTCTAAAATGGCTTGAATGCGATCTGGTGTGAGTGCACGCCCCTCCTTAGACAAAAGGTGGCCTAAGTAGGTTACCTTTGGTCTACAATATTGCAGTTTCTTTTTCGATACTTTTTGATTGTGGGATGCCAAAAAAGTAAGTAAAGACAATGTACATTCCTCACATTGTTCAGGGGTGTCAGCTGCCAACAAGATGTCATTGACATATTGTATAAGCGCTACACCTTCAGGTAAGACAAAAGAATCCAACTGCCTTTTCAATGCCTGGCTATAAATGCTAGGGCTCTCAGTATAGCCTTGGGGAATTCTACAAAATCTGTATGATCTATTATTCAACGTGAATCCGAAAAGATATCGGCTGTCAGGATGAATAGGGATTGAAAAGAAAGAGGTCTTCAAGTCTATGACAGAGAATGTTGTTGCAGTTGGCGGGACCAGAGTAAGAAGTGTCGTAATATCAGAAACCACTGGGTATTGAGGTATCACTATCTTGTTGACCTCCCTCAAATTGATAATAAATCGATAAATCCTAGTGTCAGTGTCTTTCTTCAAAATCGGCAGTATAGGACTGTTACACACATTGTATGAGACTTCTTCAACAACCCCTACTTTAATCAAATCCTGCACTATCTGTATTAGCGCCTCCTCCCCCTCCTGTGATATTCGATACTGAGGCAGGCGCGGTAACACAGCTCCCTCCTTTACACTGATGTGCACCGGAGGAATGATCCTTTGTCCCACGTCAGTATCTGAAGTGGCCCACAAAGTGTGAGGCAAAGAGGCCAGTGCAGCATCTACTGTAATCATGTACACCCTCTCCATTGTTGGATAATTGTCATTTAAGATAACACGTACTCCCTCAGGGGAGCACCGTATCGTGGCCCGAAAATGCTTGAGCTTATCCAGGCCCACAATATTATCAGGCGTGTTTGGAGAAAGCAAAAATGGACATGGAGCAGCAAACTGATCTACATAAAATGCAAGAGGTTGTGATAGTGGGCTAACAGAAGGCGTTCCATCGAACCCTATTGACGTAATTGTTGAGCCAGGCAGGGGAGCCCTCGGAACCAATTTTTTAGACAAAGCGCTACGAGTAGCTCCTGTGTCAACCAGGAACCGATCAGTAGAACCCAAAACACGTGCTGTAACATAAGGACCCCTCTGATCTACTGGCACTTCAACTGATTCCTTACCCCATCCTACGCAATCCTATGCATACTGTGAATCGTGCTGTTCAGGAGGTACATAGTCAGACATTTGATATTGATTTTGTCGATCAAAGACATTGGACCCATCTCGTGATCGCGTATTAGACTCAAACCTAGCTCGATCATTCGTGTTGCCCCTAGGGCCTGAATAACCTCCTCCACCCCTCATGGATCCCTGCCCACGCTCTTGCCGTTGTGCACGCACCAATGGGCACTCATTAGCCCAATGGCCTCTCTGCCTACAATACGCACATTGATCCTGGGCCAAATCAGTACGGCCTGAAGGAGAACCAGAGAAATTCTGACCGCCCCTATCATTACCTCCACGAGGCGGCCCGTACACTTGTGCTAACAAAACCTTTGTTTTCAAATCTTTAGATTTCTTTTCCTCACTACCCTTCGCTTCTAATTCCTGACGCTCATAATACTGAGCCATCGTCAGGAGGGATGCTGGTGTCGAGTTCGTCCAAGAGCTTTCACTCGCTTTTAAGCGAGCTGATATACTTGGTAATAAATTCGAAACATATTTATCAACAAAAACATGTCAACATGTCGAACCGTGTCGTCCGTAAGCGACTGGCCGCTAAAATCATGGAAAGATTCCTCAAATCGTGTAAAGAAATCTGAAACCAATTCATCTACTTTCTGTTTACATGACGCTACATTTTTGTAAGATTTTAATTAATCAAACAAATAAACTACAACTTGAAACTTGAAACTAGCATAGTCCAATCAATCTTTTTAGGGGGGATAAGCGTTTTTAATTTAGCTAAGATAGCAGCAGGAAGATCTAAAATCGACTGGGGCGGTTTCTGTGCCGGTTTCCTCTCCCTATCTTCATCCTCAAGATCCGCCCATCGAACTTTAAATGCCTGAAGGTCATCTATCTTTCGTATTGATCTCCACATATCTGGGGGTAATATAAGCCCAAAAAATAAATCAATATCAGCCAGAGTCATAGTACAAGAATTCAAAGCCCCCTCAACTTCCTCATAAAAGGCTGCGGGATTCTTTCGAGGATCAGGCAATGCAGCTTTTAGGGCCATAACATCCGCTCTATTCCAAGGAGTATAAACCCAGTTATAAATGAAATACCCTTGAGCATCAGCTGACCCTCTATCTGAACTAGTACCCGCTTCTTTAGGAGGAACATACAAAGGCGCTGCCTCCCGCATTGGTTTAGCATGCACTGCACCGATCTTATCTGAATAAAAGATGGATGACTGCTTCCCGCCGCCACTCGGATTCGATTGCTCCTCGCCAGCTTTCCATCTCCGTGCTTCACCCCGTAGCCGAAACATGTCATCCCGCATCGCAAATAGCCGTCGAATCACAGCAGGTACCTGAGAAGGAAGAAGAAGACCTTTACGCAGTTCTTTAGAATCAGCTATCACATCATCAGGTTCAAGAACATCGTAATATTTCCGAAAAGCTCACACCACTTCATTAGAAACAAAATCAGCGAAATATAAGTTCTCCCTGTCCTCCCATGTCTCAAGCTCTTCTAATAAGTCAGTAAGGGGGACAGTATCTTTGTTGACCCGGTAAGCAATCTTATGGAGATCAGCCATACGCTCGGTTGACAACATAGACCACGTATCCACTTTCTGTCCGGGCGGTCTAGAATCTTGATCTCCTCCACTCGGGGCAGACGGGCCAACGTACAGGGGCGGAGAGCGATCTAATAACAAAAAAATCATCATCCGATTTATTAAGGACAGGATAAAGAGGCTGTCGAACAGGATACTGGCCAGATATTTGCAACCGACGTTCTTTCTCCTGTTTCTCTTCTAATTCCTTTGCTTTGCGCTTTTTCGCCTCGTGCGCCTTCTCACGCTCACTCTTCCATTGCTCTTTCTCAATCAATGCCTGCTCACGCTTCTCACGCTCTCGCACCTCTTTCACCCACATACGTATACACTCAAACATATCCTGTCTCACTCACTGCTTACACATACACTGCTCCACATACTCAATTTTCCGTAAATCAAATGATCCATACATAGGCCATCGTAACTCAGGATCCTTCTTTGTGTATTTCCGCCACAACATGCTGTACATTATGGGGGAAAGACCAAATTTAACATACATATCCCTATTCGGCGTCCCTTCCGGGGGAGCCGGCTGTGATTCTTCAAGTATCAACCGGTCATTTCCAAAACAGCAGCACCACTTACGGAGTGCGCTAAAAACAGGCATGTCTAAAAATAGTGCAGAATATGCAATATTATAATTAAATGGCACTTAAAACGTTGTGCCGCTCAAATTCAAAGATCAGGAGAAATATCTCCACAGTGCCTGCCTATATGGGTTGCAACACATATATAAACATTGCCAAGCAATCAATATGACTAGTCACCTCAAACAAACAAACAAATTAGTCGGGGCAAGCGTATCCTAAAACTGCCTTGACAATCAAGACTACCAAAGGCTTGCAGCAAGTACCATACAATGATTCTTACCAATCAAGAGCGTCCAGATTCCAACTGCCAAGTTCCAAATTCGCCCAAACGGCCCCTATGCGGCAAACCGACAGAAGAGGTCTCAGTCGATGTCCGGCACCACCCAGATGGTCAGAACGGAAGGGAAGGAAGAATACCTCGGGATGCCAGGACTAAAGGCGCCGCTGGCAGTGATAACATCCCAGGCAAGGTTCCAATCCTTCGTCACAACCAGTCCTTCGAGCATCCGAGTCGTCGATGAGCCCCACGTGACGGGTGCCAATTGATGAGTAACAGGCCTCAGCAAGGCCTGCAAGTGTGAAAGGGTTCGCCCTTCTGCACACAGAGTCCTCAGACTTACACAAGAATTTGGCACGGAAACTGGAAATACAAAAACATAGTTTAATAAACCTTCAAAGGTTGTACTACAGCCCACACAACACTCTACAGTATTGTGCAAGGTAGCACAAAGAACTCGAACATGCAGTCCCCTTTTATACACAAAGAAGGGTCTCATAAGTGGGCGGTTACAGCTCAAAACATGACTTACAACCATATAAGGACATTTCTTAAACATGATCGATACATGGGTGGAGTTAACGTTTTGTGAAGGCCGCCGAATGCACATTCCAATCCCCATTAAGCAGAAACAGATGTTACACGTACTGGGCATGCACCAGGCAAGCAGGAACTATTTATAGCCTGTTGCTGGGCAAACTTCAGGGGTGACAATCAGCGAGGTAGGACTTGCCTCGTGGCGAGCACATGGCGATATGTAGCACATAAGATGGACGCCAGAAAACAAAATGGAGTCTGGCCGTATTTCGAGTAGGAGCGGGAAAACTAGGACGAAGACATGATAGCATGTCTTCAGCGAATGCTTAATACTATCGCTGTTTTATTTACAACAGGGTGTATTGAATTTAAACATCATTGAGGGCATGGATGGCATGGGATTGTGCTGATTTTTGTGTGTTTTTCGATTTTTTTGGCTGCTGTTGGGGCCTTTTTTCCAGGGGTAGTGAGTGGTGCATGGACTGAGTCTTTCTGTGGGGTTTCTTTAATGTAAACATCATGGAGGGCATGGATGGCATGGGATTGTGCTGATTTTTGTGTGTTTTTCGATTTTTTGGGGTGTTGATGCGGACTGGCCATGTGGGTGGGGGCCATTTTGAGTGCTGGTACAGGCAGAGCCTGACCATGTGCTGGGGGGCAAGGGGCCATTTTGAAGGCAGGCAGTGTTCTCAGGCCTGCACCCATTTTGCCTAGATTTCATCCCTTATGCCCAGGGGTACTCAGTGGTGCATGGGCCTAGACTTTCTGTGGGGTGTCTTGAATTTAAACATCATTGAGGGCATGGATGGCATGGGATTGTGGTGATTTTTATGTGTTTTTCGACTTTTTGGGGGTGTTGTTGGGACTGGCCATGTGGATGGGGGCCATTTTGAGTGCTGGTACAGGCAGGGCCTGGCCATGTGCTGGGGGGCAAGGGGCCATTTTGAAGGCAGGCAGTGTTCTCAGGCCTGCACCCATTTTGCCTAGCTTTCATCCATTATGCCCAGGGGTACTCAGTGGTGCATGGGCCTAGACTTTCTGTGGGGTGTCTTGAATTTAAACATCATTGAGGGCATGGATGGCATGGGATTGTGGTGATTTCTATGTGTTTTTTTACTTTTTGGGGTGTATAACTGATGTTCCTCTGTCTTCCATTGCTTTTAGGTGCACAAGAGAACCACCAGTCCCAGGAAGAAGTCCTACAGCGGTGTGTGCAGCATAACGTCACGCGACGTCACGTGTGGCCACAGACAAGACAACTCTGCAACTCGTGCAACTGCGGCCTGCTGTTCTGACATCTGAAGAAGATGGCCCCAAAAAATTTCCCCGTTGCTCCTCTAGCAAGAAAGTTGCCAGTAAGGAGCAGAAGAAGCAAGTTACCAAGGAGACTGGTGTGCCGCCCGCCACATTTTTTGGGAATAAAAAAGAAGTACGCCTGCAGCAGCAGCGGGGTTTGCTGGGGACCAAGCTGGGAGCAGCACCCCCGCTCCATTGGGCTCAGTCCCACCACCACCACGCCAACTTAAGTCCAAGCCCTTGAGTGCTGCAGAGGCACTTCGTCTAGTTGTTCAATCACCATCGACCAGTGATGTTGGCTCATCGCAAGAAAGTAGCAGCAATGCCCCTCAATCAACACAGGTTGTTGTAACTCATCTGACGAGTGTTCAACAACCACAGCCGCAACAACAACCACATGTGCAAGTACAAGCCAAGTATATGTGGAAGGAGAGGCAGCGCAAGGAGATGTGCAAGCAGAGGAGCATGGAGGGGCACAAGTGCCCACAATAGTTGTTCCTCCCGAAGTAGGGGCACATCAGGAAATCGACATTCAAGCCGAGGTATCATTTGAGGAAGCCACTCCTCGTGATCATTCATTGTCTTCCACATCCCTAGCAAGGAAAAGATCAAGGATGGTGTCTACATCTTCTTCAAGCCACATTCCTTCGGATGATATGGATCCAACTTGGGAACCACCACTGCCGTCTGAGAGTGAGGCACACCATGATCTGACAAAGGTAGCTAAGCGTAAAAGGAAGGTCCCCGAAACTCTCGTACTTATGGAGTGTCGTGCTGAAGAAGAAGTGGCGTATGCTACTCCTGCTGATGAAGACTCACGACGCAGTCATCATACACGCCACTCCAGCCTCAGCGGGCATGCAGCAAACAGACATTTTTACCCTAGCCCGAAAAGCTGCTGAGCATGATGTTGTCGACGAGGAGGCAATGGGACCACCATCACTGGACTTAACTAGTACACCACCACCTACCGCTTCCATATTTCTTTCTCGCCAGAAGGGACCTCCATCCACCTCGACCTCAATTAGTGGTGGTGCAAGTGCACAACGTAGTAAAGTTCGGCAACACACATCCTCCACTTCATCTGGCATTACCAGCATGACCAGTATCGCCTCCTCCGCCCCCCACAGACATTTGAAGTCCGCTGTAGGAGAGTAGGGTCTGCAATCCCATGATCACCCAGATTTTTCGCTTTTGTTTCACTGGTTTACGACTTTCTCTGGCTGTGGGCCTGCCAATCAGACCCACAGCCTGGCTGTTCTCTTTCTAAATTACGAGATGCACCCTAGGTGCATATACCAATTGGTACTGGGCCACCTTATCAGACCCTGTAACCCAGGGCGTAGGTGTATCCAGGGCCGCCAGGGGCTGCAGCATGTATTATGCCACCCCTGGCTGGCCTCCTAAATTTGACACAACTGGCTGCATGACAGCTGGGGCAAAGTCGTGTAATCACCCTTTGCTTTAGATATAGTAGCCCTATATCTAACCCTCCAATGGACACCCGAGTCCCTATCAGTCACTCCTATGGCAGGCCTTGACAATCCTGAAGGCAGAGTGCATGGGCTCGCGTGAACTAAGCTCTGGCCCGAGCCGAGCCCGGTTGCAGCTTGCGGAATCAAGACCCAATGGCTGTTCCATGATAACGCGTACCATATCGGTAACTTCGGTGTCGCGTTATCAAGACATGTCGAGTAAGGTGTCATACGAATCGGGATGCTGTCCTCTCACCAACTCTGGCGATGAGGTTAGCATTCCGCCCTTCTAGAGGGACACGACATGTACGTAACTGTGAACCCCGGTTAAAGTTAACGAAGGCCTCAGCTCCACAAAATGGATGCTGCCACCACAGACACAAGTCTGACCTCCTGCTGCTGGGAGTCCTTCCAGCGAGGAGCACTTGGACAAAGGGTTTCCTGTCGAGGGCGGTGTTCGCACCGTCCCAGACAGGGTTTGTGTATTCTGGGTAGGTAGGGCTTTTGCGAGAAGGTGACTGCGGAGTGGCACCCCGGTGCTCACTACGCATCTGCCGGTTAGAACCAGTTCCAGGGGCGACAGCCCTGGCCTGGGGAAAGTCCGGCAGGGGAGAGGGGTGTAACTACCCCCCTTCCTGGTCCCACCCTTAGGGCAGGACCTAGTCATGTACCCACCCCTTTCTTTAGGATAAAGGCCGGAGCGGGGACCCTTCCAAATTAGATCATCTTTGAATCAAGAATACTTTCTACGAAAGGACTTCAAGACTCTTCTTAAGATTTCTCCCTTGTGACTAAGGAGTAGTCACCCTGCATCAGCGGGCACCATCTAAGAACTCTGCGGTTTGCTGTAAGTCCTTCCTCAAGGAATCCGACGGCCCAGCTCGACGAGAACCGGCTTCCCTGGCACCTCTGACCTCTACCCACGTCATCAGCTCAGCTGTGATCGGTGGGTGCGACGAGACCTCGAGGGACCGGCCATCATCAGAACCTGCACGCTCTTAAAAACCAGCACGACCATCGAGATAACTCTCTGGTGAGTGTTCTGGGGTCCGAGAAGCCCCGACCCTGAGCCGCCCTAGCACCGAAGTGCAGCCTCCCAGCATCTCCACGATCTGCGTGGGGCCCTTCTGCTCGCTGCTCAGCACGTTGTCTGGTCACTAGCCGCTGGCTTGTGCCCTTCGGTGACGACGACCAAGAATCAACACTGCCGGTCTGGTTGCTCCAGACTGGCCCTTGCTTCCATCTTTTGAGAAGCACCGCGGACCCTCCTGGTCCACTCAAGACGCCGACAGCGACATCCGTCGTGGGACAGCTCGCACCTCCACCGTGGTCGCCGACAACGCCTCCTGGTCCGTGAGACTGCAGAGCCTAGCGTCGCCCACTCACCTGGTCGAGGTGACGGCCAACCGGTGCCTTCCTGGTACCCTCTAACTACTGGCTAGTAGTACGAACTTGGTCCCCTCTGCTTTCAGGTTTCATCAATCTCTGATCCAGGCTTGGATCCCTCCGAACTATTCATCACTGGTCGCCGGCCAGCAACTCCTTTTCTTCCGGCTCCTGGCTCGTCAGCGAAGACCCCGACGCCTGTAAGACTTGTGCAGCCGCAGCCCTCGTGGCTAGGTAACTCGGCATTTCGGTGCCTGCATAGCCTCCTTACTCTAGGGTCCCGAGTCCCTCGCTTCCGACTTGCCTTAACCTTTCCGTGTCCTCGGACACTTGTCTTTAAACTGTGCACTTGAAGTATTTGCTAAAGAGATTTGGTTTGTGCTTAGTACCCTGTCCTCATAAAGAGTACAGGGTTGTTGTGATTCTTAATAAATATACTGTTTATTTTCATAACACTTGTGTGGTGTCCTTTCACTGGGTGTTCAAGGGGTACATGTGTGGTAAACAGCTGGCTTAACGCGCCCTCTCGAGTCTTTAGCCTTAGACTGCTCGTATCCACGCTACTAGGATAGCTGGTCTATAGGTTGACTTACAACCAAACACCATAAGGGTCGTTGGAACGATACATAGCGGTCGCTAGAATAGCGAACGTTGCATATCGGGCCAACTTCTCACATTGGTGGCAGCGGTGGGATTTGAGCTTGCTGTTGTTTTACCACACGTATCCTAAGAATATCTTGTTGAAAGATCGCACAAGTACTGTTAGTACATATAACTAAAGCTTAGAATACTCTGAGTTCTACTGAACCAGCTGTTGTAGCTCCTCAAGGCTTAGCACACCTTGGCTACAGCTCTTAGCAAGGGAAAAGTAGGAAAACACATAGTGTAGGTAGGTGCATCACTTACACCACACTAGAAACAGTATGTCGGGCCAAGGAGGAAACCCCGAGTCTCCCCTTGTGTCAGTTGACCCTCCACAGGTCATCCCTTCAGGATATACTGTGCTGAGCTTCAAGGAGTTAAGACGATTGTGTCACTCCCGGAAGATTCAGCAGGGGTCTAACCCCACAACGTCCTTTCTGATTGGTCTCTTGGAGACTTATGATGCCAGGAGAGCTGAGAAACTTCGTAGCTCTTCTAATCCAGAAGGAGACATGCCTCCCCTCGAGGGAACCCGGGACGATCCTGACCTCATTCACCTCGCAACCGAGAACGAGGATGTGGAGGAGGATGAGGATGAGGATCTCTCTGGGGACGAGGCAGATAAGAGACAGGTAGAAGTCGGCAGACTAAGCAGGTCCAACTTAAGCAAACATGATAGCGGTACTGGGGGACCCCTGGGGCCACTGTCAGGTCAGCTTAACATGGGGAATGGACGAGCCAGATCTCTATCAAGAGGCTCTGGCAGATCCCTTCATACCAACGGCTCTCACAACTCTTCTCAAAGAGGGATGACGTCCCCTCAGAGGAGAGTGTACGAAGCAAAAGAAAGGGCAGCTAATCTGCGGATCGAAAGGGAAGAACTTGCCCTGGCCAAGGAAAAGCTTGCTTTCGCTAGAGAGCAACAGTTAAGTGGGGCAGTCCCCACTGGTGGCAGCAATGTACCTAGTAATAGGGAAAAGAGTTTCGATACGAAACACCTTGGGAAGATAGTGCCCCCCTTTAAACAAGGGGACGACATCCACAAATGGATTACTGCTTTGGAGAGGGCCTGCACTGTGCAGGGTGTTCCCCAGAGTCAGTGGGCAGCTATCTTGTGGCTCTCCTTTGAAGGAAAAGGAAGAGACAAGCTCCTCACCACAAGGGTAGAGGACGCCAACAATTACCAAGTCTTGAAGAATACACTCGTTGAAGGGTTCGGCCTAACCACTGAGCAGTACAGGGTGCTGTTCAGGGATACCCAGAAAACGCAGTCTCAAGATTGGTCTGATTTTGTCGATTGTGCCACTAAGGCTTTTGAGGGCTGGTTGCTGGGCAGTAAGGTTACTGATTACAAAGGATTGTATAATTTGATGATGAGAGAACAAATTTTAAACAATTGTCAGAACCAGTTGTTGCATCAGCATCTTGTCGACTCGGATCTGACCTCTCCTCAAGAATTGGGGCAGAAGGCAGACAAATGGGTTCGTACGAGAGTTAAACAGAACCAGGGCCAGAATCAAGGTGGTCAGAAGAAAGCAGACCAGAAGGGTAAAGATTCTAAGGGGGAACAAAATGACCAGAAGTCTTCGACAGGTCCCCAACAACCCAAAGAGGGTGGGGGTCAGGCTCCCCAAAAGAAGAAAGAAGGCCAATCCAAACGATGGTGCCAGTACTGTAAAAGTAAGTCTCACTGGTTTAGTGAGTGCACCAAGAAAGGAGGAGGGCAGACTCCTGCCACTGCAGCCCCTAAGGCACCTGTGCCCCCTAGTACAGTCAGCAGTGGTAGTGCGCCTCCCAAGGGTTTAGTAGGGTTAACCCTGGGTTCTGAGGGGCGTGACAACTTAGTTGGCACACTCACTCAGGCTGTCCTTGTCAGTACCGGGGACGCGGACGTGTCCCCTGACGTAAGCCCCAATACGTTGGGCAAATACAGACAGACGCCTTTTATAAATGGAAAGATGGCTCAGGCCTATAGGGACACTTGTGCCAGCGTCACCATGGTGACGCCTAACTTTGTGGACCCTGGACAGATCATGCCAGGTACAGAATTCCTGGTGACCAATGCAAGCAATGTCACTACCAATCACAGTATGGCAATTGTAGCTTTCTCCTGGGGAGGGGTAACTGGCCAAAAGAAGGTTGTAGTTAGTCCAGACCTCCCAGTGGATTGTTTGTTGGGCAATGATTTGGAGTCGTCACAATGGTCAGAAGTGGAGCACCGGACTCACATGGAAATGTTAGGTTTGCCAGCACATGTGTTCGCTGTGACCAGGTCACAGGTCAGGAAATGCCCCACTGAACAGGTGCTGGATCCTGGAACAACGGACCAGACACCTCCCAAGAAAAAGAGCAGTAGGGTTAAGGCTGCGCCTTCCCCCTTGCCCCAGGTCGAGGATCAAGTCTCAGAGGAGGCTGACCTACAGGAATTGAGGGAAACTGAGCCGAGAGAGTTCGAACTTGATCAAGTTGAATTCTTGGGCTCAGGGGGACCCTCAAGGGAAGATCTGGGGAAGGACCAATTAGACTGCCCTTCTCTTGAACCCCTCAGACAGCAGGCTGCTGCTGAGGCTGCGGGGAACGCCACAGGTACCCACAAGGTATACTGGGAAGATGGACTCCTGTACACTGAGGCAAGAGACCCCAAGCCTGGCATGACCAGGAGGCTGGTCGTCCCCTTGTCTCAGCGTGGTTTCCTACTTACCTTGGCCCACGAGATTCCCTTAGCAGGTCACTTAGGCCAGACGAAAACGTGGGACAGGCTTGTCTCGCACTTTCACTGGCCGCACATGAACGAAGATACCAAGGAGTTTTGCCGCTCCTGTGTCACTTGCCAAGCCAGTGGTAAGTCAGGTGGCACGACAAAGGCCCCCCTTATACCAATGCCTGAGGTGGGGGTGCCCTTTGAACGGGTGGGGATCGACATCGTCGGTCCCATGGAACCACCGACAGCATCAGGGCACAAGTTTATACTGGTGGTAGTGGATCATGCCACCAGGTATCCTGAAGCTATTCCCCTTAGGACCACTACAGCACCTGTTGTGGCAAGAGCCCTAGTTGGAGTATTCTCCAGAGTGGGCTTCCCTAAGGAGGTCGTCTCCGACAGAGGTGCAAACTTTATGTCGAGCTACTTAACTGCTATGTGGAAGGAATGTGGTGTCAACTACAAGTTCACTACACCCTATCATCCACAATGCAATGGGCTTGTTGAGAGATTCAACAGGACCCTAAAAGGGATGATTCATGGACTACCGGAGAAGCTTCGGCGTAGATGGGACGTCCTGATCCCCTGCCTCTTGTTCGCCTACAGAGAAGTCCCGCAGAAGGGGGTTGGCTACAGCCCTTTTGAACTTTTGTACGGGCATCCTGTAAGAGGACCCCTGTGTTTGGTGAAGGAAGGATGGGAGAGACCTCTCAAAAAGCCTGCAGCCAACATAGTGGACTATGTGCTCGGCCTCCGCTCGCGGATGGCTGAATACATGGAGAAGGCATCCGAAAACCTTAAGGCCAGCCAAGAACTCCAAAAAGCTTGGCATGACCAAAAGGCTGTCTTGACTGTTTACCAGCCCGGACAGAAGGTGTGGGTGTTGGAGCCAGTGGCCCCAGCAGCACTCAAGGACAAATGGTCCGGGCCCCACACCATCCTGGAGAAAAAGGGAGAGGTCACCTACCTGGTCGACCTGGGAACTCCCCGGAGCCCCCACAGGGTGCTTCATGTCAACAGGCTAAAAGCATATGTCGACAGGAAGGACATGAGTTTGCTCATGGCCATAGATGAGGGACAGGAGGAGGAGAGTGACCCTCTCCCCGACCTGCTCTCTCAGAATCCTGACGATGGCTCGGTAGATGGTGTTGTCTTTTGCGGCAGCCTCTCCGACCATCAACAGAGCGACTGTAAACAGGTTCTTCAGTCGTTCCGACATCTGTTTTCTCTGACACCCAGTCAGACCGATTGGTGCACCCATGAGGTCGACACTGGTGACAGCCTGCCCGTAAAGAGTAAAATCTACAGGCAGCCTGATCACGTTAGAGACTGCATCAAAAGTGAGGTGCAGAAAATGTTGGAGTTGGGAGTCATTGAACCCTCGGATAGCCCTTGGGCTAGTCCCGTAGTTCTAGTGCCGAAACCTCACACCCAGGGTGGTAAGAGAGAGATGAGGTTTTGCGTAGACTACAGGGGTCTCAATGCAGTCACTAAGACTGACGCCCACCCAATACCAAGGGCAGACGAGCTTATTGATAGGCTGGCTTCGGCCAACTACTTAAGTACGTTTGACCTGACAGCTGGGTATTGGCAAATCAGGTTAGCTGAGGACGCCAAACCTAAAACAGCATTTTCAACCCCTGGTGGGCATTATCAGTTCGTGGTGATGCCCTTTGGTCTGAAAAATGCACCTGCCACCTTCCAACGGTTGGTGAATCATGTCCTTACTGGGCTGGATGACTTCTGTGCGGCGTATCTTGACGATATCGCTGTCTTTAGCTCCACCTGGGAGGATCACCTGGTCCACCTGCGGAAGACGTTAGAGGCACTGCAAGCAGCAGGTCTCACTATCAAGGCCACCAAGTGCCAGATAGGGCAGACACAGGTTGTGTACCTGGGCCACCTTGTCGGTGGAGGTCAGGTTCAGCCACTGGAGAGCAAGATACAGTCAATCAGGGACTGGGCTCCTCCAACCACCCAGACTCAGGTTCGAGCTTTCTTGGGCCTGACTGGATACTACAGGAAGTTTGTCAGGAACTATGGTTCCATCGTGACACCATTAAATGAACTGACAAGTAAGAAAATGCCAAAAAAGGTTCAGTGGACAGCGAGCTGTCAAAAAGCATTCGATGACCTAAAGCAGGCCATGTGCACGGCGCCTATCCTCAAGAGTCCGGACTACTCCAAACCATTCATTGTCCAAACAGATGCTTCTGAGTTGGGTGTGGGAGCTGTTCTTTCTCAACTGAATTTTGATGGTCAAGACCAGCCCATTGCTTTTATAAGTAGACGGCTGACCCCTAGAGAGAAGAATTGGTCAGCTATTGAGAGGGAGGCCTTTGCTGTGGTTTGGGCCCTGAAGAAGCTGAGGCCATACTTGTTTGGCACTCACTTCAAGATTCAGACCGACCATAAGCCCCTCTTGTGGCTAAATCAGATGAAGGGTGAAAACCCCAAACTGCTTAGGTGGTCCATTTCCCTACAGGGGATGGACTTCACAGTGGAACATAGACCTGGTACTGATCACGGCAATGCCGATGGGCTCTCCAGATATTTCCACTTAGAACAAGAAGACTTACCTGGTCAAGGTTAGTTAGTTGTTCCGACGTTTGGGGGGGGTCATGTAGGAGAGTAGGGTCTGCAATCCCATGATCACCCAGATTTTTCGCTTTTGTTTCACTGGTTTACGACTTTCTCTGGCTGTGGGCCTGCCAATCAGACCCACAGCCTGGCTGTTCTCTTTCTAAATTACGAGATGCACCCTAGGTGCATATACCAATTGGTACTGGGCCACCTTATCAGACCCTGTAACCCAGGGCGTAGGTGTATCCAGGGCCGCCAGGGGCTGCAGCATGTATTATGCCACCCCTGGCTGGCCTCCTAAATTTGACACAACTGGCTGCATGACAGCTGGGGCAAAGTCGTGTAATCACCCTTTGCTTTAGATATAGTAGCCCTATATCTAACCCTCCAATGGACACCCGAGTCCCTATCAGTCACTCCTATGGCAGGCCTTGACAATCCTGAAGGCAGAGTGCATGGGCTCGCGTGAACTAAGCTCTGGCCCGAGCCGAGCCCGGTTGCAGCTTGCGGAATCAAGACCCAATGGCTGTTCCATGATAACGCGTACCATATCGGTAACTTCGGTGTCGCGTTATCAAGACATGTCGAGTAAGGTGTCATACGAATCGGGATGCTGTCCTCTCACCAACTCTGGCGATGAGGTTAGCATTCCGCCCTTCTAGAGGGACACGACATGTACGTAACTGTGAACCCCGGTTAAAGTTAACGAAGGCCTCAGCTCCACAAAATGGATGCTGCCACCACAGACACAAGTCTGACCTCCTGCTGCTGGGAGTCCTTCCAGCGAGGAGCACTTGGACAAAGGGTTTCCTGTCGAGGGCGGTGTTCGCACCGTCCCAGACAGGGTTTGTGTATTCTGGGTAGGTAGGGCTTTTGCGAGAAGGTGACTGCGGAGTGGCACCCCGGTGCTCACTACGCATCTGCCGGTTAGAACCAGTTCCAGGGGCGACAGCCCTGGCCTGGGGAAAGTCCGGCAGGGGAGAGGGGTGTAACTACCCCCCTTCCTGGTCCCACCCTTAGGGCAGGACCTAGTCATGTACCCACCCCTTTCTTTAGGATAAAGGCCGGAGCGGGGACCCTTCCAAATTAGATCATCTTTGAATCAAGAATACTTTCTACGAAAGGACTTCAAGACTCTTCTTAAGATTTCTCCCTTGTGACTAAGGAGTAGTCACCCTGCATCAGCGGGCACCATCTAAGAACTCTGCGGTTTGCTGTAAGTCCTTCCTCAAGGAATCCGACGGCCCAGCTCGACGAGAACCGGCTTCCCTGGCACCTCTGACCTCTACCCACGTCATCAGCTCAGCTGTGATCGGTGGGTGCGACGAGACCTCGAGGGACCGGCCATCATCAGAACCTGCACGCTCTTAAAAACCAGCACGACCATCGAGATAACTCTCTGGTGAGTGTTCTGGGGTCCGAGAAGCCCCGACCCTGAGCCGCCCTAGCACCGAAGTGCAGCCTCCCAGCATCTCCACGATCTGCGTGGGGCCCTTCTGCTCGCTGCTCAGCACGTTGTCTGGTCACTAGCCGCTGGCTTGTGCCCTTCGGTGACGACGACCAAGAATCAACACTGCCGGTCTGGTTGCTCCAGACTGGCCCTTGCTTCCATCTTTTGAGAAGCACCGCGGACCCTCCTGGTCCACTCAAGACGCCGACAGCGACATCCGTCGTGGGACAGCTCGCACCTCCACCGTGGTCGCCGACAACGCCTCCTGGTCCGTGAGACTGCAGAGCCTAGCGTCGCCCACTCACCTGGTCGAGGTGACGGCCAACCGGTGCCTTCCTGGTACCCTCTAACTACTGGCTAGTAGTACGAACTTGGTCCCCTCTGCTTTCAGGTTTCATCAATCTCTGATCCAGGCTTGGATCCCTCCGAACTATTCATCACTGGTCGCCGGCCAGCAACTCCTTTTCTTCCGGCTCCTGGCTCGTCAGCGAAGACCCCGACGCCTGTAAGACTTGTGCAGCCGCAGCCCTCGTGGCTAGGTAACTCGGCATTTCGGTGCCTGCATAGCCTCCTTACTCTAGGGTCCCGAGTCCCTCGCTTCCGACTTGCCTTAACCTTTCCGTGTCCTCGGACACTTGTCTTTAAACTGTGCACTTGAAGTATTTGCTAAAGAGATTTGGTTTGTGCTTAGTACCCTGTCCTCATAAAGAGTACAGGGTTGTTGTGATTCTTAATAAATATACTGTTTATTTTCATAACACTTGTGTGGTGTCCTTTCACTGGGTGTTCAAGGGGTACATGTGTGGTAAACAGCTGGCTTAACGCGCCCTCTCGAGTCTTTAGCCTTAGACTGCTCGTATCCACGCTACTAGGATAGCTGGTCTATAGGTTGACTTACAACCAAACACCATAAGGGTCGTTGGAACGATACATAGCGGTCGCTAGAATAGCGAACGTTGCATATCGGGCCAACTTCTCACATCCGCAGTTTGGGACTTCTTTAGTGTTTGCACAACAAGGGAAAACATAGCCATTTGTAGCATTTGTAAGCTTGCAGTTAGTCGTGGTAAGCTTGGTACCAACTATGGTACCGGAGGCCAGAGAGGTCATCTTGAGAGACAGCACACTGTCCAATGGCATGCGCACCTAAAGGAGATCAAGGAAGCCCGAATTGGAAGTCAACAAACTGTATCCGTTTCATCTGATGATGATGAGGAGGAAGAAGCGTCAAACATTTCTTCACGTACACCCAGTACCCCTGTCAGCAGCACACCCCCTGTGAGCCACACTAAGAGTGTGGGAGAGAGTGAGACACCAATGCGAAAAAGTTCATCATCACCGAGCGTAACTGGGTCGAAGAAGTCATCATCATCATCCCGTAAAATCATGGTCCAGCCCACCATTAGAAGCATGTTGTTTTCAGAAGTGCCATTTGAACGCAACCACCCAATGACGCGTCTGTATAACACTAAGCTGGCTAAAATGCTAGCTCTGGACCTTCTCCCTTTTTCTTTTGTGGAAGGGGTTGGTTTTCTTGAATTAGTGGCAACTCTCTGCCCTAAATGGAAGGTTCCTAGACGGTTCTATTTTGCCAGAGTTGCGGTTCCAGCACTACATGCAGATGTGCAGGAGGTCATTGGGGCAGCTTTGCAGAAAAGTGCTGTTCACACTATACATCTGACAACAGACATGTGGACCAGTGGCGCAGGCACTGATTACATGTGCATCACTGCACACTGGGTCTCTTTTTCAGGAGTTACAGCAAAGCTAAGGGCAGGTGTTGACCCGGACAACGTTTTTAAAGCTGCCCGGAAACATGCAACACTAGCCATGTTTGGAATGGAGACAAGTCATACAGGAGAAAACATTTTGCAGGAGTTTAACACAAAGGTCTTTCAATGGTTGTCCCCAAAAAAACGCAAGATTGGTTATGTTTCCACGGATAATGGCGCCAATGTAGTTAAGGCCATGGATATGGGTAACTATTTCAGAGTGCCGTGTTTGGCGCACTGTATAAACCTGATTGTTAAAAAATTCTTGAGTGAAGAAAGTCCAGTGTGCGAGTTACTGACCAACTGCCGAAGAATGTGCACACATTTCAGCCTTTCTTTTAAGGCCCGGAAGCATCTGAGGGGCCTGCTACATGAACGTCGACTGCCAGTGAAAGCACTCATCCAGGAGGTGGCAACACGTTGGAACTCAACCTTCTACATGCTTGAGCGTCTGTATGAGCAGTTTACGGTAGTCGATCAGTATTTCTTTACACTGGGAACAGCTATGAAGGACCTGAGGATACATGCGGAGCAATGGAAGCTAGTTAAAAGCCTGACAGACATGCTTCGTCCTTTTGAGGTCTTCACGCGTGAAGTCAGCAGGGAGGACTGTAATTTGTGAAAAGCTATCCCATTGTTGCACATGCTAGAGCACCAACTGAAGGCGGTGTCTTCTACGTTTCAAAAAGATGAAGAAAAGCAAGAAGCTTTTGATTTGGCGGAGAAATTATTACAGCGCCTACTTTGCGATGAACGTCTTCAAAAGATCCACACAGAACAGCATTACATTTGTGCTACTATTCTGGATCCACGCTACAAAAAGGCACTGGCAGGCAGAGCATTCTTTCCTTTTGGTGACGCAGAAGTTTTAAAGTACAAACGTTGGCTAGCTCTGTCAGCCATGAGGTTTGAAAGAGAACGGCAGGAAATTGAAGGAAAAGGCAGTACCATCAGCATCAGGAGGCCATCCGGAGTCAAAAGAATCCACTTCTGCACCTGTGGCTGTGGCAGAAGTGACCTCTCAGCCGTTAAAGACACCAGCAACCGGATCATCTGCACCAGACACAACAGTAACATTGTTTAAAGAAGAGGATTGGCTAACTCAGCTTGGGTTTGCTTCTCAAAAGGCCCCAGCAAAGAGTAAGCAAAGTGGAGGAACCGTGGAGAACCTTGAGTCGATGGTGCAGGACTATCTGAATGACTCAACAGAGGTCTATGTTCATGATGACCCATTGGCGTATTGGCAAGGGAAAAAAGAATTTTGGCCAGAGATCTCCAACCTGGCTATAAACTACTTGTCTTGCCCACTCGCAAGCGTGTCTTCTGAACGTGTTTTCAGTGCTGCTGGTGGCATTGTAACTTGTAAAAGGACCCGCCTCTCGCCCAAAAATGTGGAGAGGTTAACAATGATCAAGATGAATCAGCACCTCATACCACCAGATTACAAAGTACGAGAATACACGCAGAAAGAAGACGAGGAGGACACCAACTTAGATGAGGGAATTTCTTCTCTGTTAGGTGACCTACTCCCGCCTGAATTCGCAGAGTATGAGGACAAACTCTTCTTCCCTGACACCGAGCCCTGAAAATGAGCCAATGAATCAATAACTTTCTTTTTCGTCCTTATTCACTTTTATTCCTGTGTGTATGTCTTTCTTTGTTTTGCAAAGTCAATATAAATAAAAACTTTAATCACCTAATCACAAAAACAAGCCCATCAGCAGAACTGTCTTCACTTATTTGCTTATTGATTTGAAGGTGCCGCAGTCTGCATTCCTCAGGTTCACAAGTTCACAAGAACATGCTCCTCTATCCTCCTCCTCCAGACTCCTATTTCCCTCAAAGCAGAGGGCTGGATTATGCCCAATGAAGAAAGACTCTGCACTTCTGGGGCTGTTCTACTTCTTTGCGGGTGAGTTGACGCCTCTGGGGCCATTGCTGGGAAGGTCTAATACCGGATAAAAGTGGTTTGGCGAAAATCAGACTTGAAAAAGTTTTTGCCTTTTTGCTCACTATCATGTTTTCGGGGGCCTGTTTGGGGGGGCTTCCTGGTGTTTGTGGGTGGGTTTCGGGGTCTGGGAGTGCTGCTGGCACAGTCCTATGTTGATTGCATTTGTTTTCTAGGACATCCATGGTGGAAAAGTGGAGTCATGACCTAGCTGCACAGTGCGTTTGGACAGAAGGCCGGAAAATATTGTAAGTATGAGATTTTCCATTTTTTGCTTTTTGTCTGTTTGGGGGTGTTGTACTTTTTTGCAGGTAGGTTGGCGGGTCTTGGGGCATTGCTGGGAAGGTCTAATACCGGATAAAAGTGGTGTGGCGAAAATCAGACTTGAAAAAGTTTTTGCCTTTTTACTCACTATCATGTTTTTGGGGGCCTGTTTGGGAAGCTTCCTGGTGTTTGTGGGTGGGTTTCGGGGTCTGGGAGCACTGCTGGGTATGGATACTTTTGATTGCAAAAGGTTTGAAGCAAATCCATGGTGGCAGAGGGGAGTTAGGGCCTAGCTGCAGAGCGCACGCGGAGTGATTTTGGAAATTTGCCTGAAAATGACTAAGTCCCCATTTTTGTAAAAAGGGGGTGGTACTATACCTGGCAGATATTGGCAGCCATCAGCGACCCCAGAACACTGCCTATCCCTGCTGACGAGGGTTGAAAACCCGAAACACGTGTCCAGGGATGGCAAAGACAGCGAAGATAGCAAGATCGAAAGATGATGCATCGCGAACACTCTACTACAATGACCAGAGTCCTTAGGGGCAACTTCCGCCGGTGTGTGAGTAGTGTGCGACCCCACCCCCTTTTTGTAACTTAAAGCTCCCTTGAGCAGCGGGCTGACGAGCCTGGGATCCCGCACCTACGCGCCGGAGTGGTACTATACCTGGCAGATATTGGCAGCCATCGGCGACCCCAGAACACTGCCTATCCCTGCTGACGAGGGTTGAA
This sequence comes from Lissotriton vulgaris, assembly GCF_964263255.1. NCBI lineage: Eukaryota > Metazoa > Chordata > Amphibia > Caudata > Salamandridae > Lissotriton > Lissotriton vulgaris. The sequence goes on from NC_141691.1 coordinate 1,300,697,948, forward strand.
AACCCGAAACACGTGTCCAGGGATGGCGAAGACAGCGAAGATAGCAAGATCGAAAGATGATGCATCGCGAACACTCTACTACAATGACCAGAGTCCTTAGGGGCAACTTCCGCCGGTGTGTGAGTAGTGTGCGACCCCACCCCCTTTTTGTAACTTAAAGCTCCCCATTTTTGTAGTTTTGCTTTTTGGCTGCTTGGGGGTCTTCTACTTGTTTTCGCCTGGGTTGATGGCTCTGGGGCCATAGCTGGGAAGGTTTAATACCGGATAAAAGTGGTTTGGACAAAATCCATGAGGAAAAAGTTTTTGCTTTTTCTGACATTTCGCTCAATTTAGCGTTTTCGGGGGCCTGTTTGGGGGGCTTCCTGGTGTTTGTGGGTGGGTTTCTGGATCTGGGAGCACTGCTGGGCATGGATATTTTTGATTGGAAGAGGTTTGAAGCATATCCATGGTGGCAGAGGGGCGTTAGGGCCTAGCTGCAGAGCGCGCGGGGAGTGATTTCGGAAATTTGCCTGAAAATGACTAAGTCCCCATTTTTGTAGTTTAGCTTTTTGGCTGTTTGGGGTCTTCTACTTGTTTTCGCCTGGATTGACGGCTCTGGGGCGATTGCTGGGAAGGTCTAATACTGGATAAAAGTGGTTTGGCGAAAATCAGACTTGAAAAAGTTTTTGCCTTTTCGCTCACTATCATGTTTTCGGGGGCCTGTTTGGGGGGCTTCCTGGTATTTGTGGGAGGGTTTCGGGGTCTGGGAACACTGCTGGGTATGGATACTTTTGATTGCAAGAGGTTTGAAGCAAATCCATGGTGGCAGAGGGGAGTTAGGGCCTAGCTGCAGAGCGCTCGCGGAGTGATTTTGGAAATTTGCCTGAAAATTTTTGTAGTTTTGCTTTTTGGGGGTCTTCTACTTGTTTTCGCCTGGGTTGACGGCTCTGGGGCCATTGCTGGGAAGGTCTAATACCGGATAAAAGTGGTTTGGACAAAATCGGAGGCAAATTTATTTTTGCGTTTTTGCTGACTTGCAGTCTTTGAGGTGCTCTTTGGGGGGGTTCCGGGTGTTTGTGGGTGGGGTTTGGGGTCTGGGAGCACTGCTGGCACAGTCTAATTTTGATTGCATTTGTTTTTCAGGAAATCCATGGTGGAAAACAGGAGTTATGGCCTAGCTGCACAGCGCGTTTGGACATACTTGAAAGAAGGCCGAAAAATATTGTAAGTATGAGATTTTCCATTTTTGCTTTTTGGCTGTTTGGGGGTGTTGTGTTTTTTTGCGGGTGGGTTGGCGGGTCTTGGGGCATTGCTGGGAAGGTCTAATACCGGATAAAAGTGGTTTGGACAAAATCCATGCTGAAAAGCCTTTTGGCATTTTTTGTAACTTAGGGTTCGTTAGGGTTAGCACTAGCAGCAGTATTCCATGTGTTTGGGGGTGTTCTATATGTTTGCAACTGGGTTCTGGGGTCTTACAGCACTCGTGGGAATGTGTAATCTTCGTTGCAAGTGGTTTGAAGAAAATCCATGGTGGGAAAGGGGGGATTTGGCCTAGTTAAAGAAAGCATTTGCCACTATTCTTAACTTAGGGCTTGTTAGGGTTAGCAGTTTTGTATTGCATGTGTTTGGGCGGGGGTTATAGATTTTTACCACTGGGTGGGGTCTTGGAAAACTTTTTGTAATGTCTAATTTTGATTGCAAGTCGTTTGAACATAATCCATGGTGGGAAAGGGGGGTTTGGGCATACTTCCTGAGTGCATTTGAAATTAGGCCTCTGTGAGGTAGCAGCAGTATTCTGCACGTTTTTGGGAGGGTAATGTGGGGTGTTCTAGATTTTGGGGATTGTCATCTCTGAAAGTGACAGTATAATTTTTGCACTACACAGCGTGTCTTACATATTTTTTTCTCTGAGGTGTCTTTAACACTTACTGTTGTATTTTTCCATCATCAATTACAGGCCGGCTTTTACCCTGTGCCATCGATGTACTACTCAGGCTTACAATTAGCGATCCGCAAATCGGCATCAGGCAGGCAGTGTACAGTGTGTCTGGCCACCAAGATTGATCGACGGAGCATCCGATGGAATGAAGGAGTACCGCGACTAAGAGGAATGGCAGGATGCATCGACTTCACAAATTCAACGGGACAACTACAAAAAACAGTAACAGTATCCAAAATTCTCCTTATCTTTTAAATGATATTGTTGTGAACTTGAACTTACTTCTACAAGTGTGACTCTGTGTGTTTGTTTGATCTCTGCTTCAAATTCATCCCTCCCTCCAGCAATTAGATACATCTTTGCTATGTTTAACACTAATTTAATGTTCTAAGTGTTTATTCTCTCTGAGGGCAGAGAGGCAAGTGAAATTGCGTAATTACTGCATCCCTGTACTGTCAACTTGTTTCTTCGTAGTTACTAGTAAGTTGCAGAAAGTAGTAGTACTACTTTTCAGTAACCTAACCATCCATTTACTACTTATGGCATGCAGTAGTGCACTTCCTTTATGTCCCTTTCAAGATTTATCAATATCTTCTAATCCAAAGATTTGTTTCTCTTCATTTGTTGTTTGACTGTCCATGCTGTGTTTTTTTTCCTCTCTACCAAACTTTCCCAAAAACCCCCATTCCTACCCAATTTTCAAACCCTAACCCTCTTCCCCCGGGCTGTGTGGTATTTCATTGAGGTGTGACTGACAACAACAACAATAAATTCCACACACTTGCTGGGGAGGATAATGTCAAAACAACCAGAAGTTCATGTGCGCCATCGTGGATTGATAAGAACATCCTCCTCCTACACGACGTTAACAACAATGAAATGATTAAGGCTTACCTTACATTGGCACTGCTTAGGCTTGGGCACTGTTCTGTACCGTACTATCTATTGTACTGTTTCTAATGCTACGCTCAGGCCACTCAATGTTTAATTTCTTCTTTTTTTTATATGGTGATACTGCCAGTGTGCACCACCACTGCTACCAGCACAACAATGATATTGCATCCGTCGAGGATTCAAGTCAACAACCATCCTTATTCACCAACCGTGATTCGCAAATCACAGGTAAGATAAGCATATTGGGGAGGTAGTAGAATAATGGGCTAGGAATAAGTTTGGAGGAGAGCAGAGACTAACAGTACTACTAGTAAAGTACAGTAGTAGGGCTACTGAATTGACTAACTCGGTTACTTGCATTTTGGTACATTTCAGGACAAGATGTTTCATTCATGCTGGTAAGTTTGAAAAACCAAACGTCCAGTAGCCACCGCCAACCCCCACACAAAATAATATGAGCGCGTATACTTGGTTTTTGAATGAAAAATATAATTATTAAGAAATATAAACTATGGATGTTGTTGTCATCACAAAAATAGAATTACCCCAACTCACCCCCCTCCCTAACCAAACCAATGTCCAAAAATAAAAAAAAAGTACCCTTTCCCAAAAACCCAATCCCCCCCCCCCCCAACAGTCTTTAAAAAAGCGACAAGGGACAGTCACTTCCAGCAGCACTTTGTGGAGGTCCCGGAGCTGGTGCTAATGTTTTTCGGCCAACCGCTCCAGGTAGTCCACTCACTTTTGGAGGCGGCGCTGGCGTACCATCCAGGCTCTGGGGGGGCAGCTGTTGTTTTTTCTGCTGTGCGGCGGCGGCGGGAGGCTGTCGGGCCAAGGCTCCATTTGGCTGGAGGCTTGTGGCTGGTGGACCCGGGGGCAGTGGAGGAGGATATACTGGAGGTTGTTGTAGTTTCCTCCTCATGCCCCCGAGCCCACAACCGTCGATACTCGACACAAATAGCCTCCAGCTTACCGGCCCTGGCCCGGACAGCCATCTCCTTACGGGTGAGCTTTTTGGGAGTAGCATCTATGAAAAAAGAAAGAAAAATACTGTAGCCAATATTCTTTAACATAAAGTCAAAATAATTCAACAGAAAGTTGACACTCAGTAACACCAGCATTAGTAACACCAGCAAGTAGCAAACACAGTATAACATTTTGAAGATAACGGACCAGGTTTTTTTTGATTGTCGATCCACAACTGGCGCCTCCCGTATGTGACGTTATTTATAATTTCTAACCACTATTTTGAGGGTGCCCCAGATAGGAGGAAGAACCTAAACCTCCAATTAGGACCAAGATCCAAACATAATTGACACAGCAGGTATCTGTGCACACGTCGCCTTTTACAGAGTAAATGCTGTTGGTAATCAAACAACACAACCAATAGACAAACAATGTGGAAGTAGTCTTGATAGAAGTTTTTCTTCAATTCAGATTTTATCTACCACACCCAGCCAACACGTGTTTCGTCAGGGCTAGTAGCCTGCGACTTCATCAGGGCTCCCGGGGGCAGCAGTTCCAAAGCTATTGCCACAATGGCTAGGTGCTCTCAGCCGGTTCTAATTCCAATCCGGCTACAGAGTACTGTCTAGGTTCTCGCTGATTCGTCTCAGCCGTCCGTGTGATGGTTAATACCAAAGATGCGACATACCATAGGAGTATCCGTGTGAGCGGCAGGTTAAGCCGTACTGCTTTCCAGCGTCTCCGCGTGTAAATGCGGAAGTCATTTACAGTTTACACGCGGAGACGCTGTAAAGCTGAGACGGCTGAGACGAATCAGCGAGAACCTCCACAGTACCCGTCAAAGCACTTACATTAAGAAGACTGGAATAGACAGCAAGGGCAACCCAGAGGACTACACTCAGTGCCTAGAGCTATTGCTGTATCAGAGTTTTGTTTCACACCGTTTGCCGAATGGGCAAGCTTAGCTACCTACACAGACCAACTCATAATTGTAAATAGTAGTAGCACAGAGAGTGATGGTAGAGGCAGGATAAGAATGTAGAAAGTAGTCTACATTAGAAGAAGATCCAAGACTATTTTGTAAAACATAGAATTATTAGGAACCAGTTTATAATAAATAGGAGCTGTAAAAGTTAGGGAAGTATAAGTATTAAGATAACAATAAGACAACTTACTGGGGCCAGCAGAAGAGCCTGGAAGGGACTGCTCCTGAGTCCTGTCCAACTTCTGCCACCGGAGTCTCTGTCGCCGCCGTCGCCTTGCCCCTGGGAGTTGCTGGTGATCATGAAATAAAGAAACACAACATGGATGATTGTTTTTTGGGAAATATTTAATTTCTTTGTACTCAATCTAAAATTATGTTGGGGAAACAAATTAACATCAATTGCATCTGATCTGGTCAACTAAGAGGATAGTAGTACAGTATTGCTGGATTCGCAGACCGTCTAATAGGAAAGTTATGTAATTCACTAACTACATCAACAACAAAAAGGTTCTACTATGACTGCCATCACTCAGCAGCACAAGACGTCGCGTGACAGACACAGTCCGTCATCATGATTGCAGACCACTAACAAATGTCCTAGAACATGTAATAAATAGTATACTCAACGTATCAATCCACCACTATCTCTTCAAAGTGGCAGCAGCAGGAGTACAAAGAAGGAGTAGACTTGAGTCTACTGTCTCTAGCATTACGCTCTCAAATGACTAAAAAGTTGCAAACAAGTAAGCATAGTAGCAACGCCAATAACCAGGCGAGCACCTGCAATGACAGAAGCTATTTAAACATTAATTTACCTGCAATGTAATCTAATCAGCAGCATTCGTACTCTTCAGGAAAAAAATAGATTTGCAATATAACAAAGCAGAAGGAAAAAAAGTAGTTATTAAATAGCTTCTTACCACGCCCAGGGATCTCCACACCAAGCAGGTCGAGCATGTCATGCTCCCGGTCCAAGATGTCACTCCACCGGTGCGTCACTTGGTGGTATGTGCGCCAGACCCCAGACTCCTTATACATGCGCCGGCACACCTTCTCCCACAGCTGGCGACGCTCCCGGAGGCCGTAACCGGAAGCAATCCGCCCACTTGCTGCCACGGTCTTAGGGAGGTGGACCTAGACAAAAACCAGCAAGGCGGCCACCTCCACCGCAGAAAAGATCTCCCTGGGCTGCACTTCCTCCCCCCTCCAATGCCCGCAAGGGAGCCGGGTACGTGGGGCTGGGCCCTTCCCCTTGCCCTTGTCGCCTCCCTTAGCCATGGTCCTGGGCACAAGAAGAAGGAAAGAAGAATAGGTGTGAAAAAAAATAAGAGAGAGAGCAAAAGAAATAAAGTAGGTAATAAAGTAACAAAAAGTTTTAAAAAAACACAAAATATAGATGTAGGAAATTGAAGAGAGAGATAATAAGCAAAAAAAACAAAAAAAGTTCAGAAAAACATAGGATTGCAAAGATGTAAGGTGGATAGAAAGGTAGCATGCCCAAAACCATAGCAGTAAATGAAAAACAAGATGGCCGCGCCCATAGAGGACCGCCTGGGTAAGTTTGCGCGATATTTCCCCCGTGAGCACGCAAAAACGCCCACGAATACGTAATCGCGCACCGCATACGACGCGAACTTGCAACGAGCGCCCGGAAACGGAAACACGTCACGCAAACAAGATGGCCGCGCCCGTACATGACCTTATGGGCAACCTCAGGGTCGGTGCGCTGCAAGCGGCCTGCGAATAAGCAAAAAACCACCCGAACACGCAAAAAAAAAGAAAAACCGCCCGAACATGCAAAAAAAAGAGAAATCAGCAAATTCGCATGAATTTGCGGATTGCAAGTTCGATTTCGCGTCCCGCAAATCTCGCGAAATGGAAGAAAAACACATTTTTGAAAACTGAAAGCCCTTAGCAGGTGCAAAAGTTCAAACTAATTTGTAACCATTCCCTGTAGTGCTTCCTGAGGGGCCCCTCCAGAGTTCAGTTGCCTACTTTCAACTATTCTCTGACCCTGCTCTGACCCTCCTAGCAGGGTCAGAGAATAGTTACAAGTATGGCACAATGCTCCTGTAAAAAAAATAACTGCAACAGGAAGGTCTTACAGCTAAGGAAGCAGGTGCCAGACTTGAAGCACAAATTCAGTGACACATTAACCAGCCCCAAATTAATTCATCTCAGTTGAGGCTGGGAAGGTGTGCTTTGCTTTCCCCCCATAATCTACAGTGGTGAACAAGAGGTGGTAGTGGTGAACCAGAGGGTGCTGTGATAAACCAGAGGGGGACAGTGAGGATCCAGAGGGTGGCAGTGGCAAACCATAGGGTGGCAGTGATGAACCAGAGGATGGCAGTGATGAACCAGAGGGTGGCAGCCTTGAACCAGAGGGGGACATTGATGATCCAGAGGGTGGCAGTGGCAAACCAGAGGGTGGCAGTGATGAACCAAAGGGTGGCAGGGATGAACCAGAGGATGGCAGCGATCAACCAGAGTGTGGCATTGATGAACCAGAGGGTGGCAGTGATCAACAAGAGGGTGACAGTGATGAACCAGAGGGTGCTCTGATAAACTGGAGGGGGACAGTGATGATCCAGAGGGTGGCAGTGGCAAATGAGAGGGTGGCAGTGATGAACCAGAGGGTGGCAGGGATGAACCAGAGGATGGCAGTGATCACCCAGAGGGTGGCAGTGATGAACCAGAGGGTGCTGTGATAAACCAGAGGGGACAGTGATGATCCAGAGGGTGGCAGTGGCAAACCAGAGGGTGGCAGGGATGAACCAGAGGGTGGCAGGGATGAACCAGAGGATGGCAGTGATCAACCAGAGGGTGGCAGTGATGAACCAGAGGGTGCTGTGATAAACCAGAGGGGGACAGTGATGATCCAGAGGGTGGAATTGGTGAACCAGAGGGTGGCAGTAATGAACCGGAGGGTGGCCGCGATGAACCACAGGGTCGCAAACAGGCTGGACACATAGGAACAACATGGTCGCGACCGTTGCGACCACACAAGTAAGTTCGCGTTCCCAAACTTGTAAAAAACCCTCGCGAACTGGCAAAAACCCTTGCGAACGCGCAAAAAAAGCAAATTCGCAAAAGTTCGCGAATTTTGCAGATTGCGAATTCGTAAATATGCAAATTCGCGAACCGCGAATTCGCAAAATTCGCCCATGCTTAGAAGTTAGTGGGAGTGGGGAGATTGAAGGAATGTGGCAATCCACTCTCCCAATTAAGAAGGAAATCTCAGTCTGGTATAACAACTTGATGGAAGTTGAAGATCTTGAGGTTCCCCTTCAGCGGTGGTGTGGACTCAAACCCCCCTTGGGTCATCAATAGAGTTCTTATATGAGCCCTCAATAAATGTCTTGTATAAATATGTAAAACCTTCCTGTTTGAAAAAAAACACTTCTTCGTTATCAACAGACTCTACTATATTCCCGCAAAGATTGCCAAGTTTGCCCCAGAGCCACCCCTCAAATGCCCAAGATGTCTGCTACCCCTAGCTAATGACCTACATGTCTTCTTAGAGTGTCCAGAACAGGCAAAATGTTGGACAGAGGTGGGCGACACTATTCAAGATATTTTTAACACCATTATAGATATCAACATGTCACTGGTATTTTTTGGAGATGATGACCGATTCAGTCAGGCCCTCGCTCAGAAAAATAGAGGTTTATTAATTTACTTGGTATTGCTGGCCCGGAGGGAAATCTGTAAGAAGTGGAAAGATCCCCTACCACCAAAAAGGGAGGACTGGCTCAAGGCCTCCTTCGCCATGGCCCGTCTGGATTATGAGAGCGCAGAAGATAAGCCATCAAACATCTGGCATCCTTTTGTGAGTTGGGGCCAAAATTTAAGATTAATATAATTAGTCTAATGATTACACCAAGTTCCCTCACAAAAAGGGATCGGTCGGACGACCCAAGCAAGTGGGGTAAGCCGGAAGGGCCAAAGATAGCAAGAACCTCTTTGTAAGACCCGCAGAGGCTTGAAAGGTGAGCTGAGGACCAAAAAAAATAAATAAAGAAAATCTCTTTTGTAATGTAATTTTTTTTAAGTCATATTAGTTTCTACATGTTGATAATATATAACTATAACTTCAAGGTAAACCGCTAAAATTAAGCTTTCCACATCTCCCGGGTTAACTGTCATTAGCACTTCTTCATATACTGGTCCTCCAGGAAAATGTGTAAAGTGGTCTGTTAGCTCAGATGGTTAGAGCGTGGTGCTAATAACGCCAAGGTCACAGGTTTGAGCCCTGTACAGGCCAAGCCTAATTTTTTGTAAAAAGATACATTTTTCTTTTGTCTCATTTTTGATCTCCTTGGAACAAACACTGCTTGAAGGATTGGATGAATACATTTGATATAGTTGTAGAATTAATTATTATTCCTAAAGTGCCTGGAATATCTATTAATGGTTCTAAGTTCTAACACCAAGTAACTGAATCTCTTATTGATTGCAATTTATTGAGGTCATTTTTGTTTGGTCTTGTTGATAATATATAAAGATACTATGAATGTAAACAGCTGTATATAAGCTTTCCAACTATCCTGGGTTAACAATCAGTCGCCTTCAACATCTGCTATTTCTTCAAAAGTATGCTATATATTTAGTGAGCCTATTAGTTTAGTATTTTATAGCATGAAATTAAAAACGCCAAGGACATACTTTCAATCAGTCTCCAAGCCAATACTTGATGCTCCTTTTATGTTGAAAATAGATGTATTTTCTTCTGTATCATGTTTATCTCAATATTTCCTTTGAGCAGAAGCTGATAGAATGATTTGATGAATCAATTGAATATAGTTGATGAATATTTATTTATTGCTAAACCACATGGAAAAAACATTAATGGTTCTAAGTTCTAACACTAAGTATGAAAATCTCTTTTGTATTGTAATTATTTTGAAGTCATGTTAGTTTCTTCATGTTGATAATATATAACTATAGCTTCATGGTAAACCGCTGAAATTAACCTTTCGAAATCTCCCGGGTTAACTATCATTAGCACTTCTTCATATGCTGGTCATCCACAGGTTTGTGCAAAATGGCATGTTAGCTCAGATGGTTAGAGAGTCGTGCTAATAACGCAAAGGTCACAGGGTCGATCCCTGTACAGGCAAAGTTTAATTGTTCGAGAAAAGATTACATTTTCTTGTGTCTCATTTTTGACAGTTTTTCTCCTTGGAGCAAACACTGCTTGAAGGATTGAATGATGAAATTTGATATAGTTGTAGAATTATTTATTATTCTTAAAGCACCTGCAATGTCTATTAACGGTTCTAAGTTCTAACGTCAAGTAACTAAATCTCCTATTTATTGCAATTTATTGAGGCCATTTATGTTTTGTCTTGTTGATTATATATAAAGATACTATGAATGTAAACAGCTGACTATAAGCTTTCCAACTACCCTGGTTTAACAATCAGTCACAATTCATCATCTGCCAATCCTTCTGTATCATGTTTATCTCTATATTTACATTGAGCAGAAGCTGATAGAAAGATTAGATGAATCTATTGCATATAAGTGATGAATTGTAATTTATTGCTAAAACACATGGAAAAAACGTTAATGGCTCTAAGTTCTAACACTAAGTATGAAAATCCCTTTTGTATTGTAATTTTTTTAAAGTCATATTAGTTTCTTGATGTTGAGAATATATATTTATAACTTCATGGTAAACCTCTGAAATTAAGCTTTCCAAATCTCTCGGGTTTACTATCATTAGCACTTCTTCATATGCTCGACCTCCAGGAAGTTGTGCAAAATGGCCTGTTAGGTCAGATGTTCGGAGCATGATTCTAATAACGCCAAGGTCACAGGTTGAATCCCTGTACAGGCAAAGTTTAATTGTTTGAAAAAAGATAAATTTTTCTTGTGTCTCATTTTTGACTGTTTATCTCCTTGGATCAAACGCTGCTTGAACAATTGGATAAATGCATTTGATATAGTTGTAGTATTAATTATTATTCTTAAAGCTCCTGGAATATCTATTAATGGTTCTAAGTGCTAACGCCAAGTAACGAAATCTCTTATTTATTGCAATTTATTTAGGTCATTTTAGTTTTGTCTTGTTGATAAAATATAAAGATACTAAGAATGTAAACAGCTGAATATAAGCTTTCCAAAAATCCTGGGTTAACAATCAGTAGCACTTCATCATCTGCTATTTCTTCAATAGTATGCTAAATATTTAGTGAGCCTATTAGTTTAGTCTGTTAGAGCATAAAGTTAAAAATGCCAAGGACATACTTTCAATCCGTCTCGAAGCCAATACTTGATGCTCCTTTAATGTTGAAAATAGATGTATTTTCTTGTGTATCATGTTTATCTCTATATTTTCTTTGAGGGGAAGCTGATAGAATGATTAATTTAATCAATTGAATAGAGGTGATGAATATTTATTTATTGCTAAACCACATGGAAAAATCGTTAATAGTTCTAAGTTCTAACACTAAGTACGAAAATCTCTTTTGTATTGTAATTTTTTTGAAGTCATATTAGTTTCTTAATGTTGATAATATATAACTATAACTTCATGGTAAACCGCTGAAATTAAGCTTTCCAAATCTCCCGGGTTGACTATCATGAGCATTTCTTCATATGCTGGTTGTTGGACTTGCCCTTTCCCCCGGAATTTTTCGCTTTTTGCCCCCCTGATTTGGGATTTCTCCCCCATGGGAATAAATCTGTATAGGCCATGTGTGGTAAGAGTTGCCCTGTTCTAAAATGAAATGTCAGGAAATGGTGTGCAGGAAATATCCCCCCATTTTAGAAATGCACCTGACTGAAATGTTCTGTAATTAAAATGGATGCCATGGCCATGGGTTTTGCCACCGGACTGCCATAGGTCAGCGGTCTAGATATTATTACCCAGCCACCCCTAGCTTTTGGAGGGAAGCCTGACACCCAGGGTGCTCAACCCCTCCCCTTGAGCCAGTTTAGACCAGCTTGCCCCTAACATTCTAGAAGGTTCTGGCAATGACTGGGAGGAGGGTATAAGTAAGGGGATGCACCACCAGAGGGACACACAGAGCTGGGACAGGAATGTGAGGGGGCCTGCAGCAAGGTGTCACCGCCACTTGGGCCTGTGTGCTGGGCCCTGCCACCATTCAACCCCTCTCTACTGTCCCCAGGGCCCCTGACAAAGGAGGGCACCCCCTAGGACCCTGACACTGTGGGGGACCGTGAACCACACCAGCATGGCGATCAAGAAGCCCCCTGGAGGGGAGGAGTGTGCCCCCGGGGGCTGTCTGTGGAACTGTTCGCCCCCTTGTGAGGCACTACCTGTCAAGCGCTACAACTCCCAAGCGCTGTAGAGGAAGGTTTGTGCCCCCAAGGCACCGTTACTGGCTAAGGCGCTGTGGCCGTGACAGTTTCGGCCCCAAAGTGCTGCTAGCCCCTTGAGCCCCAGGGCCCTGGAGGATTGTGGGGCCCAAGAAGGAGCGGAGGAGTGAATAGCGCTGCGGGAGCCTACCCTGCGTGTCGCCCCGCCTCTGTGGTGGTATAAATAACTAAACTAAAGGGAGCCTACCCCTTAATGCCGCCGACATCACCGCCACAGCCCGGGGAGTGTTGGCGCTGCCTCGCGCTGGTTGTACATCGCCGGAAATCACCACCGCAGCCCGGCACTGCTTTCAGGATACCCCCGCTGGGGTTAACGGCGCAGCGGCCCCCGGTACCAGCAGAGGGCGGCCGAAGTGAAGAGAGAGCCACGATAGGCCCTGAAGCCAACGTTGCCTGCATCACGTGGCTGGGGCGCCCGTGACGTCACCCGACGCGCCCCAGCCCGCCGCGCAGCAATTGGCTGCCGGCCGGGCAGCCAGAGGAAGGGCAGACGACCCGAAGCCCCGGGTCCCCGTGAGGTAGGGGGAGCCCGGGTGAAGACGGAGGGAGGAGTCACCGGTGCAGGCCCCCTGTGCTCTAGAGGGAGCCCCGGTAAGAGCGACCGGAGCGGGAGCCTACTCTGCCGGTTAGGACCTGGAGGAGGCTGGGAACGAGAGCCCTGTTTGGGGAGCACCAAGGCCTGGGGAAGCGCTGGGAGATGCTGAGGGGCCCCAGTGAGGAGGAGAGAGCCCCGCAACCCCCACGCCAGTGAGGCACTCTGCCGGGGCCTGCCCCTCCGCAGCTCAAATCCCTGCAGCCAATCTAAGAGTCCCGGGCCCCTGTGGGGGAGGAGGGGCCCAGGTGAAGCTTGAAGTGCCGGGAGTACGGAGCTGGAGGGCTCCTCACCTACGCCCCAGAGCCTCAGGAGAAGCGCCGGGTGGAGCCGGAGGAGAGCCCCTGCAGTGTCAGCCGGTGCACAGTGGCGGAGAGGGAGAGGGGGCATCGAGGCACGTTGTCGGTGCCTGCCCCCTCCCCAAAAACCATGGGGAGATCCCTGAAGACCTGTCGGCAGAGCCTAGAAGCAACCGGTGAGTGGGGCCTTGAGCAAACTGTGTGGGAATCGGGATTGGGCCGGTTGGCCCCCACTGCCTTAAGGAAGAGCAGGTCCCCTGCGGGCGGAGGGGGAGGCATTGTAATTGAGCTTGTTGGCCCTAATTGAGACCGGAGCCCCCGAACTCGGCAAGGGACTGCCAGGCCTCCGAGCTGGATCACTGACATAATATAGAATGACAAAATATAGACTTACCAAAATATAGTCACCAAAATATAGAATGCCAAAATATCGAATTCCTATCTACAAACAGGTAAGTACAAAAATATCGAATCCAAAATATAGTCTGTAAAAAATATAGTCAGGCAAAATATTGAATTTTTTTAAATGTCTTAAAAGTAATTTAAAATTAATGAAATAATAAATATAATTAACAAAAACATACTTAAAAATACTCAAATAACCTTAAAATTAAGATATAATTAATTTAAGCTATTAATAAAAAATTTACAATATTTTTGCGTAGGATAGCAGGAGGGTAACATTTAATATTACCTCTCCATTGAGTGCAACAGTAGGGAAAGCGTTGGATAGCGTAGGGGTAAAAAATACTATTCCAGCTCCAGTGAGTGCAACAGTAGGGAAAGCGTTGGATAGCGTAGGGGTAAAAAATACTATTGCCACTCCAGAGAGTGCAACAGTAGGGAAAGCGTTGGATAGCGTAGGGGTAAAAATTACTACTCCCACTCAAGAGAGTGCAACAGTAGGGAAAGAGTTGGATAGCGTAGGGGTAAAAAATACTATTCCCACTCCAGTGAGTGCAACAGTAGGGAAAGCGTTGGATAGCGTAAGGGTAAAAATTACTATTCCCACTCCAGAGAGTGCAACAGTAGGGAAAGCGTTGGATAGCGAGAGGGTAAAAAATACTATTCCCACTCCAGTGAGTGCAACAGTAGGAAAAGCGTTGGATAGCGTAGGGGTAAAAAATACTATTCCCACTCCAGAGAGTGCAACAGTAGGGAAAGCGTTGGATAGTGTAGGGGTAAAAAATACTATTCCCACTCCAGAGAGTGCAACAGTAGGGAAAGCGTTGGATAGCGGGAGGGTGAAAATTACTATTCCCACTCCAGTGAGTTTAACAGTAGGGAAAGTAATGATTTAATATATTATTAAAAATAAATTAAATATCAATCCCAATAAAACAATAATTTACATTAATAACCAATTTAATATTATGTAATAATTAATTAGAAATACAACTACATATTAGTTATTAAAAAATAATAACCTATTCATAATTATTTAACAACTAATTAATTTTCAATAACAAAAACTAATTAATAATACAAATTAATACCAATTAAAAATTAACAGTAAATTAATTATGAATTCACAAAAAGTATTTTTAACATGACATTAATTACAATGACATTACTTCCCACCCTATTCCCCTATAAACCCACATCCGACTACAGAAAATACATTAATACAATTATCATAATTATCAAATATTTAATTAATACAAAATAATTACCAATTAATAAAAATTAGTTGCTAATTAATAGAAATTCATTACCAATTAAAAATTAATTAACAATACATTTAAAATCAATACCAATGAATAAAAAAATTATTTACTTAATCACAATTAAATTACTTCCCACCCTATTCCCCTATAAACCCACAACCCGCTACAGAAAATACATTTTGAAAATTAACATAATTAACAATTAATCAATTAATACAAATTAATTGGCAATTAATAAAAAATAATTACCAATTAAAAAATAACAATACATTCAAAATGAATACCAATAAATAAATAAAAGTATTTAATTAATTACAATTAAATTACTTCCCACCCTATTCCCCTATACACCCAGAACCCGCTACAGAACTAAAAAGCAAAATTTAATTAAAAATTAATAATAATTGCTAAAAATTAATATTTAATTTAATATAAATAAATTACTTCCCGCCCTATTCCCCTATAAACCCACAACCCGCTACAGAATTAAATTACGCAAAAATTAAATAACATAACATTCTTAACTTAAAATACATTAAACATACATTACAAAAATTAATATACACTTTTCACACATATCCTAACATACAAAACACTTTAAAAAAATTGATATTATTAAAAAATCGATATATTTAATGCCTTTATTGAATACTTCGATATTTTGACTTCTATATTTAGAAAATCGATATTACTTACCTTAAATTCGATATTTTTACCCACTATATTGTGTCCATTCGATATTTTGTCCATTCTATATTTTTACTTCGATATTATGTCCATTCTATATTTTGGAATAGATATTATGACTGTTTACCCTCCGAGCTGGGCCAAGAAATTAGTTAACCCCTGCCTGGGGGTCCAGTTGAACGCCAGTTAGTGTAGGCCCTGATGCTTGGGTTATGGCGGCATAATTATGTGATTTTGCTGAATACTGGGTTATAGGTGCCTTAATGAAACACCCAGTTCTCTTGCTGAATGAGTTGATCAATGTGTTCTTCTTGAGGGAGATAGTCACCTCTCTTTCTTTGTCGGGAAATGTTAGCTCAATGTTGCTTTTATGAATTCCTTGCAGGTGCTAACAAACGTACTGTGAAGGAGGTGTATGGTTGGTGATTTCCTCACAGGTTCGCTCCCGATGTGCCCCTATGCTGGCCTGACGTGTTATTCTAGGCCCATTGTTATGCTCCATGCTATTGAGGGAGCCTTGATGTTTTTATTACAGGTGCTCCTGCCCCTGAGGTTAGGCCTGGCTCTTAGGTTACTGGTATTGCCAACGTACTGCTTGACGGTTGTGTTGCAGGGTTGGGGGCTGGAGGGATTTATGCCCACCGGTGGATGGTGGAGAAACCTTACTGTTTTACTACAGGTGTTCCTGCTTTATGTTAATGCTGGGTGATTCATAATCTTTAGCAGGAGACGCCAATGCCAGCTATTGTGGGTTCTTACCCCTAATGTTTGATTTTACGCCTAATGGGCTCCTACACCTAGTATTTTCCTCCCTCATAATGATATCGCTGATGTTACATGCCAAGTACTAACCTTTTTATATTTCAGCTGGACACTATGGACTTATTCACCATTTCAGCCTTGTTCCCAATTCCCTTGTAAATAATCCCCCGGGCATAGACTGCCCTGGCGCTCACTAGCGCCATGTTGTGATTACGGCCTATGTTATGTTTTCCCTTGCAGGGTGGAGACAATAGAGAACTTACTATTTTACCAACTCAAGCTGGTGTCCTGCCTCTTTTGTGGTGTACCTGATGAGTCGTATGTGGGTACTGCGTGGATGCTTCACATGTCCTCCGTAGTTTGGCCCGCCCGCTCTGGTCCATGCTACCCCCCCTGGAGATTTGGTAACCCCATTTCTTACATTGGTTGCGAGCGGTGGGATAGGACTTGTGTTTGCTCAGTACCACAGCGGCCACTGGTTACACCGCAAATAGAGCAGATAATGTAATCACAGCCTTTTTGTGGGGATTATTGTTTTGCTGAATACTGTGTTTTCTGTATTGCTTCCTCCTGAAAAGTGTTTTCAATTGTGTCCCCTTGTTCCACTGTGGGTGCACCTCGCCACAATGGGGTTTGCTTATGAGGAGGTGGAACTGATGGAGTACACCGAGCATGAAGTGATAGATTTCCTCAAGGAGAGAGGGATACTCCCAGTAGGAAACATTAGAAGAAAGTTGTTTCTCTATGAGGCCCTCAAGAGGGGGGAGCCTTTAGAGATCGGTGGGGACTTGTCTGATTACCCCCCCTAGTATTTGAAGGGTGGATGGGGTAGAGGCCAGAGGGAGGGCTCCCAATCCATAACCCTGGAGGGTAATTACCCCGATGAAGAGGAGGAAGAGTTTGACAGGGCAGAGACACCAGAAGCTGATGGGGACCCCATAGATAGGGAGTCTCACACTGGTTCCAGTCCCGGGGGCACTGCCCCAACCCTTTCCCTGTCCCCAGAAGAGTGGGTAGATAGGAGGGAAGAAAGGGAGCATCAGCTAGCGCTGGAGAAGCTCAGGTTAGAGCAGGCCACGGAGTTAGCGCAGCTGAGGGTGGAGGAGCAGAGGCTAGAGACAGAAATGGTCCCAGCCCAGGAGAGGATGGCAGAGGCGGAGAGAGCCTATGCCAGAGAGAGAGTAGCTCAGGTGGGTAGGTTGTCCCCTTAGAGTGATTTTAGGAGTCTGGATACATTGGTGAGGGTGGGATCCAGTGGTGGCAGCGAGTGTAGGTCCAGTGCAAGGAGTCCCACTCCCGAAGCCCAGGAGACGGTGCCTGATTCCCAGGAAGAGGGTGACGGGTTAGTGTTCAGGGGCAGGGGAAAACTGTCCCACCAGTCCTGGGGAGAGTTTGAGGAGGAGTGTTGGATTGCATTGGAGGATTGGGTGGTGAGGAGAGCAGTGGAGGATTAGGAAGGGCTGTGCCATGCCGTTATCCGGGAACACATGCTAAGGAGTTGTCTCCCAAGTCTGCGTCACCATCTGTTGCAGTGCGGGTTCTCAGACCCCAGGGAACTTGCACGGGAGGCAGACCTCTGGGTATGTGCCAGAGAGTCTGGGAGGACATTGGGGAGTGATCCTGGAGGGAGTGGTGCAGGGATCTTCCGACCCAGCGAGGCGGAGGAGGTGAAGAATGGCCCAGCGAGGTCCCAGTATAGTGAAAGGGTTGTAGTGCCTCACATCCCATCTATAGGAGGGAGTGAGATGGGGAGGTGTCCCGAGGTGCCCTAACCGCAGTCACAGGGCCTGGAGAGTTCTTTTAGGGAACCCCAGGTTGGGAACCGAGGCTGTCCTGATGTGCCATCCAATGGAAGGATCCCCTCATGTCAGGAGGACCCGGAGCATCAGTAATCGGAGCTCCAGTTGTTCGCGGGTCTGACCAGTCGCAGGCTTTAGATCCTGGACTGGGGCTTCAGGTTCAGGGGTTGCCTGGCCTGGAGGGCGGGGTACCCATAATTAAGGTCCTCACCGGTTTGACTTCCAGGGGTACTCCTCCCGGTGGGAGGGTGCGGAACTCTGGGAGGGGTTGCAGAGGGAGGAAGGACTCTCCTCTGTCACCGGTCCAGCCACAGGGGGCAGATCCCGGGTTGAGTGGCCAGGGACAGGAGTTGCCTGCCCTGGCGGGTGGGACGACTGTAAACAGTGTTCCCCCGGAAGTCACTCTCAGGGGTACTACCTCAGTTAGGAGGGTGCGGAACTCTGGGATGGGGTGCAGGGGGAGGGAGGACTCACCCCTGCCACTGGGTCAACCTGAGGGTTTCAACTCCAGTTTGGGGAGAGAGTGGTGTTATGAGGGTGTCCCGCGTAGGAGATGGCGGAACCCTAGGAGGAGAGGTAGGGGGAGGAGAGCCTCGCCCCTAAGGGCTGGTCAGCCTGAGGGTGAAGACCCCAGGTGGGTGGACCAGTGGCAATTTGGAAGGAGGAGAGTGGTTCAAGGGTACTACGAGCCTGAGGCTAGAGCCTCCCACTCTGTGAAGGAACAAGGGCCAGAGACGTATGGCCGGCCCAGAGGCCTGTCCTGGCCACACCCCACTAGAGAACACCAGTGGGGTGGTTTGGTTGTTGAAGGGAGGGTGGCGAGAGAGAACCATCAGGTTCCAGAGTGGAGAAGAAACTGCAGGTGCTCCTGTAGTTGCGGGCCTGCATCCACCTTTTTCCACCCCAAGCAGGGAAGCCCATCAAGGCAATGATTGGCCTACCCTGGCTTTTGGCTGGGGGGAGTTGTGTTGGACGTGGCCCTTTCCCCCAGAATTGTTCGCTTTTTGCCCCCCTAATTTGGGATGTCTCCCCCATGGGAATAAACCTGTATAGGCCATGTGTGGTAAGAGTTGCCCTGTTCTAAAATGAAATGTCAGGAAATGGTGTGCAGGAAATATCCCCCCCATTTTAGAAATGCACCTGACTTAAATGTTCTGTAATTAAAATGGATGCCATGGCCATGGGTTTTGCCACCGGACTGCCGTAGGTCAGCGGTCTAGATATTATCACCCAGCCACCCCTAGCTTTTGGAGGGAAGCCTGGCACCCAGGGTGCTCAACCCCTCCCCTTGAGCCAGTTTAGACCAGCTTGCCCCTAATATTCTAGAAGGTTCTGGCACTGACTGGGAGGAGGGTATAAGTAAGGGGATGCACCACCAGAGGGACACACAGAGCTGGGACAGGAATGTGAGGGGACCTGCGGCAAGGTATCACCGCCACTTGGGCCTGTGTGCTGGGCCCTGCCACCATTCAACCCCCCTCCTACTGTCCCCAGGGCCCCTGATGAAGGAGGGCCCCCCCCCCTAGGTCCCTGACACTGTGGGGGACCGTGAACCACACCAGGGCGGCACGAAAGAAGCTCCCTGGAGGGGAGGAGTGTGCTCCCAGGGGCTGGCTGTGGAACTGTTCGCCCCCTTGTGAGGCACTACCTGTCAAGCGCTACAACTCCCAAGCGCTGTGTAGGGAGGTTTGTGCCCCCAAGGCACCGTTACTGGCTGAGGTGCTGTGGCCGTGACTGTTTTGGCCCCGAAGTGCTGCTATCCCCTTGAGCCCCAGGGCCCTGGAGGATTGTGGGGCCCAAGAAGGAGCGGAGGAGTGAATAGTGCCGCAGGAGCCTACCTCACGTGTCGGCGCGCCTCTGTGGTGGTATGAATAATTAAACCAAAGGGAGCCTACCCCTTACTGCCGCTGACACCACCGCCGCAGCCCAGGGAGTGTTGGCGCTGCCTCACGCCGGTTGTACATCGCCGGAAATCACCGCCGCAGCCCAGCTCTGCTTTCAGAAGACCCCCGCTGGGGTTAACGTTGCGGCGGCCCCCGGTACCAGCAGAGGGCCGCCGAAGTGAAGAGAGGGACGCGATAGGCCCTGATGCCAACGTGGCCTGCATCACATGGCCGGTGACGTCACCAGACACGCCCCAGCCTGCCGCGCAGCGATTGCCTGCTGGCCGGGCAGCCAGAGGAAGGGCAGACGACCCGAAGCCCCGGGTCCCCATGAGGTAGGGGGAGCCCGGGTGAAGACGGAGGGAGGAGGCACTGGTGCGGGACCCCCTGTGCTCAAGAGGGAGCCCCGGTGAGAGCGACCGGAGCGGGAGCCCACCCCGCCGGTTAGGACCTGGAGGAGGCTGGGAAGGAGAGCCCCGTTTGGGGAGCACCAAGGCCTGGGGAAGCGCTGGGAGATCCTGAAGGGCCCCCATGAGGAGGGGAGAGCCCCACAACCCCCACGCCAGTGAGGCACTCTACCGGTGCCTGCCCCTCTGCAGCTCAAATCCCTGCAGCCAATCTAGGAGTCCCGGGCCCCCCGTGGGGGAGGAGGGGCCCAGGTGAAGCTTGAAGTGCCGGGAGTCCGGAGCCGGAGGGCTCCTCACCTACGCCCCAGAGCCTCAGGAGAAGCGCCGGGTGGAGCCGGAGGAGAGCGCCCGCAGTGTCAGCCGGTGCACAGTGACGGAGAGGGAGAGAGGGCATCAAGGCATGTTGTCGGTGCCTGCCCCCTCCCCAAACACCACGGGGAGATCCCTGAAGACCTGTCGGCAGAGCCTAGAAGCAGCCGGTGAGTGGGGCCTTGAGTAAAACTGTGTTGGGGGTGAAGAGGGCAACGGGGCACAGGGTCGGTGCTCGCCCCCCCTTTTTCTTCTTTTGGGAAATCGGGATTGGGCCAGTTGGCCCCCACTGCCTTAAGGAAGAGCAGGGACCCCTGCGGGCGGAGGGGGAGACATTGTAATTGAGCTTGTTGGCCCTAAGTGGACACCGGAGCCCCCGGACTCGGCAAGGGCCCCCAGTGAGAAGTACCTGCGGGACTGCCAGGCCTCCGAGTTGGGCCAACTCATTAGTTAACACCTGCCTGGGGGTCCAGTTGAACGCCAGTTAGTGTAGGCCTTGATGCTTGGGTTATGGCGGTATAAGAAAGTGCTTTTGCTGAATACTGGGTTATAGGTGCCTTAATGGAACGCCCTAGTTCTCTTGCCGAATGAGTTGATCAATGAGTTCTTCTTTAGGGAGATAGTCACCTCTGTTTCTTTGTCCGGAAATGTTAGCTCAATGTTGCTTTTATGAATTCCTTGCAGGTGCTAACAAACGTACTGTGAAGGACTTGTATGGTTGGTGATTTCCTGACAGGTGCGCGCCCAATGTGCCCCTATGCTGGCCTGATGTGTTATTCCAGGCCCATTGTTATGCTACATTCTATTGAGGGAGCCTTGATGTTTTTATTACAGGTGCTCCTGCCCCCTGAGGTTAGGCCTAACTCTTAGGTTACTGGTATTGCCAACGTACTGCCTGACGGTTATGTTGCAGGGTTGGGGGCTGGAGGGATTTATGCCCACAGGTGGATGGTGGAGGAAACCTTACTGTTTTATTGCAGTTGTTCCTGCTTGATGTTAATGCTGGGTGATTCATAATCTTTAGCATGAGATGCCAATGCCAGCTATTTTGGGTTCTTACCCCTAATGTTTGATTTTACGCATAATGGGCTCCTACACGCAGTAATTTCCTCCCTCATATTGATATCGCTGATGTTACATGCCAAGTGCTGACCTTTTTATATTTCAGCTGGACACTACGGACTTATTTACTATTTCAGCCTTGTTCCCAATTCCCTTGTAAATAATCCCCCGGGCATATACTGCCCTGGCACTCGCTAGCGCCCTGTTGTAATTACGGCCTATGTTATGTTTTCCCTTGCAAGTTGGAGACAATACAGAACGTACTATTTTTCCAACTCAAGCTGGTGTCCTGCCTCTTTTGTGGTGTGCCTGATGAGCAGTATGTGGGTACTGCGTGGATGCTTCACATGTCCTCCATAGTTTGGCCTGCCCGCTCTGCTCCATGCTACCACCTCCCTGGAGATTTGGTAACCCCATTTCTTACACTGGTCATCCAGAAATTAGGGCAAAATGGCCTTTTAGCTCAGATGGTTAGAGCGTCGTGCTAATAATGCCAAGGTCACAGGTTTGATCTCTGTACAGGCCAAGTTTAATTGTTCGAAAAAAGATTATTTTTTCTTATGTCTCATTTTGGACTCGTTATCTCCTTGGCACAAACGCTGCTTGAAGGATTGGATGAATACATTTGATATAGTGGTAGAATTATTTATTATTCCTAAAGCACCTGGAATGTCTATTAATGGTTCTAAGTTATAACTCCAAGTAACTAAATCTCTTATTTATTGCAATTTATTGAGGTCATTTTCGTTTTTTCTTGTTGATAATATATAATGATACTATGAATGTAAACAGCTGAATATAAGCTTTCCAACTATCCCGGGTTAACAGTCAGTTGCATTTCATCATATGCTATTTCTTCAATAGTATGCTATATATATAGTCAGCCTATTAGTTTAGTCTGTTAGAGCATTAAGTTAAAAACGCCAAGGACATACTTTCAATCAGTCTCCAAGCCAACACTTGATGCTCCTTTAATGTTGAAAATAGAAGGATTTTCTTCTGTATCATGTTTATCTCTATATTTCCTTTGAGAGGAAGCTGATAGAATGATTAGATGAATCAATTGCATATCGGTGATGAATTGTTATTTATTGCTAAAACACATGGAAAAAACGTTAATGGTTCGAAGTTCTAACACTAAGTATGAAAATCTCTTTTGTATTGTAATTTTTTTTTGAAGTCATATTAGTTTCTTCATGTTGATATTATATATTTATAACTTCATGGTAAACCTCTGAAATTCAGCTTTCCAAATCTCCCGGGTTAACTATCATTAGCACTTCTTCATATGCAGGACCTCCAGAAAGATGTGAAAAATGGCCTGTTATCACAGATGGTTAGAGCGGTGGGCTAATAACGCCAAGATCAAAGGTTCGATCCCTGAACAGGCCAAGTTTAACTTTTTGAAAAAAGATTAATTTTTCTTGTGTCTCATTTTTGACTGTTTATCTCCTTGGATCAATTGTAGAAATAAACAAGGACCCCCTGAATGGGATAAATTTCCTGGGTCAGGGTAAAGCAATATGATGCGAAGGTAAAAACCCAGGCAAATTAAAACAAATTATCTGGCAAAGAAAGATATAATAGGAATAACAACATAAGGAGAAAACACAAACAAACTATGATGGCATGAAAGATTTAATTATACTTATAAAAATTGATAAGAACATATTTAATGATACAAATATTTTAAAAGGTTTAAAAAAAACAATTTTTCAGTCCAGTTGATGTACAATAATCAGGGAAATATTAAAGCATTGGTGTTTCCCAAAATTAGTCGAGGAAGCTGATATCTGTCAACGCGTTTCGACACATGCATTGTGTCTTCAAAAGGACAATTTCAACAAGATTCTAAAATTAAACAGATACAATTTTAAAAGACTCTCCTTATGTTTGATACAATACAGTCATTGCTGTTCAACATAGTCGTATTATAGTCTATTGCCAGAAAGATGATAATTT
Organism: Lissotriton vulgaris; assembly: GCF_964263255.1. Lineage (NCBI taxonomy): Eukaryota > Metazoa > Chordata > Amphibia > Caudata > Salamandridae > Lissotriton > Lissotriton vulgaris. Next base: position 1,300,721,487 of record NC_141691.1, read on the forward strand.
AACATGATACATCGCTAAAACAGAGACATATATTATGATTCAAAGAAATGTCTATACTCAACAAAATGATCATGTACATTCTGGAGACTAATGTAAATATACAGAAGCTCATAGAACGAGAGAAAGACCAGATTTTAGATAGAAACAAAGGTAAAAAGAAACAAGTTAAAAGGTTACTGGTGCTATTCTCCTAGCTAATTTTGGGTCAAATTCCTAATTTCTTATAATTCGACCTTACACTTTCTAAAGATGCCACCAGTTGTATCCTTGGGTAACACCGTATAGTGATTGTTTTTAGGACTGTGGGAATCTTATTTTTCAATTATAAACAAAAGGTACATTAGACCTAACTTACTCGTACTGTATATTATCGGGAGCTAAAACTCTTACCTTTAGACTTGAAAAAATGGGTATTCAGGAATAAAAATGTTCAGACTCATAGGGAAGGAATTTCGTCTTTATTGCTGCATAAAACATAACATACAGAAAAAAAGCATTTAATATATTTTATGTTTAAGATCAGGGATAACATTACCCTATTTTCTTAATAGACCATATCAGACCTTGTCATGTCTATTTATCTATTTTGTTTATATCTTGGGGTAATACTCCTAAAATTCTATGCATATGTGCCTTTAAAGTGGGCCCCAAATTTTAACCACGATTTCAAAAGCCATTTGGTTTAAGCATTTGTCTTATTTCCGTGTTCTCACTACCTTTATTATTGAAAGCCGAGATGGTTTTGCGCGCTGGGAGAGGCGATTGTGGCGACGCGTGCATTCAGAAACTCATCCACAGTTCTGTTAATAATAACATTTCATGTCAAAGATTTTTTTTAAACGAGGAGTGTACAAGCCACTATGTTCAATTTCAGTGTTTCCTCACTTCAAGGAGTACCTATTCTTTTCTTTGCACACCCTTCATAGCGCGCCTTTCAAAATATGCCGCATTTGTAGGGGACACTTTCAAAATGAAGCGATTATCGGTCTTGAGCACTGTCAAAGAGAAATTTATTGTATTCAAAACTGATTGCTGTGTCAAAAACGGATCGCAGTTTCAATAACGAAACCCTAACTAGGAATCACCATGTTACCACGAGATTTTACCTCTAGTTCACGAAATAACACTCGCGGAGTCCTCTGTTTAATGCGGTAATCCTTACGAGTTCTATTCGGATCTTTAAAAGCACATCTCACTTGCACTGTTCTAAAAAATGCTTAAAGAGAATATATCGTATGTCAGAAATCTTCGACATGACGAAGGTTGCTGTGTGCTACCGTCAAACAGAGAATTATTACCTGCAATTAAGAGTCACACATTCAAAGAAAACAGCAAAGGACTCCTAGCTACATACGCCGGATAAGGCAAGTCAGGGAAAAGGTCTCTGCTACTGCTGACCTAAAATAAGACAATTATCAAATTTTACATTTTAGAGGTGATGGTATTAGCCAAGTTTACATCTGGCTATAAGTGGCAGATTATACCTGATAACGGGGTCGTTCGAGTGTGCTGTACGATCAGGACTTTTACATTGCTTTATTGGAGATGATACGGCAAGGTTTCACACACATATATGCGTGTTCTTTAATCTGCCAAAAAATAATTATAATAGGATTTAGTAGAAATCGCTTATAAAAGCTAAATGTTTTTTTAGGGGATGTATCAATCGTTCATAGCGCACATACCTCCTCAAAGCTGAGTGTTGACGATGTATCTGGTGTCTGATAGCTCGTCCGTATAGAAAGGTTTGTGTACTCGAACCAGATTCGTTTATATATGCATGTGACCTCCCAAATGGCTAGCAGGTGTGGGAACTCCCTCTCTTAAAGGGAAAGGTGATCGTATACCACAGATATATTTAACAAAGTCAAGTCATAAATGTCAGCGGCAATTGCACCAATGATTATCATCCTTTTCTCTGACATTATAGACAGTAAGCAAATAGGGATTAAAACCACAAATATTTATAATTGCTACTATATGGACCTAAATAATACAATGAATACAGCAAAAGTAGAACAAGCTGAAAGAAGTGTCAGAGGGGTCATTGCGATCTACTTCTAAGGGAAAAATTTACATAATTGCATTTTCCCCGGGAGCTAATTATTTAACCCCCGAGTAAAAGTACCAAGGGAAAATATCCAATAAACTTCTTTCTTTTTTCTGATCTTTTCTCCTCCTTTGTCATTAGGAATGTGAATTTTTTCCAAAATCCTCCATTTTACATCTGAGGGGGAATGTTTATATTCCGCAAAGTGATTCACCAGAGGGGCTGTATATTTCAGAGTTTTAATTGCAGACCTATGCTCTGTCATGCGTGTCTTAATAGTGCGTGAGGTTTCCCCTACGTAGCCCAAATTACAAGGGCATACGATGAGGTATACCACATTTCGCGTATTGCAGGTCCAGAGTTCTTTTGCATGAATGGTACAGCTATTAAATACCATAGTCTCGCCAGTGATGATCTGATCACAAGATTGGCAAGAACCACAGCGAGAGGTACCTTTAACTCCATTAGTGCCATCAATGGATTTCTGCACATAAGGAGGATTGTTTATAGGCTTAATGAAGCGTGATCGCACTATAAGATCTTTTAAGTTTTTATTTCGGCGATGCACAAACTTAGGTTTGGCAAGTTTACTATGGGTCTGATTAACATTAAGGAGATGCCAGTTTGAATTAATTACCTGTCTAACGATGGCATCCAGAGTGGAATGTTTAGTTATACATACTAGTTTCTGATCTTGCTTTTGCCTTTGCGCATTGAACAAAGAATCACGGTCATAAAACCGTGCCCTTTTAAAGGCTTCCCTGACTAAGCGATGGGGATAACCTCGTTCCAAGAAATTCTGCTTCATTATTACGGACTGGGTATCGTAGTCCTTCAGATTCGTACAATTCCGTCTCACCCTAAGGAACTGTGAAAAGGGAATACTATCTTTTTGGCACCTAGGGTGATAGCTCTTGAAGTGCAGTAAGGTATTTCTTGCTGTTGGTTTTGTGTACAAATCAACCTCTAGGCAACCCTCATTATGTCTGATATAGATATCTAGGAATTCCACCTGAGATGAATCTATGTGGGCAGTAAACCGAAGATTGACATCGGTAAGATTGAGCTATGCTAGGAAATCCTTCAGAGTCTGTTCCCCATCGGTCCATACAAAAAAGATGTCATCAATTTTCCGGTACCAATGGTAAATAGACTCATAGAAGGGTGCGATTTCATTATAGATGAATTTGGACTCAAATAGCGTCATATATATATATTCGCTATTGAGGGTGTCATGGAAGCCCCCATGCTTACAGCCTTTGTCTGCAGGTACATATTTTCTCCAAATTCAAAGACATTTTCTTTCAGGACTAGGGAAAGGCATTCCTTGATGAAGGGTTTCAAGCAGGGTATGTGATATTCATCAATAAACCACATAGTCGCATCAATGGCTTCCATTTGTGGAATGTTACTATATAAGGATTCGATGCCTAAGGTGACCAAGACATCTGTGCATTTATTGAAAGGGAGATTTTCCACTTTAGAAATTATGTCCCCTGTATCTTTGATGTAAGATGGTACAAGGGGAATATAAGGACGCAAAACTTTGTCTAGGTATTTAGAGACAGCTTCAAGGGGGGTTCCTATCGTGGATACTATCGGTCGATAAGGGGGGTCATGTTCATTCTTATGGATTTTTGGTAATCCATACATGCAGGACACTTTATTTTCTGATTCATTCAAGAATGCATATTCCTTTTCATTTATAATACCTGCTTCATGGGCTTTCGTAGTCACTCTCTGTATTGTTTTGATGATTCTTTCTGTAGGGTTTAATCTAATCTTCTTATAAAACGCTGGATCGTTTAGCATGTTTGTCATATTGGTTTCGTATCTGGTAGAGTCCAACAGGACTATACCGTCCCCTTTATCACTGCTTTTAACAATGATAGATTTATTATTTTTTAATTCATTGAGGGAGATGTATTCCTCCCTGGTAATATTATATCTTGGTTTGGGGACAAACCGAAGGGCTTGTTCTAAACGATTCATAACTACTTTTTCAAATATGTCAGTTTCTGGGCCTATTTGATCCAAGGTTGGAGTAAAGGTTGATGGAAGAGACACTATATTATGTATTCTATTATCTTCTTCTAATTGTTCATTGTCAGAAAAGAATTTTCGCAGTCTAATCTTTCGGAAAAAGGAATGAATGTCTTGATATAATTCAAAAAGGTTAACATTGGAATGAGGAACAAATGAGAGTCCCTTCGTTAATAGGGACATGTCAGTAGTTGTTAAATCATGTGAGGACAGGTTAAAAATAGGTTTCACATCCCTTGCCTCCAATACTGTTTGTTCCGAGTTTCCAGGTAATGATGAGGTTCCTGGGGATACTGGTGGTTCTGGTAGTGACCCCTCGATTGATTTTGGAATCTGACCCTTTGGCGTCCCTGTTTCGCACCGCGCTGGCCTAAAAAAGGCTGGCAGATGTTCCTTCGGCCATTCTGAGGGTTATATGGTCCCTCATCTTGATAACCCATACTACCTTCTCCATCTGAATCTGGGTCGGAAGAATCTGAGAAGGTATTGATTTTTTGATGGGAATTGTAGTTAGGTTCTCCCTGATGGTAATCGTTCTTGTAAAAATTGTCTCCAATATAGGGATATGTACATTCTAAAGTATAGAACCTTTTATCCTTTATAAATTTGTCATTTTTCTTTTTTTTAAATAATCTGTAAAGGATAAGATGTCTTTCTTTACTATATCCAGTTGTTTATCTGCCTCTTCTATAGTTGTAGCCTTTTTAATTTTTTCTTCGAGGTCCTCTATCTCTTTCTTTATTTCTATAGCTAGTTCTTTCGATGTGGATATTATTAAGATCATTAGGTTTCGGGAGCAGCGACTAGCTATCATGCTCCATTTGATAAGAAAAGTTTTAATATCTACAAACAAACCCGGAATATTGCGGACTCTAAGTCCTAGTGGGATTATGCCAGCTTTTAAATAAATAAGCATGAACTCCCCATGCGCTTCTATTCGGGCTAGCTTTTTTTGTAAAGTTTAAAGTTTATTGATGTCACTATTATTTTGGGAATTAGATGTAGAGCTGTTTTCAAATGATGCACTTGTTCCTACCAAAGTAGCAAAATCCTCATCGGAAAACCCAAAAGTCTGGAGGTTGGCCATTTTATGAAGTTTATTCGCGCCGGAGTCGAGCCAGAGCCAGAGTCCAGCCCGTCTGCGCCCGTCAGCGACAGGGAAGCGCCAGGGGCCAGCCATAATATCTCAGGTGACTCTCCTGATCTATCTACTGTCCTGCGAGCCTTAAAACCCTCTAGGCTACCCTGTCATTACACCTTAACCCCTGAATTATTTGCTACTACCCCTCTATGTGGTTGCTGTAATAAGCCCACTTTATCTTCCTTGCTGGATAGGGCTATTCATCGCCCCCCTCCTACAGGGCCTTCCCCCTCTCCCACTGTCTACACGGGGCTCCTTTTGAACACCCGCTCATTGGTCAAAAATAATGTCTCCTTTAGAGACCTTATCTCACAGGAAAAGCCTTCCTGGGCCTTTATTACAGAAACTTGGGCCTCAGATTCTTCTCAGCCGGATCTGATTAATGCAATTCCTGAAGGATACTCGCTGGCCAGGATGGACAGAGTGGGTCGTGTGGGAGGAGGTCTGGGGTTACTCTATCTCAGCTCCATAAAATGCCGGACTGTCCATCTGTCTTTCCCCGCTGAGAAATTGCAAGCAATGCATTTCACCCTCACCCCTTCCCCCACTATTTCCTTTACCGGGATACTGGTCTATAGACCCCCTGGTCCTAGGTCGGCTTTCTGCTCTGATCTTCTTAAAATCTTAGAGCCCTACATTGCTGGGCCCTGCCTGACCATTTTAGGAGATTTCAATTTTCATTTGGAGAAGCATACTTCCCCTGACACCTCCCTTCTATTAGACGCCCTATCCTCCTATAACCTACCTCTGCTAAAGACTGGACCTACCCATTTAGCCGGCCACACCTTGGATGGAATTTTCAGCAATGACTCTCGTCTCTCTATTGGTATCCCTTTCCCTCTGTCATGGTCAGACCACTTTGTTGTCCCTTTTCGTTTTTCCCCTCCTCCCTCCAGCTGCTCCCAGTCTGTTCATACCAAGTGGGTCTTAAGAAGGAATTTTGGGGAGATTACTAACAACTCCCTTGCCCCGTATCTGGCTTCACTTAAGCCCTCTTCCACTGGTGATGTTCACACGGCGGCTCTTGACTTCTCCAATTCCTTGACGGAGGCTGTCAATTCACTCGCCCCTGCCAGGCTCCACTACTCGGCTAGGAAACGGCCCTCAGCCCCCTGGTACTCTGAATCTCTCAGGATTCTTAGACAAGGATGCAGAAGGCAGGAAAGGCTTTGGAGGACACATCTTGATCCTATAGAGAGGGAAAAACACAGAACCCTTCTCAAAGAGTACAAATCGGCCGTACTCAGAGACAAACAGGCCCACTTCTCCAAACTCACATCCTCTCTCAAATCATCCAGTGATCTATTCAAGATAGTGGATAATCTCTCCCTCATTCAGATGCCTGATCCCATAACAGCTTCACAGGACCTGTGTGATCAGATCTCCACTTTCTTCCATGAGAAGATCATGGATATCTATACAGACTTGGAAACTCAGAATTCCAGTCCCCTCCTTGCCTCCTCCTTAATCCCCCCTGATATCCCTGTCCCTACCCCCGTCCACGCTCTCTCCCAGTTCCCCGCCATCACTTCTGCTCATCTTAACTCTCTGCTTGACAAACTTAAGTCTGGATCACCTCTGGATCCATGCCCCCTTAAGGTCCTCAAAGACTGCAGACAGACTATCCTTCCCCCTTTGATGGAAGTGATGAATTTGGCCATTTCAGAGGGGATTTATCCCCTCTCTTGGAAATTGGCCACTGTCAAGCCCCTACTTAAGAAACCTACCCTGGACCCTGGGACATTAAAGAACTTTCGTCCCATCTCCCTTCTTCCTGCCCCTGCTAAACTTTTGGAGACTCATCTCAACCTCCACCTGAGCTCTTTCCTTGACAGTACCAACTCTCTTGATCCCTCACAGCATGGTTTTCGGAGGACCCATAGCACTGAGTCGGCATTTACAGTGGTAGTCGATAGCATTCGCTCTAAGGTCGACACCGGTCAGACAACCTTACTGGTGTTATTAGACCTTACGGCGGCTTTCGACACCCTGTCTCCAAATATTCTTGTTAACCGACTCAGTGAGCTGGGAGTCAAGGATTCTGCACTCAATCTTCTTGCCTCCTTTCTTGACCAACGGAAGCAAAGGGTCAAGCTTGGCGAGTATATGTCATCTGTCAAGGCCGTGAAGTGTGGGGTCCCCCAGGGCTCTTCACTGAGCCCGATGCTTTTTAACATTTACGTCGCCCCTCTCGCCAGGCTTATAAGATCCTTTGGCCTGGAAGTTCTCTCCTATGCCGACGACACGCAGATTATGGCTTCCATCTCCCAATCTGTGAGCCAAACCGCGTACAATTTTAAAAACTGTATGGAGGCGGTCGCCGGATGGATGCTTAAGAACTTCCTTAAGTTAAATGGCGAGAAAACGGAGGTCCTTGTTTTGGGAGGAAAAAGTGAGATCTGGTCTATGGATTGGTGGCCGTCTGTCCTCGGGGCCTGTCCTACGCCGACTTTATCTGCCCGTAACCTTGGGATCATATTGGACACCTCTCTTTCCTTGGACAAACAGGTCAGTAGGACAGTGTCCACTTGCTGTAATGCCCTGAGGGTTTTAAGGAAGATCTCTCACTACCTTTCCTCTGAGGCACGCAAACAGGTAGCAATAGCGGTCATTGCCTCGAGACTGGACTATTGCAATGCCCTATACTTTGGCATCAGCAGTGGTCTCATTCAGCGCCTCCAGACCGTACAGAATGCGGCTGCCCGGTTTGTTGTAGGTGCTCCTAAACGTTCCTTGGGCACTACCATCAGAAAAGACCTGCATTGGCTCCCCATGCAGGCAAGGATCAACTTTAAGGCTCTATGCCTTACTCATCGTGCCCTTAATGAATCTGTACCGGAGGCTATTCGTGCCCTGGTGGCCCACTATGTCCCTGGGAGAGCACTTCGCTCTTCCAATAAAAACCTGCTTGTGGTTCCTCGTATATCCAAGGTCCGGTGGGGAGGAAGGTCTTTTCGCTTCCTTGCGCCTAGACTTTGGAATACGCTCCCTAGTGATCTCAAGCTGATCTCCTCTCACCTTCAGTTCCGCAGGGCACTTAAGACTTGGCTATTTCTAGCAGCTTATCTCTAAGTTCCCCCCCTGGTTGATATCTGAGCTCTCTGGTTACCATCTTCAGCGCCTTGATGCCTATGGGTTTAGTTGCGCTTTCTGTATACAAATTGCCAATAATAATAATAATAATAATAATAATAATAATAATATAGCACCAGTACCTAAAAGTGTATAAAGAAGAGCAAATTTCAATAACAGTTTATAGCAAGAAATTCAGAGAACAATATATTGAGAGAAACCTATATTAACCCTTTAGCAATGATTAGATATGAAAAACACATGTCCCACACAGATATACCGTGGGTAAATTGTAGAAATAAACAAGGACCCCCTGAATGGGATAAATTTCCTGGGTCAGGGTAAAGCAATATGATGCGAAGGTATAAACCCAGGCAAATTAAAACAAATTATCTGGCAAAGAAAGATATAATAGGAAAAACAGCATAAGGAGAAAACACAAACAAACTATGATGGCATGAAAGATTTAATTATACTTATAAAAATTGATATGAACATATTCAATGATACAAATATTTTAAAAGGTTTTAAAAAAACAATTTTTTAGTCCAGTTGATGTACAATAATCAGGGAAATATTAAAGCATTGGTGTTTAACAAAATTAGTCGAGGAAGCTGATATCTGTCAACGCGTTTCGACACATGCATTGTGTCTTCATCAAGACAATTTCAGCAAGATTCTAAAATTAAAAAGATAACATTTTAAAAGACTCTCCTTATTTTTGATACAATACAGTCATTGCTGTTCAACATAGTCGCATTATAGTCTATTGCCAGAAAGATGATCATTTAACATGATACATCGCTAAAACAGAGACATATATTATGATTCAAAGAAATGCCTCTACTCAACAAAATGATCATATACATTCTGGTGACTAATGTAAATATTCAGAAGCTCATAGAATGAGAGAAAGAGAGCAGATTTTAGATAGAAACAAAGGTAAAAAGAAACAAGTTAAAAGGTTACTGGTGCTATTCTCCTAGCTAATTTGGGTCAAATTCCTAATTTCTTATAATTCGACCTTACACTTTCTAAAGATGCCACCAGCTGTATCCTTGGGTAACACCGTATAGTGATTGTTTTTAGGACATGTGGGAATCCTATTTTTCAATTATAAACAAAAGGTACATTAGACCTAACTTACTCGTACTGTATATTATCGGGAGCTAAAACTCTTACATTTAGACTTGAAAAAATGGGTACTCAGGAATTAAAAAGTTCACACTCATAGGGAAGGAATTTCGTCTTTATTGCTGCATAAAATATAACATACAGAAAAAAAACAATTAATATATTTTATGTTTAAGATCAGGGATAACATTATCCTATTTTCTTAATAGACCATATCAGACCTTGTCATGCCTATTTATCTATTTCTTTTATATCTTGGGGTAATACTCCTAAAATTCTATGCATATGTGCCTTTAAAGTGGGCCCCAAATTTTAACCACGATTTCAAAAGGCATTTGGTTTAAGCATTTCGTCTTATTTCCGTGCCATCATTACCTTTATTATTGAAAGCCGACATGGTTTTGCGCGCTGGGAGAGGCGATTGTGGCGACACTTGCATTCAGAAACTCATCCACAGTTCTGTTAATAATACGATTTTGTGTCAAAGATTTTTTTTAAACGAGGAGTGTACAAGCCACTACGTTCAATTTCAGTGTTTCCTCACTTCAAGGCGTACCTATTCTTTTCTTTGCACACCCTTCATAGCGCGTCTTTTAAAATATGCTGCATTTGTAGGGGACACTTTCAAAATGAAGCGATTATCGGTCTTGAGCACTATCAAAGAGAAATTCATTGTATTAAAAACTGATCGCAGTGTCAAAAACGGATAGCAGTTTCAATAACGAAACCCTAACTAGGAATCACCATGTTATCGTGAGATTTTACCTTTAGTTCACGAAATAACACTCGCGGAGCCCTCTGTTTAATGCTGTAATCTTTACGAGTTCTATTCGGATCTTTAAAAGCACATCTCACTTGCACCGTTCTAAAAAAGGCTTAAAGAGAATATATTGTATGTCAGAAATCTTCGACATTACGAAGGTTGCGGTGTGCTACCGTCAAACAGAGAATTATTACCTGCAATTAAGAGTCACACATTCGAAGAAAACAGCAAAGGACTCCTAGCTACATATGCCGGATAAGAGTGTGCTGTACGATCAGGTCTTTTACATTGCTTTATTGGAGATGATACGGCAATCTCCGATCTCCTTGGATCAAATGCTGCTTGAAGGATTGGATGAATTAATTTGATATTAGTTGTAGAAATAATTATTATTCTTAGCACCATCGCTGCTAGTGATATTTTGCTCCTGTGCTGGGATTTTCAAAAGTACATTGTGTATGACGAGCTGGGCTCGTCATCAGCCTGGTAGGAGGCTACTCATGACGAGCCCAGCTCGTCATGAACCAGGAAGGGGTTAAAGCTCCTGGGATATCTATTAATGATTCTAAGTTCTAACTCCAAGTAACTAAATCTCCTATTTATTGCAATTTATTGAGGTCATTTTTTTTGTCTTGTTGATAATATATAAAGATACTATGAATGTAAACAGCTGAATATAAACTTTCCAGCTATCCCGGGTTAACAATCAGTATCACTTCATCATCTGCTAATTCTTCAACAGTATGCTATATATTTACTCAGCCTATTAGTTTAGTCTGTTAAAGCATAAAGTTAAAAACACCAAGGACACACTTTCAATCAGTCTCCAAGCCAATACTTGATGCTCCTTTAATGTTGAAAATAGATGGATTTTCTTCTGTATCATGTTTATCTCTATAGTTCCTTTGAGCAAAAGCTGATAGAATGATTAGATGAATCCATTGAATATAGTTGATGAATATTTATTTATTGCTGAACCACATGGAAAAAACGTTAATCGTTCTAAATTCTAACACTAAGTATGAAAATCTCTTTTGTATTGTAATTTTTTTGAAGTCATATTATTTTCTTCATGTTGATAATATATAACTTCATGGTAAACCACTGAAATTCAGCTTTCGGAATCTCCCTTCATATGCTGGTCATCCAGAAATTAGCAAAGCATGGCCTATTAGCTCAGATGGTTAGCGCGTGGTGCTAATAACACCAAGGTCACAGGTTCAATCCCTGTACAGGCCAAGTTTAATTGTTTGAAAAAAGAAACATTTTTCTAGTGTCTCATTTTTTCCTGTTTATCTCCTTTGATCAAACACTGCTTGAAGGATTGGATGAATACATTTGATATAGTTGTAGAAATAATTATTATTCTTAATGCTCCTGGAATATCTATTAATGGTTCGAAGTTCTAACGCCAAGTAACTAAATATCTTATTTATTGCAATTTATTGAGGTCATTTTAGTTTTGTCTTGTTGATAAAATATAAAGATACTATGAATGTAAACAGCTGAATATAAGCTTTCCAACTATCCCGGGTTAACAATCAGTAGCACTTCATCATCTGCTAATTCTTCAATAGTATGCTATATATTTAGTGAGCCTATTAGTTTAGTCTGTAAGAGCATAAAGTTAAAAAGGCCAAGGACATACTTTAATCAGTCTCCAAGCCAATACTTGATGCTCCTTTAATGTTGAAAATAGATGGATTTTCTTCTGTATCATCTTTATCTCTATATTTACATTGAGCAGAAGCTGATAGAATGATTAGATGAATCAATTGCATATAGGTGATGATTTGTTATTTATTGCTAAAACACAAGTAAAAAACGTTAATGGTTCTAAATTCTAACACTAAGTATGAAAATCTCTTTTGTATTGTAATTTTTTTAAAGTCATATTAGTTTCTTCATGTTGATATTATATATTTATAACTTCATGGAAAGCCGATGAAATTAAGCTTTCGAAATCTCCCGGGTTCACTATCATTAGCACTTCTTCATATGCTGGTCATCCAAGAATTTGCGCTAAATGGTTTGATAGCTCAGATGGTTAGAGCATTGTGCTAATAACGCGAAGGTCACAGGTTCAATCACTGTACAGGCCAAGTTTAATTGTTCGAAAAAAGATAAACATTTATTGTGTCTCATTTTTGACAGTTTATCTCCTTGGAGCAAACACTGCTTGAAGGATTGGATAAATAAATTTGATATACTTGCAGAATTATGTATTATTCTTATAGCGCGTGGAATGTCTATTAATGGTTCTAAGTTCTAACACCAAGTAACTAAATCTCTTATTTATTGCAATTTATTGAGGTCCTTTTTGTTTTTTATTGTTGAATATATATAAAGATACTATGAATGTAAACAGCTGAATATAAGCTTTCCAACTATCCCGGGTTAACAATCAGTCGCACTTCATCATCTGCTAATTCTTCAATAGTATGCTATATATTTAGTCAGCCTATTAGTTTAGTCTGTTAGAGCAAAAATTAAAAACGCCAAGCACATACTTTCAATCCATCTCCAAGCCAATACTTGATGCTCCTTTAATGTTGAAAATAGATGGATTTTCTTCTGTATCATCTTTAACTCTATATTTACATTGAGCAGAAGCTGATTGAATGATTAGATGAATCAGTTGCATATAGGTGATGATTTGTTATTTATTGCTGAACCTCATGGAAAAAACGTTAATGGTTCTAAGTTCTGAAACTAAGTATGAAAATCTCTTTTGTATTGTAATTATTTTTAAGTCATATTAGTTTCGTCATGTTGATAATATATAACTATAACTTCATGGTAAACCTCTGAAATTAAGCTTTCTACATCTCCCGGGTTAACTATCATTAGCACCTCTTCATCTGCTGGACCTCCAGGAAATTGTGCAAAATGGCATGTTAGCTCAAATGGTTAGAGCATGGTGCTAATACGCCAAGGTCACAGGTTCGATCCCTGTACAAGCCAAGTTTAATTATTCGAAAAAAGATTATTTTTTCTTGTGTCTCAATTTTTGACTCGTCATCTCCTTGGCACAAACGCTGCTTGAAGGATTGGATGAATACGTTTGATATAGTGGTAGAATTATTTATTATTCTTAAAGCGCATGGAATGTCTAATAATGGTTCTAAGTTCTAACGCCAAGTAACTAAATCTCTAATTTATTGCAATTTATTGAGGTCCTTTTTGTTTTTTCTTCTTGATAATATATAAAGATACTATGAATGTAAACAGCTGAATATCAGCTTTCCAACTATCCCGGGTTAACAATCAGTCGCACTTCATCAACTGCTAATTCTTAAATAGTATGCTATACATTTAGTCAGCCTATTAGTTTAGTCTTTTAGAGCATAAAGTTAAAAACACCAAGGACATACTTTCAATCAGTCTCCAAGCCATCACTTGATGCTCCTTTAATGTTGAAAATAGATGGATTTTCTTCTGTATCATGTTTATTTCTATATTTACATTGAGCAGAAGCTGATAAAATGATTAGATGAATTAATTGCTTATAGGTGATAATTGTTATTTATTGCTAAACACATGGAAAAAACGTTAATGGTTCTAAGTTCTAACACTAAATTTGAAAATCTCTTTTGTATTGTAATTTTTTTAAAGTCATATTAGTTTCTCCATGTTGATATTATATAATTATAACTTCATGGTAAACCTCTGAAATTAAGCTTTCCAAATCTCCCGGGTTAACTATCATTAGCACTTCTTCATATGCTGGACCACCAGGAAGTTGTACAAAATGGCCTGTTAGCTCAGATGGTTAGAGTGTGGTGCGAATAAAGCCAAGGTCACAGGTTTTATCCTTGTACAGGCCAAGTTTAAGTGTTTGAAAAAAGATACATTTTTCTTGTGTCTCATGTTATACTGTTTATCTCCTTGGATCAAACGCTGCTTGAATGATTGGATGAATACATTTGATATAGTTGTAGAATTAATTATTATTCTTAAAGCTCCTGGAATATCTATTAATGGTTCTAAGTTCTAATGCCAAGTAACTAAATCTCTTATTTATTTCAATTTATTGAGGTCATTTTTGTTTTGTCTTGTTGATAATATATACAGATACTATGAATGTAAACAGCTGAATATAAGCTTTCCAACTATCCTGGGTTAAAAGTCAGTTGCACTTCATCATCTGCTAATTCTTCAATAGTATGCTATATATTTAGTCAGCCTATTACTTTAGTCTGTTAGAGCATAAATTTAAAAACGCCAAGGACTTACTTTCAATCAATCTCCAAGCCAATACTTGATGCTCCTTTAATGTTGAAAGTAGATGGATTTTCTTCTGTAACATGTTTATCTCTATATTTACATTGAGCAGCAGCTGATAGAATGATTAGATGAATCAATTGCATATAGGTGATGAATTGTTATTTATTGCTAAAACACATGGAAAAAACAGTAAATGGTTCTAAGTTCTAACACTAAGTATGAAAATCTCTTTTGTATTGTAATTTTTTTGAAGTCATATTAGTTTTTTCATGTTGATAATATATAACTATAACTTCATGGTAAACCGCTGAAAATAAGCTTTCGAAATCTCCCGGGTTGACTATCATGAGCACTTCTTCATATGCTGGTCATCCAGGAATTTGGGCAGAATGGCCTGTTAGCTCAGATGGTTAGAGCGTGGTGCTAATAACGTGAAGGTCACAGTTTTAATCCCTGTACAGGCCAAGTTTAACTGTTCGAAAAAAGATACATTTTTATTGTGTCTCTTTTTTGACAGTTTATCTCCTTGGAGCAAACAATGCTTGAAGGATTGGATAAATAAATTTGATATAGTTGTAGAATTATTTATTATTCTTAAAGCTCCTGGAATATCTATTAATGGTTCGAAGTTCTAACGCCAAGTAACTAAATCTCTTATTTATTGCAATTTATTGAGGTAATTTTTGTTTTGTCCTTTTGATAATATATAAAGATACTATGAATGTAAACAGCTGAATATAAACTTTCCAACTATCCCGGGTTAACCATCAGTAGCACTTCATCATCTGCTAATTCTTCAATAGTATGCTAAATATTTAGTCAGCCTTTTAGTTTAGTCTGCTAGAGCATGAAGTTTAAAACGCCAAGGACATACTTTCAATCAGTCTCCAAGCCAATACTTGATGCTCCTTTAATGTTGAAAATAGATGTATTTTCTTCTGTATCATGTTTATATCTATAGTTCCTTTGAGCAAAAGCTGATAGAATGATTAGATGAATCAATTGAATATAGGTGATGAATATTTATTTATTGCCATTCTATTTTTTTTAAATTTTTTTGTCCTCATTTGCCATAATCTCCAGCCAAAAAAACACTCCAACCACCAAGCGTGTCTGCTTTAAGGTACTTTGAGAGGTCTTTCCACCTTCATTACCTTTCCCAGGCACGATTTACTATTGGGCGGGAGACTTGCCACTAGAGTGGAAAACGGAGAGACTCCAGTCAACAGTGTTATTCCCACTTGACAGACCCGGGATTTACATCTCGAGAGGGGCCAATTCCCAAGGACTCTGGAGACTTATCAGCATAATCATAGGACCCGGGGGAAAAAAAAAACCCTGGTGATCCTATCTCCGGTTAATTAACAAATCCCAAAAGGACAGATTTCTATTACTACGCGATCTAGCCAAATCAGTCTTTCAGGTTTCGTACAACGATGTAAACCAGGCTGCGTGCGATGGAGCTTTAGCCTCAACCCAAAATTTACATATTTGCCGCCTGGCCAGGATAATAGAAGAAAAAAGAAGGCACTTTGCATGCCCGGTTACATTTTCCTCCAATCCAAAAATTATTAGCGGAAGCGTGATAGTCAAAAATATGCATAATATCAAATCCATAGTGACTTTTACTTCTTCCCAAAACAGTTCAATGTCAGGACACTCCATGAACATGTGTATGTCTGAGGCTGCCGCTAGATTACATGTATTACATTTCTTCCCTGGCAGACATTTTTATAGCCTTAAGGGTGAAAAATAAACACTGTGCAGAGTAAACAAGTGGTTACGCCGGGGTTATCTGGTTTCACCTTGGAGATACCAAGTAGGGACCATCTCACAGGGAAAACCATGACGGGTTCCCCAGCGGTCTACAGCGCAGAGATACCCCATGTGGGGTGATTCAGGCGCTTTACAAGACATCATTACATTACATTACAATAACCAGGCTGGCTTCACTGTTTTATATAGAAAAGAGAAAGATCTCATCCATAACTCCTCGCACTGGAGGGCCGTCTCATTTCCCCATAGCTTATCAGGCAAAGTGAAGTCCCCATCCGCCTCCTCCACCATGTTCCAATACCAAATTGCCACCTCTTTGCCCCCTTCTCGCTTTTCTACTAGTTGTTGTTCGAGCTGGCTGTGTTTCCCCAGTTGGGGGCCCCTCCTGTTTACTGCTCGAGCCCAACTATCTAACTGTATATATTTAAACCTAGAAAGGGCCAAGCCCACCTTTTCCCTCAGCAGCTCCCAGTCTTGTATCCTCCCATCCACTAATAGCTCTCCCCATCTAATAATCCCTGCATCCTTTGACAGGGTTGCCAAACTGTCCTGCATACATGGTGGCAGCCCTGGAGAGTCCCCCACCGGGGCAAAGTTGGAGTAATAGTGTAACCCTACTTTCTTTTTGATCTGCACCCAGTTTTTTATGACGGACCGTAAAGTCTTTAATCTAACTTTCTTGAAGTATTTCGTTTCTCCAAATTTAAATAGAAAACCATCCACTGGGATGTCCACCCCTCCTAACATAGCCCTAAACATAGCCCCCATAGATGATGTTGTTGGCGTTTTAAGAAGCATCCTAGAGTAGGTCAACTGAAAGGCCCATGCGTAGTATAGCAAGTCTGGCAATGCTAGTCCTCCCTTTTCCCTCCTCCTTCTCAACTTCTTCCAAGTCAACCTGACTGTTTTGTAGTTCCAAATAAATGAGTTTATCTCTCGTTGGCATTTTTCCAATGTTTTTCGTTCAAACGTCAAAGGAATAGAATTAAAAATAAAAGTGAACTTTGGGAGGATGGACATTTTTACTAAGTTTGTTCTGCCAAAGATGGAGAGTGGCAGAAACAACCAAGATTTTAAAAGTTTCCTGCACTCCGTGGCCACCCGATCTAAATTGGTCTGTGCTAAATTACCTATTTCTTGAGTAATACGTTTTCCCATTTATCTCATAGATGTTGCGACTGATAGTTGTACATTAGGGATGTTCCAACACATAATCTCAGTTTTGCTGGCATTGATGTCATATTCAGAGATTTGCCCAAACTCCTCTGCCTTTTTAATTACAATCGGGAAAGCTCTCTGCCGGTCTGATGTATAAACCAAAATATCATCCGCATAAAGAGCTATCCGTTTCTCCTACTCACCAAATATAAAAGGGGAAATATCTACTTCCTCTCTCAAAACTTGGGCAAACGTCTCAATGTAAAGATTAAATAGGAGGGGTGAGAACGGGCAGCCCTGTCTGGTACCTCTGGTAATTTTTATCGGATCTGTTAGAGCGCCATTAACCAGCAATCTGGCCGTAGGAGCCCTATACAATTTCTCAATGGTCTGACAAAAACCCTCCCCTAACCCACACCTTTTTATCACCTCCACCAGATAGGGCCAGTTGACCCTATCAAAGGCTTTGGTGGCGTCTAGAGTCAGAGTGTCCAGTGGAAGAGAAAATGTGGTTGCAGTATCGATCGCCCCCACCAAGTCTCGAGTATGATCGGCCAGCTGCGCCCCCTTATGAAGCCCCTTTGGTCCGGGTGGATTATTGAACCAATTACCTCTCCCAATCTAGATGCCAAGATAGAAGTAAAGATCTTGTAATCGTTGTTGGTCTATAGGATCCACACTCCAAAAGATTTTTACCTGGCTTTGGGATGAGAACAATAGTGGCTTCGTTCCAGGAATCAGGCGGATTTTCCCCTCTCAGAAAAATGCCATTAGGGAGAGTTGGGAATGCTGGAACTATGGCAGAGACTAACCCCCGATATAGTTCCCCGGGTAGCCCGTCAGGACCTGCTGCTTTCCCCTTCTTCAGATGACCAATCGCTTTTGCCACATCTTCCTCTGAGATCTCTCTCTCTAAATAGACCCTTTGTGGTGTTTGCAAGGACGGTAAGGCGATATTATCTAGCCACCTACCCCTGGCCTCCGGGTCATCCCTAACCTCTTCCTTGTAAATCTCTTGAAAAAGCTCTTGAAAAGCAGTCCCTATCTCTCGATCCAAACTCCTGACACTGGTCTCTCCTTCACGTTTTATCTCTTTAATGTACTTTCTTGCCTGTTCTGCTTTAACTTTCCATGCGAGTAACTTTCCCGCTGCTTCCCCAAATTCGAAATGCGAAATTTTACTAGCTTCCAATCTCTTAGTTAAGTGTTCTTGTAATATGACCTCTTAGGTTGGCCTGTGTTTTCTGCCACACATGGAGATGCCATAGCGGAGCCCAGCTGCTGGTCTATTTTGGCAAGCTCCTGTTCTATGTTTTGGATTTTCTCCCGATACACTTTCCTTCTATGAGTGGCTCTGTTAGTTTTACAGCCCCTCATATAAGCCTTCATAGCATCCCAGACTATGTTGATATCTGCCGAACACAAATTTAGTTCCAGAAAAAGCTTTGCCTCCAATAACAGAAAATTTGTCTCCTCCTCTTCTAATAGGATCGTACGGTCAAAAGACCAGGAGGATTCTTTCTTATAATTAACATTTTGGAGGACGAATGTAATAGCCATATGATCTGACATATGTGAGGGGAGGTAAACCAACTTCGTAAGGGAGTCTTTTAAGATATAGCTAAAAAAAGCGTAATCAATTCTTGATTTATGTTTATACTTCAAGTTTTGAAAAGAAACCCCCAATTTATTTTCTGCCCTTTCCCTCCATACGTCAGCTAGACCCAAGTTTTCCATTATATCCAACAGAGCCATTCTTGATTTAGATGAAACAACAGCTCTTGACTTAGAAGACTTATCTAATAGAGGGTTAAGCACAATATTAAAATCGCCGACCCAGACAACTGGATCCTGAAAAAGTATAAGATGGTTCTGGATTGCTTTCAAATGGGAGGGGTCATCTTGATTCGGCCCATAGTATCCCACCAGCGTCAAAAGTGTACTCTCCACTACTATTCTCGCGATTAACCATCTCCCGCTATGATCTTCCTTACAGTCCAGAATTTTAACTTTTACCGGTCTTTTGAAAATTATTAGTATTCCTCTAATATTAGCTGTTTGGTCCGTACATTGAAACTTTTCTACCCATCTTTGTTTCCTTAACATCTCACCAACCTCTACTTTAAGTAGATGTGTCTCCTGAATGACAATGACCTGCGCAGGGGAGTCTCTCAAATATTGTAGGATTTTATACCTTCGGCTCCTTACACGCAGGCCATTGACATTCCAGGATAAATAATTAATGGAGATCATCTATTTTCTTCCATTCCTTCATTCTATTTTTTGGCCGTCTCCCTAATTTTTTTTTTTCCCTGTCATAACAACAGCATTGTCAAGAACAAGGATGTACCAATTATCTACTGATAGAGAATTTATAAGACAGACTAAATTTCTAGCCTTTAAAAGGCCTGGCTCCTGAGGAATTTGATTGCTTTCCCCCTCCACCCCCCCTGTGCCCCTCCTACTCCCCCCCCACCCCTGGAAAACCCCTCCTTCTTTACTCTTGCTGAATATATGGCAATGTTTACGCCTCCCCCATCCCGCTCCCTCCTACCCAACTGCACCCTGTTTTCCTCACAGTTTAAAGTAATTAGTAGTAGTAAATCATGGTCAATATTATATGCAGGTTCAAACTCTTCTCCCTTGGACCCCCCTTCCTGCTTCAGAAACTACATCCAAAAAGAGAGAAAAGAAGCAGGAAACAGGGAAGGCTACTCCATCGAAAGAGAAAAAAAAAACATATAAATAAATAAACAAACGCATTGAGCTGATACCGTATAGATAAATACAGTTTCTCTTACTGTCTCATCTCTCTCTATTATGTGTTATGTATTATGAATTTTGTTTTGAGCTCAAACTAAAATTCCGATAGTGATCTAAATATGTATGTATATATATATATATATACATTTGAAAAAAGAATTTCCTTCCTCCTTTATTTTTTTTTTTTATATAAGTGATGCTTAAACTCCAAGATCCCTTTAACCCACCCGGTGCTTTACCAAATGTCTATGGAAAGAGAAAAAATGCAAAAAATTCAGAAACATCCAACTAGCCCGGGCTATTAGCTCCCCCCCTTGAACTCTCCTCCAATTTCCCTAGAAATTCATCCGCTTCAAGGGGGGATCGGATATTGTCCATTTTATTATTGTATATTACCTGCAGAAAGGCGGGGAACCGCATCTGGACCATCGCCCCAGCTGCCCTAAGCTTTTCCATCCTCAGACCCAGCTCCCATTGCCGGTCTAATGTGACTTTGGAGAGATCTGACCTGATTTCGCACAGAAAGTCGGGTCCATTAAGTGTCTTTGCCTTAGGAGCAAGATTCAACATTTTTTCTTTCAATGTATAAGTTTGAAAATTTACCAAAATCTTTCGTGGTTTAGTTCTCCCAGGATTGAGGCGGAAAGGATGTCTATGGATCCGTTGGATATCACTTTCCAATATCTCGACCGTTTCATCCAATTTTAGAGTCCTTCAGTAGCAAAACCACAAACGCTTTTAAGTCAGCCCCCTCTCTTCCTTCGGGGATTATCAAAATCCGCAAATTGTTCCTTCTTGAGAAATTCTCAAGCTACTCGACCCTCTCCTTCATAGCTTCACCTTCCCTCCACAATATTTGGATCATAGCCTGAGCCGCCTCCAAATTCGCTTTTATGGACCCAACCTCTCCCTCCAAACTCTCTGTTCTCTCGAACAGTCCATCCACTTTTCTTTCTAATATTTCACAAGCAGCTCTTATTTCGGTTTGGTTTGCCTTAGATATTGCGAAATCACTCCTAATCTCCTCCCTCATGGCAGACAAAGGAGCCAGGATAGTTTCAATGGAGTTGTTTGTTTGTTTGTTCCCCATGCGAATATCTGGCATAGAGTTTATACCCCCCTTATCCTGGGCATGGTCTACTTTGATATTGCCATTGATTGCACTGGGAGGGGCAGAGGTAGAGGTATAATTGGGGGGTTGAGATAGAAGTGGGGGTAGGAATAAGAGAAGTAGAATGAGAGGGGAGAGCAGGGGGGCTGGGGAACCGGTGCCCCTAGAGCAAGAACCTGTAAAAGAGAGGGCAGTATTGGGGTAAGAGACTTACTTATAGGTCCCCCGTGATTTGATACCACAAAAGGATCAGGCTGACTGAGTTCAGCCATACTTGCCAGATTTATTGGGATACCAGGTTTCTCTGAGTTGATAGCCAGGACCTGGGGTAGCACTTTGAAGAAGGAGCTAAGTGAAGGGGTACCACGTGCTGCGCCATTTAATGTTCTCTTATCCTTGCCCTTTCTTCTTTTTCCAATCTCTTTATTCACATGACCTCCCTTACCCTTATCGCTGGGATTATCTAAATCACAACACCCCTCAGCCGTATCTTTGGCTGAACTGGATTTCTTAGGAGGGTTCAACACCGCAATATCTCTTTGACCTGAATTTGCGCCTGTTTTTGCGCCACGTATGCCCTTTCCTCTTCCCTGTCTTTTCCCTTTATTTTTTGCAGGTGTTCTACAAAATGGTCTGTTAGCTCAGATGGTTAGCGCGTGGAACTAATAACGCCAAGGTCACAGGTTCGATCCCTGTACAGGCCAGGTTTAATTGTTTGAAAAAAGATACATTTTTCTTGTGTGTCATTTTTGACTGTTTATCTCCTTGAATCGAATACAGCTTGAAGGATTGGATGAATACATTTGTAATAGTTGTAGAATTAATTATTATTCTTAAAGCGCCTGGAATGTCTATTAATGGTTCTAAGTTCTAACGCCAAGTAACTAAATCTCTTATTTATTGCAATTTATTGAGGTTGATGGAGCGAGTTTCAGGAATAATTTTATTCTGACTCGTGAAGTCATATTTCCATAATAAATAATTTTATTAATGTGTTTGTGCATGGTTTTCACTAAATCAACCAAGATTAAAAGTGAGTAAAGACACGCAGGACTAATATTATTTGCTTTATGTTGCATCTGCAAGTCTGTTTTAAAATAATCTACTAACCTTGTCTTATGTCCTTGTCAACATTAATGCAGCGGTTTAATTAATGGCACGTGCCTATTTTATATGTGCTTCTGTCTATGTCGTGTCTCTTTTTATTTTTGCACAGGTTCGTGGAAAATCCTGCTGGCCTAAAGGAGAATGGTAGATGTATTCTCGCCGCATACGTGTGCTTCCTGCTAGATAACTTATACTAAGGGTTAACTTTAGCTATGGTAGGTGGGAAACATAATGGGTCTCAATTCTCTAAATAATTACTGTCTTGTGTTTTTTTAAATAATAGTTTCCGAGTGTGCCTTTAATGAAAGATGCCTGGCTGGCAGTGCTTCTAAGGACGTGTCGTGACTTGACCAGAGTAAAGCTTTTACTCTCGAGCTAAAAGAATGTTTCCTGCCAAAACATAACAAAAAAGAATGATGTGCAGGACAATTGACGTTGAGTCTTCACGTTTCTTCGAGTGCACCAAGGACACTGAGCCTGCTTTGCTTGCCAAGTTCAGGATGTCAAAAGTCTATTACCCAGCTAATTGTTGCAAACCAGAGGAAGTTGAGATGATGGATTTTATGAACAATAGGGGCTTATGATGTGCCCCGGACTTTGGTCACAAACTTGTGTCACGTTGGTGGACTGACATGGCTCAGCCAATCGCGAAGCTGAGTTTCTGGTGTTCTTTAGAAATTTAGATACTTAGTTAGTTAGAAAAGGTATATAAACCGACCCCTTCTCAAGAGACCCTGCCCGCACTTCCTGATTCCCATGAGACGATGACATGCTGATGGACAAATCTTTCATGTAAGCATTAACAGGGCTTTGACTTTGCATTTTCCCCCTTAGGTTGCCAGTTAGGGAAATAGATATAGGTTTTGAGAAATGTTTGATTAATATTCATGCTTCTGATTATTTTGATTTGTCATGATCAATGTGCCTTTATTAATAAACTGCTGAAAATGAATGCTAATAAAAAGATTTCTTATTAAAATGTTTTTCCTTTGAAAATAAAAGATTGAAAATGTCAAGCTGGCCTTGATTAATTTTAGACGTTACCATCAGTTAATCTATCGACCTAGGTGGCTTAATTAAATGTTTCCGTTATTTTACCATGGTTATTAAAATGATAAACTGCAGTTGTATATAAAGTGTATATAAAATTAGATAGGTCGGATTAATTATGCCACATGATTCAGTTGCCCAATATCTGTCTCGGTTTACTATGGGTCTTGTGAGTTTTTTAAAATAATGGTGAGTATTGTAGTGTTGGGTAGTGTAGTTTGAGACAGAATTTCTTTAGAGGCGCTGGATCAATTTCCCTGGTAGCAGAGTTACGGTTACTATGGTAACGTACATGCTACTTGGTAGTTACATAGGATACATGTCTAAAACATGTTAAGTTTGTTCCCTTGTTATATGTAGTCAAAAGGTTTTTTCCTGCAGTGTGAAAATTCCTGGTTTAGCCGGAAAAAGAGTAGTGTGACAGGTGAAGTAACACAGTGCATTTGTTCTGTTTCAAAATAGTGATATTGATATATCACTAGTGTTGCGGACGTAAAACACAAGTTTAGGGACCTTAGGTGTGTTTGGTTAAATGCATAGTGAGGATTGTCTATGAAATTGTAGCTTTGAGTATAGGGACTTGGAGCCGTTATAAAACTCTCTGTGAAAAGTGTAATAGATTTATTCAAGCTTGAGTGAAGGGTAAGGAAGCGTTGTCTATTCTTACTGGCGATTCAGGATTTCTATGGTTGGTTAAAGCCCTGCCAAGATTTCATGTATGTATGATTAGGTTTTCCGTTTGAATGCGTAAATGATTTTGTGAGAAATAGCGTTGTCTATTCCATGCGAAAGATTTTCTCAATGATTGTAAAAACTATTGCTTTTCTTAGTGAAACAGACAAATGGTTTGTTTTTCTGTAGTTACTAACTAAAATTTATTGAAAAGTATTGTTTAAAATGGGGTTGTGAAAATATTTTGTGAAGGAGGGGTGAGTTTATGGAGTGACACACACAGCGAAGCTGCAGCGACAGTGTACGTCTTTGGGTTCGCACTGTGATTGGTTAGCATATGTCACAGCAAGCGCACTGATTGGCTCATGTGACAGTGACGAACTGAAAGCTGATTGGTCCTATCTGAAAATAGAATTTCTATTGGTTGAGCAAGGTAGTGATGTAGCTTAACCTGATTGGCTTGTTGGTGTCTTTCGCGCACGGATTGGCTAGAGTAGCGGAACATCAAGAAAATATTTACGATCCTTTTGGAATAAGCGATTTTGCTTAAAAATATGAGTTCTTGGTACGGAAAAGAGGAAACGAAGCCTTCATGGTTTCAGAAAATAAAAAATGTATTTAATCCCGACAAGAAAATTGAAACGCGTGGTGGAAAATTACTTCATAAGTACAAAACACCCGCAGCATATATGGAAGTTGAATTTAGTTATCATACTGTCATTTGGTTTGAAAATTGGATGCAATATACGAAAAATGATGGCGTATTAGCATGGCCGGAAGATGGATCATTTAATATGAAAGTTTTGAGAAACCTGAGAGAAAAATGATGGCTCTTATGCCAAAGCCTAGACCTACACAATTTGAAGCTTTAGGTGAATGGGAGGTTGAAATGATGGAACTCGATCGAGAAAAAAGAGGTTTAGCTAGAAACCCAAAATTAAATGTAAACAGAGAGACACATGAGGATAAAGTGAGATGCTGGAGAAAAGCAGACATGTACGATGGTCTGTACCCAGTGAGAATAATGACTACTGAAACACCAGGTCAAAAGTGTAATCAAAAGAAAAATAATCTTGATGAAGAATTAGATGATGCAGTTTTAGAAGAAATTTATTCTACTAAACGCAAACTGCCACCTTATCAAGCAGATTCACAATCTACCCCGAGAGTTTCTTCAGGAACTTCTCCAAGTGCACCTCCTAGGGAAACTGATGAAGGTTCGCCCAGATTTTTAAAATTACCTGAAAGAGTAGGGTCAAGAAATAATTTTAGTACGCCAAGAGAAAACAGAAATTATCCTCAAATTCCAGAACAGGGAAAAGAAAGACTAGCTGACGTACCAGAAATTTCAAATTATAATAAAGCAAAAGAAGATTTAATCCAACAATTAACTAAAAGCATGGAAGCAGTGACTGTACCAGTAACAATTGGTCCTGTTGTACCAGTTTTTGATCAGAGAGAAAATAGACACTCAGCTCTGACTGTCCTATTAAATGCAGAAATTCAGAAAGTGGCTGAAAATTTTTATTCGGAGTTAACAGAAATTCACAGAGAAAAAGCAATGATGCCAAATTTAACTTTTAACCAAAGTTTGTCAGGTTGTCAGACACCATCTGTTGCAGAATCTGATTCTGGTTGTTCAGAAAAGAGCTTGAATAAAATAGACATAACGCAAAATGCATTGTCTCCGCAAGCTCCAGAATTTAAATAGCTTGATGTTTCAAAATTAAAAGCTGATTTGGAGGAATTAATAATTGGCACAATTGGTACTGACAATTTAAGATTGTATTAGGATGATGAACTGCTTTTTATTTGTAAAATTATTCAATGGAAAACGAAAAACAGGTATGATCAGCTGGAAGAAATAGCTGCTGAATTAGAAATTGATTTAAGCAAACAGAAACATTTGCAAAAACATTACAGAGTGGATTTTTCTGAAAAGGACATTGACAACCTGAATACTTCAGGAAGAGTAACCCACATTTAAGAATTGATAATTTTCCTGAAAAGATTAGGTGAATTAGGTAAATGGAGAATGAAATGGTCAAAGAATAAAGAGCAAGACAAAAGAGACAGAGGAGAAACAGTTTCTGAATTTCCAGTGAGGGAAATAGCTGGTGGAGGGTATGTGCATGTCCCTTGGTCAAGACAGGACATTCTGTTGTTCACAAATGATTTTCCTCGGCTGAGAGAAAAACCGGTGGAATGGTATCGTCAGGTGGACAGATTTATCAAAGTGTCAAAAGTTCTGTGGATTGATCCGGATGGATTCTTTGACATTGTTGTCCCATCAGATCTTTGGACAGAATGTAAAATTTCTGTCAGTTGGCCTAAAGAAGAACCTGCTCGAGACACAATTTCAGGTGCCCCATCAAAAGATGTCATGGAATTATATAATAAAGTAATCTATTGGCTGAAAGACAAAATCCCCCCGAAAGAAGTAGATTGGGATAAAATTGACAGAACAAACCAAGAGCCAAAAGAGTCAGTACATTCATTTTATGAAAGGTTACTGTTGGTTTTTAAATAATACAGTGGCTATGAAAAATAAAGTGAAAAGGACATGAGCCACTTCATTTACAGGTTTGTTTATGGCCTGAGACCTGAAATAAGTGAGATGATTAAAAACGGAATTGTGGGTTGGCAATCACTTTCAGTTGATGACATCTTGAGAAAGGCTAAATATTGCAGTGATGAGATTGATGCGAAGCACAACAAGCTCAAGGAAAAGGCAATGTGGGCACAGGTGAAGGTAGCTGAACAGCAGCAGATAGCCTTAGAAAATAAAAATGTGCAACAGAATCAAGGCAAATTTAGAAATAATTTCAATAAACCAAAATTTAATGTGAATATTCAAGAGCTAAAACAAAAGCTCCAATGTTTTAATTGCGGGGAAGTTGGACACTGGAAGCGAGAGTGAAAAAATCCGCCCAGAAATTTTAAAAATTCATCATTGAATCCACAGATTCAGAGTGAGATAAATCAGCAGCAGCAGCTACAGCAGCAGTTAAACAAATTAAGTCAGCAGCGACAGCTACAGCGGCAGGTAGTGAATCAGCAGAGCCAGATTCCACAAGCACCTTTTCCCAACTGTGTGAATGCTCAGAGGTACACCCCTGAAGCAGGTTTCTGTGGAGGAGATCAGGTAAACAGATTGCCAAAAACGAATGTGTCAAATGTTTCTCAGCAATTTTGGTTGAAAGGTAATGAAGCAAGTGATTCCCCTGAAGATTACTCATGACGGTGCCTGAGAGAGGAAGAAGAGTGTGTGCTTGGACCCACTCTTGAGGTAGATCAGGCTGGTCCATTTGTAAATGGTAAAGTGAATGATGTAGATGTCACTTTTCTTGTGGACACAGGTGCTACCCGTTCTACTGTTAGATCAGCAGAAATAGAAAATCTTCCTCTCTCTGGTGAGACCATCCAAGTAGTAGGTGTGGCAAATCAGCAATTTAAAATGAATTTAACTGAACCAGTAAAAGTTGAGATTGGGAATTTCAAAGACAAACACAGATTTCTAGTTTGTGACAGTAGTCCTGTAAACCTGTTAGGAAGGGATATTTTGTGTAAGATGAATTGTAGAATTTATTGCTCACCGGATGGTATTGAGCTTCAAACTTCAGAAGAAGATGGTCTTTACAAATTAACAATGTTGATGGTCGAAGAGGAAAGTAAATTATTTCCTGCTTTTGACAAAAATAATTTGCCTGAAGAGCTTAAAAAGCCAGTCAATCCGAAAATTTTGGATCTAACCAGAGATGAAATGGATCTAATGAAACATGTGGATCCAGTGAAAATTACTGTAAAACAAGGAGTAGATTTCCCAAACATTCCTCAGTATAAAATGAAAGCTGAAACAATTGAGGGAGTCATTCCTGTGATTGAAAAATTCATAAAACAAGGCGTTTTAAAAGAGATTGAGAGCAGCCCATGTAATTCACCGATTATGGGTATCAAAAAGCCTAATGGAACTTACAGAATTGTTCAGGACCTGAGAAAAATAACCAGATTGTTGTTCCATGTTGTCCTGTTGTTCCAAACCCTGCGGTAATTCTTTATCAGATTCCGCATGATGCAGAATGGTATACGGTCATTGACCTATATAATGCCTTCTTTACAGTTTCACTGCATCCAGAGAGCCAACAAATGTTTGCGTTCACGTTCCAGGATCGCATTTTAGCATGGCGTCGTATCCCACAGGGGTATACTGAGAGTCCATCTATCGTTAATCAGTTGTTAAAGGAATCCCTGGAAGATTTAGTTTTGCCTGGAAAATCAACATCGGTCCAGTACATTGATGACCTTCTGGTGGCTGCAAAAACACAAGAAAATTGTGTAACTGACACCATTACTCTTTTGAATCGATTGGCAGATGAGGGACATAAAGTGTCACTTGCAAAATTACAGTTTTGAAAACAGGAAGTAAAATATCTTGGTCACAGAATTGCAAAAGGAATCAGACAAGTGACAGTTGAAAGGATTAAAATGATTCGAGCAATACAACCTCCGACAACACAAAGACAGGTCAGAATGTTTCTGGGAATGGTTGGTTACTGTCGTCAATGGATTAGTGGATTTTCGGTAATTGCGAAACCACTACAGAGACTGACAAAAGCAGACATAAAAGACCCGATTATACTGACAAAAACTGAGTAAGAAGCATTTGAGCAGGTAAAAAGATGTCTGTGTGAAGCTCCAGCTTTAGGAATGCCTGACTATGACAAATAATTTGAGCTGTACTGCAGAGAAAGGGAAGATTGTGCACTATCAGTTCTGATTCAGAGACATGGAAAACTGAGAAAGCCAATTGCTTATTTCTCAGCAGTTCTGGATCCTGTTGCAAAAGCATTGCCAGTTTGCTTAAAAGCAGTGGCTGCAACAAGTGTAAGCCTTGAGAAGAGTGAAGGAATCATAATGGGGTTTCCAGTAAAAGTATATGTACCTCATTCATTTGAAATTCTTCTTACTAGAAGCAAAACCCAGCATTTGACAAGTAACAGGCTGACCAAATATGAGAAAACAATTCTGGGATCAGATAATGTTTCAAATGCAAGATGTGTGAATCTAAATCCTTCCACACAATTGCCAGATGGTGCTATTACTGAAGTAAAAAATGAAGCAGACATTGATCATGAGTGCTTGAATGTTTTAGATTATTGCACCAAGCCCAGTCAGGACATAAAAGATGTTCCTTTGCCAGAATCTGATTTGGTTTACTTTGTTGATGGTTCCTGTTTAAGAACAGAAGAGGGTTTTCTAAGAGCAGCATATTCAGTCTGTACAGTCTCAGATATTGTTGAGGATTCCCCTCTTGAAGGAATTTGTTCAGCTCAAGTGGCAGAATTAATTGCTTTAATTCGAGCATGCAAAAGAGCAAAAGGAAAAAAGATTACCATAGTGACTGATAGTCAGTATGGATATGGCGTAGTCCATGACTATGGCCATCTCTGGCCTCAAAGAGGTTATTTAACTTCTGCGGGAACACCAATCAGGAATGCAAAAATGATCGAAAGATTGATTGATGGCATTCAGTTACCAGAAAAAATTGCTGTCGTGAAATGTGCAAACAAAACAGGTGATGGACAGAATGTGTATCAATGTCACACATTCACCCCAGTCCAAAGATCTGGGCCCAAATCCATCGTTTTTTTGCACTCCACACCACCCTGGGTTAGGCAATGGCGATATGCAAATCAGCTCTGACCCTGTGCCTCATGGGAACAGTCCAGTCCGAACTACAAAAGCCATGTCCTTCCCAGAACGGAATCAAGCATCCGAGGACCAGCCCGGTTTCGAAGTAACACCTCTCATCAGCCCGGCTAGCTTGACTCCAGTGGTGTGGAGTGCCTGGGACCCACGTCTGAGCATCCCCAGCGCACTTATGGCGGCAATTGCAAACAAAACAGGTGATGGACAGAATGTGGATCAATGTCACACATTCACCCCAGTCCAAAGATCTGGTCCCAAATCCATCATTTTTTTGCACTCCACACCACCCTTGGTTAGACAATGGCGATATGCAAATCAGCTCTGACCCTGTGCCCCATGGGAACAGTCCAGTCCGAACTACAAAAGCCATGTCCTTCCCAGAACGGAATCAAGCATCCGAGGACCAGTGTTCCCTGTAAGCCGCGCGGCTGGGCGCCCGCGCACATCAGTGCCCCCGAGCGCGCACTGCTGTGTGTGTGGCGCTCACACAGATCTCTGAGATAATTCGCGCCACTGAAGCAGCGCGAAAAAACGGCATTTGTAACTTGCTGAGGAAGAAGTATTTAGCAAGTGCTTCCTCTTGCTAAATTCCTTTTGTTTTCTAGAGTGTGGATGTGGGGCTCATTGTGTGCTTTTGTTTAAAGCATTTGTGTTAATTGCAGAGCCCATCACGAGCTGCGATTAACACGAATGCTTTAAACAAAAGCACACGATATGCCCTTCAGCCACACTCTGGAGAACAAAAGAAATGCAGCACCAAAACACAGCGTGTGCTTTTAAAAGCACCTAAAAGCAAACGCTGTGTTTGTAGACTTGCTACATTTCTTGTTTAACAGAGCTGGGCTGTGGGGTGTGATTCTGTGCCTTTCTTTTTTTTTTAAGTTTTCATGTTAATTGCAGCTCATGGACGCTGCCATTAACATGAAAACGTTAACAGAGGCACACAATCACCCCACAGCTGCGCTTTATTAAGATAAGAAATGCAGGAAGCCGACAAATGATTCACTGGGGCTCTGGCCTCTTTTCCTGGGTGTTTCATTTATGGCAGTAACAAGTGCACACTTTAATTATGAGAGCCATGAGCCTGAAGGAGTTAGTTGGCATACATGGATGTGTGAAACTCTTGGCTCCTTCTTTCTTGTTTAAACGTCAAAGGCATGCCTTAAAGTGGTTTGTGTTGCACACTAAGCCTTGTCACAGGCTAGCTGGTATAATGTTCCATTATGTAATACTTTCCGTGCTTTGATCAACCAAGTGTAATATTATATAGATTGTTTCGAGACTGTGCCAGAAAGGGATTTAGAGTGGTTTGAAGTGAAATGTTTTGACTTCTGGTGAGGCGTTGTGCTACGCAACTTTACCCTACCATCAATACACCAACAACATGGTTATCGATGTGAACTGGTTACCTAACTGCTGCTTGCAAATAGACCACTTCAATCATAAAAGCACGATTTGTGTTTCCATAGTTTTAGTGAAGACTTAAGAGAATGAACATATGCGATGTCAGAGGCAGGGGCGGAGCAACGTTAGTAACATGTCAGACTAAAAAAGTGTCACATGGCAAAAGGGTTACCTATATCGGGCAGGCCACATGTCAGGGTCGGGAGGCTATTTAATCACTTATTGGTCCATAAAGCAGGAGCACAACTTTAGCAGCCTCTTGACGGATTGGACAAGGTTTATCAGTCACATAGAGAAAGCATGGTGTCTAGGGGCCAGGATGTAATTGAATGGGCATTTAACCTCCCAGTTTGTTTATAATCTGAAAACCCAGTTTATGCTTTTGCAGGGGTGTACCACTTCACAGATGACAGGAGCCATGGTAGAAATGAGGAGTTTAATCTTGTAACCACATTGATGATTTCCTTTCCCACGGAGTTCTGGTACAAACCCGATTACCTCTGGTTTGTTTCTCCCCTACCATGACATCATACAAAATGTGTGTGCACCCTAGATCCCTTGTTACCGCTAATTTCTCCTTGTTCTACCACTTACCTTCCTCTAACTTAAACACATGCTCTCACACAAAATACTTTCTTGGGGTCAGAAAACTTCGAATTTCCCTTTGCATTTATACCAGGCAATCTAACTCTAACCCAATCTCCCTCTTTCACCTTCACTTTCCGCACACTTTCCTTTGGCATCTTCGTCGCCACTGCAGGGATGTACCACTTCACAGATGACAGGAGCCAAGGTAGAATTACGGAGTTTAATCCAAGTAAGTCTTGTACAACAAGCAGGGCAGCCAGCAACCGACTAACTGCCCACTATTGAAAACGTACATTCCAATCCCCTTCATTCTAGTAAGTCCCCACCAAAGTTACACCCACAGAATTATCCCCGCAAGCCCAGACAGTCCCAACAGCTTTCCAGTAAAAAAATTCCCACAGTCCCACTTAGCAATCAGAAATTCTAGGGTAAGGGAAACTCGCAGTAGACCCCCATTTACCATACCACTTCATATCCTATGATGTAGGCGCTTATGGCAGTTTTAACTGGCATATGCAAACAGCCCTGATCTCAATGGTAAGAAAGTTACTGAAACTCGTAGAAATTTCGAGAAATGTTGATGAATTCTCTCTTCAGACTGCTCCTGTTGATGTACTGGGGACCGGAAGAGGATTCACCCACTGAGACTGAACAAATTAAAATAAATGATATTTATTCTTTTAATACTCAATGATTTATGCAAACACTTTTTGTTGTTCTTCACAAAATTTGTAGGGCAAGGCCTGCAGCTGTATTTACTGTAAGAAACCATACACATTGCATGTCATTTATTTTGCACTTGAAGGTTTTAGAGCAATAGTTGCTATTCTTCTTTTTAAGCCTAGTAAAAAGCTACAACCAAACCATTATTTTATGAAGCACGAGATAGAAGGTCAGGGCACTGATGGCCTGCACCAGTAAGTTTAAAAATGTGAAAGTTTTGGCAGGAATGGTAGTGCAAAGAGCTGAGAACTTGCCCTTCGTAGTTCCCCCAATTTTGGATAGCTAGGGGCACGGGGTGCAGAGTGGGTCATCACATGCCTGGGGGTAATGTGTGGTGGCGGGGTGGTGCAGTGTAGTGTCCAGGTTAGTGATTGTCAGGCGGGAGGTGGTCTCCCCGGGGAGTGAGTTGAATCTTCGGATTCTTGTGATTTTTTTTTCTTGTGTTCCTTTGTATGGTGCTTCTTCATCGGACTTCGTTCTTTGGAGGGCACAGTACGGGGTTCGTGGCTGGCGCAGCGCGTTTCGTTAGTAAGTGAGTGTTAGCCTTCAGGTGAGCTCCAAGCCTGCCTGCTCCCACCCCGGTAGGCACGCTGCGAGCTGCCACACTTTTAGGCAGCCTTCAGTACAGTGACAGATGCTGACATGCTGACTGTGCATATGCCTTACAATTCATTTCAGTGCCGTAATGCGGAGCACCACACTGAAATACGTTAGTCTAACGCCTGATGCGGGGTCCTTGGCAGGACTAAAACCATTTGTCTCCAAGCCATGCAGGTTCGGTCATCAGCACTTCTCCCTTTTTTCCACAAGAGCAGTTAAGCATGAATGGCAAAGTATCCTAGTTTGCAAATGTTTTCTATATAATTCTGGTTCTGCAATATTTACAGCATAATGCATTATGTGCTGCAGAATTTGACGATTGTAACTAATAAATCATTTGTAGCTCAAACGGATCAAATGTTACTAAAAAATGTGACTTGGGTCTCTGCAAAGTGGACGGCCCTTTGCAAAGGATGACTGATCACCTTTAGCTGTTAGCGTTGGTAAAAATGAAAAAATAATAAAGTATCAGAAAATATACTGCATTACATTCCAGCCTCTTTTTTGCTGCATCATTTAGTCAACACTGCAGCATCATTTTGTCCTCTATTGGTGCATAATTCCAGTGGCCCCAAAGCAGGCAGCACATGTTAAAAGTGCTTGTGCATGAAGCAGAGAGACTGTGAAGATTGTGAACTTAGTTTGGTGTGCTTGCAAATCATGCATTGTCGACCCCTGGTGAATTACAGCTACTACTGCTGAAACAAGGCCAACGGAGGGACCAATGGGTGATGCGGACTGACCTCAAGGGCAATGGTAGCATGAGCGCTGGTGAAGCCCTGCGCAACAATGTTTGTTGGTGCCCCCTCAATGACTCCCTTTGCCACTGATTCCCTCACTACCACCCTTTAAAAGTGCCCCTTAAGTCTCCATAACCATACTCCTGCTCAGCTGAATTTAACTTGATTTACAGGGCCGATCATACTAGTGTAGGGTGGCAGAGCACTTAATCATATGTGTGTAAATCTTTGTATAGGAAATGTTACATAAGACAAAGGAATACAAGGTGTAGGAGTGACATGACATCCATACTAGTAGGCAGTATAGTTTAATAGTGATTGGTTTGGAGAAACACACTGAAATTAGAATGTAATATCATGATTGGGGGTTCTCTTTAATAACCAGAATTGATTTCTATTCAAATGAACCCTTTTTGCAACCACAGGGTAATCAGACTGGGGAAAACATGAAAGTTAATAGCTCACTATTTTATTTTAGGATTTTGACTTATAAACTGCAAGTATCAAAAGGATCTCACTGACAAAAGCAGTAACCCACTGACCCATTTACATTATGTGCACTTTGTTATCTGGATGGTACATGTTATTTGCAGAAGGCAAATTAGCCCTCTATGCTACCTTTCCATGAGTCAAAACTTCCACTTGAAAAAACTCTATCTATCTCTAGGAAGAACATTAATCACCGGAGTGATCATGACATTTTAATTGTTGCCTAAAACTGCTAGCGGCCAGGCCTGCTCAGCGCTGTTCATGAATATTCTATCTCTGACGCATAGCATTTTAAATTTGAATGCGCAGTTGCATGCTCATATATGTTAGACAATTTTAGCGTACTGGTGCTGCCTCATTGGCAGTGTAACTCAATTGCAGTATTGTCAGAGGGGCGTTAAAATTCGGGACTAATGCTGTAGGAAGGTACATCCTGACTATGGTTGCCCCCAACTTTTTGCCCTGTGTTTTAGCTGGTTTTGGACATAGTCGACCTGGGACCCTGCCAATCAGGACCCCAGGCCTACTGCTCTCTCTTTAAAATGGATTCCATGTACCCTAGGTGCATTTACCAATTGGTACTGGGCCACCTTATCAGACCCTGTAACCCAGGGCGTAGGTGTATCCAGGGCCGCCAGGGGCTGCAGCATGTATTATGCCACCCCTGGCTGGCCTCCTAAATTTGACACAACTGGCTGCATGACAGCTGGGGCAAAGTCGTGTAATCACCCTTTGCTGTAGATATAGTAGCCCTATATCTAACCCTCCAATGGACACCCGAGTCCCTATCAGTCACTCCTATGGCAGGCCTTGACAATCCTGAAGGCAGAGTGCATGGGCTCGCGTGAACTAAGCTCTGGCCCGAGCCGAGCCCGGTTGCAGCTTGCGGAATCAAGACCCAATGGCTGTTCCATGATAACGCGTACCATATCGGTAACTTCGGTGTCGCGTTATCAAGACATGTCGAGTAAGGTGTCATACGAATCGGGATGCTGTCCTCTCACCAACTCTGGCGATGAGGTTAGCATTCCGCCCTTCTAGAGGGACACGACATGTACGTAACTGTGAACCCCGGTTAAAGTTAACGAAGGCCTCAGCTCCACAAAATGGATGCTGCCACCACAGACACAAGTCTGACCTCCTGCTGCTGGGAGTCCTTCCAGCGAGGAGCACTTGGACAAAGGGTTTCCTGTCGAGGGCGGTGTTCGCACCGTCCCAGACAGGGTTTGTGTATTCTGGGTAGGTAGGGCTTTTGCGAGAAGGTGACTGCGGAGTGGCACCCCGGTGCTCACTACGCATCTGCCGGTTAGAACCAGTTCCAGGGGCGACAGCCCTGGCCTGGGGAAAGTCCGGCAGGGGAGAGGGGTGTAACTACCCCCCTTCCTGGTCCCACCCTTAGGGCAGGACCTAGTCATGTACCCACCCCTTTCCTTAGGATAAAGGCCGGAGCGGGGACCCTTCCAAATTAGATCATCTTTGAATCAAGAATACTTTCTACGAAAGGACTTCAAGACTCTTCTTAAGATTTCTCCCTTGTGACTAAGGAGTAGTCACCCTGCATCAGCGGGCACCATCTAAGAACTCTGCGGTTTGCTGTAAGTCCTTCCTCAAGGAATCCGACGGCCCAGCTCGACGAGAACCGGCTTCCCTGGCACCTCTGACCTCTACCCACGTCATCAGCTCAGCTGTGATCTGTGGGTGCGACGAGACCTCGAGGGACCGGCCATCATCAGAACCTGCACGCTCTTAAAAACCAGCACGACTATCGAGGTAACTCTCTGGTGAGTGCTCTGGGGTCCGAGAAGCCCCGACCCTGAGCCGCTCTAGCACCGAAGTGCAGCCTCCCAGCATCTCCACGATCTGCGTGGGGCCCTTCTGCTCGCTGCTCAGCACGTTGTCTGGTCACTAGCCGCTGGCTTGTGCCCTTCTGTGACGACGACCAAGAATCAACACTGCCGGTCTGGTTGCTCCAGACTGGCCCTTGCTTCCATCTTTTGAGAAGCACCGCGGACCCTCCTGGTCCACTCAAGACGCCGACAGCGACATCCGTCGTGGGACAGCTCGCACCTCCACCGTGGTCGCCGACAACGCCTCCTGGTCCGTGAGACTGCAGAGCCTAGCGTCGCCCACTCACCTGGTCGAGGTGACGGCCAACCGGTGCCTTCCTGGTACCCTCTGACTACTGGCTAGTAGTACGAACTTGGTCCCCTCTGCTTTCAGGTTTCATCAATCTCTACGAACTATTCAACACTGGTCGCCGGCCAGCAACTCCTTTTCTTCCGGCTCCTGGCTCGTCAGCGAAGACCCCGACGCCTGTAAGACTTGTGCAGCCGCAGCCCTCGTGGCTAGGTAACTCGGCATTTCGGTGCCTGCATAGCCTCCTTACTCTAGGGTCCCGAGTCCCTCGCTTCCGACTTGCCTTAACCTTTCCGTGTCCTCGGACACTTGTCTTTAAACGTGCACTTGAAGTATTTGCTAAAGAGATTTGGTTTGTGCTTAGTACCCTGTCCTCATAAAGAGTACAGGGCTGTTGTGATTCTTAATAAATATACTGTTTATTTTCATAACACTTGTGTGGTGTCCTTTCACTGGGTGTTCAAGGGGTACATGTGTGGTAAACAGCTGGCTTAACGCGCCCTCTCGAGTCTTTAGCCTTAGACTGCTCGTATCCACGCTACTAGGATAGCTGGTCTATAGGTTGACTTACAACCAAACACCATAAGGGTCGTTGGAACGATACATAGCGGTCGCTAGAATAGCGAACGTTGCATATCGGGCCAACTTCCCACATTGGTGAGCAGCGGTTGGGATTTGAGCTTGCTGTTGTTTTACCACACGTATCCTAAGAATATCTTGTTGAAAGATCGCACAAGTACTGTTAGTACATATAACTAAAGCTTAGAATACTCTGAGTTCTACTGAACCAGCTGTTGTAGCTCCTCAAGGCTTAGCACACCTTGGCTACAGCAAGGGAAAAGTAGGAAAACACATAGTGTAGGTAGGTGCATCACTTACACCACACTAGAAACAGTATGTCGGGCCAAGGAGGAAACCCCGAGTCTCCCCTTGTGTCAGTTGACCCTCCACAGGTCATCCCTTCAGGATATACTGTGCTGAGCTTCAAGGAGTTAAGACGATTGTGTCACTCCCGGAAGATTCAGCAGGGGTCTAACCCCACAACGTCCTTTCTGATTGGTCTCTTGGAGACTTATGATGCCAGGAGAGCTGAGAAACTTCGTAGCTCTTCTAATCCAGAAGGAGACATGCCTCCCCTCGAGGGAACCCGGGACGATCCTGACCTCATTCACCTCGCAACCGAGAATGAGGATGTGGAGGAGGATGAGGATGAGGATCTCTCTGGGGACGAGGCAGATAAGGGACAGGTAGAAGTCGGCAGACTAAGCAGGTCCAACTTAAGCAAACATGATAGCGGTACTGGGGGACCCCTGGGGCCACTATCAGGTCAGCTTAACATGGGGAATGGACGAGCCAGATCTCTATCAAGAGGCTCTGGCAGATCCCTTCATACCAACGGCTCTCACAACTCTTCTCAAAGAGGGATGACGTCCCCTCAGAGGAGAGTGTACGAAGCGAAAGAAAGGGCAGCTAATCTGCGGATCGAAAGGGAAGAACTTGCCCTGGCCAAGGAAAAGCTTGCTTTCGCTAGAGATCAACAGTTAAGTGGGGCAGTCCCCACTGGTGGCAGCAATATACCTAGTAATAGGGAAAAGAGTTTCGATACGAAACACCTTGGTAAGATAGTGCCCCCCTTTAAACAAGGGGACGACATCCACAAATGGATTACTGCTTTGGAGAGGGCCTGCACTGTGCAAGGCGTTCCCCAGAGTCAGTGGGCAGCTATCTTGTGGCTCTCCTTTGAAGGAAAAGGAAGAGACAAGCTCCTCACCACAAGGGTGGAGGATGCTAACAATTACCAAGTCTTGAAGAATACACTCGTTGAAGGGTTCGGCCTAACCACTGAGCAGTACAGGGTGCTGTTCAGGGATACCCCGAAAACGCAGTCTCAAGATTGGTCTGATTTTGTCGATTGTGCCACTAAGGCTTTTGAAGGCTGGCTACTGGGTAGTAAGGTTACTGATTTTAAAGGATTGTATAATCTAATTATGAGGGAGCAAATCTTAAATAATTGTCAGAACCAGTTATTACATCAGCACCTGGTAGACTCTGATCTGACCTCTCCACAGGAATTGGGTAAGAGGGCAGACAAATGGGTCAGAACCAGGGTTAGGCCTAAAAACCAGGGTGGTGACCAGAGAAAGGAATCGACCAAGCCTCAAGAGAAGGGTGGGGATAAATCCACAGAGAAGACTTCCCAAGGGCCCCAAAACTCCAACAAGGGTGGTGGGTCCCAGAACACTCCTTCCGAACAGAAGAAACCTTATTGCCATACCTGTAAACAGGTGGGCCATTACAAAAGTGATGCCAAATGCCCTAAAAATAGCAATAAGGAAAACATACCCCCAAGCAATACTCCTAGACCTCCTGTTACCACTAGTGGTAATCCCCCAGGTGGTGGGAGTGCCCCCAAGAATGTGGTGGGCATTACTTTGGGAAATCAGGAGGACCATGGCTTAGCCAGGTTCCCTGACCACACTCTTGTCTGTGAGACTGGCATGGGGTTTGCCAACTTCACTACTGGGCCCCACATTTTGGGCAAGTATAGACAAGAAGTTTTAGTGAATGGTCAGAAAGTTGAGGCATTCAGAGACACAGGGGCCAGCCTCACCATGGTGAGTGACCATCTGGTCCCCTCGGCTCAACTGACCCCTGGTTTTACTTATCAGGTGACGGACATTCATGGAATGAAGAGAAGGCATCCCATGGCAGTAGTCAAGCTCAGCTGGGGTAATGTCACAGGGCCCCTGAGAGTGGCAGTGACAGATAACCTACCTGTAGATTGCTTACTGGGGAATGACCTGGAACTCTCAGCATGGGCTGAGGTGGAGCAAGAAGCTCATTCCAGAATGATAGGCCTATCCAGACAGGTTAGTGGGGCAGTAATAGCTACAGCCCCAGTCCAAGCATCATTCCTCCCTGAAAAGGTTGGAAGGGCAGTGGTAGCCACTGCCCAGGCTCAGACAGACTTTTCAGAACAGGATAGGAGGGCTGTGACAGTCACAGCCCAAACACAAACTGAGTGCCCTCCTGAAAAGGTTGGCAAGGTTGAAATGGTCTCAGCCTCTACTCAGACCGATAGTGAGGTTGTGAAGCCTGAAACAATGGATCACTCCACTCAAACAGAGAGCACCGAGGAGGAAGAAGAGTCTTCCCCCTCCCAGACACTAGGTGAGAGCCAGCCTCCTCAGGGAACTGTCTCTACCCCTGTTGAAGGAACTGCTCCAGAGGTAGTCAGGCCTAGCCTGGCAGAACCCCTGATGGCAGTGGACCCTTCCCAGGTGGGACCCAGTCTGGAGCAGGTAAACTGCACCTCTCTACCCTGCCTCAGTCAGCCCAGGGCTGAAGAGGACAGGGAGGCCAGCGGCGGACCCAAAAGGGCCCCCTGTCCAAAAGAATCCCTTAATCAACAGATTAGGATCACTGAAGCTGGTAAACCTAGCCAAGTGAAAATAGAACAGACTCCTGAGGGATCCCCCTTAAAAGTAGTTAGGGAACTCCCACAGCTGGACACTGTTGGGCACAGCCAAACATGGGGCCTAAAAACCCCAGACCTGACCTGTCCCTCCAGTAAGCCAAACAGAGGGACTCAGCCTCCAGCTTTAGGTAGCCAGAGGCTGACCCTGAGAGCTCAGTGCATCTCAGCTAAAGAAAGAAAGGCACACATGATGAATGGTGATTGGAGGAAGTTGAGCCCAAAGGTAGAGGAGCCTCACTTCAGTACTCGATCCCGGCATCAGCCTTCTTCTTTCCCAAGACACACCAGAGACAGAGATTCCCTGTGGTGGAGACCCTCAGATACCCTTAGGGTGAGGGGTTGCCTAGTGGACCATGACACGGGGGGAAACCAAGCCAGCGCTGGTCCGTCCTTATATGGCCACTTAGGTAATAGAGGCTTACCTGGACAAGGATAGCCTTATCTCCTTTCGTTTGGGGGGGGGTTGTGTAGGAAGGTACATCCTGACTATGGTTGCCCCCAACTTTTTGCCCTGTGTTTTAGCTGGTTTTGGACATAGTCGACCTGGGACCCTGCCAATCAGGACCCCAGGCCTACTGCTCTCTCTTTAAAATGGATTCCATGTACCCTAGGTGCATTTACCAATTGGTACTGGGCCACCTTATCAGACCCTGTAACCCAGGGCGTAGGTGTATCCAGGGCCGCCAGGGGCTGCAGCATGTATTATGCCACCCCTGGCTGGCCTCCTAAATTTGACACAACTGGCTGCATGACAGCTGGGGCAAAGTCGTGTAATCACCCTTTGCTGTAGATATAGTAGCCCTATATCTAACCCTCCAATGGACACCCGAGTCCCTATCAGTCACTCCTATGGCAGGCCTTGACAATCCTGAAGGCAGAGTGCATGGGCTCGCGTGAACTAAGCTCTGGCCCGAGCCGAGCCCGGTTGCAGCTTGCGGAATCAAGACCCAATGGCTGTTCCATGATAACGCGTACCATATCGGTAACTTCGGTGTCGCGTTATCAAGACATGTCGAGTAAGGTGTCATACGAATCGGGATGCTGTCCTCTCACCAACTCTGGCGATGAGGTTAGCATTCCGCCCTTCTAGAGGGACACGACATGTACGTAACTGTGAACCCCGGTTAAAGTTAACGAAGGCCTCAGCTCCACAAAATGGATGCTGCCACCACAGACACAAGTCTGACCTCCTGCTGCTGGGAGTCCTTCCAGCGAGGAGCACTTGGACAAAGGGTTTCCTGTCGAGGGCGGTGTTCGCACCGTCCCAGACAGGGTTTGTGTATTCTGGGTAGGTAGGGCTTTTGCGAGAAGGTGACTGCGGAGTGGCACCCCGGTGCTCACTACGCATCTGCCGGTTAGAACCAGTTCCAGGGGCGACAGCCCTGGCCTGGGGAAAGTCCGGCAGGGGAGAGGGGTGTAACTACCCCCCTTCCTGGTCCCACCCTTAGGGCAGGACCTAGTCATGTACCCACCCCTTTCCTTAGGATAAAGGCCGGAGCGGGGACCCTTCCAAATTAGATCATCTTTGAATCAAGAATACTTTCTACGAAAGGACTTCAAGACTCTTCTTAAGATTTCTCCCTTGTGACTAAGGAGTAGTCACCCTGCATCAGCGGGCACCATCTAAGAACTCTGCGGTTTGCTGTAAGTCCTTCCTCAAGGAATCCGACGGCCCAGCTCGACGAGAACCGGCTTCCCTGGCACCTCTGACCTCTACCCACGTCATCAGCTCAGCTGTGATCTGTGGGTGCGACGAGACCTCGAGGGACCGGCCATCATCAGAACCTGCACGCTCTTAAAAACCAGCACGACCATCGAGGTAACTCTCTGGTGAGTGCTCTGGGGTCCGAGAAGCCCCGACCCTGAGCCGCTCTAGCACCGAAGTGCAGCCTCCCAGCATCTCCACGATCTGCGTGGGGCCCTTCTGCTCGCTGCTCAGCACGTTGTCTGGTCACTAGCCGCTGGCTTGTGCCCTTCTGTGACGACGACCAAGAATCAACACTGCCGGTCTGGTTGCTCCAGACTGGCCCTTGCTTCCATCTTTTGAGAAGCACCGCGGACCCTCCTGGTCCACTCAAGACGCCGACAGCGACATCCGTCGTGGGACAGCTCGCACCTCCACCGTGGTCGCCGACAACGCCTCCTGGTCCGTGAGACTGCAGAGCCTAGCGTCGCCCACTCACCTGGTCGAGGTGACGGCCAACCGGTGCCTTCCTGGTACCCTCTGACTACTGGCTAGTAGTACGAACTTGGTCCCCTCTGCTTTCAGGTTTCATCAATCTCTACGAACTATTCAACACTGGTCGCCGGCCAGCAACTCCTTTTCTTCCGGCTCCTGGCTCGTCAGCGAAGACCCCGACGCCTGTAAGACTTGTGCAGCCGCAGCCCTCGTGGCTAGGTAACTCGGCATTTCGGTGCCTGCATAGCCTCCTTACTCTAGGGTCCCGAGTCCCTCGCTTCCGACTTGCCTTAACCTTTCCGTGTCCTCGGACACTTGTCTTTAAACGTGCACTTGAAGTATTTGCTAAAGAGATTTGGTTTGTGCTTAGTACCCTGTCCTCATAAAGAGTACAGGGCTGTTGTGATTCTTAATAAATATACTGTTTATTTTCATAACACTTGTGTGGTGTCCTTTCACTGGGTGTTCAAGGGGTACATGTGTGGTAAACAGCTGGCTTAACGCGCCCTCTCGAGTCTTTAGCCTTAGACTGCTCGTATCCACGCTACTAGGATAGCTGGTCTATAGGTTGACTTACAACCAAACACCATAAGGGTCGTTGGAACGATACATAGCGGTCGCTAGAATAGCGAACGTTGCATATCGGGCCAACTTCCCACAAATGCTTTTTAATGCTGTGATGTGGACACAAGCATTAAAATGTGTTAGTCGATAGCCTGATGTGGCCCTACCCTAACCCAGCCCTGAAACTGCATTTGTTAAAGTTTTCATGTTAATCGTAGCGCCCATCATGAGCTGAAATTAACATGAAAACTTAAACAAATGCACAAAATCAACCCACAGCCCTGCTCTATTAAGAAAAGAAATGCAGCAACATAGCTGCCAAGGTTTCAAATTGGCATGTGGGACGGTTTCAAACCTGCCTTAACAACATTCACTTGGATCTGTTTTTGAGAAAATGCACCGTCTTTTCACTTTTTTAAGCAAGTTTGGAGATATATTCGGCGCTGCACCTACATGCGCGGTCTGGTTACTGGTGCACATAGCCTTGGTTGGAGCGCACATAGACCTTACACTGCCGCACACAGAGGAAAAATATTAGAGGGAACATTGCCGAGGACCGGCCCGGTTTCGAGGTAACACCTCTCATCAGCCCGGCTAGCTTGACTCCAGTGGTGTGGAGTGCCTAGGACCCACATCTGAGCATCCCCAGCGCACTTATGGCGGCAATTGCAAACAAAACAGGTGATGGACAGAATGTGGATCAATGTCACACATTCACCCCAGTCCAAAGATCTGGGCGCAAATCCATCATTTTTTTGCACTCCACACCACCCTGGGTTAGACAATGGCGATATGCAAATCAGCTCTGACCCTGTGCCCCATGGGAACAGTCCAGTCCGAACTACAAAAGCCATGTCCTTCCCAGAACGGAATCAAGCATCCAAGGACCGGCCCGGTTTCGAGGTAACACCTCTCATCAGCCTGGCTAGCTTGACTCCAGTGGTGTGGA
The DNA here is from genome assembly GCF_964263255.1 of Lissotriton vulgaris. Taxonomy (NCBI): domain Eukaryota; kingdom Metazoa; phylum Chordata; class Amphibia; order Caudata; family Salamandridae; genus Lissotriton; species Lissotriton vulgaris. The sequence goes on from NC_141691.1 coordinate 1,300,765,113, forward strand.
GTGCCTGGGACCCACGTCTGAGCATCCCCAGCGCACTTATGGCGGCAATTGCAAACAAAACAGGCGATGGACAGAATGTGGATCAATGTCACACATTCACACCAGTCCAAAGATCTGGGCCCAAATCTATCGTTTTTTTGCACTCCACACTACCCTGGGTTAGACAATGGCGATATGCAAATCAGCTCTGACCCTGTGCCCCATGTGAACAGTCCAGTCCGAACTACAAAAGCCATGTCCTTCCCAGAACGGAATCAAGCATCCGAGGACCGGCCCGGTTTCGAGGTAACACCTCTCATCAGCCCGGCTAGCTTGACTCCAGTGGTGTGGAGTGCCTGGGACCCACGTCTGAGCATCCCCAGCGCACTTATGGCGGCAATTGCAAACAAAACAGGTGATGGACAGAATGTGGATCAATGTCACACATTCACCCCAGTGCAAAGATCTGGGCCCAAATCCATCGTTTTTTTTCACTCCACACCACCCTGGGTTAGACAATGGGGATATGCAAATCAGCTCTGACCCTGTGCCCCATGGGAACAGTCCAGTCCGAACTACAAAAGCCATGTCCTTCCCAGAACGGAATCAAGCATCCGAGGACCGGCCCGGTTTCGAGGTAACACCTCTCATCAGCCCGGCTAGCTTGACTCCAGTGGTGTGGAGTGCCTGGGACCCACGTCTGAGCATCCCCAGCGCACTTATGGCGGCAATTGCAAACAAAACAGGTGATGGACAGAATGTGGATCAATGTCACACATTCACCCCAGTCCAAAGATCTGGGCCCAAATCCATCGTTTTTTTGCACTCCACACCACCCTGGGTTAGACAATGGCGATATGCAAATCAGCTCTGACCATGTGCCCCATGGGAACAGTCCAGTCCGAACTACAAAAGCCATGTCCTTCCCAGAACGGAATCAAGCATCCGAGGACCGGCCCAGTTTCGAGGTAACACCTCTCATCAGCCCGGCTAGCTTGACTCCAGTGGTGTGGAGTGCCTGGGACCCACGTCTGAGCATCCCCAGCGCACTTATGGCGGCAATTGCAAACAAAACAGGTGATGGACAGAATGTGGATCAATGTCACACATTCACCCCAGTCCAAAGATCTGGGCCCAAATCCATCGTTTTTTTGCACTCCACACCACCCTGGGTTAGACAATGGCGATATGCAAATCAGCTCTGACCCTGTGCCCCATGGGAACAGTCCAGTCCGAACTACAAAAGCCATGTCCTTCCCAGAATGGAATCAAGCATCCGAGGACCGGCCCGGTTTCGAGGTAACACCTCTCATCAGCCCGGCTAGCTTGACTCCAGTGGTGTGGAGTGCCTGGGACCCACGTCTGAGCATCCCCAGCGCACTTATGGCGGCAATTGCAAACAAAACAGGTGATGGGCAGAATGTGGATCAATGTCACACATTCACCCCAGTCCAAAAATCTGGGCCCAAATCCATCGTTTTTATGCACTCCACACCACCCTGGGTTAGACAATGGCGATATGCAAATCAGCTCTGACCCTGTGCCCCATGGGAACAGTCCAGTCCGAACTACAAAAGCCATGTCCTTCCCAGAACGGAATCAAGCATCCTAGGACCGGCCCGGCTTCAAGGTAACACCTCTCATCAGCCCGGCTAGCTTGACTCCAGTGGTGTGGAGTGCCTGGGACCCACGTCTGAGCATCCCCAGCGCACTTATGGCGGCAATTGCAAACAAAACAGGTGATGGACAGAATGTGGATCAATGTCACACATTCACCCCAGTCCAAAGATCTGGGCCCAAATCCATTGTTTTTTTGCACTCCACACCACCCTGGGTTAGACAATGGCGATATGCAAATCAGCTCTGACCCTGTGCCCCATGGGAACAGTCCAGTCCGAACTACAAAAGCCATGTCCTTCCCAGAACGGAATCAAGCATCCGAGGACCGGCCCGGTTTCGAGGTAACACCTCTCATCAGCCCGGCTAGCTTGACTCCAGTGGTGTGGAGTGCCTGGGACCCACGTCTGAGCATCCCCAGCGCACTTATGGCGGCAATTGCAAACAAAACAGGTGATGGACAGAATGTGGATCAATGTCACACACTCACCCCAGTCCAAAGAACTGGGCCCAAATCCATCGGTTTTTTGCACTCCAAACCACCCTGGGTTAGACAATGGCGATATGCAAATCAGCTCTGACCCTGTGCCCCATGGGAACAGTCCAGTCCGAACTACAAATGCCATGTCCTTCCCAGAACGGAATCAAGCATCCGAGGACCGGCCCGGTTTCGAGGTAACACCTCTCATCAGCCCGGCTAGCTTGACTCCAGTGGTGTGGAGTGCCTGGGACCCACGTCTGAGCATCCCCAGCGCACTTATGGCGGCAATTGCAAACAAAACAGGTGATGGACAGAATGTGGATCAATGTCACACATTCACCCCAGTCCAAAGATCTGGGGCCAAATCCATTGTTTTTTTGCACTCCACACCACCCTGGGTTAGACAATGGCGATATGCAAATCAGCTCTGACCCTGTGCCCCATGGGAACAGTCCAGTCCGAACTACAAAAGTCATGTCCTTCCCAGAACGGAATCAAGCATCCGAGGACCGGCCCGGTTTCGAGGTAACACCTCTCATCAGCCCGGCTAGCTTGACTCCAGTGGTTTGGAGTGCCTGGGACCCACGTCTGAGCATCCCCAGTGCACTTATGGCGGCAATTGCAAACAAAACAGGTGATGGACAGAATGTGGATCAATGTCACACACTCACCCCAGTCCAAAAAACTGGGCCCAAATCCATCGTTTTTTTGCACTCCAAACCACCCTGGGTTAGACAATGGCGATATGCAAATCAGCTCTGACCCTGTGCCCCATGGGAACAGTCCAGTCCGAACTACAAAAGCCATGTCCTTCCCAGAACGGAATCAAGCATCCGAGGACCGGCCCGGTTTCGAGGTAACACCTCTCATCAGCCCGGCTAGCTTGACTCCAGTGGTGTGGAGTGCCTGGGACGCACGTCTGAGCATCCCCAGCGCACTTATGGCGGCAATTGCAAACAAAACAGGTGATGGACAGAATGTGGATCAATGTCACACATTCACCCCAGTCCAAAGATCTGGGACCAAATCCATCATTTTTTTGCACTCCACACCACCCTGGGTTAGACAATGGCGATATGCAAATCAGCTCTGACCCTGTGCCCCATGGGAACAGTCCAGTCCGAACTACAAAAGCCATGTCCTTCCCAGAACGGAATCAAGCATCCGAGGACCGGCCCGGTTTCGAGGTAACACCTCTCATCAGCCCGGCTAGCTTGACTCCAGTGGTTTGGAGTGCCTTGGACCCACGTCTGAGCATCCCCTGTGCACTTATGGCGGCAATTGCAAACAAAACAGGTGATGGACAGAATGTGGATCAATGTCACACATTCACCCCAGTCCAAAGATCTGGGCCCAAATAGATCGTTTTTTTGCACTCCACACCACCCTGGGTTAGACAATGGTGATATGCAAATCAGCTCTGACCCTGTGCCCCATGGGAACAGTCAAGTCCGAACTACAAAAGCCATCTCCTTCCCAGAACGGAATCAAGCATCCGAGGACCGGCCCGGTTTCGAGGTAACACCTCTCATCAGCCCGGCTAGCTTGACTCCAGTGGTGTGGAGTGCCTGGGACCCACGTCTGAGCATCCCCAGCGCACTTATGGCGGCAATTGCAAACAAAACAGGTGATGGACAGAATGTGGATCAATGCCACACATTCACCCCAGTCCAAAAATCTGGGCCCAAATCCATCGTTTTTATGCACTCCACACCACCCTGGGTTAGACAATGGTGATATGCAAATCAGCTCTGACCCTGTGCCCCATGGGAACAGTCCAGTCCGAACTACAAAAGCCATGTCCTTCCCAGAACGGAATCAAGCATCCGAGGACCGGCCCGGCTTCGAGGTAACACCTCTCATCAGCCCGGCTAGCTTGACTCCAGTGGTGTGGAGTGCCTGGGACCCACGTCTGAGCATCCCCAGCGCACTTATGGCGGCAATTGCAAACAAAACAGGTGATGGACAGAATGTGGATCAATGTCACACATTCACCCCAGTCCAAAGATCTGGGCCCAAATCCATTGTTTTTTGCACTCCACACCACCCTGGGTTAGACAATGGCGATATGCAAATCAGCTCTGACCCTGTGCCCCATGGGAACAGTCCAGTCCGAACTACAAAAGCCATGTCCTTCCCAGAACGGAATCAAGCATCCGAGGACCGGCCCGGTTTCGAGGTAACACCTCTCATCAGCCCGGCTAGCTTGACTCCAGTGGTGTGGAGTGCCTGGGACCCACGTCTGAGCATCCCCAGCGCACTTATGGCGGCAATTGCAAACAAAACAGGTGATGGACAGAATGTGGATCAATGTCACACACTCACCCCAGTCCAAAGAACTGGGCCCAAATCCATCGTTTTTTTGCACTCCAAACCACCCTGGGTTAGACAATGGCGATATGCAAATCAGCTCTGACCCTGTGCCCCATGGGAACAGTCTAGTCCGAACTACAAAAGCCATGTCCTTCCCAGAACGGAATCAAGCATCCGAGGACCGGCCCGGTTTCGAGGTAACACCTCTCATCAGCCCGGCTAGCTTGACTCCAGTGGTGTGGAGTGCCTGGGACCCACGTCTGAGCATCCCCAGCGCACTTATGGCGGCAATTGCAAACAAAACAGGTGATGGACAGAATGTGGATCAATGTCACACATTCACCCCAGTCCAAAGATCTGGGGCCAAATCCATTGTTTTTTTGCACTACACACCACCCTGGGTTAGACAATGGCGATATGCAAATCAGCTCTGACCCTGTGCCCCATGGGAACAGTCCAGTCCGAACTACAAAAGCCATGTCCTTCCCAGAACGGAATCAAGCATCCGAGGACCGGCCCGGTTTCGAGGTAACACCTCTCATCAGCCCGGCTAGCTTGACTCCAGTGGTTTGGAGTGCCTGGGACCCACGTCTGAGCATCCCCAGTGCACTTATGGCGGCAATTGCAAACAAAACAGGTGATGGACAGAATGTGGATCAATGTCACACACTCACCCCAGTCCAAAAAACTGGGCCCAAATCCATCGTTTTTTTGCACTCCAAACCACCCTGGGTTAGACAATGGCGATATGCAAATCAGCTCTGACCCTGTGCCCCATGGGAACAGTCCAGTCCGAACTACAAAAGCCATGTCCTTCCCAGAACGGAATCAAGCATCCGAGGACCGGCCCGGTTTCGAGGTAACACCTCTCATCAGCCCGGCTAGCTTGACTCCAGTGGTGTGGAGTGCCTGGGACGCAAGTCTGAGCATCCCCAGCGCACTTATGGCGGCAATTGCAAACAAAACAGGTGATGGACAGAATGTGGATCAATGTCACACATTCACCCCAGTCCAAAGATCTGGGACCAAATCCATCATTTTTTTGCACTCCACACCACCCTGGGTTAGACAATGGCGATATGCAAATCAGCTCTGACCCTGTGCCCCATGGGAACAGTCCAGTCCGAACTACAAAAGCCATGTCCTTCCCAGAACGGAATCAAGCATCCGAGGACCGGCCCGGTTTCGAGGTAACACCTCTCATCAGCCCGGCTAGCTTGACTCCAGTGGTTTGGAGTGCCTGGGACCCACGTCTGAGCATCCCCTGTGCACTTATGGCGGCAATTGCAAACAAAACAGGTGATGGACAGAATGTGGATCAATGTCACACATTCACCCCAGTCCAAAGATCTGGGCCCAAATAGATCGTTTTTTTGCACTCCACACCACCCTGGGTTAGACAATGGTGATATGCAAATCAGCTCTGACCCTGTGCCCCATGGGAACAGTCAAGTCCGAACTACAAAAGCCATCTCCTTCCCAGAACGGAATCAAGCATCCGAGGACCGGCCCGGTTTCGAGGTAACACCTCTCATCAGCCCGGCTAGCTTGACTCCAGTGGTGTGGAGTGCCTGGGACCCACGTCTGAGCATCCCCAGCGCACTTATGGCGGCAATTGCAAACAAAACAGGTGATGGACAGAATGTGGATCAATGTCAAACATTCATCCCAGTCCAAAGATCTGGGCCCAAATCCATCGTTTTTTTGCACTCCACACCACCCTGGGTTAGACAATGGCGATATGCAAATCAGCTCTGACTCTGTGCCCCATGGGAACAATCCAGTCCGAACTACAAAAGCCATGTCCTTCCCAGAACGGAATCAAGTATCCGAGGACCGGCCCGGTTTCGAGGTAACAGCTCTCATCAGCCCGGCTAGCTTGACTCCAGGTGTGTAGAGTGCCTGGGACCCACGTCTGAGCATCCCCAGCGCACTTATGGCGGCAATTGCAAACAAAACAGGTGATGGACAGAATGTGGATCAATGTCACACATTCACCCCAGTCCAAAGATCTGGGCCCAAATCCATCGTTTCTTTGCACTCCACACCACCCTGGGTTAGACAATGGCGATATGCAAATCAGCTCTGACCCTGTGCCCCATGGGAACAGTCCAGTCCGAACTACAAAAGCCATGTCCTTCCCAGAACGGAATCAAGCATCCGAGGACCGGCCCGGTTTCGAGGTAACACCTCTCATCAGCCCGGCTAGCTTGACTCCAGTGGTGTGGAGTGCCTGGGACCCACGTCTGAGCATCCCCAGCGCACTTATGGCGGCAATTGCAAACAAAACAGGTGATGGACAGAATGTGGATCAATGTCACACATTCACCCCAGTCCAAAGATCTGGGCCCAAATCCATCGTTTTTTTGCACTCCACACCACCCTGGGTTAGACAATGGCGATATGCAAATCAGCTCTGACACTGTGCCCCATGGGAACAGTCCAGTCCGAACTACAAAATCCATGTCCTTCCCAGAACGGAATCAAGCATCCGAGGACCGGCCCGGTTTCGAGGTAACACCTCTCATCAGCCCGGCTAGCTTGACCCCAGTGGTGTGGAGTGCCTGGGACCCACGTCTGAGCATCCCCAGCGCACTTATGGCGGCAATTGCAAACAAAACAGGTGATGGACAGAATCTGGATCAATGTCACACATTCACCCCAGTTCAAAGATCTGTGCCCAAATCCATCGGTTTTTTTGCACTCCACACCACCCTGGGTTAGACAATGGCGATATGCAAATCAGCTCTGACCCTGTGCCCCATGGGAACAGTCCAGTCCGAACTACAAAAGCCATGTCCTTCCCAGAGCGGAATCAAACATCCGAGGACTGGCCCGGTTTCGAGGTAACACCTCTCATCAGCCCGGCTAGCTTGACTCCAGTGGTGTGGAGTGCCTGGGACCCACGTCTGAGCATCCCCAGCGCACTTATAGCGGCAATTGCAAACAAAACAGGTGATGGACAGAATGTGGATCAATGTCACACATTCACCCCAGTCCAAAGATCTGGGCCCAAATCCATCGTTTTTTTGCACTCCACGCCACCCTGGGTTAGACAATGGCGATATGCAAATCAGCTCTGACCCTGTGCCCCATGGGAACAGTCCAGTCCAAACTACAAAAGCCATGTCCTTCCCAGAACGGAATCAAGCATCCGAGGACCGGCCCGGTTTCGAGGTAACACCTCTCATCAGCCCGGCTAGCTTGACTCCAGTGGTGTGGAGTGCCTGGGACCCACGTCTGAGCATCCCCAGCGCACTTATGGCGGCAATTGCAAACAAAACAGGTGATGGACAGAATGTGGATCAATGTCACACATTCACCCCAGTCCAAAGATCTGTGCCCAAATCCATCGTTTTTTTTGCACTCCACACCACCCTGGGTTAGACAATGGCGATATGCAAATCAGCTCTGACCCTGTGCCCCATGGGAACAGTCCAGTCCGAACTACAAAAGCCATGTCCTTCCCAGAACGGAATCAAGCATCCGAGGACTGGCCCGGTTTTGAGGTAACACCTCTCATCAGCTCGGCTAGCTTGACTCCAGTGGTGTGGAGTGCCTGGGACCCACGTCTGAGCATCCCCAGCGCACTTATGGCGGCAATTGCAAACAAAACAGGTGATGGACAGAATGTGGATCAATGTCACACATTCACCCCAGTCCAAAGATCTGGGGCCAAATCCATCGTTTTTTTGCACTCCACACCACCCTGGGTTAGACAATGGCGATATGCAAATCAGCTCTGACCCTGTGCCCCATGGGAACAGTCCAGTGCGAACTACAAAAGCCATGTCCTTCCCAGAACGGAATCAAGCATCCGAGGATTGGCCCGGTTTCGAGGTAACACCTCTCATCAGCCTGGCTAGCTTGACTCCAGTGGTGTGGAGTGCCTGGGACCCACGTCTGAGCATCCCCAGCGCACTTATGGCGGCAATTGCAAACAAAACAGGTGATGGACAGAATGTGGATCAATGTCACACATTCACCCCAGTCCAAAGATCTGGGCCCAAATCCATCGTTTTTTTGCACTCCACACCACCCTGGGTTAGACAATGGGGATATGCAAATCAGCTCTGACCCTGTGCCCCATGGGAACAGTCCAGTCCGAACTACAAAAGCCATGTCCTTCCCAGAACGGAATCAAGCATCCGAGGACCGGCCCGGTTTCGAGGTAACACCTCTCATCAGCCCGGCTAGCTTGACTCCAGTGGTGTGGAGTGCCTGGGACCCACGTCTGAGCATCCCCAGCGCACTTATGGCGGCAATTGTAAACAAAACAGGTGATGGACAGAATGTGGATCAATGTCACACATTCACCCCAGTCCAAAGATCTGGGCCCAAATCCATCGTTTTTTTGCACTCCACACCACCCTGGGTTAGACAATGGTGATATGCAAATCAGCTCTGACCATGTGCCCCATGGGAACAGTCCAGTCCGAACTACAAAAGCCATGTCCTTCCCAGAACGGAATCAAGCATCCGAGGACCGGCCCGGTTTCGAGGTAACACCTCTCATCTGCCCGGCTAGCTTGACTCCAGTGGTGTGGAGTGCCTGGGACCCACGTCTGAGCATCCCCAGCGCACTTATGGCGGCAATTGCAAACAAAACAGGTGATGGACAGAATGTGGATCAATGTCACACATTCACCCCAGTCCAAAGATCTGGGCCCAATTCCATCGTTTCTTTGCACTCCACACCACCCTGGGTTAGACAATGGCGATATGCAAATCAGCTCTGACCCTGTGCCCCATGGGAACAGTCCAGTCCGAACTACAAAAGCCATGTCCTTCCCAGAACGGAATCAAGCATCCGAGGACCGGCCCGGTTTCGAGGTAACACCTCTCATCAGCCCGGCTAGCTTGACTCCAGTGGTGTGGAGTGCCTGGGACCCACGTCTGAGCATCCCCAGCGCACTTATGGCGGCAATTGCAAACAAAACAGGTGATGGACAGAATGTGGATCAATGTCACACATTCACCCCAGTCCAAAGATCTGTGCCCAAATCCATCGTTTTTTTTGCACTCCACACCACCCTGGGTTAGACAATGGCGATATGCAAATCAGCTCTGACCCTGTGTCCCATGGGAACAGTCCAGTCCGAACTACAAAAGCCAAGTCCTTCCCAGAACGGAATCAAGCATCCGAGGACTGGCCAGGTTTCGAGGTAACACCTCTCATCAGCCCGGCTAGCTTGACTCCAGTGGTGTGGAGTGCCTGGGACCCACGTCTGAGCATCCCCAGCGCACTTATGGCGGCAATTGCAAACAAAACAGGTGATGGACAGAATGTGGATCAATGTCACACATTCACCCCAGTCCAAAGATCTGGGCCCAAATCCATCGTTTTTTTGCACTCCACACCACCCTGGGTTAGACAATGGCGATATGCAAATCAGCTCTGACCCTGTGCCCCATGGGAACAGTCCAGTCCGAACTACAAAAGCCATGTCCTTCCCAGAACGGAATCAAGCATCCGAGGACCGGCCCGGTTTCGAGGTAACACCTCTCATCAGCCTGGCTAGCTTGACTCCAGTGGTGTGGAGTGCCTGGGACCCACGTCTGAGCATCCCCAGCTCAGTTATGGCGGCAATTGCAAACAAAACAGGTGATGGACAGAATGTGGATCAATGTCACACATTCACCCCAGTCCAAAGATCTGGGCCCAAATCCATCGTTTTTTTGCACTCCACACCACCCTGGGTTAGACAATGGCGATATGCAAATCAGCTCTGACCCTGTGCCCCATGGGAACAGTCCAGTCCGAACTACAAAAGCCATGTCCTTCCCAGAATGGAATCAAGCATCCGAGGACCGGCCCGGTTTCGAGGTAACACCTCTCATCAGCCCGGCTAGCTTGACTCCAGTGGTGTGGAGTGCCTGGGACCCACGTCTGAGCATCCCCAGCGCACTTATGGCGGCAATTGCAAACAAAACAGGTGATGGACAGAATGTGGATCAATGTCACACATTCACCCCAGTCCAAAGATCTGGGCCCAAATCCATCGTTTTTTTGCACTCCACACCACCCTGGGTTAGACAATGGCGATATGCAAATCAGCTCTGGTCCTGTGCCCCATGGGAACAGTCCAGTCCGAACTACAAAAGCCATGTCCTTCCCAGAACGGAATCAAGCATCCGAGGACCGGCCCGGCTTCGAGGTAACACCTCTCATCAGCCCGGCTAGCTTGACTCCAGTGGTGTGGAGTGCCTGGGACCCACGTCTGAGCATCCCCAGCGCACTTATGGCGGCAATTGCAAACAAAACAGGTGATGGACAGAATGTGGATCAATGTCACACATTCACCCCAGTCCAAAGATCTGGGCCCAAATCCATTGTTTTTTTGCACTCCACACCACCCTGGGTTAGACAATGGCGATATGCAAATCAGCTCTGACCCTGTGCCCCATGGGAACAGTCCAGTCCGAACTACAAAAGCCATGTCCTTCCCAGAACGGAATCAAGCATCCGAGGACTGGCCAGGTTTCGAGGTAACACCTCTCATCAGCCCGGCTAGCTTGACTCCAGTGGTGTGGAGTGCCTGGGACCCACGTCTGAGCATCCCCAGCGCACTTATGGCGGCAATTGCAAACAAAACAGGTGATGGACAGAATGTGGATCAATGTCACACATTCACCCCAGTCCAAAGATCTGGGCCCAAATCCATCGTTTTTTTGCACTCCACACCACCCTGGGTTAGACAATGGCGATATGCAAATCAGCTCTGACCCTGTGCCCCATGGGAACAGTCCAGTCCGAACTACAAAAGCCATGTCCTTCCCAGAACGGAATCAAGCATCCGAGGACTGGCCCGGTTTCGAGGTAACACCTCTCATCAGCCTGGCTAGCTTGACTCCAGTGGTGTGGAGTGCCTGGGACCCACGTCTGAGCATCCCCAGCTCAGTTATGGCGGCAATTGCAAACAAAACAGGTGATGGACAGAATGTGGATCAATGTCACACATTCACCCCAGTCCAAAGATCTGGGCCCAAATCCATCGTTTTTTTGCACTCCACACCACCCTGGGTTAGACAATGGCGATATGCAAATCAGCTCTGACCCTGTGCCCCATGGGAACAGTCCAGTCCGAACTACAAAAGCCATGTCCTTCCCAGAATGGAATCAAGCATCCGAGGACCGGCCCGGTTTCGAGGTAACACCTCTCATCAGCCCGGCTAGCTTGACTCCAGTGGTGTGGAGTGCCTGGGACCCACGTCTGAGCATCCCCAGCGCACTTATGGCGGCAATTGCAAACAAAACAGGTGATGGACAGAATGTGGATCAATGTCACACATTCACCCCAGTCCAAAGATCTGGGCCCAAATCCATCATTTTTTTGCACTCCACACCACCCTGGGTTAGACAATGGCGATATGCAAATCAGCTCTGACCCTGTGCCCCATGGGAACAGTCCAGTCCGAACTACAAAAGCCATGTCCTTCCCAGAACGGAATCAAGCATCCGAGGACCGGCCCGGTTTCGAGGTAACACCTCTCATCAGCCCGGCTAGCTTGACTCCAGTGGTGTGGAGTGCCTGGGACCCACGTCTGAGCATCCCCAGCGCACTTATGGCGGCAATTGCAAACAAAACAGGTGATGGACAGAATGTGGATCAATGTCACACATTCACCCCAGTCCAAAGATCTGGGGCCAAATCCATCGTTTTTTTGCACTCCACACCACCCTGGGTTAGACAATGGCGATATGCAAATCAGCTCTGACCCTGTGCCCCATGGGAACAGTCCAGTCCGAACTACAAAAGCCATGTCCTTCCCAGAACGGAATCAAGCATCCGAGGACCGGCCCGGTTTCGAGGTAACACCTCTCATCAGCCCGGCTAGCTTGAATCCAGTGGTTTGGAGTGCCTGGGACCCACGTCTGAGCATCCCCAGTGCACTTATGGCGGCAATTGCAAACAAAACAGGTGATGGACAGAATGTGGATCAATGTCACACATTCACCCCAGTCCAAAGATCTGGGCCCAAATCCATCGTTTTTTTGCACTCCACACCACCCTGGGTTAGACAATGGCGATATGCAAATCAGCTCTGACCCTGTGCCCCATGGGAACAGTCAAGTCCGAACTACAAAAGCCATGTCCTTCCCAGAACGGAATCAAGCATCCGAGGACCGGCCCGGTTTCGAGGTAACACCTCTCATCAGCCCGGCTAGCTTGACTCCAGTGGTGTGGAGTGCCTGGGACCCACGTCTGAGCATCCCCAGCGCACTTATGGCGGCAATTGCAAACAAAACAGGTGATGGACAGAATGTGGATCAATGTCAAACATTCACCCCAGTCCAAAGATCTGGGCCCAAATCCATCGTTTTTTTGCACTCCACACCACCCTGGGTTAGACAATGGCGATATGCAAATCAGCTCTGACCCTGTGCCCCTTGGGAACAGTCCAGTCCGAACTACAAAAGCCATGTCCTTCCCAGAACGGAATCAAGCATCCGAGGACCGGCCCGGCTTCGAGGTAACACCTCTCATCAGCCCGGCTAGCTTGACTCCAGTGGTGTGGAGTGCCTGGGACCCACGTCTGAGCATCCCCAGCGCACTTATGGCGGCAATTGCAAACAAAACAGGTGATGGACAGAATGTGGATCAATGTCACACATTCACCCCAGTCCAAAGATCTGGGCCCAAATCCATCGTTTTTTTGCACTCCACACCACCCTGGGTTAGACAATGGCGATATGCAAATCAGCTCTGACCCTGTGCCCCATGGGAACAGTCCAGTCCGAACTACAAAAGCCATGTCCTTCCCAGAACGGAATCAAGCATCCGAGGACCGGCCCGGTTTCGAGGTAACACCTCTCATCAGCCCGGCTAGCTTGACTCCAGTGGTGTGGAGTGCCTGGGACCCACGTCTGAGCATCCCCAGCGCACTTATGGCGGCAATTGCAAACTAAACAGGTGATGGACAGAATGTGGATCAATGTCACACATTCACCCCAGTCCAAAGATCTGTGCCCAAATCCATAGTTTTTTTTGCACTCCACACCACCCTGGGTTAGACAATGGCGATATGCAAATCAGCTCTGACCCTGTGCCCCATGGGAACAGTCCAGTCTGAACTACAAAAGCCATGTCCTTCCCAGAACGGAATCAAGCATCCGAGGACTGGCCAGGTTTCGAGGTAACACCTCTCATCAGCCCGGCTAGCTTGACTCCAGTGGTGTGGAGTGCCTGGGACCCACGTCTGAGCATCCCCAGCGCACTTATGGCGGCAATTGCAATTAAAACAGGTGATGGACAGAATGTGGATCAATGTCACACATTCACCCCAGTCCAAAGATCTGGGCCCAAATCCATCGTTTTTTTGCACTCCACACCACCCTGGGTTAGACAATGGCGATATGCAAATCAGCTCTGACCCTGTGCCCCATGGGAACAGTCCAGTCCGAACTACAAAAGCCATGTCCTTCCCAGAACGGAATCAAGCATCCGAGGACCGGCCCGGTTTCGAGGTAACACCTCTCATCAGCCTGGCTAGCTTGACTCCAGTGGTGTGGAGTGCCTGGGACCCACGTCTGAGCATCCCCAGCTCAGTTATGGCGGCAATTGCAAACAAAACAGGTGATGGACAGAATGTGGATCAATGTCACACATTCACCCCAGTCCAAAGATCTGGGCCCAAATCCATCGTTTTTTTGCACTCCACACCACCCTGGGTTAGACAATGGCGATATGCAAATCAGCTCTGACCCTGTGCCCCATGGGAACAGTCCAGTCCGAACTACAAAAGTCATGTCCTTCCCAGAATGGAATCAAGCATCCGAGGACCGGCCCGGTTTCGAGGTAACACCTCTCATCAGCCCGGCTAGCTTGACTCCAGTGGTGTGGAGTGCCTGGGACCCACGTCTGAGCATCCCCAGCGCACTTATGGCGGCAATTGCAAACAAAACAGGTGATGGACAGAATGTGGATCAATGTCACACATTCACCCCAGTCCAAAGATCTGGGCCCAAATCCATCGTTTTTTTGCACTCCACACCACCCTGGGTTAGACAATGGCGATATGCAAATCAGCTCTGACCCTGTGCCCCATGGGAACAGTCCAGTCCGAACTACAAAAGCCATGTCCTTCCCAGAACGGAATCAAGCATCCGAGGACCGGCCCAGCTTCGAGGTAACACCTCTCATCAGCCCGGCTAGCTTGACTCCAGTGGTGTGGAGTGCCTGGGACCCACGTCTGAGCATCCCCAGCGCACTTATGGCGGCAATTGCAAACAAAACAGGTGATGGACAGAATGTGGATCAATGTCACACATTCACCCCAGTCCAAAGATCTGGGCCCAAATCCATTGTTTTTTTGCACTCCACACCACCCTGGGTTAGACAATGGCGATATGCAAATCAGCTCTGACCCTGTGCCCCATGGGAACAGTCCAGTCCGAACTACAAAAGCCATGTCCTTCCCAGAACGGAATCAAGCATCCGAGGACCGGCCCGGTTTCGAGGTAACACCTCTCATCAGCCCGGCTAGCTTGACTCCAGTGGTGTGGAGTGCCTGGGACCCACGTCTGAGCATCCCCAGCGCACTTATGGCGGCAATTGCAAACAAAACAGGTGATGGACAGAATGTGGATCAATGTCACACACTCACCCCAGTCCAAAGAACTGGGCCCAAATCCATCGTTTTTTTGCACTCCAAACCACCCTGGGTTAGACAATGGCGATATGCAAATCAGCTCTGACCCTGTGCCCCATGGGAACAGTCCAGTCCGAACTACAAATGTCATGTCCTTCCCAGAACGGAATCAAGCATCCGAGGACCGGCCCGGTTTCGAGGTAACACCTCTCATCAGCCCGGCTAGCTAGACTCCAGTGGTGTGGAGTGCCTGGGACCCACGTCTGAGCATCCCCAGCGCACTTATGGCGGCAATTGCAAACAAAACAGGTGATGGACAGAATGTGGATCAATGTCACACATTCACCCCAGTCCAAAGATCTGGGGCCAAATCCATCGTTTTTTTGCACTCCACACCACCCTGGGTTAGACAATGGCGATATGCAAATCAGCTCTGACCCTGTGCCCCATGGGAACAGTCCAGTCCAAACTACAAAAGCCATGTCCTTCCCAGAACGGAATCAAGCATCCGAGGACCGGCCCGGTTTCGAGGTAACACCTCTCATCAGCCCGGCTAGCTTGACTCCAGTGGTTTGGAGTGCCTGGGACCCACGTCTGAGCATCCCCAGTGCACTTATGGCGGCAATTGCAAACAAAACAGGTGATGGACAGAATGTGGATCAATGTCACACATTCACCCCAGTCCAAAGATCTGGGCCCAAATCCATCGTTTTTTTGCACTCCACACCACCCTGGGTTAGACAATGGCGATATGGAAATCAGCTCTGACCCTGTGCCCCATGGGAACAGTCAAGTCCGAACTACAAAAGCCATGTCCTTCCCAGAACGGAATCAAGCATCCGAGGACCGGCCCGGTTTCGAGGTAACACCTCTCATCAGCCCGGCTAGCTTGACTCCAGTGGTGTGGAGTGCCTGGGACCCACGTCTGAGCATCCCCAGCGCACTTATGGCGGCAATTGCAAACAAAACAGGTGATGGACAGAATGTGGATCAATGTCACACATTCACCCCAGTCCAAAGATCTGGGCCCAAATCCATCGTTTCTTTGCACTCCACACCACCCTGGGTTAGACAATGGCGATATGCAAATCAGCTCTGACCCTGTGCCCCATGGGAACAGTCCAGTCCGAACTACAAAAGCCATGTCCTTCCGAGAACGGAATCAAGCATCCGAGGACCGGCCCGGTTTCGAGGTAACACCTCTCATCAGCCCGGCTAGCTTGACTCCAGTGGTGTGGAGTGCCTGGGACCCACGTCTGAGCATCCCCAGCGCACTTATGGCGGCAATTGCAAACAAAACAGGTGATGGACAGAATGTGGATCAATGTCACACATTCACCCCAGTCCAAAGATCTGGGCCCAAATCCATCGTTTTTTTGCACTCCACACCACTCTGGGTTAGACAATGGCGATATGCAAATCAGCTCTGACACTGTGCCCCGTGGGAACAGTCCAGTCCGAACTACAAAATCCATGTCCTTCCCAGAACGGAATCAAGCATCCGAGGACCGGCCCGGTTTCGAGGTAACACCTCTCATCAGCCCGGCTAGCTTGACCCCAGTGGTGTGGAGTGCCTGGGACCCACGTCTGAGCATCCCCAGCGCACTTATGGCGGCAATTGCAAACAAAACAGGTGATGGACAGAATCTGGATCAATGTCACACATTCACCCCAGTCCAAAGATCTGTGCCCAAATCCATCGGTTTTTTTGCACTCCACACAACCCTGGGTTAGACAATGGCGATATGCAAATCAGCTCTGACCCTGTGCCCCATGGGAACAGT
This sequence comes from Lissotriton vulgaris, assembly GCF_964263255.1. Lineage (NCBI taxonomy): Eukaryota > Metazoa > Chordata > Amphibia > Caudata > Salamandridae > Lissotriton > Lissotriton vulgaris. The sequence goes on from NC_141691.1 coordinate 1,300,781,880, forward strand.
CCAGTCCGAACTACAAAAGCCATGTCCTTCCCAGAACGGAATCAAGCATCCGAGGACTGGCCCGGTTTCGAGGTAACACCTCTCATCAGCCCGGCTAGCTTGACTCCAGTGGTGTGGAGTGCCTGGGACCCACGTCTGAGCATCCCCAGCGCACTTATGGCGGCAATTGCAAACAAAACAGGTGATGGACAGAATGTGGATCAATGTCACACATTCACCCCAGTCCAAAGATCTGGACCCAAATCCATAGTTTTTTTGCACTCCACACCACCCTGGGTTAGACAATGGCGATATGCAAATCAGCTCTGACCCTGTGCCCCATGGGAACAGTCCAGTCCGAACTACAAAAGCCATGTCCTTCCCAGAACGGAATCAAGCATCCAAGGACCGGCCCGGCTTCGAGGTAACACCTCTCATCAGCCCGGCTAGCTTGACTCCAGTGGTGTGGAGTGCCTGGGACCCACGTCTGAGCATCCCCAGCGCACTTATGGCGGCAATTGCAAACAAAACAGGTGATGGACAGAATGTGGATCAATGTCACACACTCACCCCAGTCCAAAGAACTGGGCCCAAATCCATCGTTTTTTTGCACTCCAAACCACCCTGGGTTAGACAATGGCGATATGCAAATCAGCTCTGACACTGTGCCCCGTGGGAACAGTCCAGTCCGAACTACAAAATCCATGTCCTTCCCAGAACGGAATCAAGCATCCGAGGACCGGCCCGGTTTCGAGGTAACACCTCTCATCAGCCCGGCTAGCTTGACCCCAGTGGTGTGGAGTGCCTGGGACCCACGTCTGAGCATCCCCAGCGCACTTATGGCGGCAATTGCAAACAAAACAGGTGATGGACAGAATCTGGATCAATGTCACACATTCACCCCAGTCCAAAGATCTGTGCCCAAATCCATCGGTTTTTTTGCACTCCACACAACCCTGGGTTAGACAATGGCGATATGCAAATCAGCTCTGACCCTGTGCCCCATGGGAACAGTCCAGTCCGAACTACAAAAGCCATGTCCTTCCCAGAACGGAATCAAGCATCCGAGGACTGGCCCGGTTTCGAGGTAACACCTCTCATCAGCCCGGCTAGCTTGACTCCAGTGGTGTGGAGTGCCTGGGACCCACGTCTGAGCATCCCCAGCGCACTTATGGCGGCAATTGCAAACAAAACAGGTGATGGACAGAATGTGGATCAATGTCACACATTCACCCCAGTCCAAAGATCTGGACCCAAATCCATAGTTTTTTTGCACTCCACACCACCCTGGGTTAGACAATGGCGATATGCAAATCAGCTCTGACCCTGTGCCCCATGGGAACAGTCCAGTCCGAACTACAAAAGCCATGTCCTTCCCAGAACGGAATCAAGCATCCAAGGACCGGCCCGGCTTCGAGGTAACACCTCTCATCAGCCCGGCTAGCTTGACTCCAGTGGTGTGGAGTGCCTGGGACCCACGTCTGAGCATCCCCAGCGCACTTATGGCGGCAATTGCAAACAAAACAGGTGATGGACAGAATGTGGATCAATGTCACACACTCACCCCAGTCCAAAGAACTGGGCCCAAATCCATCGTTTTTTTGCACTCCAAACCACCCTGGGTTAGACAATGGCGATATGCAAATCAGCTCTGACCCTGTGCCCCATGGGAACAGTCCAGTCCGAACTACAAAAGTCATGTCCTTCCCAGAACGGAATCAAGCATCCGAGGACCGGCCCGGTTTCGAGGTAACACCTCTCATCAGCCCGGCTAGCTAGACTCCAGTGGTGTGGAGTGCCTGGGACCCACGTCTGAGCATCCCCAGCGCACTTATGGCGGCAATTGCAAACAAAACAGGTGATGGACAGAATGTGGATCAATGTCACACATTCACCCCAGTCCAAAGATCTGGGGCCAAATCCATCGTTTTTTTGCACTCCACACCACCCTGGGTTAGACAATGGCGATATGCAAATCAGCTCTGACCCTGTGCCCCATGGGAACAGTCCAGTCCAAACTACAAAAGCCATGTCCTTCCCAGAACGGAATCAAGCATCCGAGGACCGGCCCGGTTTCGAGGTAACACCTCTCATCAGCCCGGCTAGCTTGACTCCAGTGGTTTGGAGTGCCTGGGACCCACGTCTGAGCATCCCCAGTGCACTTATGGCGGCAATTGCAAACAAAACAGGTGATGGACAGAATGTGGATCAATGTCACACATTCACCCCAGTCCAAAGATCTGGGCCCAAATCCATCGTTTTTTTGCACTCCACACCACCCTGGGTTAGACAATGGCGATATGGAAATCAGCTCTGACCCTGTGCCCCATGGGAACAGTCAAGTCCGAACTACAAAAGCCATGTCCTTCCCAGAACGGAATCAAGCATCCGAGGACCGGCCCGGTTTCGAGGTAACACCTCTCATCAGCCCGGCTAGCTTGACTCCAGTGGTGTGGAGTGCCTGGGACCCACGTCTGAGCATCCCCAGCGCACTTATGGCGGCAATTGCAAACAAAACAGGTGATGGACAGAATGTGGATCAATGTCACACATTCACCCCAGTCCAAAGATCTGGGCCCAAATCCATCGTTTCTTTGCACTCCACACCACCCTGGGTTAGACAATGGCGATATGCAAATCAGCTCTGACCCTGTGCCCCATGGGAACAGTCCAGTCCGAACTACAAAAGCCATGTCCTTCCGAGAACGGAATCAAGCATCCGAGGACCGGCCCGGTTTCGAGGTAACACCTCTCATCAGCCCGGCTAGCTTGACTCCAGTGGTGTGGAGTGCCTGGGACCCACGTCTGAGCATCCCCAGCGCACTTATGGCGGCAATTGCAAACAAAACAGGTGATGGACAGAATGTGGATCAATGTCACACATTCACCCCAGTCCAAAGATCTGGGCCCAAATCCATCGTTTTTTTGCACTCCACACCACTCTGGGTTAGACAATGGCGATATGCAAATCAGCTCTGACACTGTGCCCCGTGGGAACAGTCCAGTCCGAACTACAAAATCCATGTCCTTCCCAGAACGGAATCAAGCATCCGAGGACCGGCCCGGTTTCGAGGTAACACCTCTCATCAGCCCGGCTAGCTTGACCCCAGTGGTGTGGAGTGCCTGGGACCCACGTCTGAGCATCCCCAGCACACTTATGGCGGCAATTGCAAACAAAACAGGTGATGGACAGAATCTGGATCAATGTCACACATTCACCCCAGTCCAAAGATCTGTGCCCAAATCCATCGGTTTTTTTGCACTCCACACAACCCTGGGTTAGACAATGGCGATATGCAAATCAGCTCTGACCCTGTGCCCCATGGGAACAGTCCAGTCCGAACTACAAAAGCCATGTCCTTCCCAGAACGGAATCAAGCATCCGAGGACTGGCCCGGTTTCGAGGTAACACCTCTCATCAGCCCGGCTAGCTTGACTCCAGTGGTGTGGAGTGCCTGGGACCCACGTCTGAGCATCCCCAGCGCACTTATGGCGGCAATTGCAAACAAAACAGGTGATGGACAGAATGTGGATCAATGTCACACATTCACCCCAGTCCAAAGATCTGGACCCAAATCCATAGTTTTTTTGCACTCCACACCACCCTGGGTTAGACAATGGCGATATGCAAATCAGCTCTGACCCTGTGCCCCATGGGAACAGTCCAGTCCGAACTACAAAAGCCATGTCCTTCCCAGAACGGAATCAAGCATCCAAGGACCGGCCCGGCTTCGAGGTAACACCTCTCATCAGCCCGGCTAGCTTGACTCCAGTGGTGTGGAGTGCCTGGGACCCACGTCTGAGCATCCCCAGCGCACTTATGGCGGCAATTGCAAACAAAACAGGTGATGGACAGAATGTGGATCAATGTCACACATTCACCCCAGTCCAAAGATCTGGGCCCAAATCCATCGTTTTTTTGCACTCCACACCACTCTGGGTTAGACAATGGCGATATGCAAATCAGCTCTGACACTGTGCCCCGTGGGAACAGTCCAGTCCGAACTACAAAATCCATGTCCTTCCCAGAACGGAATCAAGCATCCGAGGACCGGCCCGGTTTCGAGGTAACACCTCTCATCAGCCCGGCTAGCTTGACCCCAGTGGTGTGGAGTGCCTGGGACCCACGTCTGAGCATCCCCAGCACACTTATGGCGGCAATTGCAAACAAAACAGGTGATGGACAGAATCTGGATCAATGTCACACATTCACCCCAGTCCAAAGATCTGTGCCCAAATCCATCGGTTTTTTTGCACTCCACACAACCCTGGGTTAGACAATGGCGATATGCAAATCAGCTCTGACCCTGTGCCCCATGGGAACAGTCCAGTCCGAACTACAAAAGCCATGTCCTTCCCAGAACGGAATCAAGCATCCGAGGACTGGCCCGGTTTCGAGGTAACACCTCTCATCAGCCCGGCTAGCTTGACTCCAGTGGTGTGGAGTGCCTGGGACCCACGTCTGAGCATCCCCAGCGCACTTATGGCGGCAATTGCAAACAAAACAGGTGATGGACAGAATGTGGATCAATGTCACACATTCACCCCAGTCCAAAGATCTGGACCCAAATCCATAGTTTTTTTGCACTCCACACCACCCTGGGTTAGACAATGGCGATATGCAAATCAGCTCTGACCCTGTGCCCCATGGGAACAGTCCAGTCCGAACTACAAAAGCCATGTCCTTCCCAGAACGGAATCAAGCATCCAAGGACCGGCCCGGCTTCGAGGTAACACCTCTCATCAGCCCGGCTAGCTTGACTCCAGTGGTGTGGAGTGCCTGGGACCCACGTCTGAGCATCCCCAGCGCACTTATGGCGGCAATTGCAAACAAAACAGGTGATGGACAGAATGTGGATCAATGTCACACATTCACCCCAGTCCAAAGATCTGGGCCCAAATCCATTGTTTTTTTGCACTCCACACCACCCTGGGTTAGACAATGGCGATATGCAAATCAGCTCTGACCCTGTGCCCCATGGGAACAGTCCAGTCCGAACTACAAAAGCCATGTCCTTCCCAGAACGGAATCAAGCATCCGAGGACCGGCCCGGTTTCGAGGTAACACCTCTCATCAGCCCGGCTAGCTTGACTCCAGTGGTGTGGAGTGCCTGGGACCCACGTCTGAGCATCCCCAGCGCACTTATGGCGGCAATTGCAAACAAAACAGGTGATGGACAGAATGTGGATCAATGTCACACACTCACCCCAGTCCAAAGAACTGGGCCCAAATCCATCGTTTTTTTGCACTCCAAACCACCCTGGGTTAGACAATGGCGATATGCAAATCAGCTCTGACCCTGTGCCCCATGGGAACAGTCCAGTCCGAACTACAAAAGTCATGTCCTTCCCAGAACGGAATCAAGCATCCGAGGACCGGCCCGGTTTCGAGGTAACACCTCTCATCAGCCCGGCTAGCTAGACTCCAGTGGTGTGGAGTGCCTGGGACCCACGTCTGAGCATCCCCAGCGCACTTATGGCGGCAATTGCAAACAAAACAGGTGATGGACAGAATGTGGATCAATGTCACACATTCACCCCAGTCCAAAGATCTGGGGGCAAATCCATCGTTTTTTTGCACTCCACACCACCCTGGGTTAGACAATGGCGATATGCAAATCAGCTCTGACCCTGTGCCCCATGGGAACAGTCCAGTCCAAACTACAAAAGCCATGTCCTTCCCAGAACGGAATCAAGCATCCGAGGACCGGCCCGGTTTCGAGGTAACACCTCTCATCAGCCCGGCTAGCTTGACTCCAGTGGTTTGGAGTGCCTGGGACCCACGTCTGAGCATCCCCAGTGCACTTATGGCGGCAATTGCAAACAAAACAGGTGATGGACAGAATGTGGATCAATGTCACACATTCACCCCAGTCCAAAGATCTGGGCCCAAATCCATCGTTTTTTTGCACTCCACACCACCCTGGGTTAGAAAATGGCGATATGGAAATCAGCTCTGACCCTGTGCCCCATGGGAACAGTCAAGTCCGAACTACAAAAGCCATGTCCTTCCCAGAACGGAATCAAGCATCCGAGGACCGGCCCGGTTTCGAGGTAACACCTCTCATCAGCCCGGCTAGCTTGACTCCAGTGGTGTGGAGTGCCTGGGACCCACGTCTGAGCATCCCCAGCGCACTTATGGCGGCAATTGCAAACAAAACAGGTGATGGACAGAATGTGGATCAATGTCAAACATTCACCCCAGTCCAAAGATCTGGGCCCAAATCCATTGTTTTTTTGCACTCCACACCACCCTGGGTTAGACAATGGCGATATGCAAATCAGCTCTGACTCTGTGCCCCATGGGAACAGTCCAGTCCGAACTACAAAAGCCATGTCCTTCCCAGAACGGAATCAAGTATCCGAGGACCGGCCCGGTTTCGAGGTAACAGCTCTCATCAGCCCGGCTAGCTTGACTCCAGTGGTGTAGAGTGCCTGGGACCCACGTCTGAGCATCCCCAGCGCACTTATCGCGGCAATTGCAAACAAAACAGGTGATGGACAGAATGTGGATCAATGTCACACATTCACCCCAGTCCAAAGATCTGGGCCCAAATCCATCGTTTCTTTGCACTCCACACCACCCTGGGTTAGACAATGGCGATATGCAAATCAGCTCTGACCCTGTGCCCCATGGGAACAGTCCAGTCCAAACTACAAAAGCCATGTCCTTCCGAGAACGGAATCAAGCATCCGAGGACCGGCCCGGTTTCGAGGTAACACCTCTCATCAGCCCGGCTAGCTTGACTCCAGTGGTGTGGAGTGCCTGGGACCCACGTCTGAGCATCCCCAGCGCACTTATGGCGGCAATTGCAAACAAAACAGGTGATGGACAGAATGTGGATCAATGTCACACATTCACCCCAGTCCAAAGATCTGGGCCCAAATCCATCGTTTTTTTGCACTCCACACCACCCTGGGTTAGACAATGGCGATATGCAAATCAGCTCTGACACTGTGCCCCATGGGAACAGTCCAGTCCGAACTACAAAATCCATGTCCTTCCCAGAACGGAATCAAGCATCCGAGGACCGGCCCGGTTTCGAGGTAACACCTCTCATCAGCCCGGCTAGCTTGACCCCAGTGGTGTGGAGTGCCTGGGACCCACGTCTGAGCATCCCCAGCGCACTTATGGCGGCAATTGCAAACAAAACAGGTGATGGACAGAATCTGGATCAATGTCACACATTCACCCCAGTCCAAAGATCTGTGCCCAAATCCATCGGTTTTTTTGCACTCCACACAACCCTGGGTTAGACAATGGCGATATGCAAATCAGCTCTGACCCTGTGCCCCATGGGAACAGTCCAGTCCGAACTACAAAAGCCATGTCCTTCCCAGAACGGAATCAAGCATCCGAGGACTGGCCCGGTTTCGAGGTAACACCTCTCATCAGCCCGGCTAGCTTGACTCCAGTGGTGTGGAGTGCCTGGGACCCACGTCTGAGCATCCCCAGCGCACTTATGGCGGCAATTGCAAACAAAACAGGTGATGGACAGAATGTGGATCAATGTCACACATTCACCCCAGTCCAAAGATCTGGACCCAAATCCATCGTTTTTTTGCACTCCACACCACCCTGGGTTAGACAATGGCGATATGCAAATCAGCTCTGACCCTGTGCCCCATGGGAACAGTCCAGTCCGAACTACAAAAGCCATGTCCTTCCCAGAACGGAATCAAGCATCCGAGGACCGGCCCGGTTTCGAGGTAACACCTCTCATCAGCCCGGCTAGCTTGACTCCAGTGGTGTGGAGTGCCTGGGACCCACGTCTGAGCATCCCCAGCGCACTTATGGCGGCAATTGCAAACAAAACAGGTGATGGACAGAATGTGGATCAATGTCACACATTCACCCCAGTCCAAAGATCTGTGCCCAAATCCATCGTTTTTTTTGCACTCCACACCACCCTGGGTTAGACAATGGCGATATGCAAATCAGCTCTGACCCTGTGCCGCATGGGAACAGTCCAGTCCGAACTACAAAAGCCATGTCCTTCCCAGAACGGAATCAAGCATCCGAGGACTGGCCCGGTTTCAAGGTAACACCTCTCATCAGCCCGGCTAGCTTGACTCCAGTGGTGTGGAGTGCCTGGGACCCACGTCTGAGCATCCCCAGCGCACTTATGGCGGCAATTGCAAACAAAACAGGTGATGGACAGAATGTGGATCAATGTCACACATTCACCCCAGTCCAAAGATCTGGGGCCAAATCCTCGTTTTTTTGCACTCCACACCACCCTGGGTTAGACAATGGCGATATGCAAATCAGCTCTGACCCTGTGCCCCATGGGAACAGTCCAGTCCGATCTACAAAAGCCATGTCCTTCCCAGAACAGAATCAAGCATCCGAGGACCGGCCCGGTTTCGAGGTAACACCTCTCATCAGCCTGGCTAGCTTGACTCCAGTGGTGTGGAGTGCCTGGGACCCACGTCTGAGCATCCCCAGTGCACTTATGGCGGCAATTGCAAACAAAACAGGTGATGGACAGAATGTGGATCAATGTCACACATTCACCCCAGTCCAAAGATCTGGGCCCAAATCCATCGTTTTTTTGCACTCCACACCACCCTGGGTTAGACAATGGCGATATGCAAATCAGCTCTGACCCTGTGCCCCATGGGAACAGTCAAGTCCGAACTACAAAAGCCATGTCCTTCCCAGAACGGAATCAAGCATCCGAGGACCGGCCCGGTTTCGAGGTAACACCTCTCATCAGCCCGGCTAGCTTGACTCCAGTGGTGTGGAGTGCCTGGGACCCACGTCTGAGCATCCCCAGCGCACTTATGGCGGCAATTGCAAACAAAACAGGTGATGGACAGAATGTGGATCAATGTCAAACATTCACCCCAGTCCAAAGATCTGGGCCCAAAGCCATCATTTTTTTGCACTCCACACCACCCTGGGTTAGACAATGGCGATATGCAAATCAGCTCTGACCCTGTGCCCCATGGGAACAGTCCAGTCCGAACTACAAAAGCCATGTCCTTCCCAGAACGGAATCAAGTATCCGAGGACCGGCCCGGTTTTGAGGTAACAGCTCTCATCAGCCCGGCTAGCTTGACTCCAGTGGTGTAGAGTGCCTGGGACCCACGTCTGAGCATCCCCAGCGCACTTATGGCGGCAATTGCAAACAAAACAGGTGATGGACAGACTGTGGATCAATGTCACACATTCACCCTAGTCCAAAGATCTGGGCCCAAATCCATCGTTTCTTTGCACTCCACACCACCCTGGGTTAGACAATGGCGATATGCAAATCAGCTCTGACCCTGTGCCCCATGGGAACAGTCCAGTCCGAACTACAAAAGCCATGTCCTTCCCAGAACGGAATCAAGCATCCGAGGACCGGCCCGGTTTCGAGGTAACACCTCTCATCAGCCCGGCTAGCTTGACTCCAGTGGTGTGGAGTGCCTGGGACCCACGTCTGAGCATCCCCAGCGCACTTATGGCGGCAATTGCAAACAAAACAGGTGATGGACAGAATGTGGATCAATGTCACACATTCACCCCAGTCCAAAGATCTGGACCCAAATCCATCGTTTTTTTGCACTCCACACCACCCTGGGTTAGACAATGGCGATATGCAAATCAGCTCTGACCCTGTGCCCCATAGGAACAGTCCAGTCCAAACTACAAAAGCCATGTCCTTCCCAGAACGGAATCAAGCATCCGAGGACCGGCCCGGTTTCGAGGTAACACCTCTCATCAGCCCGGCTAGCTTGACTCCAGTGGTGTGGAGTGCCTGGGACCCATGTCTGAGCATCCCCAGCGCACTTATGGCGGCAATTGCAAACAAAACAGGTGATGGACAGAATGTGGAACAATGTCACACATTCACCCCAGTCCAAAGATCTGGGCCCAAATCCATCGTTTTTTTGCACTCCACACCACCCTGGGCTAGACAATGGCGATATGCAAATCAGCTCTGACCCTGTGCCCCATGGGAACAGTCCAGTCCGAACTACAAAAGCCATGTCCTTCCCAGAACGGAATCAAGCATCCGAGGACCGGCCCGGTTTCGAGGTAACACCTCTCATCAGCCCGGCTAGCTTGACTCCAGTGGTGTGGAGTGCCTGGGACCCACGTCTGAGCATCCCCAGCGCACTTATGGTGGCAATTGCAAACAAAACAGGTGATGGACAGAATGTGGATCAATGTCACACATTCACCCCAGTCCAAAGATCTGGGCCCAAATCCATCGTTTTTTTGCACTCCACACCACCCTGGGTTAGACAATGGCAATATGCAAATCAGCTCTGACCCTGTGCCCCATGGGAACAGTCCAGTCCGAACTATAAAAGCCATGTCCTTCCCAGAACGGAATCAAGCGTCCGAGGACCGGCCCGGTTTCGAGGTAACACCTCTCATCAGCCCGGCTAGCTTGATTCCAGTGGTGTGGAGTGCCTGGGACCCACGTCTGAGCATCCCCAGCGCACTTATGGCGGCAATTGCAAACAAAACAGGTGATGGACAGAATGTGGATCAATGTCACACATTCACCCCAGTCCAAAGATCTGGGCCCAAATCCATCTTTTTTTTGCACTCCACACCACCCTGGGTTAGACAATGGCGATATGCAAATCAGCTCTGACCCTGTGCCCCATGGGAACAGTCCAGTCCGAACTACAAAAGCCATGTCCTTCCCAGAAAGGAATCAAGCATCCGAGGACCGGCCCGGTTTCGAGGTAACACCTCTCATCAGCCCGTCTAGCTTGACTCCAGTGGTGTGGAGTGCCTGGGACCCACGTCTGAGCATCCCCAGCGCACTTATGGCGGCAATTGCAAACAAAACAGGTGATGGACAGAATGTGGATCAATGTCACACATTCACCCCAGTCCAAAGATCTGGGCCCAAATCCATTTTTTGCGCTCCACACCACCCTGGGTTAGACAATGGCGATATGCAAATCAGCTCTGACCCTGTGCCCCATGGGAACAGTCCAGTCCGAACTACAAAAGCCATGTCCTTCCCAGAACGGAATCAAGCATCCGAGGACCGGCCCGGTTTCGAGGTAACACCTCTCATCAGCCCGGCTAGCTTGACTCCAGTGGTGTGGAGTGCCTGGGACCCACGTCTGAGCATCCCCAGCGCACTTATGGCGGCAATTGCAAACAAAACAGGTGATGGACAGAATGTGGATCAATGTCACACATTCACCCCAGTCCAAAGATCTGGGCCCAAATCCATTGTTTTTTTGCACTCCACACCACCCTGGGTTAGACAATGGCGATATGCAAATCAGCTCTGACCCTGTGCCCCATGGGAACAGTCCAGTCCGAACTACAAAAGCCATGTCCTTCCCAGAACGGAATCAAGCATCCGAGGACTGGCCAGGTTTCGAGGTAACACCTCTCATCAGCCCGGCTAGCTTGACTCCAGTGGTGTGGAGTGCCTGGGACCCACGTCTGAGCATCCCCAGCGCACTTATGGCGGCAATTGCAAACAAAACAGGTGATGGACAGAATGTGGATCAATGTCACACATTCACCCCAGTCCAAAGATCTGGGCCCAAATCCATCGTTTTTTTGCACTCCACACCACCCTGGGTTAGACAATGGCGATATGCAAATCAGCTCTGACCCTGTGCCCCATGGGAACAGTCCAGTCCGAACTACAAAAGCCATGTCCTTCCCAGAACGGAATCAAGCATCCGAGGACCGGCCCGGTTTCGAAGTAACACCTCTCATCAGCCTGGCTAGCTTGACTCCAGTGGTGTGGAGTGCCTGGGACCCACGTCTGAGCATCCCCAGCTCAGTTATGGCGGCAATTGCAAACAAAACAGGTGATGGACAGAATGTGGATCAATGTCACACATTCACCCCAGTCCAAAGATCTGGGCCCAAATCCATCGTTTTTTTGCACTCCACACCACCCTGGGTTAGACAATGGCGATATGCAAATCAGCTCTGACCCTGTGCCCCATGGGAACAGTCCAGTCCGAACTACAAAAGCCATGTCCTTCCCAGAACGGAATCAAGCATCCGAGGACCGGCCCGGTTTCGAGGTAACACCTCTCATCAGCCCGGCTAGCTTGACTCCAGTGGTGTGGAGTGCCTGGGACCCACGTCTGAGCATCCCCAGCGCACTTATGGCGGCAATTGCAAACAAAACAGGTGATGGACAGAATGTGGATCAATGTCACACATTCACCCCAGTCCAAAGATCTGGACCCAAATCCATCGTTTTTTTGCACTCCACACCACCCTGGGTTAGACAATGGCGATATGCAAATCAGCTCTGACCCTGTGCCCCATAGGAACAGTCCAGTCCAAACTACAAAAGCCATGTCCTTCCCAGAACGGAATCAAGCATCCGAGGACCGGCCCGGTTTCGAGGTAACACCTCTCATCAGCCCGGCTAGCTTGACTCCAGTGGTGTGGAGTGCCTGGGACCCATGTCTGAGCATCCCCAGCGCACTTATGGCGGCAATTGCAAACAAAACAGGTGATGGACAGAATGTGGAACAATGTCACACATTCACCCCAGTCCAAAGATCTGGGCCCAAATCCATCGTTTTTTTGCACTCCACACCACCCTGGGCTAGACAATGGCGATATGCAAATCAGCTCTGACCCTGTGCCCCATGGGAACAGTCCAGTCCGAACTACAAAAGCCATGTCCTTCCCAGAACGGAATCAAGCATCCGAGGACCGGCCCGGTTTCGAGGTAACACCTCTCATCAGCCCGGCTAGCTTGACTCCAGTGGTGTGGAGTGCCTGGGACCCACGTCTGAGCATCCCCAGCGCACTTATGGTGGCAATTGCAAACAAAACAGGTGATGGACAGAATGTGGATCAATGTCACACATTCACCCCAGTCCAAAGATCTGGGCCCAAATCCATCGTTTTTTTGCACTCCACACCACCCTGGGTTAGACAATGGCAATATGCAAATCAGCTCTGACCCTGTGCCCCATGGGAACAGTCCAGTCCGAACTATAAAAGCCATGTCCTTCCCAGAACGGAATCAAGCGTCCGAGGACCGGCCCGGTTTCGAGGTAACACCTCTCATCAGCCCGGCTAGCTTGATTCCAGTGGTGTGGAGTGCCTGGGACCCACGTCTGAGCATCCCCAGCGCACTTATGGCGGCAATTGCAAACAAAACAGGTGATGGACAGAATGTGGATCAATGTCACACATTCACCCCAGTCCAAAGATCTGGGCCCAAATCCATCTTTTTTTTGCACTCCACACCACCCTGGGTTAGACAATGGCGATATGCAAATCAGCTCTGACCCTGTGCCCCATGGGAACAGTCCAGTCCGAACTACAAAAGCCATGTCCTTCCCAGAAAGGAATCAAGCATCCGAGGACCGGCCCGGTTTCGAGGTAACACCTCTCATCAGCCAGTCTAGCTTGACTCCAGTGGTGTGGAGTGCCTGGGACCCACGTCTGAGCATCCCCAGCGCACTTATGGCGGCAATTGCAAACAAAACAGGTGATGGACAGAATGTGGATCAATGTCACACATTCACCCCAGTCCAAAGATCTGGGCCCAAATCCATTTTTTGCGCTCCACACCACCCTGGGTTAGACAATGGCGATATGCAAATCAGCTCTGACCCTGTGCCCCATGGGAACAGTCCAGTCCGAACTACAAAAGCCATGTCCTTCCCAGAACGGAATCAAGCATCCGAGGACCGGCCCGGTTTCGAGGTAACACCTCTCATCAGCCCGGCTAGCTTGACTCCAGTGGTGTGGAGTGCCTGGGACCCACGTCTGAGCATCCCCAGCGCACTTATGGCGGCAATTGCAAACAAAACAGGTGATGGACAGAATGTGGATCAATGTCACACATTCACCCCAGTCCAAAGATCTGGGCCCAAATCCATTGTTTTTTTGCACTCCACACCACCCTGGGTTAGACAATGGCGATATGCAAATCAGCTCTGACCCTGTGCCCCATGGGAACAGTCCAGTCCGAACTACAAAAGCCATGTCCTTCCCAGAACGGAATCAAGCATCCGAGGACTGGCCAGGTTTCGAGGTAACACCTCTCATCAGCCCGGCTAGCTTGACTCCAGTGGTGTGGAGTGCCTGGGACCCACGTCTGAGCATCCCCAGCGCACTTATGGCGGCAATTGCAAACAAAACAGGTGATGGACAGAATGTGGATCAATGTCACACATTCACCCCAGTCCAAAGATCTGGGCCCAAATCCATCGTTTTTTTGCACTCCACACCACCCTGGGTTAGACAATGGCGATATGCAAATCAGCTCTGACCCTGTGCCCCATGGGAACAGTCCAGTCCGAACTACAAAAGCCATGTCCTTCCCAGAACGGAATCAAGCATCCGAGGACCGGCCCGGTTTCGAAGTAACACCTCTCATCAGCCTGGCTAGCTTGACTCCAGTGGTGTGGAGTGCCTGGGACCCACGTCTGAGCATCCCCAGCTCAGTTATGGCGGCAATTGCAAACAAAACAGGTGATGGACAGAATGTGGATCAATGTCACACATTCACCCCAGTCCAAAGATCTGGGCCCAAATCCATCGTTTTTTTGCACTCCACACCACCCTGGGTTAGACAATGGCGATATGCAAATCAGCTCTGACCCTGTGCCCCATGGGAACAGTCCAGTCCGAACTACAAAAGCCATGTCCTTCCCAGAATGGAATCAAGCATCCGAGGACCGGCCCGGTTTTGAGGTAACACCTCTCATCAGCCCGGCTAGCTTGACTCCAGTGGTGTGGAGTGCCTGGGACCCACGTCTGAGCATCCCCAGCGCACTTATGGCGGCAATTGCAAACAAAACAGGTGATGGACAGAATGTGGATCAATGTCACACATTCACCCCAGTCCAAAGATCTGGGGCCAAATCCATCGTTTTTTTGCACTCCACACCACCCTGGGTTAGACAATGGCGATATGCAAATCAGCTCTGACCCTGTGCCCCATGGGAACAGTCCAGTCCGAACTACAAAAGCCATGTCCTTCCCAGAACGGAATCAAGCATCCGAGGACCGGCCCGGTTTCGAGGTAACACCTCTCATCAGCCCGGCTAGCTTGAATCCAGTGGTTTGGAGTGCCTGGGACCCACGTCTGAGCATCCCCAGTGCACTTATGGCGGCAATTGCAAACAAAACAGGTGATGGACAGAATGTGGATCAATGTCACACATTCACCCCAGTCCAAAGATCTGGGCCCAAATCCATCGTTTTTTTGCACTCCACACCACCCTGGGTTAGACAATGGCGATATGCAAATCAGCTCTGACCCTGTGCCCCATGGGAACAGTCAAGTCCGAACTACAAAAGCCATGTCCTTCCCAGAACGGAATCAAGCATCCGAGGACCGGCCCGGTTTCGAGGTAACACCTCTCATCAGCCCGGCTAGCTTGACTCCAGTGGTGTGGAGTGCCTGGGACCCACGTCTGAGCATCCCCAGCGCACTTATGGCGGCAATTGCAAACAAAACAGGTGATGGACAGAATGTGGATCAATGTCAAACATTCACCCCAGTCCAAAGATCTGGGCCCAAATCCATCGTTTTTTTGCACTCCACACCACCCTGGGTTAGACAATGGCGATATGCAAATCAGCTCTGACCCTGTGCCCCTTGGGAACAGTCCAGTCCGAACTACAAAAGCCATGTCCTTCCCAGAACGGAATCAAGCATCCGAGGACCGGCCCGGCTTCGAGGTAACACCTCTCATCAGCCCGGCTAGCTTGACTCCAGTGGTGTGGAGTGCCTGGGACCCACGTCTGAGCATCCCCAGCGCACTTATGGCGGCAATTGCAAACAAAACAGGTGATGGACAGAATGTGGATCAATGTCACACATTCACCCCAGTCCAAAGATCTGGGCCCAAATCCATCGTTTTTTTGCACTCCACACCACCCTGGGTTAGACAATGGCGATATGCAAATCAGCTCTGACCCTGTGCCCCATGGGAACAGTCCAGTCCGAACGACAAAAGCCATGTCCTTCCCAGAACGGAATCAAGCATCCGAGGACCGGCCCGGTTTCGAGGTAACACCTCTAATCAGCCCGGCTAGCTTGACTCCAGTGGTGTGGAGTGCCTGGGACCCACGTTTGAGCATCCCCAGCGCACTTATGGCGGCAATTGCAAACAAAACAGGTGATGGACAGAATGTGGATCAATGTCACACATTCACCCCAGTCCAAAGATCTGGGCCCAAATCCATCGTTTTTTTGCACTCCACACCACCCTGGTTAGACAATGGCGATATGCAAATCAGCTCTGACCATGTGCCCCATGGGAACAGTCCAGTCCGAACTACAAAAGCCATGTCCTTCCCAGAACGGAATCAAGCATCCGAGGACCGGCCCGGTTTCGAGGTAACACCTCTCATCTGCCCGGCTAGCTTGACTCCAGTGGTGTGGAGTGCCTGGGACCCACGTCTGAGCATCCCCAGTGCACTTATGGCGGCAATTGCAAACAAAACAGGTGATGGACAGAATGTGGATCAATGTCACACATTCACCCCAGTCCAAAGATCTGGGCCCAATTCCATTGTTTCTTTGCACTCCACACCACCCTGGGTTAGACAATGGCGATATGCAAATCAGCTCTGACCCTGTGCCCCATGGGAACAGTCCAGTCCGAACTACAAAAGCCATGTCCTTCCCATAACGGAATCAAGCATCCGAGGACCGGCCCGGTTTCGAGGTAACACCTCTCATCAGCCCGGCTAGCTTGACTCCAGTGGTGTGGAGTGCCTGGGACCCACGTCTGAGCATCCCCAGCGCACTTATGGCGGCAATTGCAAACTAAACAGGTGATGGACAGAATGTGGATCAATGTCACACATTCACCCCAGTCCAAAGATCTGTGCCCAAATCCATAGTTTTTTTTGCACTCCACACCACCCTGGGTTAGACAATGGCGATATGCAAATCAGCTCTGACCCTGTGCCCCATGGGAACAGTCCAGTCCGAACTACAAAAGCCATGTCCTTCCCAGAACGGAATCAAGCATCCGAGGACTGGCCAGGTTTCGAGGTAACACCTCTCATCAGCCCGGCTAGCTTGACTCCAGTGGTGTGGAGTGCCTGGGACCCACGTCTGAGCATCCCCAGCGCACTTATGGCGGCAATTGCAATTAAAACAGGTGATGGACAGAATGTGGATCAATGTCACACATTCACCCCAGTCCAAAGATCTGGGCCCAAATCCATCGTTTTTTTGCACTCCACACCACCCTGGGTTAGACAATGGCGATATGCAAATCAGCTCTGACCCTGTGCCCCATGGGAACAGTCCAGTCCGAACTACAAAAGCCATGTCCTTCCCAGAACGGAATCAAGCATCCGAGGACCGGCCCGGTTTCGAGGTAACACCTGTCATCAGCCTGGCTAGCTTGACTCCAGTGGTGTGGAGTGCCTGGGACCCACGTCTGAGCATCCCCAGCTCAGTTATGGCGGCAATTGCAAACAAAACAGGTGATGGACAGAATGTGGATCAATGTCACACATTCACCCCAGTCCAAAGATCTGGGCCCAAATCCATCGTTTTTTTTGCACTCCACACCACCCTGGGTTAGACAATGGCGATATGCAAATCAGCTCTGACCCTGTGCCCCATGGGAACAGTCCAGTCCGAACTACAAAAGCCATGTCCTTCCCAGAATGGAATCAAGCATCCGAGGACCGGCCCGGTTTCGAGGTAACACCTCTCATCAGCCCGGCTAGCTTGACTCCAGTGGTGTGGAGTGCCTGGGACCCACGTCTGAGCATCCCCAGCGTACTTATGGCGGCAATTGCAAACAAAACAGGTGATGGACAGAATGTGGATCAATGTCACACATTCACCCCAGTCCAAAGATCTGGGCCCAAATCCATCGTTTTTTTGCACTCCACACCACCCTGGGTTAGACAATGGCGATATGCAAATCAGCTCTGACCCTGTGCCCCATGGGAACAGTCCAGTCCGAACTACAAAAGCCATGTCCTTCCCAGAACGGAATCAAGCATCCGAGGACCGGCCCAGCTTCGAGGTAACACCTCTCATCAGCCCGGCTAGCTTGACTCCAGTGGTGTGGAGTGCCTGGGACCCACGTCTGAGCATCCCCAGCGCACTTATGGCGGCAATTGCAAACAAAACAGGTGATGGACAGAATGTGGATCAATGTCACACATTCACCCCAGTCCAAAGATCTGGGCCCAAATCCATTGTTTTTTTGCACTCCACACCACCCTGGGTTAGACAATAACGATATGCAAATCAGCTCTGACCCTGTGCCCCATGGGAACAGTCCAGTCCGAACTACAAAAGCCATGTCCTTCCCAGAACGGAATCAAGCATCCGAGGACCGGCCCGGTTTCGAGGTAACACCTCTCATCAGCCCGGCTAGCTTGACTCCAGTGGTGTGGAGTGCCTGGGACCCACGTCTGAGCATCCCCAGCGCACTTATGGCGGCAATTGCAAACAAAACAGGTGATGGACAGAATGTGGATCAATGTCACACACTCACCCCAGTCCAAAGAACTGGGCCCAAATCCATCGTTTTTTTGCACTCCAAACCACCCTGGGTTAGACAATGGCGATATGCAAATCAGCTCTGACCCTGTGCCCCATGGGAACAGTCCAGTCCGAACTACAAAAGTCATGTCCTTCCCAGAACGGAATCAAGCATCCGAGGACCGGCCCGGTTTCGAGGTAACACCTCTCATCAGCCCGGCTAGCTAGACTCCAGTGGTGTGGAGTGCCTGGGACCCACGTCTGAGCATCCCCAGCGCACTTATGGCGGCAATTGCAAACAAAACAGGTGATGGACAGAATGTGGATCAATGTCACACATTCACCCCAGTCCAAAGATCTGGGGCCAAATCCATCGTTTTTTTGCACTCCACACCACCCTGGGTTAGACAATGGCGATATGCAAATCAGCTCTGACCCTGTGCCCCATGGGAACAGTCCAGTCCAAACTACAAAAGCCATGTCCTTCCCAGAACGGAATCAAGCATCCGAGGACCGGCCCGGTTTCGAGGTAACACCTCTCATCAGCCCGGCTAGCTTGACTCCAGTGGTTTGGAGTGCCTGGGACCCACGTCTGAGCATCCCCAGTGCACTTATGGCGGCAATTGCAAACAAAACAGGTGATGGACAGAATGTGGATCAATGTCACACATTCACCCCAGTCCAAAGATCTGGGCCCAAATCCATCGTTTTTTTGCACTCCACACCACCCTGGGTTAGACAATGGCGATATGGAAATCAGCTCTGACCCTGTGCCCCATGGGAACAGTCAAGTCCGAACTACAAAAGCCATGTCCTTCCCAGAACGGAATCAAGCATCCGAGGACCGGCCCGGTTTCGAGGTAACACCTCTCATCAGCCCGGCTAGCTTGACTCCAGTGGTGTGGAGTGCCTGGGACCCACGTCTGAGCATCCCCAGCGCACTTATGGCGGCAATTGCAAACAAAACAGGTGATGGACAGAATGTGGATCAATGTCAAACATTCACCCCAGTCCAAAGATCTGGGCCCAAATCCATTGTTTTTTTGCACTCCACACCACCCTGGGTTAGACAATGGCGATATGCAAATCAGCTCTGACTCTGTGCCCCATGGGAACAGTCCAGTCCGAACTACAAAAGCCATGTCCTTCCCAGAACGGAATCAAGTATCCGAGGACCGGCCCGGTTTCGAGGTAACAGCTCTCATCAGCCCGGCTAGCTTGACTCCAGTGGTGTAGAGTGCCTGGGACCCACGTCTGAGCATCCCCAGCGCACTTATGGCGGCAATTGCAAACAAAACAGGTGATGGACAGAATGTGGATCAATGTCACACATTCACCCCAGTCCAAAGATCTGGGCCCAAATCCATCGTTTCTTTGCACTCCACACCACCCTGGGTTAGACAATGGCGATATGCAAATCAGCTCTGACCCTGTGCCCCATGGGAACAGTCCAGTCCGAACTACAAAAGCCATGTCCTTCCGAGAACGGAATCAAGCATCCGAGGACCGGCCCGGTTTCGAGGTAACACCTCTCATCAGCCCGGCTAGCTTGACTCCAGTGGTGTGGAGTGCCTGGGACCCACGTCTGAGCATCCCCAGCGCACTTATGGCGGCAATTGCAAACAAAACAGGTGATGGACAGAATGTGGATCAATGTCACACATTCACCCCAGTCCAAAGATCTGGGCCCAAATCCATCGTTTTTTTGCACTCCACACCACTCTGGGTTAGACAATGGCGATATGCAAATCAGCTCTGACACTGTGCCCCATGGGAACAGTCCAGTCCGAACTACAAAATCCATGTCCTTCCCAGAACGGAATCAAGCATCCGAGGACCGGCCCGGTTTCGAGGTAACACCTCTCATCAGCCCGGCTAGCTTGACCCCAGTGGTGTGGAGTGCCTGGGACCCACGTCTGAGCATCCCCAGCGCACTTATGGCGGCAATTGCAAACAAAACAGGTGATGGACAGAATCTGGATCAATGTCACACATTCACCCCAGTCCAAAGATCTGTGCCCAAATCCATCGGTTTTTTTGCACTCCACACAACCCTGGGTTAGACAATGGCGATATGCAAATCAGCTCTGACCCTGTGCCCCATGGGAACAGTCCAGTCCGAACTACAAAAGCCATGTCCTTCCCAGAACGGAATCAAGCATCCGAGGACTGGCCCGGTTTCGAGGTAACACCTCTCATCAGCCCGGCTAGCTTGACTCCAGTGGTGTGGAGTGCCTGGGACCCACGTCTGAGCATCCCCAGCGCACTTATGGCGGCAATTGCAAACAAAACAGGTGATGGACAGAATGTGGATCAATGTCACACATTCACCCCAGTCCAAAGATCTGGACCCAAATCCATCGTTTTTTTGCACTCCACACCACCCTGGGTTAGACAATGGCGATATGCAAATCAGCTCTGACCCTGTGCCCCATGGGAACAGTCCAGTCCGAACTACAAAAGCCATGTCCTTCCCAGAACGGAATCAAGCATCCAAGGACCGGCCCGGCTTCGAGGTAACACCTCTCATCAGCCCGGCTAGCTTGACTCCAGTGGTGTGGAGTGCCTGGGACCCACGTCTGAGCATCCCCAGCGCACTTATGGCGGCAATTGCAAACAAAACAGGTGATGGACAGAATGTGGATCAATGTCACACATTCACCCCAGTCCAAAGATCTGGGCCCAAATCCATTGTTTTTTTGCACTCCACACCACCCTGGGTTAGACAATGGCGATATGCAAATCAGCTCTGACCCTGTGCCCCATGGGAACAGTCCAGTCCGAACTACAAAAGCCATGTCCTTCCCAGAACGGAATCAAGCATCCGAGGATCGGCCCGGTTTCGAGGTAACACCTCTCATCAGCCCGGCTAGCTTGACTCCAGTGGTGTGGAGTGCCTGGGACCCACGTCTGAGCATCCCCAGCGCACTTATGGCGGCAATTGCAAACAAAACAGGTGATGGACAGAATGTGGATCAATGTCACACACTCACCCCAGTCCAAAGAACTGGGCCCAAATCCATCGTTTTTTTGCACTCCAAACCACCCTGGGTTAGACAATGGCGATATGCAAATCAGCTCTGACCCTGTGCCCCATGGGAACAGTCCAGTCCGAACTACAAAAGTCATGTCCTTCCCAGAACGGAATCAAGCATCCGAGGACCGGCCCGGTTTCGAGGTAACACCTCTCATCAGCCCGGCTAGCTAGACTCCAGTGGTGTGGAGTGCCTGGGACCCACGTCTGAGCATCCCCAGCGCACTTATGGCGGCAATTGCAAACAAAACAGGTGATGGACAGAATGTGGATCAATGTCACACATTCACCCCAGTCCAAAGATCTGGGGCCAAATCCATCGTTTTTTTGCACTCCACACCACCCTGGGTTAGACAATGGCGATATGCAAATCAGCTCTGACCCTGTGCCCCATGGGAACAGTCCAGTCCAAACTACAAAAGCCATGTCCTTCCCAGAACGGAATCAAGCATCCGAGGACCGGCCCGGTTTCGAGGTAACACCTCTCATCAGCCCGGCTAGCTTGACTCCAGTGGTTTGGAGTGCCTGGGACCCACGTCTGAGCATCCCCAGTGCACTTATGGCGGCAATTGCAAACAAAACAGGTGATGGACAGAATGTGGATCAATGTCACACATTCACCCCAGTCCAAAGATCTGGGCCCAAATCCATCGTTTTTTTGCACTCCACACCACCCTGGGTTAGACAATGGCAATATGGAAATCAGCTCTGACCCTGTGCCCCATGGGAACAGTCAAGTCCGAACTACAAAAGCCATGTCCTTCCCAGAACGGAATCAAGCATCCGAGGACCGGCCCGGTTTCGAGGTAACACCTCTCATCAGCCCGGCTAGCTTGACTCCAGTGGTGTGGAGTGCCTGGGACCCACGTCTCAGCATCCCCAGTGCACTTATGGCGGCAATTGCAAACAAAACAGGTGATGGACAGAATGTGGATCAATGTCAAACATTCACCCCAGTCCAAAGATCTGGGCCCAAATCCATTGTTTTTTTGCACTCCACACCACCCTGGGTTAGACAATGGCGATATGCAAATCAGCTCTGACTCTGTGCCCCATGGGAACAGTCCAGTCCGAACTACAAAAGCCATGTCCTTCCCAGAACGGAATCAAGTATCCGAGGACCGGCCCGGTTTCGAGGTAACAGCTCTCATCAGCCCGGCTAGCTTGACTCCAGTGGTGTAGAGTGCCTGGGACCCACGTCTGAGCATCCCCAGCGCACTTATCGCGGCAATTGCAAACAAAACAGGTGATGGACAGAATGTGGATCAATGTCACACATTCACCCCAGTCCAAAGATCTGGGCCCAAATCCATCGTTTCTTTGCACTCCACACCACCCTGGGTTAGACAATGGCGATATGCAAATCAGCTCTGACCCTGTGCCCCATGGGAACAGTCCAGTCCAAACTACAAAAGCCATGTCCTTCCGAGAACGGAATCAAGCATCCGAGGACCGGCCCGGTTTCGAGGTAACACCTCTCATCAGCCCGGCTAGCTTGACTCCAGTGGTGTGGAGTGCCTGGGACCCACGTCTGAGCATCCCCAGCGCACTTATGGCGGCAATTGCAAACAAAACAGGTGATGGACAGAATGTGGATCAATGTCACACATTCACCCCAGTCCAAAGATCTGGGCCCAAATCCATCGTTTTTTTGAACTCCACACCACCCTGGGTTAGACAATGGCGATATGCAAATCAGCTCTGACACTGTGCCCCATGGGAACAGTCCAGTCCGAACTACAAAATCCATGTCCTTCCCAGAACGGAATCAAGCATCCGAGGACCGGCCCGGTTTCGAGGTAACACCTCTCATCAGCCCGGCTAGCTTGACTCCAGTGGTGTGGAGTGCCTGGGACCCACGTCTGAGCATCCCCAGCGCACTTATGGCGGCAATTGCAAACAAAACAGGTGATGGACAGAATGTGGATCAATGTCACACATTCACCCCAGTCCAAAGATCTGGACCCAAATCCATCGTTTTTTTGCACTCCACACCACCCTGGGTTAGACAATGGCGATATGCAAATCAGCTCTGACCCTGTGCCCCATGGGAACAGTCCAGTCCGAACTACAAAAGCCATGTCCTTCCCAGAACGGAATCAAGCATCCGAGGACCGGCCCGGTTTCGAGGTAACACCTCTCATCAGCCCGGCTAGCTTGACTCCAGTGGTGTGGAGTGCCTGGGACCCACGTCTGAGCATCCCCAGCGCACTTATGGCGGCAATTGCAAACAAAACAGGTGATGGACAGAATGTGGATCAATGTCACACATTCACCCCAGTCCAAAGATCTGTGCCCAAATCCATCGTTTTTTTTGCACTCCACACCACCCTGGGTTAGACAATGGCGATATGCAAATCAGCTCTGACCCTGTGCCGCATGGGAACAGTCCAGTCCGAACTACAAAAGCCATGTCCTTCCCAGAACGGAATCAAGCATCCGAGGACTGGCCCGGTTTCGAGGTAACACCTCTCATCAGCCCGGCTAGCTTGACTCCAGTGGTGTGGAGTGCCTGGGACCCACGTCTGAGCATCCCCAGCGCACTTATGGCGGCAATTGCAAACAAAACAGGTGATGGACAGAATGTGGATCAATGTCACACATTCACCCCAGTCCAAAGATCTGGGGCCAAATCCTCGTTTTTTTGCACTCCACACCACCCTGGGTTAGACAATGGCGATATGCAAATCAGCTCTGACCCTGTGCCCCATGGGAACAGTCCAGTCCGATCTACAAAAGCCATGTCCTTCCCAGAACAGAATCAAGCATCCGAGGACCGGCCCGGTTTCGAGGTAACACCTCTCATCAGCCTGGCTAGCTTGACTCCAGTGGTGTGGAGTGCCTGGGACCCACGTCTGAGCATCCCCAGTGCACTTATGGCGGCAATTGCAAACAAAACAGGTGATGGACAGAATGTGGATCAATGTCACACATTCACCCCAGTCCAAAGATCTGGGCCCAAATCCATCGTTTTTTTGCACTCCACACCACCCTGGGTTAGACAATGGCGATATGCAAATCAGCTCTGACACTGTGCCCCATGGGAACAGTCCAGTCCGAACTACAAAATCCATGTCCTTCCCAGAACGGAATCAAGCATCCGAGGACCGGCCCGGTTTCGAGGTAACACCTCTCATCAGCCCGGCTAGCTTGACCCCAGTGGTGTGGAGTGCCTGGGACCCACGTCTGAGCATCCCCAGCGCACTTATGGCGGCAATTGCAAACAAAACAGGTGATGGACAGAATCTGGATCAATGTCACACATTCACCCCAGTCCAAAGATCTGTGCCCAAATCCATCGGTTTTTTTGCACTCCACACAACCCTGGGTTAGACAATGGCGATATGCAAATCAGCTCTGACCCTGTGCCCCATGGGAACAGTCCAGTCCGAACTACAAAAGCCATGTCCTTCCCAGAACGGAATCAAGCATCCGAGGACTGGCCCGGTTTCGAGGTAACACCTCTCATCAGCCCGGCTAGCTTGACTCCAGTGGTGTGGAGTGCCTGGGACCCACGTCTGAGCATCCCCAGCGCACTTATGGCGGCAATTGCAAACAAAACAGGTGATGGACAGAATGTGGATCAATGTCACACATTCACCCCAGTCCAAAGATCTGGACCCAAATCCATCGTTTTTTTGCACTCCACACCACCCTGGGTTAGACAATGGCGATATGCAAATCAGCTCTGACCCTGTGCCCCATGGGAACAGTCCAGTCCGAACTACAAAAGCCATGTCCTTCCCAGAACGGAATCAAGCATCCGAGGACCGGCCCGGTTTCGAGGTAACACCTCTCATCAGCCCGGCTAGCTTGACTCCAGTGGTGTGGAGTGCCTGGGACCCACGTCTGAGCATCCCCAGCGCACTTATGGCGGCAATTGCAAACAAAACAGGTGATGGACAGAATGTGGATCAATGTCACACATTCACCCCAGTCCAAAGATCTGTGCCCAAATCCATCGTTTTTTTTGCACTCCACACCACCCTGGGTTAGACAATGGCGATATGCAAATCAGCTCTGACCCTGTGCCGCATGGGAACAGTCCAGTCCGAACTACAAAAGCCATGTCCTTCCCAGAACGGAATCAAGCATCCGAGGACTGGCCCGGTTTCGAGGTAACACCTCTCATCAGCCCGGCTAGCTTGACTCCAGTGGTGTGGAGTGCCTGGGACCCACGTCTGAGCATCCCCAGCGCACTTATGGCGGCAATTGCAAACAAAACAGGTGATGGACAGAATGTGGATCAATGTCACACATTCACCCCAGTCCAAAGATCTGGGGCCAAATCCTCGTTTTTTTGCACTCCACACCACCCTGGGTTAGACAATGGC
The DNA here is from genome assembly GCF_964263255.1 of Lissotriton vulgaris. Classification (NCBI taxonomy): domain Eukaryota; kingdom Metazoa; phylum Chordata; class Amphibia; order Caudata; family Salamandridae; genus Lissotriton; species Lissotriton vulgaris. Next base: position 1,300,807,655 of record NC_141691.1, read on the forward strand.
GATATGCAAATCAGCTCTGACCCTGTGCCCCATGGGAACAGTCCAGTCCGATCTACAAAAGCCATGTCCTTCCCAGAACAGAATCAAGCATCCGAGGACCGGCCCGGTTTCGAGGTAACACCTCTCATCAGCCTGGCTAGCTTGACTCCAGTGGTGTGGAGTGCCTGGGACCCACGTCTGAGCATCCCCAGTGCACTTATGGCGGCAATTGCAAACAAAACAGGTGATGGACAGAATGTGGATCAATGTCACACATTCACCCCAGTCCAAAGATCTGGGCCCAAATCCATCGTTTTTTTGCACTCCACACCACCCTGGGTTAGACAATGGCGATATGCAAATCAGCTCTGACCCTGTGCCCCATGGGAACAGTCAAGTCCGAACTACAAAAGCCATGTCCTTCCCAGAACGGAATCAAGCATCCGAGGACCGGCCCGGTTTCGAGGTAACACCTCTCATCAGCCCGGCTAGCTTGACTCCAGTGGTGTGGAGTGCCTGGGACCCACGTCTGAGCATCCCCAGCGCACTTATGGCGGCAATTGCAAACAAAACAGGTGATGGACAGAATGTGGATCAATGTCAAACATTCACCCCAGTCCAAAGATCTGGGCCCAAAGCCATCATTTTTTTGCACTCCATACCACCCTGGGTTAGACAATGGCGATATGCAAATCAGCTCTGACCCTGTGCCCCATGGGAACAGTCCAGTCCGAACTACAAAAGCCATGTCCTTCCCAGAACGGAATCAAGTATCCGAGGACCGGCCCGGTTTTGAGGTAACAGCTCTCATCAGCCCGGCTAGCTTGACTCCAGTGGTGTAGAGTGCCTGGGACCCACGTCTGAGCATCCCCAGCGCACTTATGGCGGCAATTGCAAACAAAACAGGTGATGGACAGACTGTGGATCAATGTCACACATTCACCCTAGTCCAAAGATCTGGGCCCAAATCCATCGTTTCTTTGCACTCCACACCACCCTGGGTTAGACAATGGCGATATGCAAATCAGCTCTGACCCTGTGCCCCATGGGAACAGTCCAGTCCGAACTACAAAAGCCATGTCCTTCCCAGAACGGAATCAAGCATCCGAGGACCGGCCCGGTTTCGAGGTAACACCTCTCATCAGCCCGGCTAGCTTGACTCCAGTGGTGTGGAGTGCCTGGGACCCACGTCTGAGCATCCCCAGCGCACTTATGGCGGCAATTGCAAACAAAACAGGTGATGGACAGAATGTGGATCAATGTCACACATTCACCCCAGTCCAAAGATCTGGACCCAAATCCATCGTTTTTTTGCACTCCACACCACCCTGGGTTAGACAATGGCGACATGCAAATCAGCTCTGACCCTGTGCCCCATAGGAACAGTCCAGTCCAAACTACAAAAGCCATGTCCTTCCCAGAACGGAATCAAGCATCCGAGGACCGGCCCGGTTTCGAGGTAACACCTCTCATCAGCCCGGCTAGCTTGACTCCAGTGGTGTGGAGTGCCTGGGACCCATGTCTGAGCATCCCCAGCGCACTTATGGCGGCAATTGCAAACAAAACAGGTGATGGACAGAATGTGGAACAATGTCACACATTCACCCCAGTCCAAAGATCTGGGCCCAAATCCATCGTTTTTTTGCACTCCACACCACCCTGGGCTAGACAATGGCGATATGCAAATCAGCTCTGACCCTGTGCCCCATGGGAACAGTCCAGTCCGAACTACAAAAGCCATGTCCTTCCCAGAACGGAATCAAGCATCCGAGGACCGGCCCGGTTTCGAGGTAACACCTCTCATCAGCCCGGCTAGCTTGACTCCAGTGGTGTGGAGTGCCTGGGACCCACGTCTGAGCATCCCCAGCGCACTTATGGTGGCAATTGCAAACAAAACAGGTGATGGACAGAATGTGGATCAATGTCACACATTCACCCCAGTCCAAAGATCTGGGCGCAAATCCATCGTTTTTTTGCACTCCACACCACCCTGGGTTAGACAATGGCAATATGCAAATCAGCTCTGACCCTGTGCCCCATGGGAACAGTCCAGTCCGAACTATAAAAGCCATGTCCTTCCCAGAACGGAATCAAGCGTCCGAGGACCGGCCCGGTTTCGAGGTAACACCTCTCATCAGCCCGGCTAGCTTGATTCCAGTGGTGTGGAGTGCCTGGGACCCACGTCTGAGCATCCCCAGCGCACTTATGGCGGCAATTGCAAACAAAACAGGTGATGGACAGAATGTGGATCAATGTCACACATTCACCCCAGTCCAAAGATCTGGGCCCAAATCCATCTTTTTTTTGCACTCCACACCACCCTGGGTTAGACAATGGCGATATGCAAATCAGCTCTGACCCTGTGCCCCATGGGAACAGTCCAGTCCGAACTACAAAAGCCATGTCCTTCCCAGAAAGGAATCAAGCATCCGAGGACCGGCCCGGTTTCGAGGTAACACCTCTCATCAGCCCGTCTAGCTTGACTCCAGTGGTGTGGAGTGCCTGGGACCCACGTCTGAGCATCCCCAGCGCACTTATGGCGGCAATTGCAAACAAAACAGGTGATGGACAGAATGTGGATCAATGTCACACATTCACCCCAGTCCAAAGATCTGGGCCCAAATCCATTTTTTGCGCTCCACACCACCCTGGGTTAGACAATGGCGATATGCAAATCAGCTCTGACCCTGTGCCCCATGGGAACAGTCCAGTCCGAACTACAAAAGCCATGTCCTTCCCAGAACGGAATCAAGCATCCGAGGACCGGCCCGGTTTCGAGGTAACACCTCTCATCAGCCCGGCTAGCTTGACTCCAGTGGTGTGGAGTGCCTGGGACCCACGTCTGAGCATCCCCAGCGCACTTATGGCGGCAATTGCAAACAAAACAGGTGATGGACAGAATGTGGAACAATGTCACACATTCACCCCAGTCCAAAGATCTGGGCCCAAATCCATCGTTTTTTTGCACTCCACACCACCCTGGGTTAGACAATGGCGATATGCAAATCAGCTCTGACCCTGTGCCCCATGGGAACAGTCCAGTCCGAACTACAAAAGCCATGTCCTTCCCAGAACGGAATCAAGCATCCGAGGACCGGCCCGGTTTCGAGGTAACACCTCTCATCAGCCCGGCTAGCTTGACTCCAGTGGTGTGGAGTGCCTGGGACCCACGGCTGAGCATCCCCAGCGCACTTATGGCGGCAATTGCAAACAAAACAGGTGATGGACAGAATGTGGATCAATGTCAAACATTCACCCCAGTCCAAAGATCTGGGCCCAAAGCCATCATTTTTTTGCACTCCACACCACCCTGGGTTAGACAATGGCGATATGCAAATCAGCTCTGACCCTGTGCCCCATGGGAACAGTCCAGTCCGAACTACAAAAGCCATGTCCTTCCCAGAACGGAATCAAGTATCCGAGGACCGGCCCGGTTTTGAGGTAACAGCTCTCATCAGCCCGGCTAGCTTGACTCCAGTGGTGTAGAGTGCCTGGGACCCACGTCTGAGCATCCCCAGCGCACTTATGGCAGCAATTGCAAACAAAACAGGTGATGGACAGACTGTGGATCAATGTCACACATTCACCCCAGTCCAAAGATCTGGGCCCAAATCCATTGTTTCTTTGCACTCCACACCACCCTGGGTTAGACAATGGCGATATGCAAATCAGCTCTGACCCTGTGCCCCATGGGAACAGTCCAGTCCGAACTACAAAAGCCATGTCCTTCCCAGAACGGAATAAAGCATCCGAGGACCGGCCCGGTTTCGAGGTAACACCTCTCATCAGCCCGGCGAGCTTGACTCCAGTGGTGTGGAGTGCCTGGGACCCACGTCTGAGCATCCCCAGCGCACTTATGGCGGCAATTGCAAACAAAACAGGTGATGGACAGAATGTGGATCAATGTCACACATTCACCCCAGTCCAAAGATCTGGACCCAAATCCATCGTTTTTTTGCACTCCACACCACCCTGGGTTAGACAATGGCGATATGCAAATCAGCTCTGACCCTGTGCCCCATAGGAACAGTCCAGTCCAAACTACAAAAGCCATGTCCTTCCCAGAACGGAATCAAGCATCCGAGGACCGGCCCGGTTTCGAGGTAACACCTCTCATCAGCCCGGCTAGCTTGACTCCAGTGGTGTGGAGTGCCTGGGACCCATGTCTGAGCATCCCCAGCGCACTTATGGCGGCAATTGCAAACAAAACAGGTGATGGACAGAATGTGGAACAATGTCACACATTCACCCCAGTCCAAAGAACTGGGCCCAAATCCATAGTTTTTTTGCACTCCACACCACCCTGGGTTAGACAATGGCGATATGCAAATCAGCTCTGACCCTGTGCCCCATGGGAACAGTCCAGTCCGAACTACAAAAGCCATGTCCTTCCCAGAACGGAATCAAGCGTCCGAGGACTGGCCCGGTTTCGAGGTAACACCTCTCATCAGCCCGGCTAGCTTGACTCCAGTGGTGTGGAGTGCCTGGGACCCACGTCTGAGCATCCCCAGCGCACTTATGGTGGCAATTGCAAACAAAACAGGTGATGGACAGAATGTGGATCAATGTCACACATTCACCCCAGTCCAAAGATCTGGGCCCAAATCCATCGTTTTTTTGCACTCCACACCACCCTGGGTTAGACAATGGCAATATGCAAATCAGCTCTGACCCTGTGCCCCATGGGAACAGTCCAGTCCGAACTATAAAAGCCATGTCCTTCCCAGAACGGAATCAAGCGTCCGAGGACCGGCCCGGTTTCGAGGTAACACCTCTCATCAGCCCGGCTAGCTTGATTCCAGTGGTGTGGAGTGCCTGGGACCCACGTCTGAGCATCCCCAGCGCACTTATGGCGGCAATTGCAAACAAAACAGGTGATGGACAGAATGTGGATCAATGTCACACATTCACCCCAGTCCAAAGATCTGGGCCCAAATCCATCTTTTTTTTGCACTCCACACCACCCTGGGTTAGACAATGGCGATATGCAAATCAGCTCTGACCCTGTGCCCCATGGGAACAGTCCAGTCCGAACTACAAAAGCCATGTCCTTCCCAGAAAGGAATCAAGCATCCGAGGACCGGCCCGGTTTCGAGGTAACACCTCTCATCGGCCCGTCTAGCTTGACTCCAGTGGTGTGGAGTGCTTGGGACCCACGTCTGAGCATCCCCGGCGCACTTATGTCGGCAATTGCAAACAAAACAGGTGATGGACAGAATGTGGATCAATGTCACACATTCACCCCAGTCCAAAGATCTGGGCCCAAATCCATTTTGTGCGCTCCACACCACCCTGGGTTAGACAATGGCGATATGCAAATCAGCTCTGACCCTGTGCCCCATGGGAACAGTCCAGTCCGAACTACAAAAGCCATGTCCTTCCCAGAACGGAATCAAGCATCCGAGGACCGGCCCGGTTTCGAGGTAACACCTCTCATCAGCCCGGCTAGCTTGACTCCAGTGGTGTGGAGTGCCTGGGACCCACGTCTGAGCATCCCCAGCGCACTTATGGCGGCAATTGCAAACAAAACAGGTGATGGACAGAATGTGGAACAATGTCACACATTCACCCCAGTCCAAAGATCTGGGCCCAAATCCATCGTTTTTTTGCACTCCACACCACCCTGGGTTAGACAATGGCGATATGCAAATCAGCTCTGACCCTGTACCCCATGGGAACAGTCCAGTCTGAACTACAAAAGCCATGTCCTTCCCAGAACGGAATCAAGCATCCGAGGACCGGCCCGGTTTCGAGGTAACACCTCTCATCAGCCCGGCTAGCTTGACTCCAGTGGTGTGGAGTGCCTGGGACCCACGTCTGAGCATCCCCAGCGCACTTATGGCGGCAATTGCAAACAAAACAGGTGATGGACAGAATGTGGATCAATGTCACACATTCACCCCAGTCCAAAGATCTGGGCCCAAATCCATCGTTTTTTTGCACTCCACACCACCCTGGGTTAGACAATGGCAATATGCAAATCAGCTCTGACCCTGTGCCCCATGGGAACAGTCCAGTCCGAACTATAAAAGCCATGTCCTTCCCAGAACGGAATCAAGCGTCCGAGGACCGGCCCGGTTTCGAGGTAACACCTCTCATCAGCCCGGCTAGCTTGATTCCAGTGGTGTGGAGTGCCTGGGACCCACGTCTGAGCATCCCCAGCGCACTTATGGGGCAATTGCAAACAAAACAGGTGATGGACAGAATGTGGATCAATGTCACACATTCACCCCAGTCCAAAGATCTGGGCCCAAATCCATCGTTTTTTTGCACTCCACACCACCCTGGGTTAGACAATGGCGATATGCAAATCAGCTCTGACCCTGTGCCCCATGGGAACAGTCCAGTCCGAACTACAAAAGCCATGTCCTTCCCAGAACGGAATCAAGCATCCGAGGACCGGTCCGGTTTCGAGGTAACACCTCTCATCAGCCCGGCTAGCTTGACTCCAGTGGTGTGGAGTGCCTGGGACCCACGTCTGAGCATCCCCAGCGCACTTATGGCGGCAATTGCAAACAAAACAGGTTATGGACAGAATGTGGATCAATGGCACACATTCACCCCAGTCCAAAGATCTGGGCCCAAATCCATCGTTTTTTTGCACTCCACACCACCCTGGGTTAGACAATGGCGATATGCAAATCAGCTCTGACCATGTGCCCCATGGGAACAGTCCAGTCCGAACTACAAAAGCCATGTCCTTCCCAGAACGGAATCAAGCATCCGAGGACCGGCCCGGTTTCGAGGTAACACCTCTCATCAGCCCGGCTAGCTTGACTCCAGTGGTGTGGAGTGCCTGGGACCCATGTCTGAGCATCCCCAGCGCACTTATGGCGGCAATTGCAAACAAAACAGGTGATGGACAGAATGTGGAACAATGTCACACATTCACCCCAGTCCAAAGATCTGGGCCCAAATCCATCGTTTTTTTGCACTCCACACCACCCTGGGTTAGACAATGGCGATATGCAAATCAGCTCTGACCCTGTGCCCCATGGGAACAGTCCAGTCCGAACTACAAAAGCCATGTCCTTCCCAGAACGGAATCAAGCATCCGAGGACCGGCCCGGTTTCGAGGTAACACCTCTCATCAGCCCGGCTAGCTTGACTCCAGTGGTGTGGAGTGCCTGGGACCCACGTCTGAGCATCCCCAGCGCACTTATGGCGGCAATTGCAAACAAAACAGGTGATGGACAGAATGTGGATCAATGTCACACATTCACCCCAGTCCAAAGATCTGGGCCCAAATCCATCGTTTTTTTGCACTCCACACCACCCTGGGTTAGACAATGGCAATATGCAAATCAGCTCTGACCCTGTGCCCCATGGGAACAGTCCAGTCCGAACTATAAAAGCCATGTCCTTCCCAGAACGGAATCAAGCGTCCGAGGACCGGCCCGGTTTCGAGGTAACACCTCTCATCAGCCCGGCTAGCTTGATTCCAGTGGTGTGGAGTGCCTGGGACCCACGTCTGAGCATCCCCAGCGCACTTATGGCGGCAATTGCAAACAAAACAGGTGATGGACAGAATGTGGATCAATGTCACACATTCACCCCAGTCCAAAGATCTGGGCCCAAATCCATCGTTTTTTTGCACTCCACACCACCCTGGGTTAGACAATGGCGATATTAGGCATGGGCGGAAAATCCGTTCCGCTCGCGGATTTTGCGGATTTTCGGGAAATCCGCAATCCGCGAGATTTGCGAATCTCCCGCAAAATCCGCAAATCCGCGAGCAGCGGATTTTGCTCGCACTGCTCGCACTGTTCGCGTGAGTTCGCGTGAGTTCGCGCCCCGCGAATAAGTGCAAAATTGCAGAAATACGATTTTAGCAAAACTGAAAGTAACTACTTACCAGGTTCAAAAGTTCAGGCTCATCATTAGTAGCCATTTCCTGTAGTGCTTCCTGAGGGGCCCCTCCAGAGTTCAGTTGCCAGTTGAAACTATTATGTGACCCTGCTCTGAACCTCAGAATAGTTACACATATGCCACAAAGGTCCTGAATTACAGCTAAGGGAGACAAGCAGGAGCCAGGCTGGAAGTTAAAATCCATTAATCAGCCCCTAATTCATTATTGTCAGTTGGGGCAGGGCAGGTGTTGTAACTAATTTTGCAACAATGAAATCACTTAGCAAGTGCAAAAGATCACTAATCAGGGCGCACTAAGGAAGCAGGTGCCAGCTAAAAAAATATTCTGTGACACATTAATCAGCCCCAAATTAATTCAGGTCACTTGAGGCAGGGAAGGTGTGCTTTGCTTTGCCGAAAATAATGTACACTGGACAACCAGAGGGTGTGGTGATGAAACAGAGGGTGGCATGGGTGGGCCAGAGGGTGGCATGAGTAGTCAGAGAGTGGCAGTGGTGACAGAGAGTGGCAGTGATGAAGAAAAGTGTCCCAAACAGGCTGGACACGTAGAAACAACAAGTTCGCGAAACTTGCGACCCGACAGGTAAGTTCGCAATTTGCAAAAGTGTACAAAACCCTCGCGAACTGGCAGAAACAGGGCGAACACAAAAAAAAAAAATCCGCAAATTCGCGGGAATTTGCGGATTTTGCGGATTGCGATTCCGTAAATCCGCAAAATTCGCGAACGCGAGATCCGCAAAATTCGCTCATGCTTAGGCGATATGCAAATCAGCTCTGACACTGTGCCCCATGGGAACAGTCCAGTCCGAACTACAAAAGCCATGTCCTTCCCAGAACGGAATCAAGCATCCGAGGACCGGTCCGGTTTCGAGATAACACCTCTCATCAGCCCGGCTAGCTTGACTCCAGTGGTGTGGAGTGCCTGGGACCCACGTCTGAGCATCCCCAGCGCACTTATGGCGGCAATTGCAAACAAAACAGGTTATGGACAGAATGTGGATCAATGGCACACATTCACCCCAGTCCAAAGATCTGGGCCCAAATCCATCTTTTTTTTGTACTCCACACCACCCTGGGTTAGACAATGGCGATATGCAAATCAGCTCTGACCCTGTGCCCCATGGGAACAGTCCAGTCTGAACTACAAAAGCCATGTCCTTCCCAGAAAAGAATCAAGCATCCGAGGACCGGCCCGGTTTCGAGGTAACACCTCTCATCAGCCCGTCTAGCTTGACTCCAGTGGTGTGGAGTGCCTGGGACCCACGTCTGAGCATCCCCAGCGCACTTATGGCGGCAATTGCAAACAAAACAGGTGATGGACAGAATGTGGATCAATGTCACACATTCACCCCAGTCCAAAGATCTGGGCCCAAATCCATTTTTTGCGCTCCACACCACCCTGGGTTAGACAATGGCGATATGCAAATCAGCTCTGACCCTGTGCCCCATGGGAACAGTCCAGTCCGAACTACAAAAGCCATGTCCTTCCCAGAACGGAATCAAGAATCCGAGGACCGGCCCGGTTTCGAGGTAACACCTCTCATCAGCCCGGCTAGCTTGACTCCAGTGGTGTGGAGTGCCTGGGACCCACGTCTGAGCATCCCCAGCGCACTTATGGCGGCAATTGCAAACAAAACAGGTGATGGACAGAATGTGGATCAATGTTACACATTCACCCCAGTCCAAAGATCTGGGCCCGAATCCATCGTTTTTTTGCACTCCACACCACCCTGGGTTAGACAATGGCGATATGCAAATCAGCTCTGGCCCTGTGCCTCATGGGAACAGTCCAGTCCGAACTACAAAAGCCATGTCCTTCCCAGGAAAAAAAAAAAAAAAAAAACGATGGATTTGGGCCCAGATCTTTGGACTGGGGTGAATGTGTGACATTGATCCACATTCGGTCCATCACCTGTTTTGATTGCAAATACCGCCATAAGTGCGCTGGGGATGCTCAGACGTGGGTCCCAGGCACTCCACACCACTGGAGTCAAGCTAGCTGGGCTGATGAGAGGTGTTACCTCGAAACCGGTCCGGTCCTCGGATGCTTGATTCCGTTCTGGGAAGGACATGGCTTTTGTAGTTCGGACTGGACTGTTCCCATGGGGCACAGGGTCAGAGCTGATTTGCATATCGCCATTGTCTAACCCAGGGTGGTGTGGAGTGCAAAAAAACAATGGATTTGGGCCCAGATCTTTGGACTGGGGTGAATGTGTGACATTGATCCACATTCGATCCATCACCTGTTTTGTTTGCAAATACCGCCATAAGTGCACTGGGGATGCTCAGACGTGGGTCCCAGGCACTCCACACCACTGGAGTCAAGCTAGCCGGGCTGATGAGAGGTGTTACCTCGAAACCGGTCCGGTCCTCGGATGCTTGATTCCGTTCTGGGAAGGACATGGCTTTTGTAGTTCGGACTGGACTGTTCCCATGGGGCACAGGGTCAGAGCTGATTTGCATATCGCCATTGTCTAACCCAGGGTGGTGTGGAGTGCAAAAAAACGATGGATTTGGGCCCAGATCTTTGGACTGGGGTCAATGTGTGACATTGATCCACATTCGGTCCATCACCTGTTTTGTTTGCAAATACTGCCATAAGTGCGCTGGGGATCCTCAGACGTGGGTCCCAGGCACTCCACACCACTGGAGTCAAGCTAGCCGGGCTGATGAGAGGTGTTACCTCGAAACCGGTCCGGTCCTCGGATGCTTGATTCCGTTCTGGGAAGGACATGGCTTTTGTAGTTCGGACTGGACTGTTCCCATGGGGCACAGGGTCAGAGCTGATTTGCATATCGCCATTGTCTAACCCAGGGTGGTGTGGAGTGCAAAAAAATGATGGATTTGGGCCCAGATCTTTGAACTGGGGTGAATGTGTGACATTGATCCACATTCGGTCCATCACCTGTTTTAGTCGTGAAATGTGCAGCACATAAAAAAGGCAATGACTACATTACCAAAGGTAATGCTTACGCAGATGAACTTTCAAAGTACTGCGTGAAAAACAATTATTCAATCAATCTGGAAAAGGACAACAGTCACATTCTGAACTCTTTCATGGTATACAAAGTTTACAACGCGCGCGGTACAACGAAGTACCATTACCACGCAGTTATAACAACGAAAGTTGTTACAACGAATTGCGCTGGGTGGCGCTCAAGGATAATAAATCCTTTAATTTACTATCCCAACACCTTCCCTACTATCCACGGGGACTGGTGTTGGAATAGTAAATTATATATTTTAAATTTGCGCCCCCCCAACGCAAGTCGTTGTAACGACTTGCGTTGTTACAACCGCGTTGTAATGGTACTTCGTTGTACCGCGTGCGTGGTAGTGACATACATCCCTCTTTCATGCTAATATCTGTAGTTGAACATGGCAGGGAGTAAAAGACCTACAAAACGAGGCAGATGATGAAGAAAAAGATACATGGCTAAAAGCAGAGTGCAGACAGCGAGAGGAGGATGACATTTAGGTTTACAAAGATGGCAGACCAGTAATGTCAAATTACATGATTGCTGACATGGCACGGATGTACCATGGTCCAGGGCATTTAGGAAGAGATTCCATGATCAGGTTATCTAGAGAGACATTGTTTAATCCAAAATTCAGGATTATTGCAGAATCACTTTGCCAGAGATGCTTGACCTGCCAACAAATGAATCCAAATAGAAAAACCGTTGGGAGCTTGGGAACCATAGGACGGGAGGGTGGTCCTTTTACCAGGTTGCAAATGGATTTCATTGACATGCCACCACATAATAAGCTCAGGTATGTGCTTGTGATTGTTTGTCTGTTTTGAAGATGGGTGGAAGCATTCCCAACTCGTCACAATGACTCAGTTACTGTGACAAAATTGCTTTTGAGGGAGATCATACCTAGATATGGTTTTCCAGTCACTATTGAAAGTGACTGCGAAACGCATTTTGAAAACAGATTGTTGCAATTGATTTTTGAAGCCTTAAACATTAAGCAGAAATTACACTGTGCATACAGACCAGAAGCATCAGGTGTTGTAGAACAAATTAATGGCACAATCAAAAACGGAATTTCTAAAATGTGTCTAGCTACATGAATAAAGTGGACAGATGCCCTTCCACTTGTTTTGATGTCTTTGAGAAGTACTCCTGACAAAAAGACAGGCCTTAGTCCTCATGAAATTCTTATGGGCAGAGTTATGAGGCAAGCATTTGTTCCAGTTGGCAAGCTATTGAGTATTAATGAAAGTGCAATTATCGAGTATTGCCAAAACCTTTCTGACGTAGTAAATTCTGTATTCCATCAGGTGGGAACAGATGTGATTTCAAAAGAAAAAGAGAAAGCTCATGATCTGTTACCAGGAGACTGGGTCAGAACGAAAATTAATTGAAGGAGAAACTGTTTAGTACCCAGGTGGCAAAAAGCAAGACAAGTGATACTAGTCACAACAAATGCAGTCAAGTGTAGAGGTCTAAAAAGGTGGGTTCATGCTAGTCACACCATTCGTGTACCACCTCCTGATAATCCTGACGAAGAAAGTGACACAACTACTGATTCAGACTCTGAAGGAGAACCTGAAGATTCAGATTCTGAAGATCGACAAGAAAGTCGACATCTGGAAAATTTGGATGCGAATCAGGCATTGAATGAAAAAGATCGGGAAATTTTGACTCTAGATCCAGAAAATGATGAAAATCTGCTAGAAAAAGAATCTGAGCAAGAAAATAATCTAATCCAGGAGAGTATTGAAAAGCAGATTTGAAGCTCTGAAAGCAGGGACAAGAATTCTGAAACTGGGAAGTTGAAAGTAATTCCTGAAGAAGAGGAAGATTTACCAGCTACAAGGATGATGTTCCTAACGGAGTGAAGCTGCCGAGTAAAGAAGTTATTCCTAAACATAGATTTGAAGTCTCAGAAACAGATTCAGATGAGAGTGATGAAGAGTCTGAAATAAGAAAATTAAGAAAAAGAGCTTGGAAAGCTGAATGTAATGAATCTGTGCCAAAGAACAAAATCTTAAGAAAAGGAGATATTTGGCCAAAAGAAAACATGAAATTCAAATTAGTGAACAGATCAAAGGAACAGATCAACGAAATCAAGTCAGAAAGGTGATTCTGAAAATAAAAACCAGACAGGAAAGAAAATAGAAGTAATTAGTGGTAAAACAAAAAGAGTGATTAGGCCCAATCAAAAATACAAGTCCCCAGAGTGGACTTGTATCATCATCCCGCCAGTAGTGGATGTTGGTAGTAGCAGTCAAGAGGATTTAGAAGAAGCCAGTGACAATGAATAGGGTTGTTTTCTTTATAAATTGAGGTTTTATTTTTGGCATAAGGCTGAAGAAATTGTGTTAGGTGACATCAGGTCGAAGAAATTGTGTTAGCTGGAAAAACACATTCATGTGACACAAGGTCGAAGAAAAGCTGTTAGAGAGTTTCTAAAAAAAAAAAATTAAAAGGGGAGGTATTAGTTTAATTACTTACATTACTTACATTATTTACAATTTTAAATTTTTGTTTTTGATTTTTCATTTTCATTTTCTAAACTGCCTAGTTCTGACACTTCAAGGTGTTCCATTTTAAGAAGATGTTGCAAAATGTCTTCTATATGTGTGATTCTATTAATCTTGGTTTGGTTAATCTTAGCTGTCATTTTTCCCTTTGGTATCGATAAAGAGAAATTCAAGGCAAACATGACAAGTAGAGTAGAGACTAAACAGGATAAACACATTGGCAAAACTAACAGAGTTATTGAGCACAATCCAGAGATCCATCAAGATAGATCTGTTGGAGATTTTTCTAGCAATTCCTTTTCCAGACTCTTGTCAGAGTATGTAAGAGTCATGAATGTAAAAGACTGTTACGTTTGTGTGAAGCTTCCTGCTTCTGTTTCAGAGGAATGAAGGAAATGGGTCCTAAGACTAGGAACTGTGATTATCACACAAAAATTCAATTACATTAATTTATATCAATTCAAAAAAGCAAAGCTATTCAATGCAAAAGAATTTAATTCAAATTTTGCATGTATATCCTTCTCACTGGATTACAACTTATATGACATTAAACACATTTGTAAACATATTTGTGCCCACACACACAACAGGAGGGGGTGAAGTGAAAGGAGTGTTAGGAAAAGGGTAAAAGTGATCTGAGTCATTCAGTGACAAATCTTATTTACAATCAAAACATTACATATAGGTGGTCCCTTGAGACAAAGGCCACATTGGAAGGCTCGTGTAGAGTCCAAATTAATTCAAGTAGAACGAGCCTAACTCCCTTGTAGCGATCAGTGTCTGTATGGGGATGGGAGTTGGTCACTGGTATGTAGTTGTCTACGTTTCGACCCGAAAGAACAGTAGGAGTTTCTTCCTTACAATTGGGTCTTCAGAAACGTAGACAACTACATACCAGGGTCGAAACGTAGACAACTACATACCAGTGACCAACTCCCATCCCCATACAGACACTGATCGCTACAAGGGAGTTAGGCTCGTTCTACTTGAATTAATTTGGACTCTACACGAGCCTTCCAATGTGGCCTTTGTCTCAAGGGACCACCTATATGTAATGTTTTGATTGTAAATAAGATTTGTCACTGAATGACTCAGATCACTTTTACCCTTTTCCTAACACTCCTTTCACTTCACCCCCTCCTGTTGTGTGTGTGGGCACAAATATGTTTACAAATGTGTTTAATGTCATATAAGTTGTAATCCAGTGAGAAGGATATACATGCAAAATTTGAATTAAATTCTTTTGCATTGAATAGCTTTGCTTTTTTGAATTGATATAAATTAATGTAATTGAATTTTTGTGTGATAATCACAGTTCCTAGTCTTAGGACCCATTTCCTTCATTCCTACTGTTACCCAGGTCCTTTCAACTTTATAGGGTTCAACCCATTGTTTATAAGCATGATCTGTTTCAGAGGAGGTCACTTATAACATGTTACCCCTTACTTATGGTATCACATGCAGTGTTATAGCTAGCTTGTTCTATCAACCAGGTCGTTTGGAGTACTTTTATTCAGATTATGAGGAAATCTTTGCAAATCTAAAAGTTGTAAATAGCTTAAATAAAGTCAGATCTGCTAAACAGATGAGGGAATTCTTTTTGGTGACTAATGAGCTAACCTATGACTATGCCTACAGAAACAATTTAACATGCAAGATGAGAGCTGAAGAGAAAACTTTCTTAAACATGGTTGAGGAAAGTAGAGCGATTTACAAAAGGAATGAGATGCTGAAACATGCTAAATCCAAGTTTTGGCAGCTTGAGGATGAGAAACTTAATGGTGTTAATACTAATGCTGCTATTCACATAGATGAACCAGTTAGTGGAAAAGTTTGCATCAGAAGAGATAATACACTGTATGATAATCTTTTTGTGGATGCTAGTCAATGTGAGGATACATACCTCATCAAAGGGGGATGGGGATTTAAAGGTGTTAAAGACCCAATTTTTCCTGGAATGCATTTTGTTTGTGGTAACAAGGTGTATTTTAGCCTCCCAGACCATTGGTATGGGACGTGCTATCTTGGATTAGTTTTTCCAAAGATTTTTCATGTCGAAAGAAATGCAAAGGGTACCTTTGAATTTGGTGAACACCTGAATAGGTACAAGAGGGAATGTTTCTCAGAAATCATGGGAGACATTTTTGGTGCAATCATTCCTATGGTAGGAATAACCCTGAATGCAATCAAAATTAGAAAGGTTTCCACAATTGTAGACAGATTATCCACGGACACTGCAAGTGGTTTTCAATTAGTCAACACGGAACGTGTTGCCACTAGCAGCATGGTTATGCAGAATCGTCTTGCTTTAGACATTCTGCTTGCAAAAGAGGGAGGAGTCTGTGGGATTTTAAATGTCCAGCATTGCTGTACTTATATCCCAGACAAGAGTCAGAATATAGAAACACTTATTAAAAACATTACAGAATTCCATTCGGAAATCGAACCCCTGGAAGATGAAAATTTCACTGAACGTTTAGGCAAAAGGGTTGAGGCAATTAAAGATTGTTTTTCAGAGATTGGCAGTTCAATCATTGGCAAATTACTCTTTCCTGTAATCATCATAGTCATGGTGATACTTATGTTGAAAATTAGTTGCATGATCCACAAGAGGAAAAAGCATGTAAGGGAAAAGAGAAGGATTTACAAACGCAGAAAGGAACAGGAGAAGGAAATTGAAGTAGAAGAGTTTCAGAGTGCACAATATGAGAGTACCAGACAAACTGCTGAGACAGGGGTTTAGGAAAACTAACACTGAAAGTATTCAAATGTGACGTCTCTAAATTTGATTCAAAATTTGCTAAATTTTGGGTGTTGTTTGGTGATTTTAAAATCACCAGATGAGGGAGTTGATGGAGCGAGTTTCAGGAATAATTTTATTCTGACTCGTGAAGTCATATTTCCATAATAAATAATTTTATTAATGTGTTTGTGCATGGTTTTCACTAAATCAACCTAGATTAAAAGTGAGTTAAGACATGCAGGACTAATATTATTTGCTTTATGTTGCATCTGCAAGTTTGTTTTAAAATGATCTACTAACCTTGCCTTATGTCCTTGTCAACATTAATGCGGCTGTTTAATTAATGGCATGTGCTTATTTTATATGTGCTTCTGTCTATGTCGTGTCTCTTTTTATTTTTGCACAGGTTCGTGGAAAATCCTGCTTGCCTAAAGGAGAATGGTAGATATATTCTCGCCGCATAAGTGTGCTTCCTGCTAGATAACTTATACTAAGGGTTAACTTTAGCTATGGTGGGTGGGAAACAGAATGGGTCTCAATTATCTAATTAATTACCGTCTTGTGTTTCTTTAAATAATAGTTTCTGAGTGGGCCTTTAATGAAAGATGCCTGGATGGCAGTGCTGCTAAGGACGTGTCGTGACTTGACCAGAGTAAAGCTTTTACTCTCGAGCTAAAAGAATGTTTCCTGCCAAAACATAACAAAAAAGAATGATGTGCAGGACAATTGGCGTCGAGTCTTCACGTTTCTTCGAGTGCACCAAGGACACTGAGCCTGCTTTGCTTGCCAAGTTCGGGATGTCAAAAGTCTATTACCCAGCTAATTGTTGCAAACCAGAGGAAGTTGAGATGATGGATTTTATGATCAATATGGGCTTATGATGTGCCCCGGACTTTGGTCACAAACTTGTGACACGTTGGTGGACTGACATGGCTCAGCCAATTGCGAAGCTGAGTTTCTGGTGTTCTTTAGAAATTTAGATACTTAGTTAGTTAGAAAAGGTATATAAACCGACCCCTTCTCAAGAGCCCCTGCCCGCACTTCCTGATTCCCATGAGACAATGACATGCTATTGGACAAATCTTTCATGTAAGCATTAACAGGGCTTTGACTTTGCATTTTTCCCCTTAGAATGTCAGTTAGGGAAATAGATATAGGGTTTGAGAAATGTTTGATTAATATTCATGCTTCTGATTATTTTGATTTGTCATGATCAATGTGCCTTTATTAATAAACTGCTAAAAATGAATGCTAATAAAAAGATTTCTTATTAAAATGTTTTTCCTTTGAAAATAAAAGATTTAAAATGTCAAGCTGGCCTTGATTAATTTTAGACGTTACCATCAGTTAATCTATCGACCTAGGTGGCTTAATTAAATGTTTCCGTTATTTTACCATGGTTAATAAAATTATAAACTGCAGTTGTATATAAAGTGTATATAAAATTAGATAGGTTTGAGTAATTAGGCCACATGATTCAGTTGCCAAATATCTGTCTCGGTTTCTTATGGGCCTTGTGAGTTTTTAAAATAATGATGAGTATTGTGGTGTTGGGTAGTGTAGTTTGAGACAGAATTTCTTTAGAGGCGCTGGATCAATTTCTCTGGTAGCAGAGTTACGGTTACTATGGTAACGTACATGCTACATGGTAGTTACATAGGATACATGTCTAAAACATGTTAAGTTTGTTCCCTTGTTATATGTAGTCGAAAGGTTTTTTCCTGCAGTGTGAAAATTCCTTCTTTAGCCGGCAAAAGAGTAGTGTGACAGGTGAAGTTACACAGTGCATTTGTTCTGTTTAAAAATAGTGGTATTGATATATCACTAGTGTTGCGGACGTACAACACAAGTTTAGGGACCTTAGGTGTGTTTGGTTAAATGCATAGTGAGGATTGTCTATGAAATTGTAGCTTTGAGTATAGGGACTTGGAACCCGTTATAAAACTCTCTGTGAAAAGAGTGATAGATTTATTCAAGCTTGAGTGAAGGGTAAGGAAGCGTTGTCTATTCTTACTGGCGATTTGGGATTTCTGTGTTTGGTTAAAGCCCTGCCAAGATTTCATGTATGTATGATTAGGTTTTCCTTTTGAATGCGTAAATGATTTTGTGAGAAATAGTGTCGTCTATTCCATGCGAAAGATTTTCTCAATGATTGTAAAAACTATTGCTTTTCTTAGTGAAACAGACAAATGGTTTGTTTTTCTGTAGTTACTAACTAAAATGTATTGAAAAGTATTGTTTAAAATGGCGTTGTGAAAATATTTTGTGAAGGAGGGGTGAGTTTACGGAGTGACACACACAGCGAAGCTGCAGCGGCAGTGTACCTCTTTGGGTTCGCACTGTGATTGGTTAGCATACGTCACAGCAAGCGCACTAATTGTCTCACATGACAGTGATGAACTGAAAGCTGATTGGTACTTTCTGAAAATAAAAATTCTATTGGTTGAGCAAGGTAGTGACGCAGCTTAACCTGATTGGCTTGTTGGTGTCTTTCGCGCACGGATTGGCTAGAGTAGCGGAACATCAAGAAAATATTTACGATCCTTTTGGAATAAGCGATTTTGCTTAAAAACATGAGTTATTGGTACGGAAAAGAGGAAACAAAGCCTTCATGGTTTCAGAAAATAAAAAATGTATTTAATCCCGACAAGAAAATTAAAACGCGTGGTGGAAAATTACTTCATAAGTACAAAACACCCGCAGCATATATGGAAGTTGAATTTGGTTATCATACTGTTATTTGGTTTGAAAATTGGATGCAATATACAAAAAATGATGGCGTATTAGCATGGCCGGAAGACGGATCATTTAATATGAAAGTTTTGAGAAACCTGAGAGAAAAAATAATGACTCTTATGCCAAAGCCTAGACCTACACAATTTGAAGCTTCAGTTGAATGGGAGGTTGAAATGATGGAACTCGATCGAGAAAAAAGAGGTTTAGCTAGAAACCCAAAATTAAATGTAAACAGAGAGACACATGAGGATAAAGTGAGACGCTGGAGAAAATCAGACATGTACGATAGTCTGTACCCAGTGAGAATAATGACTACTGAAACACCAGGTCAAAAGTGTACTCAAAAGAAAAATTATCTTGATGAAGAATTAGATGATGCAGTTTTAGAAGACATTTATTCTACTAAACGCAAACCGCCACCTTATCAAGCAGATTCACAATCTACCCCGAGAGTTTCTTCAGGAACTTCTCCAAGTGCACCTCCTAGGGAAACTGATGAAGGTTTGCCCAGATTTTTAAAATTACCTGAAAGAGTAGGGTCAAGAAATAATTTTAGTACGCCAAGAGAAAACAGAAATTATCCTCAAATTCCAGAACAGGGAAACGAAAGACTAGCTGATGTACCCGAAATATCGAATTATAATAAAGCAAAAGAAGATTTAATCCAACAATTAACTAAAAGCATGGAAGCAGTGACAGTACCAGTAGCAATTGGTCCTGTTGTACCAGTTTTTGATCAGAGAGAAAATAGACACTCACCTCTGACTGTCCCATTAAATGCAGAAATTCAGAAAGTGGCTGAAAAATTTTATTCGGAGTTAACAGAAATTCACAGAGAAAAATCAATGATGCCAAATTTAACTTTTAACCAAAGTTTGTCAGGTTGTCAGACAACATCTGCTGCAGAATCTGATTCTGGTTCTTCAGAAAAGAGCTTGAATAAAATAGACATAACACAAAATGCATTGTCTCCGCATGCTCCAGAATTTAAAAAGCTTGATGTTGCAAAATTAAAAGCTGATTTGGAGGAATTAATAATTGGCACAATTGATACTGACAATTTAAGATTGTATCAGGATGATGAACTGCTTTTTATTTGTAAAAGTATTCAATGGAAAACGAAAAACAGGTATGATCAGCTGGAAGAAATAGCTGCTGAATTAGAAATTGATTTAAGCAAACAGAAACATTTGCAAAAACATTACAGAGTGGATTTTTCTGAAAAGGACATTGACAACCTGAATACTTCAGGAAGAGTAACCCATATTAAAGAATTGATAATTTTCCTGAAAAGATTAGGTGAATTAGGTAAATGGAGAATGAAATGGTCAAAGAGTAAAGAGCAAGACAAAAGAGACAGAGGAGAAACAGTTTCTGAATTTCCAATGAGGGAAATAGCTGGTGGAGGGTATGTGCATGTCCCTTGGTCAAGACAGGACATTCTGTTGTTCACAAATTATTTTCCTCGGCTGAGAGAAAAACCTGTGGAATGGTATCATCAGGTGGACAGATTTATCAAAGTGTCAAAAGTTCTGTGGATTGATCCGGATGGATTCTTTGACATTGTTGTCCCATCAGATCTTTGGACAGAATGTAAAATTTCTGTGAGTTGGCCTAAAGAAGAACCTGCTCGAGACACAATTTCAGGTGCCCCATCAAAAGATGTCATGGAATTATATAATAAAGTAATCTATTGGCTGAAAGACAAAATCCCCCCGAAAGAAGTAGATTGGGATCAAACTGACAGAACAAACCAAGAGCCAAAAGAGTCAGTACATTCATTTTATGAAAGGTTACTGATGGTTTTTAAATAATACAGTGGCTATGAAAAATAAAGTGAAAAGGACATGAGCCACTTCATTTACAGGTTTGTTTATGGCCTGAGACCTGAAATAAGTGAGATGATTAAAAACAGAATTGTGGGTTGGCAATCACTTTCAGTTGATGACATCTTGAGAAAGGCTAAATATTGCAGTGATGAGATTGATGTGAAGCAGAAAAAGCTCAAGGAAAAGGCAATGTGGGCACAGGTGAATGTAGCTGAACAGCAGCAGATAGCCTTAGAAAATAAAAATGTGCAACAGAATCAAGGCAAATTTAGAAATAATTTCAATAAACCAAAATTTAATATGAATATTGAAGAGCTAAAACAAAATCTCCCATGTTTTAATTGCGGCGAAATTGGACACTGGAAGCAAGAGTGCAAAAATCCGCCCAGAAATTTTAAAAATTCATCATTGAATCCACAGATGCAGAGTGAGATAAATCAGCAGCAGCAGCTACAGCAGCAGTTAAACGAATTAAGTCAGCAGCGACAGCTACAGAGGCAGTTAGTGACTCAGCAGAGCCAGATTCCACAAGCACCTTTTCCCAACTGTGTGAATGCTCAGAGGTACACCCCTGAAGCAGGTTTCTGCGGAGGAGATCAGGTAAACAGATTGCCAAAATCGAATGTGTCAAATGTTTCTCAGCAATTTTGGTTGAAAGATAATGAAGCAAGTGATTCCCCTGAAGATTACTCATGACGGTGCCTGAGAGAGGAAGAAGAGTGTGTGCTTGGACCCACTCTTGAGGTAGATCAGGCTGGTCCATTTGTAAATGGTAAAGTGAATGATGTAGATGTCACTTTTCTTGTGGACACAGGTGCTACCCGTTCAACTGTTAGATCAGCAGAAAAAGAAAATCTTCCTCTCTCTGGTGAGACCATCCAAGTAGTAGGTGTGGCAAATCATCAATTTAAAATGAATTTAACTGAACCATTAAAAGTTGAGATTGGGAATTTCAAAGACAAACACAGATTTCTAGTTTGTGACAGTAGTCCTGTAAACCTGTTAGGAAGGGATATTTTGTGTAAGATGAATTGTAGAATTTATTGCTCACCGGATGGTATTGAGCTTCAAACTTCAGAAGAAGATGGTCTTTACAAATTAACAATGTTGATGGTCGAAGAGGAAAGTAAATTATTTCCTGCTTTTGACAAAAATAATTTGCCTGAAGAGCTTAAAAAGCCAGTCAATCCGAACATTTGGGATATAACCAGAGATGAAATGGGTCTAATGAAACATGTGGATCCAGTGAAAATTACTGTAAAACAAGGAGTAGATTTCCCAAACATTCCTCAGTATAAAATGAAAGCTGAAACAATTGAGGGAGTCATTCCTGTGATTGAAAAATTCATAAAACAAGGTGTTTTAAAAGAGATTGAGAGCAGCCCATGTAATTCACCGATTATGGGTATCAAAAAGCCTAATGGAACTTACAGAATTGTTCAGGACCTGAGAAAAATTAACCAGATTGTTGTTCCATGTTGTCCTGTTGTTCCAAATCCTGCAGTAATTCTTTATCATATTCCGCATGATGCAGAATGGTATACGGTCATTGACCTATGTAATGCCTTCTTTACAGTTTCACTGCATCCAGAGAGCCAACAAATTTTTGCGTTCAGGTTCCAGGATCGCATTTTAGCATGATGTTGTATCCCACAGGGGATATACTGAGAGTCCATCTATATTTAATCAGTTGTTAAAGAAATCCCTGGAAGATTTAGTTTTGCCTGGAAAATCAACATCGGTCCAGTACATTGATGACCTTCTGGTGGCTGCAAAAACACGAGAAAATTGTGTAACTGACACCATTACTCTTTTGAATCGATTGGCAGATGAGGGACATAAAGTGTCACCTGCAAAATTACAGTTTTGAAAACAGGAAGTAAAATATCTTTGTCACAGAATTGCAAAAGGAATCAGACAAGTGATAGTTGAAAGTATTAAAATGATTCGAGCAATACAACCTCCGACAACACAAAGACAGGTCAGAATGTTTCTGGGAATGGTTGGTTACTGTTGTCAATGGAATAGTGGATTTTCGGTAATTGCGAAACCACTACAGAGACTGACAAAAGCAGACATAAAAGACCCGATTATACTGACAAAAACTGAGTTAGAAGCATTTGAGCAGCTAAAAAGAAGTCTGTGTGAAGCTCCAGCTCTAGGAATGCCAGACTATGACAAAGAATTTGAGCTGTACTGCAGTGAAAGGGAAGGTTGTGCATTATCAGGTCTGATTCAGAGACATAGAAAACTGAGAAAGCCAATTGCTTATTTCTCAGCAGTTCTGGATCCTGTTGCAAAAGTATTGTCAGGTTGCTTAAAAGCAGTGGCTGCAACAAGTGTAAGCCTTGAACAGAGTGAAGGAATCATAATGGGGTTTCCTGTAAAAGTATATGTACCTCATTCAGTTGAAATTCTTCTTTCCAGAACCAAAACCCAGCATTTGACAAGTAACAGGCTGACCAAATATGAGAAAACAATTCTGGGATCAGATAATGTTTCAATTGCAAGATGTGTGAATCTAAATCCTTCCACATTATTGCCAGATGGTGCTATTACTGAAGTAAAAAATGAAGCAAACATTGATCATGAGTGCTTGGATGTTTTAGATTATTGCACCTAGCCCAGGCAGGACATAAAAGATGTTCCTTTGCCAGAATCTGATTTGGTTTACTTTGTTGATGGTTCCTGTTTAAGAACAGAAGAGGGCATTCTAAGAGCAGCATATTCAGTCTGTACAGCCTCAGATGTTGTTGAGGGTTCCCCTCTTGAAGTAATTTGTTCAGCTCAAGTGGCAGAATTAAATGCTTTAATTCGAGCATGCGAAAGAGCAAAAGGAAAAAAGATTACCATAGTGACTGATAGTCAGTATGGATATGGCGTAGTCCATGACTATGGCCAGCTCTGGTCTCAAAGAGGTTATTTAAATTCTGTGGGAACACCAATCAGGAATGCAAAATTGATCAAAAGATTGATTGATGGCATTCAGTTACCAGAAAAAATTGCTGTTGTGAAATGTGCAGCACATAAAAAAGGCAATGACTACATTACAAAAGGTAATGCTTACGCAGATGAACTTTCAAAGTACTGCGTGAAAAACAATTATTCAATCAATCTGGAAAAGGACAACAGTCACATTCTGAACTCTCTCATGGTATACAACGTTTACAACGCGCGCGGTACAACGAAGTACCATTACCACGCAGTTATAACAACAAAAGTTGTTACAACGAATTGCGCTGGGTGGCGCTCAAGGATAATAAATCCTTTAATTTACTATCCCAACACCTTCCCTACTATCCACGGGGACTGGTGTTGGAATAGTAAATTATATATTTTAAATTTGCGCCCCCCCAACGCAAGTCGTTGTAACAACTTTCGTTGTTACAACCGCGTTGTAATGGTACTTCGTTGTACCGCGCGCGTGGTAGTGACATACATCCCTCTTTCATGCTAATATCTGTAGTTGAAACATGGCAGGGAGTAAAAGACCTACAAAACGAGGCAGATGATGAAGAAAAAGATACATGGCTCAAAGCAGAGTGCAGACAGCGAGAGGAGGATGACATTTAGGTTTACAAAGATGGCAGACCAGTAATGCCAAATTACATGATTGCTGACATGGCACGGATGTACCATGGTCCAGGGCATTTAGGAAGAGATTCCATGATCAGGTTATCTAGAGAGACTTTGTTTAATCCAAAATTCAGGATTATTGCAGAATCACTTTGCCAGAGATGCTTGACCTGCCAACAAATGAATCCAAATAGAAAAACCGTTGTGAGCTTGGGAACCATAGGACGGGAGGGTGGTCCTTTTACCAGGTTGCAAATGGATTTCATTGACATGCCACCACACAATAAGCTCAGGTATGTGCTTGTGATTGTTTGTCTGTTTTCAAGATGGGTGGAAGCATTCCCAACTCGTCACAATGACTCAGTTACTGTGGCAAAATTGCTTTTGAGGTAGATCATACCTAGATATGGTTTTCCAGTCACTATTGAAAGTGACTGCGGAACGCATTTTGAAAACAGATTGTTGCAATTGATTTGTGAAGCCTTAAACATTAAGCAGAAATTACACTGTGCATACAGACCAGAAGCATCAGGTGTTGTAGAACAAATTAATGGCACAATCAAAAACAGAATTTCTAAAATGTGTCTAGCTACATGAATAAAGTGGACAGATGCCCTTCCACTTGTTTTGATGTCTTTGAGAAGTACTCCTGACAAAAAGACAGGCCTTAGTCCTCATGAAATTCTTATGGGCAGAGTTATGAGGCAAGCATTTGTTCCAGTTGGCAAGCTATTGAGTAATAATGAAAGTGCAATTATCGAGTATTGCCAAAACCTTTCTGACGTAGTAAATTCTGTATTCCATCAGGTGGGAACAGATGTGATTTCAAAAGAAAAAGAGAAAGCTCATGATCTGTTACCAGGAGACTGGGTCAGAACGAAAATTCATTGAAGGAAAAACTGTTTAGTACCCAGGTGGCAAAAAGCAAGACAAGTGATACTAGTCACAACAAATGCAGTCAAGTGTAGAGGTCTAAAAAGGTGGGTTCATGCTAGTCACACCATTCGTGTACCACCTCCTGATAATCCTGATGAAGAAAGTGACACAACTACTGATTCAGACTCTGAAGGAGAACCTCAAGATTCAGATTCTGAAGATCGACAAGAAAGTCGACATCTGGAAAATTTGGATGCGAATCAGGCATTGAATTAAAAAGATCTGGAAATTTTGACTCTAGATCCAGAAAATGATGAAAATCTGCTAGAAAAAGAATCTGGTTTTCTCACAGGGGAAACCCAATAAACCCTTGTAGGCTTGGGCAGATAATAGTTCAAAACATAAGATGCTACAAGGGACTTGTTTGAAAGACGTTGTCGCTTAGTCCACGAGTGGTTTAACAATTTCCACCCTTTCGTATCAACAGGATATCAGATTTATTTAAAGCAACATAAATGCAAGGAAGGCAAAAGTAAAGAAAGAGCTAGAGAAAGTGGGTTTGTTCTGAAATAAATCTTTACTTAGTAAAAATGACAAGGGATGGAAACATAAGTGAATTCAAGCAAAAAGAGTCATGAACTAAGAAAGACAATACATTTCTCAATAATTCATAACCCTAAATATCAACTCCAAATCATTCAAACAAACAACCCAGATTAAGCAATAAAGCGTGGTTGTAAGATGGCGTCAGACGACAGCATTAAAGGAGATGATAACTAGATGTCTATCATCTCCTTTAATGCTGTCGTCTGACGCCATCTTACAACCACGCTTTATTGCTTAATCTGGGTTGTTTGTTTGAATGATTTGGAGTTGATATTTAGGGTTATGAATTATTGAGAAATTTATTGTCTTTCTTAGTTCATGACTCTTTTTGCTTGAATTCACTTATGTTTCCATCCCTTGTCATTTTTACTAAGTAAAGATTTATTTCAGAACAAACCCACTTTCTCTAGCTCTTTCTTTACTTTTGCCTTCCTTGCATTTATGTTGCTTTAAATAAATCTGATATCCTGTTGATACGAAAGGGTGGAAATTGTTAAACCACTCGTGGACTAAGCGACAACGTCTTTCAAACAAGTCCCTTGTAGCATCTTATGTTTTGAACTAGAAAAAGAATCTGAGCAAGAAAATAATCTAATCTAGGAGAATATTGAAAAGCAGATTTGAAGCTCTGAAAGCAGGGACAAGAATTCTGAAACTGGGAAGTTGAAAGTAATTCCTGAAGAAGAGGAAGAATTACCAGCTACAAGGATGATGTTCCTAACGGAGTGAAGCTGCTGAGTAAAGAAGTTATTCCTAAACATAGATTTGAAGTCTCAGAAACAGATTCAGATGAGAGTGATGAAGAGTCTGAAATAAGAAAATTCAGAAAAAGAGCTTGGAAAGCTGAATGTAATGAATCTGTGCCAAAGAACAAAATCTTAAGAAAAGGAGATATTTGGCCAAAAGAAAACATGAAATTCAAATTAGTGAACAGATCAAAGGAACAGATCAACGAAATATCAAGTCAGAAAGGTGATTCTGAAAATAAAAACCAGACAGGAAAGAAAATAGAAGTAATTAGTGGTAAAGCAAAAAGAGTGATTAGGCCCAATCAAAAATACAAGTCCCCAGAGTGGACTTGTATCATCATCCCGCCAGTAGTGGATGTTGGTAGTAGCAGTCAAGTGGATTTAGAAGAAGCCAGTGACAATGAATAGGGTTGTTTTCTTTATAAATTGAGGTTTTATTTTTGGCATAAGGCTGAAGAAATTGTGTTAGGTGACATCAGGTCGAAGAAATTGTGTTAGCTGGAAAAACACATTCATGTGACGCAAGGTCGAAGAAAAGCTGTTAGAGAGTTTCTAAAAAAAAAATAATTAAAAGGGGAGGTATTAGTTTAATTACTTACATTACTTACATTATTTACAATTTTAAATTTTTGTTTTTGATTTTTCATTTTCATTTTCTAAAATGCCTAGTTCTGACACTTCAAGGTGTTCCATTTTAAGAAGATGTTGCAAAATGTCTTCTATATGTGTGATTCTATTAATCTTGGTTTGGTTAATCTTAGCTGTCATTTTCCCCTTTGGTATCGATAAAGAGAAATTCAAGGCAAACATGACAAGTAGAGTAGAGACTAAACAGGATAAACACATTGGCAAAACTAACAGAGTTATTGAGCACAATCCAGAGATCCATCAAGATAGATCTGTTGGAGATTTTTCTAGCAATTCCTTTTCCAGACTCTTGTCAGAGTATGTAAGAGTCATGAATGTAAAAGACTGTTACATTTGTGTGAAGCTTCCTGCTTCTGTTTCAGAGGGGGTCACTTATAACATGTTACCCCTTACTTATGGTATCACATGCAGTGTTATAGCTAGCTTGTTCTATCAACCAGGTCGTTTGGAGTACTTTTATTCAGATTATGAGGAAATCTTTGCAAATCTAAAAGTTGTAAATAGCTTAAATAAACTCAGATCTGCTAAACAGATGAGGGAATTCTTTTTGGTGACTAATGAGCTAACCTATGAATATGCCTACAGAAACAATTTAACATGCAAGATGAGAGCTGAAGAGAAAACTTTCCTAAACATGAGGAAAGTAGAGCGATTTACAAAAGGAATGAGATGCTGAAACATGCTAAATCCAAGTTTTGGCAGCTTGAGGATGAGAAACTTAATTGTGTTAATACTAATGCTGCTATTCACATAGATGAACCAGTTAGTGGAAAAGTTTGCATCAGAAGAGATAATACACTGTATGATAATCTTTTTGTGGATGCTAGTCAATGTGAGGATACATACCTCATCAAAGGGGGATGGGGATTTAAAGGTGTTAAAGACCCAATTTTTCCTGGAATTTATTTTGTTTGTGGTAACAAGGTGTATTTTAGCCTCCCAGACCATCGGTATGGGACGTGCTATCTTGGATTAGTTTTTCCAAAGATTTTCAAGTCGACAGAAATACAAAGGGTACCTTTGAATTTGGTGAACACCTGAATAGGTACAAGAGGGAATGTTTCTCAGAAATCATGGGAGACATGTTTGGTGCAATCATTCCTATGGTAGGAATAGCCCTGAATGCAATCAAAACTAGAAAGGTTTCCACAATTGTAGACAGATTATCCACGGACACTGCAAGTGGTTTTCAATTAGGCAACAAGGAACTTGTTGCCACTAGGAGCATGGTTATGCAGAATCGTCTTGCTTTAGACATTCTGCTTGCAAAAGAGGGAGGAGTCTGTGGGATTTTAAATGTCCAGCATTGCTATACTTATATCCCAGACAAGAGTCAGAATATAGAAACACTTATTAAAAACCTTACAGAATTCCATTCGGAAATCAAACCCCTGGAAGATGAAAATTTCACTGAACGTTTAGGCAAAAGGATTGAGGCAATTAAAGATTGTTTTTCAGAGATTGGCAGTTCAATCATTGGCAAAGTACTCTTTCCTGTAATCATCATAGTCATGGTGATACTTATGTTGAAAATTAGTTGCATGATCCACAAGAGGAAGAAGCATGTAAGGGAAAAGAGAAGGATTTACAAACGCAGAAAGGAACAGGAGAAAGAAATTGAAGTAGAAGAGTTTCAGAGTGCACAATATGAGAGTACCAGACAAACTGCTGAGACAGGGGTTTAGGAAAACTAACACTGAAAGTATTCAAATGTGACGTCTCTAAATTTGATTCAAAATTTGCTAAATTTTGGGTGTTGTTTGGTGATTTTAAAATCACCAGATGAGGGAGTTGATGGAGCGAGTTTCAGGAATAATTTTATTCTGACTCGTGAAGTCATATTTCCATAATAAATAATTTTATTAATGTGTTTGTGCATGGTTTTCACTAAATCAACCTAGATTAAAAGTGAGTTAAGACATGCAGGACTAAAATTATTTGCTTTATGTTGCATCTGCAAGTTTGTTTTAAAATAATCTACTAACCTTGCCTTATGTCCTTGTCAACATTAATGCGGCTGTTTAATTAATGGCATGTGCTTATTTTATATGTGCTTCTGTCTATGTCGTGTCTCTTTTTATTTTTGCACCGGTTCGTGGAAAATCCTGCTTGCCTAAAGGAGAATGGTAGATATATTCTCGCTGCATAAGTGTGCTTCCTGCTAGATAACTTATACTAAGGGTTAACTTTAGCTATGGTGGGTTGGAAACAGAATGGGTCTCAATTATCTAATTAATTACCATCTTGTGTTTCTTTAAATAATAGTTTCCGAGTGGGCCTTTCATGAAAGATGCTTGGCTGGCAGTGCTGCTAAGGACGTGTCGTGACTTGACCAGAGTAAAGCTTTTACTCTCGAGCTAAAAGAATGTTTCCTGCCAAAACATAACAAAAAAGAATGATGTGCAGGACAGTTGATGTTTAGTGAAGTAGTGTGGCTCACTGGTTAGAGGCGGCAGACCTGAGAGCTGAGGACGGCCTGGGACCAGGGTTCGATTCCCGGCGCGGCAGGTTTCTGGACCAGGGTCAGCGGACTCGATAATTCTCTCGCAACGGTGCCCACTCTGATCAGCGATCACACTCGGCAACTCTGGGCATTAGCTTGCCTCATCTTCACTAACGGCCCCACCAGACCGCCGGGGATGCCTGGTCTCACCCTGGAGATACCCATTAAGGGACCATCTCTCAGGGAAGCCAGGAAGGGTTTCGCAGTGGTCGAAGCGCCGTGGGACCCTACGGGTAAGTAGTGCGCTATATGAATGCCTATACATTACATTACATTCACGTTTCTTCGAGTGCACCAATGACACTGAGCCTGCTTTGCTTGCCAAGTTCAGGATGTCAAAAGTCTATTACCCAGCTAATTGTTGCAAACCAGAGGAAGTTGAGATGATGGATTTTATGAACAATATGGGCTTATGATGTGCCCCGGACATTGGTCACAAACTTGTGACACGTTGGTGGACTGACATGGCTCAGCCAATTGCGAAGCTGAGTTTCTGGTGTTCTTTAGAAATTTAGATACTTAGTTAGTTAGAAAAGGTATATAAACCGACCCCTTCTCAAGAGCCCCTGCCCGCACTTCCTGATTCCCATGAGACGATGACATGCTATTGGACAAATTTTTCATGTAAGCATTAACAGGGCTTTGACTTTGCATTTTCCCCTTAGGTTGTCAGTTAGGGAAATATATATAGGGTTTGAGAAATGTTTGATTAATATTCATGCTTCTGATTATTTTGATTTGTCATGATCAATGTGCCTTTATTAATAAACTGCTAAAAATGAATGCTAATAAAAATATTTCTTATTAAAATGTTTTTCCTTTGAAAATAAAAGATTTAAAATGTCAAGCTGGCCTTGATTAATTTTAGACGTTACCATCAGTTAATTTATCGACCTAGGTGGCTTAATTAAATGTTTCCGTTATTTTACCATGGTTAATAAAATTATAAACTGCAGTTGTATATAAAGTGTATATAAAATTAGATAGGTTTGAGTAATTAGGCCACATGATTCAGTTGCCAAATATCTGTCTCGGTTTCTTATGGGCCTTGTGAGTTTTTAAAATAATGGTGAGTATTGTGGTGTTGGGTAGTGTAGTTTGAGACAGAATTTCTTTAGAGGCGCTGGATCAATTTCTCTGGTAGCAGAGTTACGGTTACTATGGTAACGTACATGCTACATGGTAGTTACATAGGATACATGTCTAAAACATGTTAAGTTTGTTCCCTTGTTATATGTAGTCGAAAGGTTTTTTCCTGCAGTGTGAAAATTCCTTCTTTAGCCGGCAAAAGAGTAGTGTGACAGGTGAAGTTACACAGTGCATTTGTTCTGTTTAAAAATAGTGGTATTGATATATCACTAGTGTTGCGGACGTACAACACAAGTTTAGGGACCTTAGGTGTGTTTGGTTAAATGCATAGTGAGGATTGTCTATGAAATTGTAGCTTTGAGTATAGGGACCTGGAACCCGTTATAAAACTCTCTGTGAAAAGAGTAATAGATTTATTCAAGCTTGAGTGAAGGGTAAGGAAGCGTTGTCTATTCTTACTGGCGATTTGGGAGTTCTGTGTTTGGTTAAAGCCCTGCCAAGATTTCATGTATGTATGATTAGGTTTTCCGTTTGAATGCGTAAATGATTTTGTGAGAAATAGCGTCGTCTATTCCATGCGAAAGATTTTCTCAATGATTGTAAAAACTATTGCTTTTCTTAGTGAAACAGACAAATGGTTTGTTTTTCTGTAGTTACTAACTTAAATGTATTGAAAAGTACTGTTTAAAATGGCGTTGTGAAAATATTTTGTGAAGGAGGAGTGAGTTTACAGAGTGACACACACAGTGAAGCTGCAGCGGCAGTGTACCTCTTTGGGTTCGCACTGTGATTGGTTAGCATACGTCACAGCAAGCGCACTGATTGTCTCACATGACAGTGATGAACTGAAAGCTGATTGGTCCTTTCTGAAAATAAAATTTCTATTGGTTGAGCAAGGTAGTGACGCAGCTTAACCTGATTGGCTTGTTGGTGTCTTTCGCGCACGGATTGGCTAGAGTAGCGGAACATCAAGAAAATATTTACGATCCTTTTGGAATAAGCGATTTTGCTTAAAAACATGAGTTATCGGTACGGAAAAGAGGAAACGAAGCCTTCATGGTTTCAGAAAATAAAAAATGTATTTAATCCCGACAAGAAAATTGAAACGCGTGGTGGAAAATTACTTCATAAGTACAAAACACCCGCAGCATATATGGAAGTTGAATTTGGTTATCATACTGTTATTTGGTTTGAAAATTGGATGCAATATACAAAAAATGATGGCGTATTAGCATGGCCGGAAGACGGATCATTTAATATGAAAGTTTTGAGAAACCTGAGAGAAAAAATAATGGCTCTTATGCCAAAGCCTAGACCTACACAATTTGAAGCTTAAGTTGAATGGGAGGTTAAAATGATGGAACTCGATCGAGACAAAAGAGATTTAGCTAGAAACCCAAAATTAAATGTAAACAGAGAGACACATGAGGATAAAGTGAGACGCTGGAGAAAATCAGACATGTACGATGGTCTGTACCCAGTGAGAATAATGACTACTGAAACACCAGGTCAAAAGTGTACTCAAAAGAAAAATAATCTTGATGAAGAATTAGATGATGCAGTTTTAGAAGAAATGTATTCTACTAAACGCAAACCGCCACCTTATCAAGCAGATTCACAATCTACCCGAGAGTTTCTTCAGGAACTTCTCCAAGTGCACCTCCTAGGGAAACTGATGAAGGTTTGCCAAGATTTTTAAAATTACCTGAAAGAGTAGGGTCAAGAAATAATTTTAGTACGCCAAGAGAAAACAGAAATTATCCTCAAATTCCAGAATAGGGAAACGAAAGACTAGCTGATGTACCAGAAATATCGAATTATAATAAAGCAAAAGAAGATTTAATCCAACAATTAACTAAAAGCATGGAAGCAGTGACAGTACCAGTAGCAATTGGTCCTGTTGTACCAGTTTTTGATCAGAGAGAAAATAGACACTCAGCTCTGATTGTCCCATTAAATGCAGAAATTCAGAAAGTGGCTGAAAAATGTTATTCGGAGTTAACAGAAATTCACAGAGAAAAATCAATGATGCCAAATTTAACTTTTAACCAAAGTTTGTCAGGTTGTCAGACAACATCTGCTGCAGAATCTGATTCTGGTTCTTCAGAAAAGAGCTTGAATAAAATAGACATAACGCAAAATGCATTGTCTCCGCATGCTCCAGAATTTAAAAAGCTTGATGTTGCAAAATTAAAAGCTGATTTGGAGGAATTAATAATTGGCACAATTGATACTGACAATTTAAGATTGTATCAGGATGATGAACTGCTTTTTATTTGTAAAAGTATTCAATGGAAAACGAAAAACAGGTATGATCAGCTGGAAGAAATAGCTGCTGAATTAGAAATTGATTTAAGCAAACAGAAACATTTGCAAAAACATTACAGAGTGGATTTGTCTGAAAAGGACATTGACAACCTAAATACTTCAGGAAGAGTAACCCATATTAAAGAATTGATAATTTTCCTGAAAAGATTAGGTGAATTAGGTAAATGGAGAATGAAATGGTCAAAGAATAAAGAGCAAGACAAAAGAGACAGAGGAGAAACAGTTTCTGAATTTCCAATGAGGGAAATAGCTGGTGGAGGGTATGTGCATGTCCCTTGGTCAAGAGAGGACATTCTGTTGTTCACAAATGATTTTCCTCGGCTGAGAGAAAAACCTGTGGAATGGTATCATCAGGTGGACAGATTTATCAAAGTGTCAAAAGTTCTGTGGATTGATCCGGATGGATTCTTTGACATTGTTGTCCCATCAGATCTTTGGACAGAATGTAAAATTTCTGTCAGTTGGCCTAAAGAAGAACCTGCTCGAGACACAATTTCAGGTGCCCCATCAAAAGATGTCATGGAATGATATAATAAAGTAATCTATAGGCTGAAAGACAAAATCCCCCTGAAAGAAGTAGATTGGGATCAAATTGACAGAACAAAACAAGAGCCAAAAGAGTCAGTACATTCATTTTATGAAAGGTTACTGTTGGTTTTTAAATAATACAGTGGCTATGAAAAATAAAGTGAAAAGGACATGAGCCACTTCATTTACAGGTTTGTTTATAGCCTGAGACCTGAAATAAGTGAGATGATTAAAAACGGAATTGCGGGTTGGCAATCACTTTCAGTTGATGACATCTTGAGAAAGGCTAAATATTGCAGTGATGAGATTGATGCGAAGCAGAAAAAGCTCAAGGAAAAGGCAATGTGGGCACAGGTGAATGTAGCTGAACAGCAGCAGATAGCCTTAGAAAATAAAAATGTGCAACAGAATCAAGGCAAATTTAGAAATAATTTCAATAAACCAAAATTTAATGTGAATATTGAAGAGCTAAAACAAAAGCACCCATGTTTTAATTGCGGCGAAATTGGACACTGGAAGCGAGAGTGCAAATATCCGCCCAGAAATTTTAAAAATTCATCATTGAATCCACAGATGCAGAGTGAGATAAATCAGCAGCAGCAGCTACATCAGCAGTTAAACGAATTAAGTCAGCAGCGACAGCTACCGAGGCAGGTAGTGAATCAGCAGAGCCAGATTCCACAAGCACCTTTTCCCAACTGTGTGAATGCTCAGAGGTACACCCCTGAAGCAGGTTTCTGCGGAGGAGATCAGGTAAACAGATTGCCAAAATCGAATGTGTCAAATGTTTCTCAGCAATTTTGGTTGAAAGATAATGAAGCAAGTGATTCCCCTGAAGATTACTCATGACGGTGCCTGAGAGAGGAAGAAGAGTGTGTGCTTGGACCCACTCTTGAGGTAGATCAGGCTGGTCCATTTGTAAATGGTAAAGTGAATGATGTAGATGTCACTTTTCTTGTGGACACAGGTGCTACCCGTTCTACTGTTAGATCAGCAGAAATAGAAAATCTTCCTCTCTCTGGTGAGACCATCCAAGTAGTAGGTGTGGCAAATCATCAATTTAAAATGAATTTAACTGAACCATTAAAAGTTGAGATTGGGAATTTCAAAGACAAACACAGATTTCTAGTTTTTGACAGTAGTCCTGTAAACCTGTTAGGAAGGGATATTTTGTGTAAGATGAATTGTAGAATTTATTGCTCACCGGATGGTATTGAGCTTCAAACTTCAGAAGAAGATGGTCTTTACAAATTAACAATGTTGATGGTCGAAGAGGAAAGTAAATCATTTCCTGCTTTTGACAAAAATAATTTGCCTGAAGAGCTTAAAAAGCCAGTCAATCCGAAAATTTGGGATATAACCAGAGATGAAATGGGTCTAATGACTGTAAAACAAGGAGTAGATTTCCCAAACATTCCTCAGTATAAAATGAAAGCTGAAACAATTGAGGGAGTCATTCCTGTGATTGAAAAATTCATAAAACAAGGTGTTTTAAAAGAGATTGAGAGCAGCCCATGTACTTCACCGATTATGGGTATCAAAAAGCCTAATGGAACTTACAGAATTGTTCAGGACCTGAGAAAAATTAACCAGATTGTTGTTCCATGTTGTCCTGTTGTTCCAAATCCTGCAGTAATTCTTTATCATATTCCGCATGATGCAGAATGGTATACGGTCATTGACCTATGTAATGCCTTCTTTACAGTTTCACTGCATCCAGAGAGCCAACAAATGTTTGCGTTCAGGTTCCAGGATCGCATTTTAGCATGATGTTGTATCCCACAGGGGATATACTGAGAGTCCATCTATATTTAATCAGTTGTTAAAGAAATCCCTGGAAGATTTAGTTTTGCCTGGAAAATCAACATCGGTCCAGTACATTGAGGACCTTCTGGTGGCTGCAAAAACACGAGAAAATTGTGTAACTGACACCATTACTCTTTTGAATTGATTTGCAGATGAGGGACATAAAGTGTCACCTGCAAAATTACAGTTTTGAAAACAGGAAGTAAAATATCTTTGTCACAGAATTGCAAAAGGAATCAGACAAGTGATAGTTGAAAGTATTAAAATGATTCGAGCAATACAACCTCCGACAACACAAAGACAGGTCAGAATGTTTCTGGGAATGGTTGGTTACTGTTGTCAATGGAATAGTGGATTTTCGGTAATTGCGAAACCACTACAGAGACTGACAAAAGCAGACATAAAAGACCCAATTATACTGACAAAAACTGAGTTAGAAGCATTTGAGCAGCTAAAAAGAAGTCTGTGTGAAGCTCCAGCTTTAGGAATGCCAGACGATGACAAAGAATTTGAGCTGTACTGCAGTGATAGGGAAGGTTGTGCATTATCAGGTCTGATTCAGAGACATGGAAAACTGAGAAAGCCAATTGCTTATTTCTCAGCAGTTCTGGATCCTGTTGCAAAAGCATTGCCAGGTTGCTTAATAGCAGTGGCTGCAACAAGTGTAAGCCTTGAGCAGAGTGAAGGAATCATAATGGGGTTTCCTGTAAAAGTATATGTACCTACTTCAGTTGAAATTCTTCTTTCCAGAACCAAAACCCAGCATTTGACAAGTAACAGGCTGCCCAAATATGAGAAAGCAATTCTGGGATCAGATAATGTTTCAATTGCAAGATGTGTGAATCTAAATCCTTCCACATTATTGCCAGATGGTGCTATTACTGAAGTCAAAAATGAAGCAGACATTGATCATGAGTGCTTGGATGTTTTAGATTATTGCACCTAGCCCAGGCAGGACATACAAGATGTTCCTTTTGCCAGAATCTGGTTTGGTTTACTTTGTTGATGGTTCCTGTTTAAGAACAGAAGAGGGCATTCCAAGAGCAGCATATTCAGTCTGTACAGCCTCAGATGTTGTTGAGGGTTCCCCTCTTGAAGGAATTTGTTCAGCTCAAGTGGCAGAATTAATTGCTTTAATTCGAGCATGCGAAAGAGCAAAAGGAAAAAAGATTACCATAGTGACTGATAGTCAGTATGGATATGGCGTAGTCCATGACTATGGCCAGCTCTGGTCTCAAAGAGGTTATTTAAATTCTGTGGGAACACCAATCAGGAATGCAAAATTGATCAAAAGATTGATTGATGGCATTCAGTTACCAGAAAAAATTGCTGTCGTGAAATGTGCAGCACATAAAAAAGGCAATGACTATATTACCAAAGGTAATGCTTACGCAGATGAAATTGCAAAGTACTGCGCGAAAAACAATTATTCAATCAATCGGGAAAAGGACAACAGTCACATTCTGAACTCTCTCATGCTAATATCTGTAGTTGAAACATGGCAGGGAGTAAAAGACCTACAAAACGAGGCAGATGATGAAGAAAAAGATACATGGCTAAAAGCAGAGTGCAGACAGCGAGAGGAGGATGACATTTAGGTTTACAAAGATGGCAGACCAGTAATGCCAAATTGCATGATTGCTGACATGGCACGGATGTACCATGGTCCAGGGCATTTAGGAAGAGATTCCATGATCAGGTTATTTAGAGAGACTTTGTTTAATCCAAAATTCAGGATTATTGCAGAATCACTTTGCCAGAGATGCTTGACCTGCCAACAAATGAATCCAAATAGAAAAACCGTTGTGAGCTTGGGAACCATAGGACGGGAGGGTGGTCCTTTTACCAGGTTGCAAATAGATTTCATTGACATGCCACCACACAATAAGCTCAGGTATGTGCTTGTGATTGTTTGTCTGTTTTCAAGATGGGTGGAAGCATTCCCAACTCATCACAATGACTCAGTTACTGTGGCAATATTGCTTTTGAGGGAGATCATACATAGATATGGTTTTCCAGTCACTATTGAAAGTGACCGCGGAACGCATTTTGAAAACAGATTGTTACAATTGATTTGTGAAGCCTTGAACATTAAGCAGAAATTACACTGTGCATACAGACCAGAAGCATCAAGTGTTATAGAACAAATTAATGGCACAATAAAAAACAGAATTTCTCAAATGTGTCTAGCTACAGGAATAAAGTGGACAGATGCCCTTCCACTTGTTTTGATGTCTTTGAGAAGTACTCCTGACAAAAAGACAGTCCTTAGTCCTCATGAAATTCTTATGGGCAGAGTTATGAGGCAAGCATTTGTTCCAGTTGGCAAGCTATTGAGTATTAATGAAAGTGCAATTATCGAGTATTGCCAAAACCTTTCTGACGTAGTAAATTCTGTATTCCATCAGGTGGAAACAGATGTGATTTCAAAAGAAAAAGAGCAAGCTCATGATCTGTTACCAGGAGACTGGGTCAGAACGAAAATTCATCGAAGAAGAAACTGTTTAGTACCCAGGTGGCAAAAAGCAAGACAAGTGATACTAGTCACAACAAATGCAGTCAAGTGTAGAGGTCTAAAAAGGTGGGTTCATGCTAGTCACATCATTCGTGTACCACCTCCTGATAATCCTGACGAAGAAAGTGACACAACTACTGATTCAGACTCTGAAGGAGAACCTGAAGATCCAGATTCTGAAGATCGACAAGAAAGTCGACATCTGGAACATTTGGATGCGAATCAGGCATTGAATGAAAAAGATCTGGAAATTGTGACTCTAGATCCAGAAAATGATGAAAATCTGCTAGCAGTCAAGAGGATTTAGAAGAAGCCAGTGACAATGATTAGGGTTGTTTTCTTTTTAAATTGAGGTTTTATTTTTGGCATAAGGCTGAAGAAATTGTGTTAGGTGGCATCAGGTCGAAGAAATTGTGTTAGCTGGAAAAACACATTCATGTCATGCAAGGTCGAAGAAAAGCTGTTCGAGGGTTTCTAAAAAAAAATAATTAAAAGGGGAGGTATTAGTTTAATTACTTACATTACTTACAATATTTACAATTTAAAATTTTTGTTTTTGATTTTTCATTTTCATTTTCTAAAATGCCTAGTTCTGACACTTCAAGGTGTTCCATTCTAAGAAGATGTTGCAAAATGTCTTCTATTTGTGTGATTCTATTAATCTTGGTTTGGTTAATCTTAGCTGTCTTTTTCCCTTTTGGTATCGATAAAGAGAAATTCAAGGCAAACATGACAAGTAGAGTAGAGACTAAACAGGATAAACACATTGGCAAAACTAACAGAGTCATTGAGCACAATCCAGAGATCCATCAAGATGGATCTGTTGGAGATTTTTCTAGCAATTCCTTTTCCAGACTCTTGTCAGAGTATGTAAGAGTCATGAATGTAAAAGACTGTTACGTTTGTGTGATCTTCCTGCTTCTGTTTCAGAGGAGGTCACTTATAACATGTTACCCCTTACTTATGGCATCACATGCAGTGTTATAGCTAGCTTGTTCTATCAACCAGGTCGTTTGGAGTACTTTTATTCAGATTATGATGAAATCTTTGCAAATCTAAAAGTTGTTAATAGCTTAAATAAAGTCAGACCTGCTAAACAGATGAGGGAATTCTTTTTGGTGACTAATGAGCTAACCTATGAATATGCCTACAGAAATAATTTAACATTCAAGATGAGAGCTGAAGAGAAAACTTTCCTAAACATGATTGAGGAGAGGAGAGCGATATACAAAAGGAATGAGATGCTGAAACATGCTAAATCCAAGTTTTGGCAGCTTGAGTATGAGAAACTTAATGGTGTTAATACTAATGCTGCTATTTACATAGATGAACCAGTTAGTGGAAAATTTTGCATCAGAAGAGATAATACACTGTATGATAATCTTTTTGTGGGTGCTAGTCAATGTGAGGATACATACCTCATCAAATGGGGATTTAAAGGTGTTAAAGACCCAATTTTTCCTGGAATTTATTTTGTTTGTGGTAACAAGGCGTATTTTTGCCTCCCAGACTATTGGTATGGGACGTGCTATCTTGGATTAGTTTTTCCAAAGATTTTTCATGCCGACAGAAATGCAAAGGGTACCTTTGAATTTGGTGAACACCTGAATAGGTACAAGAGGGAATGTTTCTCAGAAATCATGGTGCAATCATTCCTATGGTAGGAATAACCCTGAATGCAATCAAAATTAGAAAGGTTTCCACAATTGTAGACAGATTATCAACGGACACTGCAAGTGGTTTTCAATTAGTCAACACGGAACTTGTTGCCACTAGGAGCATGGTTATGCAGAATCGTCTTGATTTAGACATTCTGCTTGCAAAAGAGGGAGGAGTCTGTGGGATTTTAAATGTCCAGCATTGCTGTACTTATATCCCAGACAAGAGTCAGAATATAGAAACACTTATTAAAAACATTACAGAATTCCATTCGGAAATCGAACCCCTGGAAGATGAAAATGTCACTGAACATTTAGGCAAAAGGATTGAGGCAATTAAAGATTGGGTTTCAGAGATTGGCAGTTCAATCATTGGCAAAGTAATCTTTCCTGTAATCATCATAGTCATGGTGATACTTCTGTTGAAAATTAGTTGCATGATCCACAAGAGGAAGAAGCATGTAAGGGAAAAGAGAAGGATTTAGAAACGCAGAAAGGAACAGGAGAAGGAAATTGAAGTAGAAGAGTTTCAGAGAGCACAATATGAGAGTACCAGACAAACTGCTGAGACAGGGGTTTAGGAAAACTAACACTGAGAGTATTCAAATGTGACGTCTCTAAATTTGGTTCAAAATTTGCTAAATTTTGGGTGTTGTTTGGTGATTTTAAAATTACCAGATGAGGGAGTTGATGGAGCGAGTTTCAGGAATAATTTTATTCTGACTCGTGAAGTCATATTTCCATAATAAATAATTTTATCAATGTGTTTGTGCATGGTTTTCACTAAATCAACCTAGATTAAAAGTGAGTAAAGACACGCAGGACTAATATTATTTGCTTTATGTTGCATCTGCAAGTTTGTTTTAAAATAATCTACTAACCTTGTCTTATGTCCTTGTCAACATTAATGCGGCTGTTTAATTAATGGCATGTGCTTATTTTATATGTGCTTCTGTCTATGTCGTGTCTCTTTTTATTTTTGCACAGGTTCGTGGAAAATCCTGCTGGCCTAAAGGAGAATGGTAGATATATTCTCGCCGCATACGTGTGCTTCCTGCTAGATAACTTATACTAAGGGTTAACTTTAGCTATGGTGGGTGGGAAACAGAATGGGTCTCAATTCTCTAATTAATTACTGTCTTGTGTTTCTTTAAATAATAGTTTCCGAGTGGGCCTTTAATGAAAGATGCCTGGCTGGCAGTGCTGCTAAGGACGTGTCGTGACATGACCAGAGTAAAGCTTTTACTCTCGAGCTAAAAGAATGTTTCCTGCCAAAACATAACAAAAAAGAAAGATGTGCAGGACAATTGACGTCGAGTCTTCACGTTTCTTCGAGTGCACCAAGGACACTGAGCCTGCTTTGCTTGCCGAGTTCAGGATGTCAAAAGTCTATTACCCAGCTAATTGTTGCAAGCCTGAGGAAGTTGAGATGATGGATTTCATGAACAATAGGGGCTTATGATGTGCCCCGGACTTTGGTCACGAACTTGTGACACGTTGGTGGACTGACATGGCTCAGCCAATCGCGAAGCTGAGTTTCTGGTGTTCTTTAGAAATTTAGATACTTAGTTAGTTAGAAAAGGTATATAAACCGACCCCTTCTCAAGAGCCCCTGCCCGCACTTTCTGATTCCCATGAGAGGATGACATGCTGATAGACAAATCTTTCATGTAAGCATTAACAGGGCTTTGACTTTGCATTTTTCCCCTTAGGTTGTCAGTTAGGGAAATAGATATAGGGTTTGAGAAATGTTTCATTAATATTCATGCTTCTGATTATTTTGATTTGTCATGATCAATGTGCCTTTATTAATAAACTGCTAAAAAAATAATGCTAATAAAAAGATTTCGTATTAAAATGTTTTTCCTGTGAAAATAAAAGATTTAAAATGTCAAGCTGGCCTTGATCAATTTTAGACGTTGCCATCAGTTAATCTATCGACCTAGGTGGCTTAATTAAATGTTTCTGTTATTTTACCATGGTTATTAAAATGATAAACTGCAGTTGTATATAAAGTGTATATAAAATTAGATAGGTTTGATTAATTAGGCCACATGATTCAGTTGCCAAATATCTGTCTCGGTTTCTTATGGGCCTTGTGCGTTTTTCTTTAACAAGTTTTTAAAATACTGGTGAGTATTGTGGTGTTGGGTAGTGTAGTTTGAGACGGAATTTATTTTGAGGCGCTGGATCAAGGTCATTTTCGTTTTTTCTTGTTGATAATACATAAAGATACTATGAATGTAAACAGCTGAATATAAGTTTTCCAACTATCCCTCGTTAACAATCAGTCGCACTTCATCATCTGCTAATTCTTCAATAGTATGCTATATATTTAGTCAGCCTATTAATTTAGTCTGTTAGAGCATAAAGTTAAAAACGCCAAGGACATAATTTCATTAGTCTCCAAGCCAATACTTGATGCTCCTTTAATGTTGAAAATAAATGGATTTTCTTCTGTATCATGTGTATCTCTATATTTACATTGAGGAGAAGCTGATAGAAAGATTAGATGAATCAATTGCATATAGGTGATGAATTGTTATTTATTGCTAAAACACATGGAAAAAACGTTAATGGTTCTAAGTTCTAACAATAAGTATGAAAATCTCTTTTGTTTTGTAATTTATTTAAAGTCATATTAGTTTCTTCATGTTGATATTATATATTTATAACTTCATGGTAAACCTCTGAAATAAAGCTTTACAAATCTCCCGGGTTAACTATCATTAGCACTTCTTCATATGCTGGACCTCCAGGAAGTTGTGCACAATGACCTGTTAGCTCAGATGGTAAGAGCGCGGTGCTAATATAGCCAAGGTAACAGGTTCGATCCCTGTACAGGCCAAAATTAATTGTTTGTAAAAATGTTAACTTTTCTTGTGTCTCATGTTTGACTGTTTATCTCCTTGGATCAAACGCTGCTTGAAGGATTGGATGAATACATTTGATATAGTTGTAGACATAATGTTTATTCTTAAAGCTCCGGGAATATCTATTAATGGTTCTAAGTTCTAACGCCAAGTAACTAAATCTCTTATTTATTGCAATTTATTGAGGTCATTTTAGTTTTGTCTTGTTGATAAAATATAAAGATACAATGAATGTAAACAGCTGAATATAAGCTTTCCAACTATCCCGGGTTAACAATCATTAGCACTTTATCGTCTGCTATTTCTTCAATAGTATGCTATATATTTAGTGCGCCTATTAGTTTAGTCAGTTAGAGCATAAAGTTAAAAAGGTCAAGGACACACTTTCAATCAGTCTCCAAGCCAATACTTGATGCTTCTTTAATGTTGAAAATAGATGTATTTTCTTCAGTGACATGTTTATCTCTATATTTCCTTTGAGGGCAAGCTGATAAAATGATGAGATGAATCAATTGAATGTAGGTGATGAATATTTATTTATTGCTAAACCACATGGAAAAAAAGGTTAATGGTTCTAAGTTCTAACACTAAGTATAAAAATCTCTTTTGTATTGTAAATTTTTTTGAAGTCATATTAGTTTCTTCATGTTGATAATATATAACTATAACTTCATGGTAAACCTCATAAATTAAACCTTCCAAATCTCCCGGGTTAACTATCATTAGCACTTCTTCATATGCTGGACCTCCAGGAAGATTTGCAAAATGGCCTGTTTGCTCAGATGGTTTGAGCGTGCTGCTAATAACGCCAAGATCACAGGTTCGATCCCTGTACAGGACAAGTTAAATTGTTTGAAAAAAGATTAATTTTTCTAGTGTCTCATTTTTGACTGTTTATCTCCTTGGATCAAACACTGCTTGAAGGATTGATGAATAAATTTGATATAGTTATAGAATTGATTATTATTCTTAAAGCTCCTGGAATATCTATTAATGATTCTAAGTTCTAACGCCAAGTAACTAAATCTCCTATTTATTGCAATGTATTAAGGTCATTTTTGTTTTGTCTTGTTGATAATATAAAAAGATACTATGAATGTAAACAGCTGAATATAAACTTTCCAACTATCCCAGGTTAACAATCAGTAGCACTTCATCATCTGCTAATTCTACAATAGTATGCTATATATTTAGCCAGTCTATTAGTTTAGTCTGTTAGAGCATGAAGTTTAAAATGCCAAGGACATACTTTCAATCAGTCTCCAAGCCAATACTTGATGCTCCTTTAATGTTGAAAATAGATGTATTTTCTTCTGTATCATGTTCATCTCTATAGTTCCTTTGAGCAAAAGCTGATAGAATGATTAGATGAATCAATTGAATATAGTTGATGAATATTTATTTATTGCTAAACCACATGGAAAAAATGTTAATGGTTCCAAGTTCTAACACTAAGTATGAAAATCTCTTTTGTATTGTAATTTTTTTAAGTCATATTAGTTTCTTCATGTTGATAATATATAACTATAACTTCATGGTAAACCGCGGAAATTAAGCTTTCGAAATCTCCCTGGTTGACTATCATGAACACTTCTTCATATGCTGGTCATCCAGGATTTCGCACAAAATGGTCTGTTAGCACAGATGGTTAGCGCGTGGTGCTGATAACGCCAAGGTCACAGGTTCATTCCCTGTACAGGCCAGGATTACTTGTTTGAAAAAAGATACATTTTTCTTGTGTCTCATTTTTGACAGTTTATCTCCTTGGATCGAATACTGCTTGAAGGATTGGATGAATACATTTGATATAGTTGTAGAATTAATTATTATTCTTAAAGCGCCTGGAATGTCTATTAATGGTTCTAAGTTCTAACGCCAAGTAACTAAATCTCTTATTTATTGCAATTTATTGAGGTTATTTTTGTTTTGTCTTGTTGATAAAATATAAAGATACTATGAATGTCAACAGCCGAATAAAAGCTTTTCAAGTATCCCGGTGTTGTGATCATATCTAGGACCCTAATTAAATAATCCCGATTTATGCCCTTGTGTGGTTATAGCAAATCATACCCTTATAAAGGC
This sequence comes from Lissotriton vulgaris, assembly GCF_964263255.1. Taxonomy (NCBI): domain Eukaryota; kingdom Metazoa; phylum Chordata; class Amphibia; order Caudata; family Salamandridae; genus Lissotriton; species Lissotriton vulgaris. Next base: position 1,300,852,142 of record NC_141691.1, read on the forward strand.
ATAAGAATCAAATCCATATTTAGTAATAGCCAATGCAAACCAAATACGGCAAGGCTACTTCCTTAGACTCCTAGAAAGTACAACGAGTTCTTTCAACAAACCAAACCTCCAGCAACCTGGGAATTCCCCATGTTTTTGTTTTGATTTATCCTAGAACTCCTTTGAGCACTGAAAGAACGGCCAGTTCCTAGTGACATCTTTTATTGACGTCTTATGTCCAACCTTACGTCAAACACGGCACCTTCCAGGTATAAATATACCAGTGTTTGCCTTAAGCAAGACACGGTGGTGTGGAGCAGAGCGGCTATCTACTTATCCGAAGCCCAGCTGATGCGAGTGCCGAAGGAAGCCATCCCTCCCATTTGACACACTGAGAAAGACGCTGTCTTTTTCTCCTGCCGAGAAAATCCAGCTCCAGTGTTTCCAGTCAGCCTTGCGGGTTACTGGGAGATCGAGTCCTGAGAGTGAGTTACTAGACCTCCTCCATTCTAAAACCAAGGTACGGAGCTGATTAGATCCTTAGAGAATTCTTAAGTCGGATTCTTGGCAAAAACTAACTTAACTAAAACTGCAGCTCACTTACTCCTTCCCACGTCCTAGGCTTAGGTTAGGTACATCTGGGTAGGCGTATTTAGAAGCACCAGTTGAGCACATTTAGTCAAACTTTTATCATTGTATGTAACTGTATATATTTTATACCTTTTATGTATCATATGGCTCAGAAACCATATCAATGCTTTTACAGTATTATTTCATAATACTCCTTTTACTGTACGCACTTTACTTTATAACAAGTATTGCAATTGTGGCAATTCATTTCTCTTGCATGAGAAAGAAGACTGCTCAATAAATAACACCTTTTATTGAAAACGCCCGTCTCTCTATTTCTCTGCACTCTGGTAAAACTAAGTATGCACGATTGACTGAGTGAAATAGATATCTATTGTTTTCACACAACTCTGGAGATATACTCTTAATTCTGGGAGAGCAAAGTTGTCATGTTTATGCGGTTGTCAGAAGCTGAATCCCTTCTTGTCTAATCAGGGAAGTTCACTCCTCCCTGTTCATTTGAGAAAGTTTCTAGTGACCTCTGAGCTAGCTTGCAAACCTAAATTAAGTCTAGCATATTCAATAGATACCTAGTTGACCTTAGTCCTATGTCTAAACTATTGTTTATGTTATTCCAATGCGCAGAGCCTATTGGGAAAATAGGAACTACACTACATGGCGCCCAACGTTTGGTAAGGCGATAATCTAACGCAAGATACTAGAGTAACTCAGTCGTGCTTTTTTACACAGACCCCTTTTTCCCGTAAAAACTCCAGTAGACGTCTGGAGTGGGTGATAGGTTAAAATATCCACCAAAACTTAGTAGGATGAGAATCCTATGTATTAGTTTACGGTATAGTCAAAGTTGAAGGATACAGTGCTCCAAAATACTGTGCACCTATTCTTTGTTTCCTCAAAAATTGCTCTGCAAAACTTTCAGTCAGTAAAATGACAGAGAGTGAGGACAAAAGGGAGAGAGCTGCTTTGGCAGTTCAACTTTTTTTTGTCCTCATTTGCCGATACCCTAGTATAAAGAAACAACCACCAACCACCACAACGCCTCCGTAACCAGCCCTCAGATATGTTAACATGGCACGGACCCAGGCGCGCAAAAGCTATTATTGGCAGGAGAAGGGATTCTTCACACAACAGGGAGACCTAGATCTCTCCATCTAGACGTGTTAACGCCTGTTGGACCAGCCCAAACCTGGGAAGACCCTTCAACCGGTCCATGGAGTAGGAAACAGGCATAATCATAGGACCCGGGAAAAAAAAAAAAAAACCCTGGGCATTCTACCTCCATTTTACCAAAAAGTCCCAAAAAGCAAGCTTTTTCCTGCTGCAGGATCTGGCCAGGTCCACCCTAGAAACCTCGTAGAGCGATGTCAACCATCCTGAAAAAGTTGGGGGAGCTACGTCTACCCAAAACCTGCAAATCTGTCTCCTAGCCAGGAGGATTGAATAAAACAAAAAGGATCTAGCCTGCCCAGTGATGCTATCATCTAATCCAAAGATAATCAGGGGAAGAGAGATATGCAATGTTGTATTAAGCAAAGAAGACAGAGCCTCCAACACCTTCTCCCAAAAATAGCTGATTGCTGGGCAGTCCTTGAACATGTGAACATCCGAAGACTCTGGCAGATTATCTGGGGAGAAAGGTATGCACGATGTAGCGTGAAAAGGTGGTTTCTTTTCAGCCAAGCTGGTTTCACAAGCTTGTTTAGCAAAGTAAATGAAATTTGCCACTTCGAATCCCACTGATCTCCCATCTCTCTTGCCCATAATTTCTCAGGGAGATTAAAATCTCCATCTATTTCTTCTAGAATCCCCCAGTACCAACATGCAACCTCCTTGCCTCCCCCTGGTCTTGTGACCAATACATTTTCCAGTTGACTTTCTTTCCCAAGGGGGACCCTCTTCCTAAGCGTTGCCTGAGCCCAACTAGTTAGTTGTATATACTTAAAGGTAGAAAGGTGCGGTCCGACTTTCTCCCGCAGATCCTCCTAAGAAATCATGGAGCCTCCTGCCACCAACTCTCCCCAGGACAAAAAAACGGCCTCTTTGATAGGACCCGCCAAACTGTCTTTAAGACACGCTGGAGCTCCAGGTGAATCCCACAGAGGTGCTGCGTTGGAGAAATAGCCGAGCCCCAACCTCTTCCTAATTATAGACCAGCTCCTCGCCAGTGATTGAAGAGTCTTTAATTTAACTTTTTTGAAAAATGTCTGGTCTCCAAACTTAAAAAGAAAGCCAGCTGGTGGAAGACCGGCACCTTCTAACATAGCTCGAAACATTCTTCCCCTAGCATTATCCATTGGTGTCTTTAGGAGCATTCTAGAGTAAGATAGCTCAAATGCCCAGGCGTAATACTGAAGGTCAGGCAGCGTCAACCCCCCTTTTTCCCTACTCCTCCTCAACTTCTTCCACGCCAGTCGTGTGGCTCCATATCTCCAGACAAATGAATTGACATCCTGTTGACACTTCGCCAATTGTTTAGGGTCAAAAGCCATTGGGATCGAGTTAAACAAAAACGTATATATAGGCAGGATAGACATTTTAACTAAGTTAGTTCTCCCAAAGATGGATAAAGGGAGATGGTTCCAAGCCTTAAGCTTCTTCTGGCATTCATTATGTACTCGCTCCAGAAAGACTGTCACCAGTGTCCACCACATGGGTACACCAGTTAGTCTGACTGGGTGTCAAGGCGAACATATGTCTATATGACTGTAAAACTTGTCTGCAGTCATTGTGCTGATGTTCAGTGAGGCAGCCATCTAAGGCCACACCATCAACTGAGCCATCTTCAGGGTTCTGAGTTAACAGGTCTGGAAGAGGGTCACTCTCTTCCTCCTGCCCCTCTTCTGTAGCCATGATCAAGCCCATGCCTACCTTGTCAACATATGCCTTCAATCTGTTGACATGGAGCACCCTGTGGGGGCTCCTGGGAGTTCCTAGGTCCACCAAGTAGGTAACCTCTCCCTTCTTTTCAACAATGGTATGGGGTCCAGACCATTTGTCCTGGAGTGCTGCTGGGGCCACTGGCTCCAACACCCATACTTTCTGTCCAGGCTGGTACTCAGTCAAGACAGCCTTTTGGTCATGCCAAGCTTTTTGTAATTCTTGGCTGGCCTCAAGGTTTTTGGATGCCTTCTCCATCTACTCAGCCATCCTGGAGCGGAGACCAAGTACATAGTCCACTATGTCTTGCTTGGGCTTTCTGAGAGGTAACGCCCATCCTTCCCTCACTAAACATAGGGGTCCTCTTACAGGGTGCCCAAACAACAATTCAAAGGGGCTGAAGCATACCCCCTTTTGTGGGACCTCTCTGTAAGCAAACAAAAGGCATTGTAGAAGGATGTCCCATCTTCGCCTGAGCTTTTCAGGTAATCCTTTGATCATACCCTTTAGGGTCTTGTTGAACCTTTCAACAAGCCCATTGCATTGTGGATGATAAGGAGTGGTGAACTTGTAGTTGACACCACATTCCTTCCACATAGCTGTTACGTTTCCTGACATGAAGTTGGCACCTCTATCAGATACTACCTCCTTAGGAAACCCCACTCTGGAGAAAACTCCAAGTAAGACCCTGGCCACAACAGGAGCTGTTGTGGTCCTAAGGGGAATTGCCTCTGGGTACCTGGTGGAATGGTCCACCACCACCAGTATGAATCTGTGCCCAGATGTTGTAGGGGGATCCATTGGACTTACAATATCAATCCCCACTCTTTCAAAATGCACCCCCACCACAGGTAGTGGTATCAGGGGGGCCTTTGTTGTACCCCCTGCTTTGCCACTGGCTTGGCAGGTTACACAGGAGCGACAAAACTCCTTGGTATCTTCAGACATATGAGGCCAGTGAAAGTGAGGGACAAGCCTGTCCCAAGTCTTGTTCTGGCCTAGGTGTCCTGCTAAAGGAATATCATGGGCCAAGGTAAGAAGGAAGCCCCTAAATTGCAGAGGTATAACCAACCTCCTGCTTGCACCTGGCTTGGGGTCTCTACCCTCTGAATAAAGGAGCCCATCATCCCAATACACTTTATGGGTACCTTGAGCATTCCCAGCAGCCTCAGCAGCAGCCTGCTGTCTGAGGGGTTCAAGGGAGGGACATGTTAACTGAGTCTGCCCCAAGTCTGCCCTAGAAGGTCCCCCTGTCCCCAGAAACTCAACCTGATCAGGTTCAAGTTCTTCAGGGACATTTCCTTCAGGGGTCTCATGATCATCTTCCTGGGAAGGCTGATCCTCACTTGTAGGCAGGTGGGAAGGCACAGCCTTTACCCTCCTGTTCTTCTTCTTGGTAGGTGCTTGGTCCATTGTTCCAGGATCCAAGACCTGAGGTTCAGAGAGGCACTTTTTGGCCTGTGACCTGGTCACAGCAAGGACATGTGATGATATCCCTAACATCTCTGCAGGAGTCCTGTACTCAACTTCTGACCATAGAGAGCTCTCCAGGTTATTGCCCAACAAACATTCAACTGGGAGATCTGCACTAACCACAACTCTTTTTAGGCCAGTTACCCCTCCCCAGGAGAAATTAACAATTGCCACACTATGTGTAGTAGTGACATTGCTGGCATTGGTCACCAGGTAATTCTCACCTGGTATGTATTGTCCAGGGTCCACAAAGTTAGGTGTCACCATAGTGACACTGGCACACGTGTCCCTGTATGCTTGAGCCACTTTTTCATTAATCAAAGGTGTCTGTCTGTACTTGCCCCGATTACTGGGGCTTATAGTAGGGGGGAAATCTATGTCCCCATCACAAATCAGAACAGCCTGTGTAGGGGTTCTGACTAGGCCAGACTCTCCCTCAGTTCCCAAGGTGATACCCACTACCCCCTTAGTTTGTGGACCAACACTGCTGACTGTACTAGTGGGTGCAGGTGCCTTAGGGGCTGCAGTGTTGGGGGCTCTACCCTTTTTACACTCACTTGTCCAATGAGAGGTGTTTTTAAATGTACTACACCTGGGTTTTCTTTGACCTTCTTTCTTCTTCTTCTTGGAAGTTTGGGACCCACCCTCTGTATTAGTTTGGGGCCCTGTTGAAGACTTCTGGTCTTTAGCTTTCTGCTCCCGACCCTTCTGGTCTGTTTTCTTCTGGTCACCACCCTGGTTCTGGTTCTGGTTCTTTTGCTTAACCCTGGTTCTAACCCATTTGTCTGCCCTCTTTCCCAATTCTTGAGGAGAGGTCAGATCTGAGTCAACCAAGTGTTGATGCAGCTGCTGGTTCTGACAATTATTTAAAATGTGTTCTCTCATAAGCAAATTGTACAATCCTTCATAGTCTGTAACCTTACTTCCCAGCAACCAGCCCTCCAGAGCCTTAGTGGCACATTCAACAAATTTAGACCAGTCCTGAGTCTGTGTCTTCTGGGTTTTTTCTGAACATTAACCTGTATTGTTCAGTGGTTAAGCCTAACCCATCAATCAGAGCACTGTTCAGGACCGGGTAGTTTCTAGAATCCCCATCAATAACTGTGAGGAGTCTGTCTCGGCCTCTACCTTCAAAGTAGAGCCACAAGATTGCTGCCCACTGCTCCTGAGGGACCTGCTGTATTCTGCAGGCTCTCTCAAGTGCAGTCATCCATTTGTGGATGTCATCCCCTGCTTTGTAGAGGGGCACAATCTTACTCAAGTTTCTGTTATCATAGGACCTGTCTTTATCCTTAGGGATAGTGCTGCCACCAGTGGATCCTAATCCACCCTCTCTAGGCTGTCTTTCTCTAGCAAGTTTCTCTTGGGCCAGGGCAACTTCTAATTCTTGCTTGTGGATCCTAAGCTCAGCCTCTCTCATGTTGGCCTCATGTTCCCTCCTCTGAGGGGATGTCATTCTCCTTCTGGAGTGACCATGAGAACCTCTAGAAGCTTGGAAGGTGTTGGATTCACCTGAGTGATTCCTCCTCCTCCTTTGCTCCTGGTTAAGTCCACTTGGGGGTCTGAATGGGTTTAACCCTGACTCAGTCCCAAATAGGCTTAAGTTAGCCTGGCTAAGCCCTCTGGCTGGCACCTGACTATTTCTACCATCATCAGAATCACTGCTCTCCCCTTCTGTCTCCTCTTCTTCCTCAGGCTGAGTATCTCCAGTGACTTGGTCTTCCTCATCTATCTGGACAACAGGGACAGGGGTGTCAGTATTATCATCTTCAGTGGGAGAGCCTCCTTCCACATTCCCTTGTGGGGTCTGCTTTAGAGGTCTTTAGAGCTTCAGACTGGTCTAAAAGCTCTCTGAGGTGGTCTGTGGTAGGGGTTGGACCCGTCTTGAGACCTCTTAAGGTACAGAGCTGCCTCAGTTCTTTAAAGTAGTTGTAGTCAGGGTGTGTTACTCCCTATCCTCTACAACAACTAAGTTCAGTAGAACTTAAGTATACTAGTCTTGTTTTATATGTACCAAGCAGGTACCTGTATGATCTTTCAAATTATATTTTCAAAGATTGTAATGGTAAAACAACAGCAAGCTCAAATCCCAACCGCTGCTTACCAATGTGAGAAGTTGGCCTGGTATATGATGCTCACTAGTTCTAGTGATCACCTTGTACCATGCCAAGCAACCCTTATGATGTTTGGATGTAAGTCAACCTTATAGACCAGCTATCCTAGTAGCGTGGACAAAGCAGTCTTAGGCTAAACTATGTAAAGGCATGTGAAGCAAGCTGTTTTATCATACACAATCCACTTGAATACCAAATGAAAGGACACCACACAGATATATATTGAAAATATATATATATATTTATTTACTACAAATATCCCATATACTCTTTATGAGCACAGAAGCAAATGCTTTAAAACAAAACACAGTTTAAATATACAAAAGCTGCACAATATGGATGAGCCCTAGGGGCCACCTAAACCATATACTAAAATAGTGGTATAAGTACCACTAATTGGAAAGGAAGTAGGCCTAGGGCCTGGGGAATCGCTGGAGCTGTTTGGGACTAGCAGTGAAGAAGTTGGGAAAGGCACGCGGGACTCGGGTGCAGCGCTTAAAGTACACGCATGCACCAAGGCAATGTCAATGGTGCTTAAAAGTTACAAAGTTACTGAAAAGGGAACCTTCCGGATGACCTAGAACCTAGAAACTTGGAACATAGACACTAGAGGTGTATTGCTACACAGGAGCACCGGAGTGCCAGGGTTACCTCACCCACAGGAAGCAGGTGCATATGTGTCAAAGTGTGTCGGGTTTCGTCGCGCTGGTCTATGGAGCCTATAGATGAAGATGCTGCAGGCGGGTCGTCGAGGAAAGTTCCGGTGGATCCAAGGGTGGATCTGAAGAGGTGAAGAGCTGAAAGCAGAGGGGAAAATGTTCAAAGTCACTAGCCAGTGACTACCGTGGAACCAGGATGGAACCAGGCGATGTCCGGTACAAACAAGCGAAGAGGTGAAGACTGTCACCGCAGCCACGTGGACACAAAGAGGTCGAGGACATCCAGGCATTTGTCAGGAGCTGTCCCACAAAGGTTCTAGCTGATGGCGGTGTCGGCTTCTTGATCAGAGCAAACAGGCCTTGGCTAATGCAAGCCACACAGGAAAGGATGCAAGCTTCTCACTCGGACCAGCAAGGTCAGAGGGTGCTCCTTTTTACAGGAGCGAGGGTGATTCTGGAGCAACCAGACCAGCGGTGTTGATTTTGGATTTCGTCGCCAAGATGGCCACTAGCCAACGGGCCAGTAACCGGGATTGCACGTCAAGTGGCAAAATGCAAAAGGACCCCACGCAGATCGTGGAGATGCTGGGGGGCTGATCTTTGGTGCAGATGCTGCTCGGTGGTGGGGCTTCTCAAACCCTAAAACACAGCATCGAGGGCACCTCAGGTGCTGCGCAGTCAGCTTCTCATGAGTCTTTCAAGATGGCCGGTCCCACGTCTCTCGGTGCCTCCACGGGTCTCTTCTTTTTGGGGACTGTGGATCGGGCTCTGAGATGTCTGGGAGTCTGGGTGTTGTTGGGCTCTGGGCTCGGGTTCCGGCCGGAGACGGCAGCAAAGCAGACGTTGAGTTGCTGGATGGTGCCTGTATTCACAGGGTGGTCACTCCTTGGCCACAAGAGAGATGCTCTTCAGTCTTCTGTGCAGCAGAATGTTGAAGTCCAGTTTTCTTCTTAGTTTCAAGTCGAGTTCAGGATGATCTGAAATCTTGGGACACAGCTCCTACTCTTATTCCAAATCTGGGGGCCGGATCACCTGCTAGGTCCCTCCTCTGGGTGGGACCAGGAAGGGGGGTGGTTACACCCCCTTTCCTTTGTCCAGCTCCATGCCAGGACTGGGGCTGGAAAGCCCCAGCACCGGTTTGGACTGGCTTATGCACGAGGACACCTTGTGTGCCTCAGGCATGTCTCATTCTTTTCAGCCATGTCCTATCCAATATACAAAATCCTGTCTGAGGTGGTGCTCGCACCTCCCAAGGCAGGAAACCCTTTATCCAAGCCTCCCTCGCTGGAAGGACTCCCAGCAGCAGGAGGTCAGACTTGTGTCTGTGGTGGCAGCATGCATTTTGTGATGCTGAGGCTCGAGTTTAACTTTAAAAGGGGTTCAGGTTATGTACATGTCGTGTCCCTCTAGAAGGGTGGAACGCTACCCCCGTCGCCAGAACTGGCGAGGGGGTAGTATCCCAATTTGTATGACACCTTACTCAACATGTTTTGATAAAGCTAAACCAAAGTTAGCAAGTAACAGCAAGGATTATAATGCACTTAAGAGTATATGGTATGGCAATATCCTGGAGCAGCTAAGGGAGTTGTTCCCAACAGCTGTAGATGGGCTCAGCTCGTGCCAGAGCACCATCTCACATAAAACCAAGCACTCTGCCTCCAGGATTGTCGAGGCCTTCCATAGGAGTGGCTTATAGGTTAACATGTGTCCAGTTAGGTTAGATATAGGTATACTATATCTAAGTAAGAGGTGATTACACCAACTTACCCCAGCTGATTGATCAGCCAGTTGTGTCAAATATGGAGGCCCGGCCAGGGGTGGCACAATACATGCTGCATCCGCTGGTAGGCTTTGGATACACCTATGCCCTGGGTACCTGGGGTACACTGTTACAGGGGCCTATAAGGTGAACCATATCCAATTCGTAATGCACCTAGAGTGCATTGGCATTAATTTAGAGAGAGAACAGCAGGCTGTGGGTCTGATTAGCAGGCCCACAGCCACATTAAGTCATAAACCAGTGAAGCAAAAAGCAAAAATTTGGGGTGACCATAGGATAGCAGACCCTACTCTCCTACAGTCACTAAAACTGAATCACTCAGAAACTGTACAGCTCAGTGAGCTGAAATAATATCTCTAAAGATGGTGCTTGAAAATGCCAATCGTGAATTCCCAACACTTAATAGTGTGCGATTCGCATTACTGCGTCCGATCCTACAATAATTCCATGCAGACCTGGATAAAAAACGGTTACAAAGACCAGACAAGTGCCACAATAAAGTATAAAAAACTATGGGAACAAGTAGTTCTTTTGCAGAAAGAACTACAAAAGACTCATGTGATACATACGCAGAGTCTTCAACATGATAGCGTTCACGTTGCAGGGAATTCATTGGCTGACAGAGCCACAGCGGCAGCTGATCTCTTGGCTTCCTTAGCTACAAAAAAGCGTACGAAAAAACAAATAGATGGCGAAATGCTGCTTGCTGTAAAAGCCTCACTGGTAGGCAATTATGCAGCGTTACCTCTAAACTATCCACTCGGCAATACATACATAATTGATGCGAACTCCATTCCGTTTGCTCAAATCCCTGGAGTGGGGGATAGAGTAATTCCAAACACGAACCGGAGAGTCTTCTTGATACAAGAAGCACACATGGGATTGGGTCTGAGGCACCAAGAGATCCTGAAATCTCTAATAGAAATACAATCACAATACTGGTGGCCGGGGATGAGCGTAGAAAATTATACATTTGCAATGAATTGTCAGGACTGCAACAGAGATCGCAGTTTTGAACCGGACCAGACACCAGCCCAGACACCACTATTAGACAGCATCAGGCTATCTATGCGCAGACGTCAGACCGGACAACTGCGGTCCCATAAAAATTTAGACGAGATTTATTTGGATGTGGGCCCAGCGCCTGCTGGCGCCAGAACTGTTATAAAAGATTTGCTAGTCTTTATCGGCACATACACAATTGGCATGCTACATTCTGACCAGGGTCGTGCGTTTAGCTCTCGGGCTTACAAGGAGGCCATGGCCAGCATGGGCATTGCATTGCGGTATACTAATCCACTCCATCCCAAGGGAAATTCGGTAGTGGAGAGAAAAAAACGGGACATAAAGCAATCTATAACAGCGAGGGTATTAGGTTTGGGCGATGGGTGGGTCAAACATCTAAAAAGTGTCTAACACAGTCTTAATAATACGCCAAGAAATTCTCTAGGAGGTATCAGTCCATATGAACTTTTATTTGGTACCAGAATGATCATTCAGGACTTGGATTGTCAGACTTCAGTGGTGCAACAAAAAGCCTTTGATATCAAAGATCGTTTGGCTGTTTTACAGGACTTAAATGAAACAAGAAAAAGTCTGAGTAACGAAAAACTAAAGCCAACTACCACTGAAGAAAAAACACCTGTCCCAGCAAGACCTGTCTGGATTCCAAAGATTGGGGATCTGGTCAGGGAAAAGATCGCAGTGAAGAAGGAATTTGGGCCTACTTACAGAAAAGCAGTACCTGTCTTAGCTATCAGCGGAACAAGATCAGTTGTACTACCTCCCCTTGCTGGTAAAAAGGAGAACCGAGTTGTATCAATCGACCTGGTGAAACCACAATCATGTGGCCAATAATAAGTAGTAGGCCCAGTGGACTCCCAATAAATAGCAGAAGACCAAATCTTGCTACAATCCAAGAGGTTCAAACTGAGAGATTAATCACATTTGACCCCCGGCCTGCCGCACTGCCAAAGGACCAGGACGGGGTTCCGGCGTGCCCGGGGAGCCTCCCCTCGCTTGGCTGAGTTCAGCAGCTCCGGCCGGGGCCCCTGAGGGCCCGTGGAGGGCGGCCTCCCCATCCCGGGCTCTGTCCTTGGTCCTGCTGCGTGGCAGGGTGCCCGGGACGGGGTCCAGAGGGCCCTGGGAAGCTTCCCCTGCTCCTCGGGGCTTGGGAGCCCAGGCTGGGTCCAGGGGCCCGGCCGGGCCCCCGGGTCGAGTGCTACGGCCCTGGGCCCTGTCGCTCGGCCTGCCGCACTGCCAAAGGCCTGAGACGGGGCTCCGTTGTGCCCGGGAAGCCTCCCCTTGCCGGGCTGAGTTCAGGAACTTCGTCAGGGGCCCCTGTGAGGGACCGGGGAGGGCGGCCTCCCCATCCCGGGCCCCGGGTTGTGTGCTACGGCCCTGGGTCCCATCCACTGACATGCCACACTGCCAAAGCCCCGGCACGGGGCTCCATTGTGCCCAGGAAGCCTCCCCTCGCTCGGCTGAGTTCAGCAGCTCCAGCCGGGGCCCCTGAGGGCCCGGGGAGGGCGGCCTCCCCATCCCGGGCTCTGTCCTTGGTCCTGCTGCGTGGCAGGGTGCCCGGGACGGGGTCCGGAGGGCCCGGGAAGGCGTCCCATGCGTCTCCGGGCATTAGAGCCCAGGCTGGGTCCATGGGCCCGTCCGGGCCCCGGGTCGGGGTCC